>NC_024310.1:3413764-3448394 GCF_000523025.1 Cynoglossus semilaevis | reverse complement strand
TGGTAATGTTAGAAACATTTTTTTTTTAGGAAAATACTTATTTTGATCTCTTGTCCTTTGAACCTTTGAAGCCACAGATACATTTAAAACCAGGGGTCTCAAACTCAAATGAGCTGGGGGCCACTACTGCTGCTGTCATTTATCTGAATCCACTTCAGTGGATTTTCAATACAAAAAATCCCTTTTTGTTTTGTTTAAGTCCATTAATACCATACAATATATTATAACTCTGCAATTGAGGTCAGAGACTGAATGAACAATAAATAAAATTAATTTTTAAAATTCCCCAAAAGAAAAAAAAAATCTATTTGTAGGCCGGATTTAGGGGGTTTGTGGGCCAGAAGTGGCCCAAGGGCCTTGAGTTTGACAACCCAATATAAAAAAAATTAACATAATCCCCATTTTCAGTCAACATCCAAACTTTTTTTATTACTTACTGTAGCTGCAGTCCAAAAGCATTGATGTTTTCATAAAGTCCATTCTAATACAGGATTCCCGTGGACTCGCTCTCATTTTTTGATTTATTTAAAAAATGAGACACAGTTCCCTGAGCAGTACCCTGTGTCTGTGTGGTCGCTGTCAACAAACAAATAATAAATCTTCATTCAACCTACTCCTGTAGTATATGGAGTATTTTCCTCCAAACATCTTTTTCTCCTGATTCTCACAAACTGAAGAATAGTTGACAGATCAGTGTTGGACCTT
The DNA here is from genome assembly GCF_000523025.1 of Cynoglossus semilaevis. Classification (NCBI taxonomy): domain Eukaryota; kingdom Metazoa; phylum Chordata; class Actinopteri; order Pleuronectiformes; family Cynoglossidae; genus Cynoglossus; species Cynoglossus semilaevis. The sequence continues at coordinate 3,447,689 of NC_024310.1, read as the reverse complement.
ATTATAAACGGTGAAAGACGCTCCTCACCTCTGACAAACAGCAGAACACCTCCTGGTTCTTTCATTTCCCTGAAATAGTTCAGTCTTTAAATTTAAATTCCTCAGAGCTGACACCTGCCTTGACTCACTCACGGCTACAAATGTCAACTCTCTTATGATTTAATAAAGCTGTTTGACTCCTGCTTTAAACTTACTACTGCACATACGTATTTGGAGTCAATTATAATCTACTATTATTTAAGTATGATTAAAGTTAGTGTTAAAAACCAGTACTGCTGTTGTCCACATGGTGGAAATGAGTACAGTATTTGTCCAAATGTTATTTTTAAAAATACCAAAACCTGCTTGAATCTAGTTGTACTTTGGTTCTAGAGGTCTTTGGACTAGTGTTGGGAAAACCAACTCTCAGATCTTTGACTCTCAAGCAGTAAAATGAACGAATTGTGAACAAATCATTTCATTCATTTTACAGCAGGTGGCGCAGTAGCCCTTTTGTGGGTGTTGTAACGAAGGCTGAGGTTCTCCAACATTAAATTTGATTTAATTTTCGAAAATATTTATTTACAAACACTTTTGTTGACCTGAGGATGGACGCTGACAATGAATCACTCACTCATTACTCGTGGGAGTAACAAGTGAGTGAATCATTCACAGAGTTGATTGTTCAATACGAACAAATCTTTCATATGACTCGGGAGTCGAGAGTCATATGAAAGATTCGTTCAAAATGAACAAATCACCCGCGAACGGCACATCACTACTTTGGACCCCGCTCTACTGTTCCAGAACATTTGTCAGGTTATAAACCTACAGAGCGACCGTCTCTGCTCCCTCACCATGGCTGCCATTAACGTTCCTACCAGTGAAGCAGCAGACTGTCATTAAGCAGCATCAGGGAGAAAGAGCAGCGTGTCACAGCAGGAGCGGCCATGATGGGAACAGCAGGGGAGCAAAACATCATAATCTGTCTATGAGGTTCAATACAAGACCCGGCCAGCGGCACAGGCCGGGCCGTTGGCTTTATGGGTCATAGTTCATCTTAATGTTTCTGAAGCCAACACTTTTCAAGCAGACAAATATATGCAGTGGCAGAGCGGTGAAAGATGTGTCTTAATGTGTCTGTTGGAGCCCATTCATCTGTGAATTACTGCATCACGCGGCGCTCATTTTATACGAGTGTAGGTCCCTCAGTGAGAACGGTCCGTGGCTTTTCACACAGTCATTCTGGCAAATGAAATGATTTATTGGCTGCTGTCTGAATAATTTCTGTTTGGAAACAAACATTAAGGGGAATTACAAATGTGTGAAAATACTTTGAGCGTATTGAGACGCTAGATTCCATGGAAACAATTACAGCAAATCAATGTACGATTAATGCTGAAACAATTAGACTGACACTCAAAAAACTCAGAAATTTAAAAAATCTGAAACTAAAAACTCAAAAAACTCAAAGCATTTTGACTTTTTGGATCCTAACATTAAACCACTAGGGGGAAGGATTTTCCTAAATAAATATTAAACGATAATATTAGTCAAAAATGGGATTTTATGCAAGTGTTCAGCCCCCAAGTTGTCCGTCCAGAAAAATTCTGTCCCTCCGACAGGTATAGATGGTGACCTCTAGTGACCCCTGGTGTGTAGAGTCAATGTTTTATCAAAGTTTTATCAACAATATCAAGTGTAGCTGGATACTTTTGACAAATATTATTAAAAACCAAATGATGTGACACACAGTGCAAACATTTTGGCCACAGTGGGGCGACACCACACTAACTCTCAGTCATAGTTTTTACCCGGCAGTTTTTCTTTAAACTAATTTTTTTTTTTTCAGAAGTGTAAACGTTTCTGACAACCGACTAAGAATTATTCCAATGTGAACCTGTCGTGTCACAATGTCGTTTCTCTCATTTTACTTATTGTGGGATGCGCTCACGCTTAATTGTGAGGCTAAATTGGTGATTGATGTCTATAAGTAGAGTCAGTTAAATCCCACTTTAATCCCTGCTGTTAGCATATAAAGCAGTTAGAGTCGGCCTGTGTATGAAGTGTCACAGTAATTGGATGACACTTTTTGGCTGGTTTTCATATGCAGTCTAATCCCCGTCCTTATCTTCTCCCTCGGTTCTCCCTCGGCCACGTAGAGATGTCCTTGTTCACGCCAACACTGTGTGTGTGTGTGTGGGGGGGTGCGTGTGTGTGTGATGTATTATCATCTTCACAGTGATGACTGCACAGCTGAGGAGACTTGGCCACCATTGGATTTATTCATGGAGACGTTCCATTTCCATATCCCTGCTGTGAGCTGTGCAGTGCTGCAGGGGCAACTGCTGTTCTTCACAGAATGCCAGCTCAGTCCCTCTGCTGGGACTCTGTGCTACTCTGATTTGATTTCTCATTATCACTGTGCATCTGATTAATAAATATAAGGCCGGAGTAAATTTCAGCCACGTGTAATTTTTAATGCAAGTGTTCAATTAAAAGCACAGGCCGTAGTGTTTTAAAGATATTTAGCAAACTGTGGGTGAATATTAATTGACATCATCCCCAGGCTCCCAGTGTTTAGAAGAGGAATTATTATTTTATTTATTTAAACTTTTCTTTAAACATATTTAATGGGTCTTATCAAATTAAATAAGAATTAAAATCTGTAGTTTGGAAAAATAAAGGAGCTTTTAATTTATAGAGAACAGAATGAGGGAAATATAATATTTAGAAAACAATGGGACTGGACTGGAAATACATGTAGCAACAACTCTAGTCTGTGTTTGTGTCTTTTTTTTCCAGTTTCCTTCATACATGTAGCAACAACTCTAGTCTGTGTCTTTTTTTTCCAGTTTCCTTCGGAGTTTTGGGGAATCCGGTTCTGTCAATAGAGACATGTTCATTAAAATGACATTAAAGATTCCTGTGGATTTTTTTCGGCTCTTGACTTTGTGCCTTTTCTCGCTGATATAGAAAGAGAACCAATCTGTGAAGCCAACCTGGTCCAGTCCAGACCAACAGCCAGGCTACTCCTCTATATGTTTTATGGGTCTGTAAGGGTATGTAGATTCAGCTTTCAAGTGCCAGGGTCGGTGGTTGACAACGTCCTCGGAAGTCATCATTTTTTCTGACGTTCCAGAACGATTTGTTGGATTTTAATTTACATATAACAAAGGAAAAGTGGGAAGTGTCAAGTGTTAAAGCTCAAATTTTAGGCAATTTAGAAAAAAAGTGAGGTTGTAATCCTATTACAGTCAGAGGGCGCTAAAGATTAAACCTGAATCTCTTACTTCTGCTGTGGAAATGGTAAAGAGAGATGCCATGAAAGGAAAATGATTTTCTTAAATCTTTTTCAGGCAAATATCAGAGTCGGAGTGTGCGTGACGCTGCAGCTGAGGCGCTGTGTTTTCAGACTGCAGTATCTTTTAGGGAGTTATATTTAATACAGAATCCCTCAGGCCAAAATACTGAAGAAAAGAACTTTGCAGAGAGTTTCATGTGTTTGTGGAAACATTTCAGACTAAAAACTTCTTTCTTGACTTCTGTGAGTAACTGAGTCAGATGTACTTGAACTGTTACCTCGTGTTGTCTGTTGTTCAATGAAAAATCAGTTTAGTTCACTTTGACTAAAAGGTCAAGCTGTGCTGTTAAATGTTTGTTTGTGCTGATAAAAACAAAATCACTGATGACTGAGTGGTTTAGTTGTAAAAGTAAAAAAAAAAAAAAAAAATCCAAAAAAGAAAAGAGCGTGAAAGGAAACTTGTTTTGAGACCAGAACAAAGTGTAGTGTCAGATCGGACAGTTCTGTTGGGGGTATTTTTGAGGACCAATACCAATCACATTGAGCCATCCCTAATTATGACTGGTGAAAATGAACCTTTAATCTTCGATCATCGAAGACCAATTTTAATTCAGGGTTTTAAATTATGTTCCAATCGTTACATTCTAAATTTTACATTTATATTTTTACCATTTTTTTTTATTTTCCAAAAATATAAAAAAAAAATCAAGGCAAGAAATTGTTTTATAAAGTTTGACATGTGTTTTATTTCAAACCTGAAACTGTTGGCTGTTTGTGATGATGCATTCACACCAACTTTGTAACTGAGGAAAATTTACATAAAAAGTGTCAGAAAAAAACAAACATTGAACCTAATGTAAAGGAACTTTTTCAACACTTACAAATGTGTCAGAAAGTTCCACAGGAAGTGTTGACTGGATTTAATGTTCTCAACATTCTCACATGTCACATTAAAGTTTAAGGAATAACTGTTTTTTTTAAACTTCATTCTTCAGCCAACATCAAAATGTGACCTTTTTCAGACGAGCAGTAGAAAAACAAAAGCCTTGTCTTTTATATATGTGTGTAGAATACTAACACAGCAGAACGGAACAGTGACCTGCAGGTTTTCGGTGGATTTCCCAGTAGATTTTAGTGTCATTCTTGGCAGAGGGTTGTTGACCTTGTGTTGTAGCTGGCAGGTGGTGTTGTGTTCTCTGACTGCAGTGTCTACCACAGGGTCACGTATTAAAGAAACCTTCAGGCTGGAACTTTGAATCAGGACAAACAGGAAAAGGTTCGAGTGCTTCATAGTGATCAGTTTGTATTTAAAGTAAATATATTGTGTTTTAAAGAACAGCGTGGTTCCACGTTCACCAGCTTTGGTTCTCATGGGCGTTCTCCCTCTGTATGAGACCCGTTTGGCTTAAACCCTGATCCTCTCAGCTCAGCTCAGCTCAGCAAAGCCTGCATTACACATTTATCAATTCACTCCCTGCACTTGTACAATAAACGTGTCAGTCAGAGCTGAATGGATGACTGGAGGCTCAGGCCGGGAGTAGAGCTCCACCGTGAAGTTTACATTTTTTTTTTTACCATTCCACCAACGTTACCTAACGCAGGAGCAGGAATTATCAGTGTGTTTACAGTCTCGTCAACACACACACACACCCACACACACACACACACACAGAGAGTGAAATACACACCCACCACTCCACCATCTGATTGCCGGTTGTTACTCTAACATCTGTGACTCGAACAACAGCAGCCTCTTATATCCTCAAACACAGAGACGCCAGATGGAGACTGTTTGATTTCTCATAGTGCAGCTCAGAGGAAATGGTCTCCAGTAGTTTAGAGGGGTGTGTGTGTCTATGTTTATGTGTGTATGTGTGTCACTGGAAGCTGAAAAACATCAATTCCTCAGATTTTCTGGAATATATATTTTTAAGGGAAAGTCACAGTAACACTTTGCACCTTTGTTTGCAGGGACACAATGTTTTCACATTTCCCAGCAGTGACGACAGACTCAACGGTGTTGTCAGTGAGTTTGCCTGAAAATGAATGAGTCTGTAGCTCAGCCATCTGGACTTAAACTTATTCTTTCCTTTCATTTATTTGTCATTGATTTGTTCCAGTCCCAGGGTTGGTCAGTTCAGCTACATTGATGTGAGGTTAGGACAAACTGGCAAAAAAAAAAAAACAGCATTATTTATTAAAAAATACTGAAAATATCTCTCTACATATCCTCAGTTTAGTTCTAAATACTTCTGATTAGAACGTGTTCTTTCTTTGTAAAATTCTGGGCGATGTCTTTCACAACCTGATTTCTAGTCTCATCTCGGTGCTGAAATCAACTCCTTTTCCTTTGGCTTTATTTATCCGTTCAGTTTGATCACACAGATTTTTTTCCCCCACAGAAGCTCCAAATATATCTCACATCTGTCTGTTTATCTATTTCTCTGTGAACTTTGGACACAGGTCGTCTTTAATCAGTATCTGTTCTCTCCAAGAACTGCAATGTACTTCCATTCCCCGTGTGTTCAGTCCTTGGTCGTGTCCTCCCATATGTCTTTGTGTTCTGTGCAGATGGTTCAAAGCTGGACAGGTGTCCTCCCTCTCTGTCTTGTTTCTCTCACACACAGCAGCTTTGAGTTTATTTCTTGTCTTCTGTCACTTTGTCTGGATCTAATTTTTCTTTGTCTTTTCTGCCTGAGAAAAAAAACAAAAAACCCCACTGACCCCCAAACGTTGTCCTTCAAACAACGACCTGACTCTTTGTCTTTGTCACGTTATTGATAGCATGCGGCTCTTTGCAGTGATGGATTCTTAGAGATTATTAGCCATCAATACTGCTTCTGTGTGTACTTGGCAGTTATTGTTAGGACTGTGGAGTTTGGCTGTGAGTCTCTGAAGACGTGTCACAGGCTATTAAAGCCTAGAATACAGACACAGGTGAATGTGTTCACTACTCCACACCAATGGCCTACAGGAAATTATCCTGAAAGTAATTATTCAGTAAAGTTTTCTGGCGTTTTATCAGAAATTTAGACGTATTGACACAGTCAATAAGTGTAATTTGCTTAAATCAAGTCTGAAAGAATTCTGACGGTTCAATGTGATCTACACCTCTACTCTCTTCACTCCATGAACGTGTCGATGCTGATTATTTCACACCGACACAGGATGTAAACATTTCACAACAAAAAAACATGGTGTTTTTACCCTTGTTAACAAAATGGAAGACATAAAAAACCCCTGTCTTTATCAACAAGGCAGGGTAAAGAATTGACGAGTGAGCTGTTCACTTCAGAGGTCCTGTTGATTCAATAAACCAGAGTTCTAACCAGAGTTATAAACATTAGAAATAATGTAGAGCGAAAATGTCACATAATTACCATCATAGATCAGACTCTGTTTTGATCAGCCTCGCCATTTGTTTTCATGTGAATGTGACTGCACCCAAGAGAACTTTTTAAATTGATGTGCAGTGATTGTCGTTTGAAGCTGTGGCATTCCGACATTTTTTTTTTGTTGTTGTTAGGATTTACTGTTTGTGTTTATCACTCTCTCTCCCTGTCTCTCTCTGTCTCTTACTCTGTCCCTCTGACTCGCAGCAAACAATTTTATTCCTTGAATATAAAAGGCCATCTTTCGCTAATGAAAAATGCCCAGTGACTGACATTCTAATTTGTGTTTGAATCAGAATGTTGCTTTCTGTTGTGGACAGGGTCATGTTCAAAAGATAAAAAAAAGTCCCATTCCTTCCTACTGGGCTCCATAATGTTCCATGCAGAAAAAAGAGCTTAAGAATAATACGAGTGGAACAATAATAAATCAAACAGTCTTAACAGGTAATCAGAGGGGGCTGCTGTGGTGAAAACCTCAGGGATGGAGTCGCTGGAAGACAAAGGATCCCCGTTATTCAGGGCAGAGACCAACAGCAGAAAAAACTAGAGCTCCTAGACTAATTAGCATCAGAGAAATGCAGGTGTGCAACTTTTTTGTAAGTGATGCACTGCTGGAGGTCACAGCTCTGACAGGTGAGGAGAGAGAGAGAGAAAACTGAACACTGTGCTGTTGTAGTGGATCAATACAGATCATGGAACGTGATGGATGAGAGGCTTAAACCTGACCTGCTTTTTTTTTTTGATACTTAGCATATCACAGTCGTTGACGGGGCTGAACGTTTGGAGATTTTGAGCAAGGTTAAGCTGCACAAAAGTGACTATTTTGCATTTTTTTATGTGTTTTGCAATTGGGGCCCCCCAGAGGGTACTATGGGGGAAATATAAATAAATATAAATATATCTATATTTTTAACAACTATTTTAAAACATACACTGCGTAAACTGACGTAATTGTCGGACTGAATGCACCTTGTGTGTCAGCTGTCTCTTCAGCATGTTGACATCTACATCTGTGTAGACGTGGTGGTTTGCACCTGTTACTAGCATCCACCTCTTCTAGCGTAAAGCTGGTTAGCGCATGTCTGCTAATATATTTCTAATGCTAAACAAGTGTAATAATTATTGTGAATAAATTGTAGATAAATGTAAAAAATACATTCTACTTCTGTGCATATTTTGTAGCCTTGTCTGTGGGCTTGGGGTCCTTTGCTTGAAAAAGTTTAGAAACCCCTGATTTACGCTGCTGTGTATGTGTGATGGTGCTGTGGCGCTCTCCATGGTTCTGTCGCTGTGGCGCTTTCCATGGTTCTTCGCTGTGGTGCTCTCCATGGTTCTGTCGATGTGGCGCTCTCCATGGTTCTGTCGCTGTGGCGCTCTCCATGGTTCCGTCGCTGTGGCGCTCTCCATGGTTCCGTCGCTGTGGCGCTCTCCATGGTTCCGTCGCTGTGGCGCTCTCCATGGTTCCGTCGCTGTGGCGCTCTCCATGGTTCCGTCGCTGTGGCGCTCTCCATGGTTCCGTCGCTGTGGCGCTCTCCATGGTTCCGTCGCTGTGGCGCTCTCCATGGTTCCGTCGCTGTGGCGCTTTCCATGGTTCTTCGCTGTGGTGCTCTCCATGGTTCTGTCGATGTGGCGCTCTCCATGGTTCTGTCGCTGTGGCGCTCTCCATGGTTCTGTCGCTGTGGCGCTCTCCATGGTTCCGTCGCTGTGGCGCTCTCCATGGTTCCGTCGCTGTGGCGCTCTCCATGGTTCCGTCGCTGTGGCGCTCTCCATGGTTCCGTCGCTGTGGCGCTTTCCATGGTTCTTCGCTGTGGTGCTCTCCATGGTTCTGTCGCTGTGGCGCTCTCCATGGTTCCGTCGCTGTGGCGCTCTCCATGGTTCCGTCGCTGTGGCGCTCTCCATGGTTCCGTCGCTGTGGCGCTCTCCATGGTTCCGTCGCTGTGGCGCTTTCCATGGTTCTTCGCTGTGGTGCTCTCCATGGTTCTGTCGCTGTGGCGCTCTCCATGGTTCCGTCGCTGTGGCGCTCTCCATGGTTCCGTCGCTGTGGCGCTCTCCATGGTTCCGTCGCTGTGGCGCTTTCCATGGTTCTTCGCTGTGGTGCTCTCCATGGTTCTGTCGATGTGGCGCTCTCCATGGTTCTGTCGCTGTGGCGCTTTCCATGGTTCTTCGCTGTGGTGCTCTCCATGGTTCTGTCGCTGTGGCGCTCTCCATGGTTTTGTCGCTGTGGTGCTCTCCATGGTTCTGTCGCTGTGGCGCGCTCCATGGTTTTGTCGCTGTGGTGCTCTCCATGGTTCTGTCGATGTGGCGCTCTCCATGGTTCTGTCGCTGTGGCGCGCTCCATGGTTTTGTCGCTGTGGTGCTCTCCATGGTTCTGTCGATGTGGCGCTCTCCATGGTTCTGTCGCTGTGGCGCGCTCCATGGTTTTGTCGCTGTGGTGCTCTCCATGGTTCTGTCGCTGTGGCGCTCTCCATGGTTCTATCGCTGTGGCGCTCTCCATGGTTCTGTCGCTGTGGCGCTCTCCATGGTTTTGTCGCTGTGGTGCTCTCCATGGTTCTGTCGATGTGGCGCTCTCCATGGTTCTGTCGCTGTGGCGCTTTCCATGGTTCTTCGCTGTGGTGCTCTCCATGGTTCTGTCGCTGTGGCGCTCTCCATGGTTCCGTCGCTGTGGCGCTCTCCATGGTTCTATCGCTGTGGCGCTCTCCATGGTTCTGTCGCTGTGGCGCTCTCCATGGTTCTGTCGCTGTCCATGGTGCTGAGCGTGGTTTCAAAGACACTCGAAGAACCTGTGATCCCGGTAACTGTAAAATGACAAACAGAACTGCAGAAATAGGTCTTGTGCAGGTATTAAATAATAATTGGACATGTTTGTCTTGAAAAAACCCCAACAATATTCTGATTTAATTTTCTCACGAACCGTTGGGTCCCTGACACAGTCTCACCTTTGTTATGTTTGAAACTGCTAATGAGTAAAACTACACAGAAAACTGGTGAAATGTAAATACACAATCTGGACTTGCTGTGCTTGGAGGTCTCAAGGGTGGATATGTTCACAGATAAAACAACTAAATATGCAAATGAAGTAGCAGAGTGTTTAAGTGTAAGCAGCGGACTGTCTTTTTAGTTAATATAAAGGCAAAGATCCAAGAAGACAATCTAAGTCTACGGAGAAATAAGTGAACAGCAGGTGAAAGAGCCAGAACCTCTGGATGTGTGAGGTTCTTTTGTTCTCCACACTCTGCTGCCGGGAGTTCAGGCAACAGTTGACACTAATAGTGTATTTATACTAATGACTTTTTAGTAACAGAAAACCATCAATAAGAGATCAATTCAACCAATTATATGACATCACACAAATTGTTTATCCTGCATATGTGCTCACTGATTACAACTTCTCCTTTTGTAAATTATATTTTCCAGGCACATTGGTAAGCATACTATTATTTAACATTTTTTTTATTCTTTGTTTTGTGTCTCTGCATTTTTCTTGTCGAATGCCACTGTTTTTCTAGATAAAATATGGCATTTGGTTGCATTGGTTGAAGTGGTTTGTCACCTGTGCATGTGTATATGTTTGGCATAGCAGTCTTCAACGTTTTTTTTTTTAATATTGGCTGCTTTGTATTTTATTCACGTCATCACTTCGGGGCAGCACAAGGAAAATGATAGATGAAAGTAAAAATACAGCCTTATTCACACAAAAAGTAAACTTTATTTTACTTAATATTGATACAAACGGGAAACACAGTTTAGTCACTGGATAAAGTGGCCTGTAGGAGGCGCTGGTGTCTATGTTCGGTGACAGCAGCAGAGCCACAGACAGACTCTTCAGCTCTGGAGTTCATCTTCACCGCTCACTCGCCAAATTCCTGCCTCCACTCGGATTCATCAGCTGCTTTCTTCTCTGGAAATTACCCGAGCTGGAGCCGGAGCCGGAGCTTGGTCCGAGAAGAGACGGTCAGAGAAGAGCAGAGAGGAGCGGAGGATTACCCGGTGCCATGCTTTACTTCTGGATACACAGCGCGTGGATCTGCGCCGTCGCTTTCCTCTTTGGATTTCAAGGCAAGGGATGCTTTCATTCTTTTCACCTTATGTCCCGGCGTTTTCCCTCTAGTAAACACCGCAGCTGAGCGGCGAAGTGCTGCCGCTGTGGATGTTTGCTTGTCACGCTGAGTGGGTCCGTGAAGGTACGTGAAGTGAAACAGCTGACGAGAGCCTGAAGTGGGCTCTCCTGAGGAGAAAGAAGAAGAAGAAAAAGAAGAAGAAGAGGCAGAAGCAGCGTTTGTCCCACATGAAGCTGTTGGTGTGACAGAGGAGCGAGTGTGTGTTTATGGGTGAAATCACATCAAACATGTGGCTCAAAGAATCTTTATAGACTTAGACTCTCTCTACTTCTGTGTGTGAGACAGTTACTCTAGATAGATGCTGTACATTTGTGTGCTGTGATAACTGGTCAAAAAGGGATGAACAATTAATCATTTGTTTGTCTGTCAGGTAAATAGTTCCAAAGACGTGCTGCTGCTGTAGTTACACGTAGTTTTCTGATGGTTTAAAAACAAAACAAAAAGAAAATTGCACTATAAACAGTTCTGTTCTAAACTTTCATATGTTTGTTTGTTTGCTGTTTATTTTGAAGGGTTGAGAAACCAAGTAATGAAAATATAATGATTGTGCAGTTCAGTAAACCTGGTCTGGTTTTTAAAAACGTAAACATTTTGAATGTGAGTGTTAGTAAAGTTTTAGTTCAGCGTCTTCTTGACCAATGACACTCGTGAGGAAAAGAAACAAACAGCTGTCTGCAGTTTGACATTTTATTCATTTCATCTTCTGGACTGAAGAACCTACAAACCGTTCCAGTCGGTCGGCTGTGGTAACTCTTCTGTTTTTTTGAGTTAGTGAAAATGTTTGTCTCCCACTGACTCTCCTCGGACTTTTCCAAGAAGATATTCAAATATTATATTTTCTTTTATTCTGCCTACATTTGTGTGCTGTGATAACTGGTCAAAAAGGGATGAACAATTAAGTGTGAGTGGAGACCCATTCACCTCAGTGTGTCATCAGACCAGTTCCTGTACTGGGGTGAGAAACATTTGGGTGAAAAATGATAAGTTCACCTCCACTGTGCTGAGAACGGGCTGTAAACTTTTACAGGACGATCACTCTTACTTTTTTTATGATACATGACTTTGGACCTCATTATAATAATGTACTTTTTTTTTTCAAACACTGTGTGTGAAGGAGTCACTTAATACTAGGTTGGCAAAATGCAGATCTCAGATTTCAGCAAACTTTCGTTGTGAATTTCTTCAGTAAAAGAGAAAGAAAGAGCAGTCACTTTACTGTCGCTGGAAAAGAGGAGAGGGTGACAGACTGTAGATGTGTGTGTGTGTGTGTGTGTGTGAGACACATCTTTACTTGAGCTGTCCTACATTCAGGATCTGTGTCACATCAGTCTGGGTTGATGATGTCATACAGCTCAGCGTCTGTGCGAATCAGCAGCCTGCAGTCTGACACAGTCACATCACAGACCTGTGAGTCAGTCTGTTGTCTGAAGACTTTTGTGCGAGGTTTGTAGAATGGAAAGTGTGTTTATGTTTCAACAAAATCTTTTTTTTTCACAAATAAATACACACTTCTTCTTCTTCTTCTTCTTCTTCTTCTTCTTCTTCTTCTTCTTCGTCTTCTTCTTCTTCTCCTTCTCCTTCTTCTTCTTCTTCTTCTTCCGGCTGTTGCCTTCAGGGGTCGGTCACAGAGGATCATCTGCCTCCTTCTCACCCTATCTCCTGCCCCCCTCCCTCTTCTTTTACACCACCGTCTTTAACAATCTTGTCGTCTTTAACAAGATCCACAAATCTCGTCTGAGGTCTTCCTCTTCTCCTCCTTCCTATTCCATATTCTCCAACATCCCTTTTTCTGATATATTCATATATTTCTGATATATTCATCTCTCCTGAACACATGTCAAAACCCTCTCCACCTCACCTCTCCAACTTATTCTCCAAACACCCTCACTTTCCTGTTGTACAAATATATATAAACATATACAGTATATAAACATCCTTTAGTTTCTGACAAACTCAGCAACTTGTAACTGATCAAAAGCAAACTCATGTTGTTTCCTGAATTAAATATTTTCTACAAAAGACATGATATTCTTCAAATATCCCTCTGGTAAATAAAAAAAAATCGAATTCCTGCTCTTTATTCTTTAGCCATTCACTCACACTCACTCTCTCCTAAGGCAGTCAGACAGCAAATGTTCAAAGATGAACGCGAGAGAACGATAATAACAATAATAATAAAAAACTCTTTTGAACTGCATTAATTTTTCTGGCACTCAGATAATTAGTTTCCATCAGCCAGCATTACGTCTGCTTCTTAATGAAGTCCAGTAACTAAGTGGTTTCAGAATTGGATTAGTGGCCACTGATTGCTCCCTAATTGGACAGAGATTGGCAGCTAATGTACGGTACAGTTAGCATCCCGGTGCTAGTCCCACTGACACAGTGTGGATGCCATTTTTTTACAGCTTCTGATCTGCTGCTTGGTTTGAGCAAGATAGAACTGAGTCTAGGTCTGAGTCTAGATCTGAGCTGCACGGCCCCCGGGACCCTCAGTTCACTTCCTGTTGTTAGCACTGAGCTCACATGAATGAAAGTGATGTTATGGTGTTTTTTTTTTTTTTTTCAAGAAATAGGAAAGGTTAGGAAAAAAAATTATTTTGACCAATAGTAATTTTCAACCAGCATCATAAAGATACAGAAACACAAAATTTCACAGTTTGTTTGTTTCAATCAATAATTCAATGATTGTAAATACAGTCGGTGAAATGGGAACATTAGAATTCAGCGACAGAGTTGTTGTGTGTTAAGCAGGAACAGACTGCATCGTGATTATGGAAGAATGGTGACAGCTGGAAGGACAGTTGGTTCCTGTACAATATCAGTGTAATGGGAGTAGAGTGCTGGCAGGCAGAGCCATGTTCTAGAAAGAGTTCTACAAACTGTAAATACAGTTCCATGTTCAGAAAGAAAAAAAGAAAACGACGTGAGGAATAATGGAATAAACACGACTCAGAGTTCGAACAATCAAAGTCTCCACTCTCTGCATTAATGTCATGAATTTTGACACTTTGGGAATATATTTGAATATTTCCAGCTGTGTTGCCGCCTGTTAGATAAGATTGAGCTGGTAATGTCAAAAAGTTGCAGGATGGAGCTCGTAGTTTTGTCAACTCCTCATGACAGGAGGTCATTTTAGCCCTGGATAATGATGCATGTCATTGGTATTACATTTTATTCAGGGCCATGTCATCGCACACATAATATCTGTCAGTAGTTTTATTATTTTTTGGTTTGTTTCAGAAATATGGTCTGCTATTTAAAAAAAAAACAAACATCTGGGATCGGGTAAAAAACTGTAGTAGTATTCAGAGTCGGCACTACGCTTTTGTTACACATTCAGATTATGAGATTTTAATGTTGCCAAGAATAATACTTAACAGTAATGAGTGGAAGGGACAGTGTGGGGAAAACAGTGTTGAAATAAGCATTTGTGCTGCTGTTGTTGCTCCTCAGGATGTTTGAGCTTCTAACAAGTCGACAGAAGTCACGTTCAGTGTGAGCTCTCAGCAAATTATCATGAGCCATTGAAATAAGCATTTGTGCTGCTGTTGTCGCTCCTCAGGATGTTTGAGCCGTCTCTGCTCTTAGCGCTGTCTTAGAGAATCTGACCTTGGATTTTACAACAGATTTGAAAAAGCAACATAATTTTGAACTTTTCAGGGTAAACTTAGTCATTTAGTGTGTATAAATGATGTGAAAGGGAGCGCTGACAGGAGGCAGAAAAGGGTAAAAAAAAGGTGCCTTCTTCTTTTCTTTTTTCCAAAAATACACGACTTCAGTGACACGTGTGAGCGTTTTGTTATGCATCGTTCTTTTGATCTTGACATTTCAGAAATGTTCCCTGCTTTTCCCACACCCCTTGAAAAGCCTTCTGCAAAACTGCTCAAATCCCCAATTACTGATATTAATATTGTAGAATCTGCCGTTTGTGAGCTGATCCCCGGGATTCTCTGCTCTTATTCATGTGGAACTGCCCCAATTTTCTTTCTCTGCTGATCCTTATTCATCTGCTGACATTTTACTGTTACTGGCAGGGGGGGGGGGGGGGGGGGTGTGGGGGGGGGTCTCAGGTGTAAGACATCCTTTTGTCGTCATCGTCCTTATTTGATATTTCAACATTAAGCGGCACTTTTTCCGCTGGTTTAGTTTCTCGTGTCCTCTCTGTGCCCTCGAGCGTGAAGGACACATTTCTGTTTGGTTGTATAGAGGAAGTGAATAATAGAAATATGTCGTAGTATTGAAAACTGGAAATTGATTTTCAGATTTGTTTACATTTTAATGGATTGGATAAATACATTTATTCTAATCTATTTTATAGATATATTTTATCTTCTTATTTAAAATATTTATATATATATATAATTAATAAGCAAAGTAATCTTTTTTCTCAATCTGAGGTGGTTTTTAAATTAGAACTGCCCAGACCTTTACCTGCCGTTGACAAAAAAAAGGCTGTTCGTGAAGATGCAGCACCTAAAGGTGGATTATGTAGAAACCCTTTGATTTGTATGCAATGCATTTCCTTCTCGCTCTTTTTTTGCCAGTGGTTGCAAATAAAGGTTCATAACAACTCTGGTCCACAGCAACAGCTGGCTCTGCTGTGAACACAACTCAACCAGCTGTCGACTGAGCAGCGGCGGCAGTTTGTGCAACTAAAAATGAGTGACTGCGTTTGAACATGCTAACAGGTGGTTGGTGTTTGTGCAAAACCAAATGACGGCGGCCATTTTTCCCTGTCGTCAGAGTGAAAAGCGAAACAACCGAAATGATACCTTTTTTGGTCTTCAGACTGTTTTTGACACTTGTTGTCGCCGTCTCCTCGACCTGTTAATGATGTCACAATCAATTCAACACTGTTTGCCACCAATCATGTAAAGAATAAGCACTTCCCCCCACCCTCCTTAAACTACACCCCCTAGTGTTCATTTATCTCCACCCTCTGATGTTGTCCTGAAGTTTGGCTCCGCCTCCCTTCATACTAAAGCTATTACTCTTCAACCACTTGATTAAATGTGACCATCGATCCACGCGGGAATTTAGGAAATGACTCATGTTTATTGTCAACTGATGAGAGCTGTCAGTGCCTCAGAGAGAGGAAGGGGGCAGAGGGATGAGGAGGGAGGGGGAGGAGATGACAGATGATAACTGAGGGAAATTAGAATGGTGGAAATAAAATGGAAAAATAAGACCGCACAGAAATACTCAGGGTTTTATCAGCAGGTTTCAGAAGCTCAGACAAACATCGTTGGTGACCCCCCCACCCCCCGCCTCAGATCGTTTGACCAGTCACTGGACTTCACTCTGTGTGAAATTCCTCTTTCTTTTTTTAGTCAACAAACCGATGCAACCAACAAATCACTGATCCCAGTTGGAAGATCACTTTTTAATTTTTTACTTTTCTCTCATTCCTTGGTTTAAGCAGAAATCATATGAGAATGTTGCACCAACTCATCTAACATTTTTGCAGTATTTTGGATACTACAGCTGTATTTGGAATGCAATTACAGATTTTTCAGTAACGCCCGAGCCGACATGAGGATCTCACCCCTCGGCCGTCTGTCTGCTGTTGACAACCTCTAGCTATATGGCACAGCTGCAGATTCCCTCAGCAGGTTGTGGGGGCGGTGGGGGAGGAGGGTGAGGTGAGGGGTGTTGGTAGCCAGAAGGAAAAGCACAGACAGAAAGATGAAAGATGATAGAGATGACATGAGTCTGTGGATCAGGCTGTAACTGAACGGCTGAGTGGTTTATCAACACCGTCACCTTTTGTCTGCAGTCATTCACAGTGGTGTAGACTTGTTCAGTTGTTAATTATTGTGTAAATATTCCTTGGAGTCATGTCTGTAGCAATGGTTAGGGTCCAATGTGTGGACATGAAGCCAAAAGAACGAGTGATGAGAATCACAGAGCCAGACATTTTCCAACAGGTTTTTTTTACTGTTCTTAATGTTTTTTAATACAGTAAAAAAAAAAAAATTGAACACTTAATAAAATAAAAATCAAATTTTTGTAAAATATTTTTACTTGATATTTATTTTGATATCCAGTCGTGGGCCAGACTGGACAGTTTGTTGGGCCGGATTCAGCCCATGAGCCACCAGTTGATGATCACAGTATATATCCTGATGACCACTTGAAGCTCTTTCCACTTGTGTTTACTTTGCCCTTAACATGATAATGGAATGCAAAATGGGGGGAAAAAAGCAGATTTTGTGACTTTATAATCAAAGAAGAATTTTGTCCAAAGAGAAAAAAGTCCTTGATTTCACAGGAGTCATTTGTTAAAGAATGTGTTTCACAATGACTTCTTTATTATTTGTGCGAGTAAGAGATGAAAACTCTATGATGTGTCTCAGTAATTCTAAATGAATGGGACTCTGATTTTCATTTGTCCCTCTCGTCCCCTCCACGTTCTGTTGTGTTGCCGCCGCCTCCACGTCCCGCTGCAGTTGTAACTCTTCTTCCTCAATCGCTGCATCCGTCTCAAAGTGCAACCACTTTGTTACTTACAGTCTCACAGCGGTGGCTGTTGTGGTTCACCGAGGAGCTGTTCCTCAGTAATCAATACTAATCAGTGTTCCTCCACCTCCACTGCAGATTGAAATGGAAAATGATTAACATTTACAGTTGGCTGTGGTGGAGAAGCTCAGTCGTGATTGAACGTTTGCGTGGAGTGTAATAAGAAAAGGTGTCGTTAAATGAAATGATTGTTTTCTCACTAACGGCCACGTCACCTTGTAATTGAACAAGGCATTGTTGTATGTGCGTCTGTGTAAACATTTTGTTAAGTGATTTGGTGTCTCACCTGATGGTGGTGTTTATTAGAGTTACCTGTGAAATATACTGTAGAGCTGCAACAGAGCTTTTTTTTTCTTCTGATTATTCTTTTGCTGTATTTTCTTAGGCCATTGGTTAATGATAAGGTATGTAAATAAAATCTAATTAAATTACCGTAGGTTTTTTCTGCATAAATGAAAGCACATATATAGCGTCAGAGTTCAACCGTCATGAACTAACAAGAACAACACTTCCTCTCACTGAAAACCTGGTTATACATTTGAATTTCTACTTTGACAGCAGTAATGTTTTGATCTTTGGCTTCTTGTGGTGTAGCAGCGACACCGATGTGGAGAATACATGGAAATGGGTCTAGAGGAGATTGTCTTAAATGTTGACTTGACAACCAATCAGAATCAGAATCAGCTTCATCACCATCATCATCGCCCAAGTGTAGAAGAAATTTGACTTGACTTTTTTTCTGTCAATCTCTTGGGCTTTGAAGATTTTTTTTTAAATTAGTTTTGTGTTAGGTAATTGAAGGTGTAGTGCACTAGTTTTAGTAAACAAATTTGATTTTTGATTCTGTGTCACTTCATTTCCTGTTTAATTAATACAATAATATAGGTTTTTAACCCAGTGTGTGTCATTTAACAGTTCAGTTTTAATCAAACAGGTTCAATCTTTTAGGGAATTCATTGGGTTCAAATAGAACATTTAAAAGTCTCTTACCAACCAGTTCAGGACCAGTCAAATCAAAAGAACTCAGTTTTTCTATCCAGAATGATTAACAAGAAGCTGCAAACATTGAGCAGTTGTCATGGAGTCAGAAGAACATGAACTTTATCAACCCACTCTGCTCTAACCACCAGTCACTGTTCCGTGTTCCGTGTTTGCCCGTTCTGGGAATTGTTATGATGTGAATAATTAGATCCTTTCAGAAATTACTTGTTATTATTCCAAATCAGTATATTTTGGTCATTTATTATGTCGTCTACGCCCTACAGTTTTTTCGTCAGCACCAGCCTGAGTCCTTATGCCTGATGTGAATGCAGCCAGGAGTATAAAATAAGACCTAATAAACCAGGCTTTGTTTTTTTTTTTTTTTTTTTGCTTCTAAACAAATTATCACCACAGGCTCAAAGCAACATGAAAAGAGACTGCTTTGTGCAAAAAGCTTCGTCATTTTCAAAGAATTGTGTGCAAAGTGCATTTTTCTGAGGCTAAATATAAGTTGATTCCGAGAAAAGAAGAAAATTGGACGGAGGGCAGTGGATGTTAAATTGAATTATGTTTTTGGAGTTTGAGTAAACAAAAAGTCTCCACGGTCAGCTGGGTCGCCACGTATTGTTTTTGCCTTAGCTTCAGCCAGGACTACTGCAGACAATCAAGTGACGCTAATGAAAGGAGAAGAGATTTGCTATTTTAAATTGTGTGAATGTCAAGCTGTGAAGAGGTTGACATTTATAGATTCCATTAAGAATGTCAGGGTGGTGAAAAGTCTTCGCTGAGTGACAGCCGGACGCAGGTGCCACTGTGGGTTTTTTTTTTTATTATTATTTATTTATTTATTCCTAAACTGTTAGCATGTTTAGGTTGACAGTTGAGCTCGTTTCAGTTTTTTCTGAAGTTAATTCATGCTGACGAGCTGCGTGATGCAGTTCTGACCCGTAACGTTGAAAGCACTTAAAATGTACAGGAGGCCGAACATGGGATTTTACTTCAGGAGACAACATTACCTTTTCATGAGCGTTCATTTTCACGAAGGTTGAATGTTTCCAAGCCATCGAGAGACTAAAACAGGTAGAGATGTTTTGTTTTGCTGTGAAAGACTCAATCATAAATGACCCACCTGCATGGATGATGTATGCCATTGTTTCCTAAAGACTGGGTTACGATCCTCAGGTGGGTCGCAGAGTTTTGGTTTTTTATTGGGTCGTCACGCATCGTCGCGCATCAAAAAAAAAGTTTGGGAAACACTGATGTATGCTGTTAGATGGTAATAATGACTCTATCTGCAGATGAATTACAATTGTATTTAATTGGTTATGCATTCATGAGACCTGAGGACTTCACCGTGTGAGACCACTGATCACTTGTAGTACCAGAGATATGCACCAGGGTGCAGAAGACCAGGGTAGGATAGTATTGTGCAAAAGTTAAAAACAACTGGAGGATGTAATAGTATAGTAGTAGTACTATTGTACAACTGAAGAGAGAGAAACGCAGAGGAACTCAACCTCCCTTCTACAGTGTTTATTGTTTACGACTAGCAGATGCAGAATGGCTTTGTTTTGTTAGCGACACTTTTTTAAGATCATGTATGTGGTCCATTCATCACGGCTGCTCTGCTCCACTGAGACTTTTTACAAACAGTGCTCAGGTCAGTGACTCTCGTGGGACTAATGGAGAGGTAAACCAAAGGGGGGGGGGGTTACCTGAGCAACGACTTATTTTACAGATTATATCCAGGATGTAAAGTAGAAGATGTGGACTTGATTTATCTCTGAAGGATTCACTCCGGCCAATTAGATTGAAGTAACAAATGGGCCAGAAAATTCTTAAAAAATACTCCATAAAACACAGTTATATTAATATTCTTTTTGTTTTTTAAAAACAGTACAAGTAATACAATTCCTACATTTCCCAAAGAGAACTCCTGGGGGATTGATGAAGTTTTATCTATCTAATGTTCTATTTTTACAGCTGTGTTTGAGAAATTATTAACAAACTTACCTTTATTTACTTTGCAGACAGAAACAATGAAACGATCTGTTGTTTTAGCAACAACAGATGAGCAACCATTAACTCATAACCTTCATTTTTTTCCAATTTGGAATGTTATTCTTCTGACTGTTACATCCCATAATCAAGGTTCCATCTTATATCAACTGTTTGTATGAAACCACTTCTAATAAGGACAAAGGTCAGATAAGGTGAATCCTGTCAAGGTGTCAAGTTGCCTCATCTGTCGCCCCTGACCATAAAAGTGCTGCTGGGTAAAAGTGTTATCTGGTTCAATGATCCAGGCAGAGCTCTGCCGCAAGAAAATAAAAACTGAAATTGACCCTTTCTGAACAATCAACATTTGAGAGATTGACATAAATCTTAGATGCCAATGAATTAGAAAAGATTGGTTTATTAAAGTATCAAAGAAAAAAAACTGACACATTTCAAAAATAATTTTGTTTTCAAAAAATGTTTTTTTCTTGTAAATATTCAAATACTCTGTTTTGTTTCTCTCTCTCTCTCTGTTTTGTGAATGTCCTTCCTCCGGATCTGCTTCGCTCTGACTCTTCATCAAATACAGGTAGGTTCTTTTTTTGTTTATGTTTGTGAGGCTTTGTGATTGTTTGACGATGCAGTGTTTGGTTGTGTTTGTGCGTCATTGTTAACTCAACTGGAACACGAGCGCTGTGGCCTCACCGAATGTGTCAGACGGCTGTAAACTTTTCAGATTATTATTCTGATTTTTCACTCCCATCTTCCTCCTACATCAGACTCTGCTGAGTTTGGACCAGTTGCATCCTGTTTGTGTTGTTTCACCACACGCAGTGACAGCCATATGGTTTGGGGTTTTTTGTGTGTGATTAATTGCCTTCAGCGTGTTCAGCTGCCTCTGAGGCAGATTAACTTCTCTGCCCCAACCCAGGGCTGATGGGCTGCTCTGTACACAGCATAATAAGGATAGGTTAAAAAAAGATCTGTGGTCGCTGTCCTGGGTCTCTCCTGGTCTGGGTGGTCAACAGTCGCCGGCGGTGTACCAGCAGCAGCTTGTTATTCATGACAGAGGCTCTGGTCTGGCACGGCTCTGAATGTGTTGGTCCAAAATTCTGATTGAAATCTTTATAACAGCAAACTCATTAATAATAACCTTGTAATTTGGCACCGGTCACAGAAACAGCGAACCTTGTCGCTGCTGCCAAATGTGTGATAGAGTGTGAGCTTTTTAAAAACACCATGAAATAAGTTTTATTCACTTTTATGCTGACAAATATTCTCCCTAAAGACGTTTGTTTTAGGAACAAAAAGGAAGTGACTAATTGTCTTAAACAGAGATTTTAACAACTCTCCAAGTGGTTTATAATGCTGTAGAAAAACAGAACAATCTATTCAGAATTAAAAGACATTATTGAATTATTATCAATAGTATAATATATTCCTATTGTTATTTACTATTATTGCCCCATTCATTGTTCAAAGCAGTTCTCTACAATGAAGAACGACTAACAGCTAGCAGCTGATTTAACCACTGATTTAATGAAGAAAGGAATCCTAGATTCAAATTTTTTAACTGTGGCAGAAGTTTCAATCCAATACAAATCAATATTTCAATAATAAATCAATAATAATTTAATTTAATTAACATAAATATCATAGCTTATGCTGTTTAATAGTTTTGATGGGGTAAAATGAACACAGTCAAATCAGTTCTGGATGGTGTTTTAGGACCCGTGATAAAAACAGTGATTGACCCTGACAGATAAAGTGTGAAATTATATATCAGAGTGAGATATGGTCAAAGCAGTCAGTGCAAGTGGTGGAGATAAACAGTTCTGACAGCAGATGTGATAAAAGCTAAGCTAACAAGTCTCCAGCGAACTCCCAGTGTGGTTCTCCAGGGAGCAGCTGCTCTCTCTCTGACCTCCAGTCAGTCCAGGAGCTGCAGCTCTGATTTGGAAGCAAACATGAGTGCAGTGTGTAGATGTAGACGTTGCAACAGGACGAACTGTGACTTTACTGCCACGCTTCAGTGACCCTGACATCTCTCTCATTCAGTCAGCAGTCAGGAACCGCGGCGTTGTTAATGTTGTCCTGAACACGTGTTAGATCTTCACAGTGTTTCATCACACTTTTATTTTCTAAAGTTTACCTATTTTACATACATGAGGCAATTGACCAATCAGGTGTGAAGTTGATGAATCTCACATTCAGTGGAACCTGGGAACAAAAGATATATATATATATATATATATTTTAACATCTAAATTTATTATTACGATTTTTTTTAATAAATTAAATTTATACTTTATAGGTTTTGCACTGGGGAAATTGTTGCATTAACACAGCAGAGCCACTGCTATAGGCTGCCCCCTTGAGGGCGCCAAGTATGTGGTTCCTTTCAGGGCTCAAATCTAGGACATTCTGGATGTAAGGCAGATGTGTAAGTTAGCGTGATAACTACTGAATATTGTAACCACAATTATATTCATTTTTATTTACTTCCAAGTAGGGTATTAAAAGAAGAAAAAAAAAATTGTCCAATTGTCGACAGAAGTGAAGCATGAAGCAAGAAGTGACTTGTGATAAGTGATGTATGGACCGTCACAGGCTTATTAGGATATATGTGTCTGCCTAATGATGTTAATGCAATGACATCATTAAACCAGTAGTCCACTTAGCTTTGACTTTATCGTCTGATCAGTGCTGTACGACTTGATCCGCAGCCCTCTGGGGCAGTGGCTGCGTTCACTAGTGTAGGAATTTTTGGTGCTTGGTCAACATACAAACGTGGGATTAAAAACTGCGTTCCTCCCTTAACAAGCCTCCCTGCCTCACCCTTCCTCCCTCTCTTTCTTGTTCTCTCTCTCCATGCAGTTCTGTGAGCGTTGTTGTGTTTGTCTTGATGCCCCGGAGAACCGGGAGACTTTCATGTTCTCCAGATCACAGAAGCCTTTTTATTTTATTTTGTGACATTACAAACAACATTATCAAAGGTTTCCTTGCAGGCAACACACATTTTTTGTCTTCTTTTCTCTGTAAACACTTTGTTGGTTGGCGTACATTCAGACATCATGCAGAGGATCAGTAAAAAAAAAAAAAACTCAAGCTGCTGTATAGAATCTCTGACTCTCCAGAGTCTTCAACATCTTTGAAGTTGTAACCTTGGCATTTGATACGCTTCAACCATAAACCTTAAAATACACATGGAACTGAATATATAAAATCCCTTGTTTACATTTTTCTCATTGGAGCTGCATATATTTTTACTTCCTCTAACTTCCTCTCATTATATTAAAAAAAAAATACCACTTGTGTTTATATTTAATTATACATCTTGCTGTCAGACGTGGCAACGTTTTATGTTATAAATCAGTGCTATTATTAATACCCAGAGAAATGTTTCTTAATGAGTACAAATTATTGCACAAGAAAAGAAAGAAAAATTCCAACTCTGACTGAAGTTTGAGGATTTATTTTTTATTTTTTTCAAAAACGTTGGGAATATTTTTCTTTTTCTTTCTATCTGCAAAACAGCTGCAGTCACAACAGTGGGTCATCCACATAATAATAAACATCTATTATTTCACTGATCTATCCACTCCTTCTTTCTTAACTCATCGTATCTGTACAGGATTTTTTTGTATCTGTTTTAGTGTCAACTATTGAACAGTAAAACTAAGTGAAACATCCTGTCATAAAGACATTGGAACTTATATGTCAGAAATTCCAAAAGTCCAAGATTTAAACCGCAACCAACGCCGACATTTATTTATGTATTTATTGCCAGATATGATAAAACATCACAAACATTTCTCCTCAGTCCAGGACCTGCCGTGGTGGAGTCAGTTTGGTGACGTCACTGGAAATGAACAGTAACAGAGTAATATTTCCCAGTATACTGAGAATCAATAGCCTCAGAGTGCAACCCCCTGTAAAGCATCTGCCATTTTCGGTAAGTGATACGGTTTTGGGTTGCAGCCCCAGAGTGGAGGACTGCATGGTCTGTGATGCAATCAGTGGGATTAGAGCTCTTTTTGTAGGAGATAATAATCTGGTTTAGGACTCGATGGAGATTTAAGTGGCTGCACGTTGAGCCAGAGGAAAATGAAGTTTAATTTCTCGGCCAGACACAAACTTCATCTCTGTGATATGGAGGGTGTGAGCCACACGAAGACCAAAGATCAGCACTTTCACGTCACAGCCCTGGAATGGTAGAGTAGATGAGATGAAAGAACACTGACCTCAGCTCTCTAAGGAGAATGAGTTTTGCATCAGTCTGTGGAGCCAGAGTGATGACCGGTACATATGAACACAGAGAACTGTTAATTCTCTTTACTTAACACTCAGTTGTTTCATAACAAACAAGTATGATGTAGTCATTAATCACAGTACTATTGATTATGTATTGATTGTATTAAATCAGCGGGTGTCAAACTCATTTTGGTTCAGGGGCCACATACATCCTGACTAGATATCAAGTGGGCCGGACCAGTGCAATCATAACATCATGCAAATAACAATAAATACATGTTTTTCACCATTGTTTTCCTGCAAATGAATAGAAGTATATTAGAAAAAAACATTTTATATTTAATGATATATCACTTCACTTCAGGTTGGCTGCATTGAACCTGCCGGCGGGTCGGTTTTGGTCCACAAGGCCGTATGTTTGGCATCCGTGTATTAAAAAAAATGTTTGAAAAAGTTTCACGTTGGACTTGTGGTATTTCTAGAAATACCTTTATTTTGAGACTTTGGTTTTACTGTTCAAATATTTGGGAAACAAGTTGACAGCAAAAAGATTTCTCTCTGTCTGTCCTCAAATCTCTTTCTATCTTTTTTTCTTTTTCTCTGTTTGCTTTCATGTAAGGCAGGGATTTTCTATTTTCCTCTTTGCTTCCAATGCAGTAGCAGAAAGAAACGATCTGTGAAATGATAAATCTCTGAAAACTTACTTAAATCTCTATGCAGATGATCCACTGTTTGAATCGGTTAGAACTTTGTTTTAGTTGCGGAGCTATGAGCAAGTTTCGAGTTTTATATTCACATTTCACTAAGAAGATGTTGAATTGAAAATCATAAGTGAAGTTTTACCTGAGGAAAAACTAGAAAACTCGGTTTGTGCTCTTGCACAAGATTGCCTGTATAGTAGTTTGATTCTTCATCTTTCCACTATCCAACTACACACTATTCTACACTATTCTTCACTAACTATATGAGTTTCTTCTTCCCATATGTTGATAAACTTATAAATTAAATTTAAATGATGTTAAATTGTTGTACCAGACTGTTTCACGGGGGTTGTCAGCAGAAATGACATAACGGCATCATTGCCAACAAAGTATACAACAGTTCACCAACAGAGTCAGGGTTTGCATATTTATATATACATTATCATATTAACTTGGGCGGAGGAGCAGCACACTTTATTTTCCTTTGGTTTGACGCCAGTCACCGAGCTGCCGACGGACTAATTAGCACAGCTCTGCCTGTTGATTCCTGACAGTGAGACTGAAACTGCACAATATTGTTGGCATTTAATGATGTAACACACACACACACACACACGCACATCAGCCCACACAGTGTTGTAGTGTTAAAGCAGTGAGAAGTCATGCCAAAAGAAAAAGGAAAATAAAAAGGCTGTGAATAAATACATTTACAATGACATGTTGGAAAACTTTCGCTGCCAATCAAAAAAAAAAACAAAAAAAAAACTCTTTAACCTGAACTCGTCTCATATTCAGTCAGTCAAATGTTTCGCTCTAAAGTGCTGGTGTTTTGTTTTTTTTCCTCATTAAGTCCTTTCGGACAGGTGAATAAAAATGGCGTTGTAAGGAGAGATGTTCTTCAGATAAATGTTGAGTTAAATCTTGAAGAAGGGCCGTGGGTTTATTAGTATAGATTTAATATAATTGCCTCTCCAGCCAGAACACTCTTCTCTCTGCTTCTGCTGGGACACGAAGTACCACCATGCTAATGAGTCAAGAGAGGAGAGAAAAGCGCTGCAGTTTCTAGTTTTAATACAATTCTTTCAAATCCAGAATTTTCTACAATAATGAACACAAATGAGCCACGGGGATAGGACGCTGATCGTGGATAAAATGTGAGAACGCAGCTGAACGGTGGTTAGCACTGACGTCTCAGAGCAAGGAGGTCATGTGACATATTCTAGATCAGACAGATGGTCTTTTTGTGTGGAGTTGGCATGTAACAAGTGTGTATGTGTGTCTGTGTGTGGTTTTTCTCCAACATTTGGTTCCAAACATTTGCAGATTAGAGATTAGAGGAGAGCGGACACTTTAAATCAACCATGAGTGTGAATTTCATGGCATTAAAGTCTTACATTTAGATGAGGTGTTTTAGGGGAGACGGGTCATTTCTTCACATTTATTTAAAATTTTACTTACATAATCTCAAGACCTTTTTCTCTGTTTCTTCTGTATTTATCATCACACACAAACATCCTATAACAATTTTTTTTTCATTCTCAATATGGCCCTAAGACCTCATGGTTACAGCAACACACAAAAGAGATGGAACATTCCTCAGTTCTCTGTCGTGCATGCTCTGGGGCTCAGCTATTATTTAGCTTTGTTATTTTGAAAATTCTTTAATGTTATAAACACATTCGAAACAGAGTAATATTTGTAAATGATCCTTCATTGAATTTCTGATGTACAGAACTGAAAGAACAGGGACGATTTCACGATGGCAAACGTGCTAAAAATAGAGAAGCCTTTTATTACTCGGGTCTGTGTGACTCAGGAAGTGAAACCCTGTTTTCATCCAGTCCTCATGGTGACTGTTTCACTAACTCTCCGTGGAGTTTCCGCACGGTTAGGAAGAAAGAAGATGTCACGCGAGACTCGGCGAGTCGTTGTTTGATTTAAAAAAAAAAAATGCAATTTTAATAGGCTGTCTTGTTACGCCGTGTGTTGCTGAGAGCACTTCCAGCTGCCTCTGTGCAAAAGATGCATTTCAAGTCCCAACAGACTTTTAAGGATTTGACTCTTAGCCCTACCTAATTAAATTCTTTGACATTTTTCTCAGTTTTCGTGTTTCTTTGAAAAATGCGAGGATTTGTTTCTCCGGCTTCTAACAGTTCGGGGAGAATACTTGAGCTTTTTTTTTTCTCAACAGAGTTTGAAGAAAAATAACTTTGACTCTATCAATAATGAAGAAAAACTAAAGAGAAATGTAGAATGTACCAGAGGCTGGGCCTGAATGCAGCTCACCTACTGTAGGGAATAAAGCTATTTTCTGTTACCACAGCGGTGAACCAGGCTCTGTGAACTAACACTCCACTGTCATCGTTTGTGTCCATGATCATAAGTTGGTAATTATGACCGGAGTCA
This sequence comes from Cynoglossus semilaevis, assembly GCF_000523025.1. NCBI lineage: Eukaryota > Metazoa > Chordata > Actinopteri > Pleuronectiformes > Cynoglossidae > Cynoglossus > Cynoglossus semilaevis. The sequence continues at coordinate 3,420,037 of NC_024310.1, read as the reverse complement.
TGGAGGCCAGGGTGGACTGTCCTCTCAGAATTAATTGTGTGTCTTACTCCTGCTCTCTGGAAGGAAGAAATAGTCTGTTTTTTTTTTGTTTGTTTTAAAGAGCAGTGGAGTAGCACTGGTTTTTAGAGAAAAAGAGTTTCACGTTTTTAAACAAAGTATTGGTTTGGAGTGTGGGCCTCAAACTCCTGGCCCAGGGATTCTTTTTTGCACTGTAGTGTGAAAACATTTTTTTTTTTTCAAAAATATATTTTCTTTTGTATGTTTGTTTTGAACAGCAAACACTAATGTGGTCAATGAAAATAACTAAAACAAACGAAACAAAGTTCAAATTAGGTCATGTATTCATGTACTTCTTATTGTAGGAATAAAAAAACTTTGTATTTGAAAAGAAGTAATTATTCAGATGAACGGCCTTGTCCAGTTTAGTAGAATAGTTGGAAATATGTATTACTTTAACATAAAACAGTTGAACATTATGTTTGTGTTTATATATATAATAAAAAAGAAGTGTGTAAGGTTGTTTAATAATATGTATAAATAGATGAGTGTGGGTGTGATGAGTGTCATAACACTTTCTCAGATATTGGTTGATGCTTTACTACTTTTCATATAGAAACTTTGTCGGCTCAGCTAGAGGATAAAAAATAAAAATGAAAAAGAAGTCAACTAATATTTCTGTTATTGATGGTTAGACATCAATGGCAAGACATTTATGGTCAGATGACGTTTTTTAACTCAAAATTATTAAGTCCGGTTGAACATTTAAATAATTGCTGCACTGGACTTTGACGAAGAACCCTGTTCTACCGTGTGGCTAACTCTTTGTCTTGGTGTCTGATGGATGAATCTGGGTTTTGGCCAAGTGGTCAGTGTCTTTATTTTCCCTCAGTGTTGGTTCCACTAAAACAAAAAAATATTTTTTTTTCCCTGAATTCTGTTTCTGTTGGAGTGTGATGGCCTCAGTGACCAGAGTCCACACTAAGATGACTGGTTGCGTTTGGTGTGAAGGAGCAACAACAGCTAGAACAAGGTGCTGATTGTTGGCGATGAGTGTCTGACCTCAGTGTCTCTCCTTCAAAGTTTGATGTTTTTTCCCACGGCTGCCAAAAATTTGAATTAATCCTTCAGATTAGGGCGGGTTATCCAAAAATCTCCTGTAGGACATACTCAATCTTTAGACGTTCCTTTGGTGAAGACAGGAAGACACTTCTCAATGATGTGCTAAAACATGGCTTAGCCTACACTGCAAAACATGGGATTTCAGGAGAGTACAGAAGCCTTGTACTGAGGTTAATGTTATTACAGAGAGAACACGATGTAATACACTCAAAACTTTCACCTAAAATTCAACAAATTTAATTTAACTTTTCTCGTTAAAAAACTTCACCTCATTTAGGGCTAGAATTCACCAGAGTATAGAGATTAAAAAAAAAAAAGAGTGTCTTGTGTTGAAGCATTTTAGTTTTTAAGAGGTGTAAATTAGCTAATCTTGTCCAGCAGAAAGGTTAGCCCCTATTGGTTATTTCTCTTGACATGTGATGAAATGATTTAGTTTGGAAGTATTTGTCTGGTAGGAAAGTCGGCTTTTGTTTTGCAGTTTTGTGACCCAGAAATATTTTTTGAAGAAAAAACTCCTTCATGTGATGTTTTATATACATCAGTGAAAACGAGCACACCACGGTGATTTAACCAAGAGGGTTTTACTGCTGCGGTTTGCCGTTATTAGCTACTGTTCTGGGATTAGCGTCGAGGCTGTTAGCAGTTCTACCATTAGCCGCACTGATTGCTGTCATGTAACCACTTAATTAACTGCGTTCTCAGGTTTGCTGACACCAGTTTTGCCCTTTTCAAACTTCACCTCCTCTTGTCGTTACTAACTGTGCTCACAGCAGAATCTTGGCATGTACTTGGATTTTGTGGTTTCTTCAAGTAATTCCACAGCACTTTCACAAACAAATATGTTTATATATTTTTTTGGTTTTGGTTTGTTGACCTTGTTTTTTTTTATTTTTAAATTTGCTTTAAAAAACAGTCGAGATACATCAGTAAATCCTTTTAAATCAAGGGATTTCTGAAGAACTTGTTGTGTTTCCAAAAGTGAATTCAAATTTTTGATCAAATGAAGCAGAATGAGTTTATTATTAGTGTAGAAAATTGTTTATAAGATAATCTAATTAATTGGGGCTTTCTTAAGAATTAATCACAAGTAATTGCATTTAAATCACATCAGTATTTGAAACAACAGGCAACATTTTTAAATTAAAACTGATTTTGGTTGAAAACTGAATAAATGATTAAACATATGCATTAGTTTAAACAAAGAGAAAATATGTAATTATACATGTTTTATATATATAAATATATTTTTTGAAGTATGAAAAGTGCTAAAATGTTCAATATGTTTCATAATTAATTTCTTCTTTTTTTAATTCTGCCCTTTTATGCTTGGAATGGAAAGTGCATTAATTGCTTTTTTAATTAATCAAAATTAATGCATTCAATTCCCAGTCCTATTTATTAGTTTCACCGTCTTCATAGTCCACACCTTCTGTGGAGTTCTTTGGACTCACTTGTCCTACTGTGGAGCTGATGGAAGTCCGTGGTACGGCCTGAAGAGAAGACGACTGTGACAAGACTTTCCTTTCACATTTATCTCCTTCAGCTCGACATCTGTCGCCGGAAACGTTGAGTTGTTCCAAATTCCTAAGGACTAATTTGTTCCACTGACTTTGGATCGACCATTTTTGCAAACATTTGCTGAATTGCTTTCAGCTCCTGCTGGACACTTCAGCTCCGGGTTTTCCTGATAGGTGGGAGCGCTCGGCTCCTCTGATGCAGTGCAGGAAACGTTTACTCATTTACAGGCTTTAAATAGCATCTCAGAGAATACTTCCATATTGACATGACAGGAGTGGACTTCTGTAGAGTCGGTCGGTCGGTGGGTGGTGGTGGGATCAGATGCCTGCAGCAGGAGAACAGCCGGGTGATCCTTCACAGAGAAGACACAGGGTTTTGATATAAATGTAAACTGCAGATATCGTGGGCTACAGACGCTCTGTTCTCTTCTCTGTTCTTACTCTGCTACACGGCCCATGTAGTATTTATATAGTATGACTGTATTGAGTAACCTCTGCGAATGTAGCTTGGAGTTGAATGAATGATTCACCAGCACCATTTAAAGAGGTTTATTAATTGCTAACAGCTTTTATGGATTATTTTTTTAATTGCATTGCTTACATTTCTGTGGTTGTGCTACAGTCCCGCGCCTTAGGGAAAAAAAACAATCTTACATTTGTGGAACCCGAGAAGTGAAAATCTTGGACCCTTATAAGCTCACATGTCAATGAAAGGGAATGAATTATGTATGACCGTGTTCACTCCCACAGAGAAATCATTCAGATTTAATTGGTGCAACTGATGGCCATCCCCGGTTCGTAATTCAGGCTTTGACTCAACGCTGCCATATAAAAGTTCTATTTTTTCTAACTGAGATACAGAACTTTTTTTGTGTTTGTTTGTTTTTGGTCACATTCTGATGGAAATCTGTCCAACATTGTTTTTCTGTTTCTCTGTTTTGTTGCTGTTGGCACATTATTATGATCACAATGTTCTCTGGCTTTGAGCTCAAAATACAAATGAGCACTCAGATGGAAATAGAAATGAAGGTGCAATTAACTTTCTAAACACGGTCAAATGTGGAAGAAAAAATCTGTAGAGAAATGAAAATAAATTCCATGCTGAAAACGATGAATACAAATGGAGCAGCTATGATACGAACACCCACTGCCCGGGTTTGGACTTTTAGGCCGGCCCTTACTGGAATAGATACGTTGGTCCTGGTTGGTTTTCTACAGTCAATTCACTTTAAATATTTAGTAGAAATTAACCTTTACAACTGTGGGAACTGTGTTCTGTCTTAGAGACTTCTGTTCTTCGTACATACAGTTCTTCTCCTCCCCGGTTCAGACTTCAACCTTTTTCCCATGCTGTCATTGATGTAACATATTTTTTGAAACTGTGGGCAACTGCAGACGAATTATACACGCGAGCGACAGCCAGCGAATTTCAATTTTTATGCCGTTGCGGTCATCACTGACAAACTCATCCAGGATGATGAGACCACCAGGCTCTGACAGGCGGTGAATTCTCTGCCTGTGAGCCTCAGTATTACACTGGCTTTTCCTCTCCCGCTAAACGCCTTGGATACCACCTCACAGACGATGACAAGATGTCTTAAAGTTTTGCCACCCTGACTGAACGAGACACCCCAGATCAGAGCCACATGGTATGGTGAGAGAATACCATTGCAATGTAAGGTCTCATTGAATTCCAGAGCACATTTTTTCCCTCCATGGCAGCAGCAGCCAAAGCTTCAGGCAATGTCATTACTGCTTGTCTGACATTCCAACAGGCTGCTGCATTGTGCTGAGTGTGATTGTGTTGTGACGGTGCCTAAATGGCTGAGAGCCATTCTCTTCAAATGGCACTGATCTCCATCTGGGCCTGAGATAAGATTTTGGTAGAAGGTCAATGTCATTGTGACCCTTCTCACAATATCTGATGAAAATGATGATATGAGAATGAGCTACGGCATGGGGTTTCTGGGAAAAGGTGAATATGAAATGGAAAGAAAAATTAGAAAGAAATGGAAATATGTTTTTTTCATGCATAAAAATATATACACTTTTATTTTTCCTTCCTTTCCAAATAATCTCACCTCTAAGAAACAGAAATTACCCATAGTCATCAAGAGATGGTGTGTGTTTGTACAGTATACAAAAATATACAAAAAAAGTTTTGTGCTTTAAGTACTCTATATAAATACTAGGCAAATTTATACAAAACAACCTGAACATCATCCTTTAAAAGAAAACACTTCCCTAGAAATAGCAACAAAAAAACACATTTGTTTTTAATAGATAACTTAGTTGACAGTGTGGTGCGATGTGTTCTTTTCTGTGGAGTTGTTGTTGAATTTCTCCAACCAGAGATTCATATATTCTGTTCCATTGTCATCAGTCAGTGCATGGTTATTACCTGTCTGAGCTACTGTAATAATACCACTGCTGTGGTGCAGTCCCACAGCTCGTACCTCCACCTAGTTTGTCTTCTCCTAACAAGGTTGGCTGATGATCCATCATCACAGCTGCTTTTAGAAAATCCACTTTTGTTAAAGTAGGAAATAATTAAAAGAGAAAAAATAAAATAAAAAACAAAAACTCTCCATAGGGATGAGTTTACTTTAATGAACAAAGTGATTTGTATCTAAAAGAATTAACTTCTCCCTAAGTTAAACCAAATAAATACCAGGTCAGGTAAGTGGTGTTTCCCTTTACTCCATGACCGGTGGGTTTGTCTGTAGCTCAGCTGATGACCATGGAACTGTGTGGCAGAAGAAGATCGACTGACATGTTGGTTGAGTCCATTAGGCAGTGTTCATATTTATGTTTAAGTGCATCTCAGGAATGCATCCTTGAGTGTGTGGCTCCATCTTCTTTAGAAGCCATTGCAGCTGGTGATATATTTCCTGACAGAGTTAAGAATACGTTTGAAACTTCGAGACCTGCTTGGCTGCGCTGTTTCTCTTAAAGTGGTTTAGATTGTGAGCTGAATAATTGGTGTCAGTGTTGTTCATGCCAGAGGGAGAGTGCTTTCTTAATTAGACTCTTTAGAAAGTTCAGCTGTGTGTTGACTGATTGGTCAGCTCTCCTCACCTCCTGCTTCGCGGCGTCAGTGAATCTTTTCGGAGGACTTTTGTGCTCTGCCTGTCAGGCCCACTCTGACTGTCCTTCTTCTCCTAAAGTTCCACTATCTCCACTAAGTACAGTATGTGCCAAAACCATTTCAACCCTCAAACCCCGACTCAGTCTCTTCTGTTTTTTCTAAACTAATTTAAACTATTAGGTAAATCTATTCCAGTCGTTCCCAGTGGAAATCCTGGCTCCGACACAGAATCCTGTCATTTTGACAGTGGCACTGTCTCCACACCATACAACACCACAGGTTTCAGGCTTAGAATTTGGCACGAGTTTCTCGACTTTCTTTACTTTGTCTCTTAGGTTCCACAGACATTTATATAAAAATATTACTTTTTTTGTTGTTATTGTTCTGCCCTGAAAGGACTGATGGTTATAAATAGTCACGGATATTTCTCCAATGGGAAGGGAAACGAATGTACAGTGCTTCCGTTGGGTTTATGAACTGACTAGTCTTGTGTTTGATTGGATAATGATCATTTATGAGTTGAAAAAAAAATTGCAGAAAACTATGAGG
>NC_024310.1:3393147-3413731 GCF_000523025.1 Cynoglossus semilaevis | reverse complement strand
AAGAGTGTCGGGAAATTCACGTCTAATGCATTTACAATATGGATGTCCGACAGTATCAACCAACTAGATTATCAACCAATATTAGCATAATCATGTCATATCTGTAAGAAGCGTTAGCCGTTTTCCTCCGATAATGAAATCGATAACGCAGTGTCTGGCTTTTTCCCAGATAATGTGACCTAAAAATAGTTTTAAAGTGAAAGTGCATTATTATCTTATCAGTCATCCTCAGTTTATAATTTTCTTTATATGTATGAACATATATAAGTATGAACATTTACAATTTACTCCTGAATATGAAATACACACCATTTTATTTCTTTTTTTATGTAGGATGTTACAAATGTTTGTTTTATGACACCTCTGAAACATTGATGAAAGCCCCTCTGTTTTAATAATAAACCACTTTGAATTTCAGATTTACAGCTGGAACAGATTCGGTTTATGGTTCTCTATATCTTTTTTTAGCCTTCTGCACAACCACACACACACACACACACACCCAGGGGATCCACTGAGGTATTCATGCTATATGTTACCAAACGAATGCTGAGAGGCAAAAAGTGTGTCAGTGGTCGGAGGCTGTGGGCTTCGTCAGCTCTCACACTAATAAATCAAAGCCAGGATCAGAAATACTTTTTAAAAAAAAGTCTCACTGGTGTGGAACTATAACTAACCGGTTTGTTAGTTTAAATAAATGGGTTGATAAAAAATAATTTGCTCCCAAAAATACAACCTCTGTCCAATAACTAACAACTTACTGCTCCTTCCTGTTTCACACATTTTATTAAAGTGCTTCAGACTTTTGTGTAATTGTTGCCCGAAGGCAAAGCATAAAATGCATTAAAAGATGGTACAACAACAGTGAACTGGTGTAAATTAATTATAACACAAAGCAGGCGAGATGCCTTCAGGGCCCTCAACCACCGGAGAATCTGGTTTTCAAGGCCTCGAACATCAACATGAACGCAAATGCCAGCATGGAAATCAATTAAGGAAACCTCGTTCATTTTCAGTTAATTTAATGACTTCCTACCAAGAGAAGCTGGGAAAAACATGTCACATACTGGAGCATGTTCACTGGTACTGCTCTAGTCAGTAATACCACTTGGAGTTCAGAAGTACTTTAGATTGTGTACGATACCTGTTGGGAAATGTGTCTTGGACCACTTCACATGGTGGCGTCTCTATGAAGACAAAACATACACATTAATATATATATATATATATATATATATACATATATACAGTATATACAGTAGGCATACGTAGCACATGCAACTTATCGAATAAAATTATTCATAAAAATGAATTATAAAAGGTACATTGTTAACAATTGTGTTAAAATCTTTCTTTTTTTCATTATAAAACATTTTTATGTTTTTAGAAAATAATAAATAATAAAAGTAGTTTTTACCTGTTTCCCTGAGGATGTTACGATGGATATACTGTACAAAAATGTATCCATAATATAGTTCCCATCATTTAAACCTAAACAGTTCTTATTCCTGCAGAATAATCTCAACTGTGTTACCCTGGAGACACGGAGAAAGTGTTGAATTATTGTGATGAATCGACTCGTCTTCACCTTGATGTGATATTTACGTTTTATTCTGCACATAAACCAAACCAAAAGAAATGAAAAATGCTAAATGGGTGCATGTGTTTATAATAAGTAGACCACATGCACCACCCATAATATTTACTTTATTATATAAATATATTTGTAGATACATATAGTAATAATAATATTTATTTATATCATATTTATTTATATTTAAAATAATAAGAACTCATCTTGGTTCTCTTTCTTCACCGGTTAGAATTCAGAATAAAATACTTTCCCTGGTTTTTTACTTCTTCCCTAAATCTGAATAACGTCTCAGTATTCATCAGTAAACCGGTGATGTTTTCCGGACAGTTCCCACTGATTATATGAAGTACAAGAACCCGGCTTTTTAAATGTCACACGTTCTGTATTTCATCAGCTCAGACGAAGCAACCATGACAGGAGTTGTGAAAGTTTTCCCAAACAAAGTTACGCTAATCAAAACTAAGCTAAGCTGATGTTCAAGTCTTCGGCTCCATCCTTGAGATTAAGTACGAGCAGGTAATCCCTGCCTGCCTTCTTCGCCACATCAATTAATTTGGCTGCTAAGATTTGTGGATTTAAAGGAGGCTTTTTTCAGATTTAGCGTTATCTCTGCGTGCCGTGACAGAAATAGGTTGTACCCTCAATTATTTCCCCCCGACACGAGCGTCGGAACTTACATCAGCTCCCTTGAAGTCTGTTGTCATCACCTTCATCATCTTTGTTTTTATTTTTTTTTTTTACCTTTTTCATGGAGAAAGGCAACATTTTCATTCAGTTTCTTCCACTTTCTAATGTTCATATGTTAAATTTTTTTTTCTTAACTTTATACCTTCAGCTCAGGCAGTAACAGTTTCTTGATATTTTTTCCCCCATGTTGTATTAAAGTACCACACCATCCTATCCGAGTACCATGTTTTTTTCCTACTCTAAACCTAATCTGAGCTGACAGATGAGGTGAAGATAATCTCCACATCTGAAAGCGTGAAGATCTCAGATACGGAAAGGACAGAAGTCCGTGTTATTTTGGCAGTACACAGTAAAAGTGTGTGTGAGAGAGTGTGTGTGAGTGTGTGTGAGCATGCCTAGTTACAGAAAACCCTGAGGTAGAAAGTGTTGAACAGAAACCCAGCAATTACATGAAGGCACAAAGTGACACGTTGGCAGATGGAAACTCTCAGCGTCTCTCTGGACTGGAGTGGTTGCTCATTAACTCTCAGCTATGAATCATTCTTATTGGGGTGGAGTTTGCATAACTGCAATTAGTCCATTAACCATGCAGTGTATTTATCAGTCTCCCTTTGGTAATTGGTGGGCTGTCGTGTGCGTTTATTGTGAGGGTGTGCGTGTCTGTCATTCTACTGTCTTTCTTTGTGTGTGTGTGTGTGTGTGTGTAAATCCAGGACAGAGTCAGAAACACAGACAGGTCAGAGTTAGGTCACAAAAAACTCCAATAGGTCTTTGTTGTTGTTTTTAAATGATAGAGTGTATTTATTGAAAATTTCCATCAACTGTATTTATTTTTTTGGGAAAATCTTTTTTATATAATCCTTGAATCGCAGCGCTATGTGGGTGAATGGAGATGAATAAAGTCAATGCGAGAGAAATTCTGTATATATATATATATGCAAGTACATACAGTACATATGTATATTATTGACAGAGTGTTGTGTTGTAGACTGTAAACTAACAATTGGGTCTGACGTGGTTTTGGTTGTATCCAAATAAAAGAGGAAACCTGGAGTTCTTCCAGTGACTCAGACTTAAATGCCCCTGCCTGGATTCATTGTTTCATTTTTGTCCTTTTTTGCTGCTTTGCATGTAAAGAGCATTGACCTTTAAGGTTATGTTGTAAAGACAGAAACAACACCTTATTTGGATATTTTTAGGTCCACTCAGACGTTGCCTTGACTGTAGTATTGTTTCAGTAAACTCAGTGAAATGACTGCATTTTTGGGTGGATGTTGAAGTTGCCATGAAGCCATTATTGCAGTTCGATTATACTATATTATATATATTATAGTAAAGAGACAAGTCTCGTCTCCAAAGTGCACAGGAATAATCTTAAATGAAAAGAAACTAGACCTGTCTGTCAATGAAGCTGAAGTTTTTCATGCACTCATTGCATTTGAGTTTCTTCCCCTCTGTGAGTTGGTGATGTACAACCTTTGAATTCCCCGGAGTGAACGGTAAATCTCCCTGGAGGTTCTGAGTTTTACAGCCAACCGTTTCTGAGAAGCACCGTGCTTTCATTTGGGTCTGTCTCTATTTTTGGGTTTTTTTCCATGATGTCATGCTGTACGATCATTACAGATGGATACTGTCAGCCCGGTTAATGATGCCGTTTTTCCCTGGTGGTTTGTGGCAGTAGCAGCAGTTTGTACCGAGACCAAGAAAGTCAAGACACCTTGGCACTTTTGGCCCACGTGTACTGTATCTATCTTTGGGCAGCGGCTAATCTGTAGCCAATCATTTTGTCCATAGACATAATGAATATTTATTGACATATAAAATGTACTCTGTGCTGATAATGCCTCTAGTGGACTGAATGTAAACTCTTGTCCCATTCTTATGTGTCAGATGGCTAACACAGGGGTGTCAAACTCATTTACAACCTAATTTAGATTTCAGCGGGCCGGACCAGTACAATCATAGATCCATGTTTTTCCCCTTTGTTTTCATGCAAACAATTACAAGTATATTAGATTAGATTTATTCATATTTAATCAAATATAATTTTACAACAATATCCTCAACATAAAGTGTTTGTTTATTTGCTTTTAATTTTCAAAATTCAACAAGCGTGCCATCTAGTTTTAACTTAATTTTATATTGGCAGATTTAATGTGATTTTTACGAAAAAGTGACCTGGTGAATCCACCATCTCTAACTCTGCCTCTGTCTTATCAATGCCCCCCCACCCCCCGACTCCCATTCCTTCATCCATATGTCGGAGCCTGTGTTCTGATTAGGTCAGCAGAGGATTGGATTTCATCATTCACAACAGTGTCAGCTCATTTCTTCCCCTATAGCTCAATTCCCTGACACTGTGTTTTCAAGAATAAAGTTCAGGCTCCAGTTTCTATGCTGCTATGCAACATCTTTGTCATTCAATTTTTTTTATTTATTTATTTATTTATTTTTTTGAATGATGCTCCTGTAGTCTTTTAACTAAAGTAGCACTTGTGTTTTAAACGGAAAAGAAAATTGATCAATATATTCATTTTTCATATATCATATAATGTCAGTCAGTGTTATTGACTAACTGACTGCTAATATGTAATTTATATATATATTAAAATTTACAAGATTAAAATCATATGTGCGATAATATAACTGTAACTTAAAGATATGGTATATATTTACATATATGTATATATAAATATATATATGTTTGTGTATATATATATATATATTGGCTACATCATTTTTTATTTTAGGTTAACATGCATTACAGCCATTCTCACTAAATGTCCTTTCATCAGTGAGTTATATTGAAATAATAGATTCTGTTCATTAGATCAGTGTGTGTGTCTGTGTGTGTGTCTCTGTGTGTGAGTGTATAAGGCGGTGCCTAATATAAAATCTCCCCCCGGGCTCTGTGTCTGACACACTGGATGTCATTTTAATCAGTCAGTCACAGAATGAGCCTCACCTCTTTAACCTCCCATCCTTTTTTCTCTTCTTCCCTTTTGTCACTCTTTCTCCTTAAATGCAAAACTCATTTACAGATACATTTCTGAGCCAGGCACCGTATTAAAGTGTCTTTATAGTGGAGACTTCTGGCCTGAGGGTGATTTCTCTTATCAAACTCTGCCGGCATAAAACCTCAGCCGCCGCACTTTTGGTATCAGAAGAAAAATGGGAATATACAAAAAAGAGAGAGAAAGAAAAGGAAAACATAAATCACCTCTGCGTCCACATCATAAGACTCGCCGTATTTTCCCTCATATGTTATTTATAGCTGTGGGGGTTATTTCTTTAGATAATTGCACTGGTTTAAACTGCTCTCACCTGTTATGGTGAACACCAGGAAGCTGCTCCTGGGCCGTGTCACAGGAATAGAAAACACACTTGGAAACTGGATACCACGGTGATTGTTTTCATTGTGCTGCAATTATCTGGTGATTTGCACCAGTTAAAATTAACCGCATTTTTAATTAAGGTCTATGTGTTTGCACTCACAGAGTTGCTCAGAGTTCTTTACACTGTGTGAATGAAAGACAACTTTTGTGTTGTATACATACAGTACAGTGAGTCTGGGAGGCTGGTTATACAGTACAAAACTCAATAAATCACAGGCCAACAGACTTACACACAACAGAGACCAACGCAGCAGGCGGTGGTAATGAAAAAGCCAGCATGTCCTGCAGGTACCTGCTGTGGTTAAAGAAAATCTGGAGACATGTTATAACAGCATCAATATTTCCTCAGCTCCCAAGGACAGTACTGTCAGTGCAGTGACTACTGTGGCAATACGGTGGATTTTATAGGTAGCAGCGCCCGGCCCTCAGCCTCACATCAGCCTTTAAACTTTTTTTTATTTGCTGCTAATGAAAAAAAAAAGATGAAATCTGTATAAAGTGTGAGGCAGGTATTGCATACAAAGTAAAGTTAGCACTTATCTATAGAAATATGTGGATGTGTGTTACACATAAAAGTGTGCATTTTCTTATATTTTATCCAATTTTCATGTGGGCACAGTGTCAGTTGTGGGCTCTTGCTGTGTACTGCAGCTAAATGGACTAACGACTAAATGTACAGTCAGAATCAGAATCAATATCTGGTGCCAATCACAATCATGCACATTTTATACCTGTCTGTATGTTAAAAATCCAAAGAAACATTGTTTGTTAAGTAATTTTGTGCATAGCAATTAACATGTGAGTAAAGTGGAATATCAGACTGGCCTGGCCTGCAGTATGGTGCTGTGTCATAGGGAACTGTTGTGCTGAATTACTGCAAAATCAATAGACGACTCAAAGGTCAACGCTTCTTCTGCACAAACTTCAATTGTGCCTAAAGTAATATTTGACGCATCAGCAAAGGCACTTAAACTTCTAACGTCCAGTGGAGCGCGTGTCATCGTAGCATTACAAAGTCGTTTGAAGTAAAGTCAAACTCGAGCTTGTAAACATCTAACCTTACACTGAATCAAACACCATCTAGAAAATGAAGATGAAGCGAAAGTCCCGGCCCCTTCACTTCACAGCATTACCTTAGAGATGATGGAGTGTAATGGCCATGATCAGTGCCAGCAGGAGGCCAAGGCCAGGATGGAGAGTCAACTAATCCCTTGGTGGCTGAAGTATTCATACTGATGATTCAGCAGATTTATGAAAGTGAACCGTGGCCAAAATTGCAGGAAAAACAGGACAAATAATAAAAATACAAACGGCTGTGGAAGGATGAGGTAATCTGTTACACTCAGTGTTTTACCGACTGTTTTTTAAGTGCTGTGGTGCAAATGTATTATTTTTTGGATGGCAACATGGGCGATTTGATTCCACTGATCCAGAAACAGAGCTGCCAAATCATAACGTCTAACTGGCATCAATTAGGTTGCTGTATAAACACCCACAGCGACCTAAAGTATAGGGTTGTATTTCCGACACTACATCCACTGTGGTATCACTTTAAGGCAGCACTCAGCAAAATGCTGAGCACAGTTTGAAAGAGAAAAAAGGTTTGAGTCTGCTGATTTTGTAAGAATATAGAGATCATGCTGGGGAACGAGTTACTTGAGGAAAAAAGTCGACTCAGTTCAGGGAATTAAACATTAAACATTCAAACCAATCCCTGTCAAATCTATAATATCTTGAAGACAGATGACATTTAAGTGGCTTTTTGGATGGAGGATTCAGTGGAAATCCAAACTGTTGCAACTGAGACCGTTGTTTCCCAAAGACTGGGTCACGACCCTCAGGTGGGTCACAAGAGAGTTTTATTTTTGGGTCAGCTCACATAATGTTTCCCAGGAGTTTAGGAATAAGGTCTATTGACTTTGGGTCATGAAGTTTTGTGACTTTTAAAATATGGGTCCCCAGAAAAAAAGTTTGGGAAACACTGACCTAGACAAACAAGGGGGTGTCCACACCTTTTTGGCCTTGAGGGCTATTAATGCAATGAGCAGGCTAAAGTGATCGACTTGTAATGAAAATGTATTATATTACTATATTTTTATATTACTACTGTTTTATATTACTATATTATATTACTGAATATATTACTATTACGGTGTAAATATATGCTCACATAAACTAAAAAAGTATCGCATGATTATGAAGGCACAACCATGAAAACACTGTTACCAAATTTTTATTTGAGTTTAATTTAAAATCACATCAGCCTAATAGTTGTTACGTAATATTTTAAAAGGAAATGAGAGGTAAACAATAAGGCAACAATAAAAAAAAAAAAAAAGATAATTGTGTTCAAGCAGCCATCACATCCAAGGACTTCCTCTGAGATGAAACCCAGCTGTATGGGAAAATTGAAGGCACAAGATGGGAGGAAAGACAAAAAGCCATTCAACAATGCAGTGGAGTCATTTACCCGCTAAATTGAATTTCCTGTAGAATGGAGAATCTTAAAACAAATCTGTGCTTCCTTGAATAGAGCAATAAACCACCAGGATCAGCCTTATGTTGGCTGTGATTCATAATGAGTCGACCTGGTACGTGAAGGATAGGGGAACGTTCAGATACATCTGTGAGAGAGCTTTCTGTTGGACCAGATGTTATTTTAATAACAAGAGGAGGCTGAGGCGGTGTTATAGCTCCCTGAGTGAAAACGCTGCTTCACTTTGCTGTGATTTAACAGGCACATGACCATCAGAGCCATTTGCAAGATTAGGAGGGTGTGTTTGCAGCACTTGAGAATTACAGCGGAGGAGTGCTGACTAGCACTGATGTTTTTTTTTTACCTGGCTATTTATCTCTGGCAATCTTTTTCCTACAGTTAAATCACTACATCACTACATACATGGCTTATTAGAATCAGACAAATTAGCTTCTGTAATGAAGGTTTGACCCCAGCTTGTGCACAATACAACTGCAGGGAGGGCATAACATGTAGAACATAATCAACATATGTTCCACGTTTGGGAGAAAAAAGTGAGTAGGAGTTTTGGAGGACTTGTTTGAAATGTGTGAAATGTAAAATTATTTACAAAATTATTTATTTACCATTTATAGAAAATCATTTAAATCTGATTAATGGATGGATGGGGGGGATTTATACACTATTATATTTGGAGACCCTAATGTGCTGATACCTTATCCACTGACTGCCAGACGCGGACTTTCATCAGAGCAGAAAGTGAAATGGATCAGCTGCTGTTGTCAGGATGAAACTGTTGGGACTGTGCCCAGGTTTATGGGGTTTAGGCTGGAAGAGCTGAGTACTTTGATATGCCGTATTGACTCCACTCTGACTAAATGGAAGAAATTGATCTCCAAGGTGTCGTCCAGAGATTGTGTGTCGACACCCTGATAGTATTGTCACCATGGAACCATATGGTCCAAGAGGCTTTAGACCAGATATGCAACAAAGCAACCCCAGCTCTGAATGTGAAAGTCCTGCACATGAAGAGTGGAAGTTTCTTTGGTCATTTGTACAGGGTCTCAGTACACAGGTCTTAATGACAGAGACAACAGGATACATACTGCAGGAATACTAATGTTCCATTACTATTATGATAAGTTCTAGTCATAACAGTAAGATGTGTCCGAGTGTTAGGTGATTCCTGTTCTGTAGTGATTTCATATAAGTTTTTATCTTCACCCACTCCAGTGATTCCCAAACTGGGGGGCACGCCCCTCTTAAGGGGTGAGGAGCTACTCCAGGGGGCCTTTCCATGGCAAATTTATTTTTATTTTATTTTATTTTGTGCCACAGTAGAGCAATTAAACTGATTTTTTTTTTAATTTACTCATTTTATGTATTTTATTCAGTGAGAATAACACATCTGTAGAAATAACAGTGTTTGTTCAGTGTAGATTTCAGCTGCATCTGTGAATGTGTTGATTCAGTTTTCTCCCATCATTCCAAAACCATGGATATTTTGGAATTGGTAAATGGAAGATCAATTATTATTACAACGTAGCAGAGAAAACACATTCTACAGTCTATTAAAACATTTGAGCCATTGCGTGGCTGATTTTACCACATGACAACAATTACCTTATAATTATAGATTTGGCAATATAATCCTAAATGTTATTTTTGTCTGTATTCTTCCATGCGATTCTTTATGACCACATAACTTCACAAAATTGTTTTTGTTCTCTTTTGAATAATTAATACAGAAGTAAACTCTAAAAATACCACACCATATAATGCAGCGCTACTCATATAAGGACACAGGAGCTCCAATAAGTGCAGAACGGCAAACAGTTTTTTTTCAGCTCAACGACCAAATTGTCCAAAATTGTTTCCGTGTTCCACGGCCTCTCCTCACGTTCTAATGCTGTTCCTGCTCAGAAATCAGTACATCTCGTTTTCTGAAATGCTGCTTTTAGACTCTTTCTACACAAATCCCTCGCGGCAGCTGTGTGTGGGTGATTTCCACTTATATTGCTTATCCACTCAGGGCACATCATTTTAGGTAGTAAAGATTTATTTTTATTCAAAAAGCATCTGTAAAATTTTAAAAGTTAAGTACTGCACCAAAATCTGTGGTTCCTATATTACCCTCATATATGCACATATTTTATTTCCCTAGTCCCCTATTTTTTCCTGCTTCAAGAGTCTCATTTTGACAAATGTTAAAATATACCGTAACTGGAGACTCTTCTGTCAGAATGTCATATAAATGGTATCTGTTTACCCACTTCAAATGGCCACAAAGGTGCAGGATTTATTTCCTCATGCAGGAGTGTTTCAGTGTCTGGGGATGTACAGTCCTGCCACTAAATAATTTGATGCTCCATTGACCTCAAGCTGTGTACACCAATGTCAGATGTGGCTGTGCTCGGCTTTGACTGCAGTTAATCCCTGTATTAACACTGGCGTTGGCATGTTGACAGCAGCGCTACATTCAAGTGCTGACTGTAGCCAGTAAAAAGTTGTGTTGCATGGTTTGAAAACAACATAAACAAGAGTGCATTTAAAGACAAGCAGCAGTTTTAATATTTACTCTTCATACATTGTATGAAACACAATTTTTAGACAAGGTAAAACTATTGTGGGATTAGGTTAAGAGTTGACTGTTCTGTACTTATAAAATATAAATAAATAAAAAAACATCCAACAGCTGGAATTCGCTACAAGAGATGACGAGAAAGAAGCAAGTAAACCTGTACGCAGATGACATCAATGTACAACACATTGTAGTTGGTCTGCATTGAAGTAGCATGTTTTTCTACATCACATAACAACTCAGCATAACAGCCACTTCTACATAATACAGACACTCACACCAATCAAGTTGTCGCTCGTGACAGTGACCCTAACAGCGTGATTTTGTTGCACTTATTTATCATGATTTTGCATTGCAAGAGGCTAAGTGGAAACGTAATCGTTGCAAATGTTCTGCCTACATGAGGTTGAAATGCACTGCTACAATAAACCTTATTCCATTTCACTAATGAAATAATATATGTACTAGCATTGGTTTAAAAAATTCACAATAATAATAATAGGAATTATTATTATTATTGTGAATTGAAACAATATAGTCCTCTAGCCTTTTTTCTCTCTCCATGTCATGCGCTCTATGACCACTTATGATGTTGTTTGTGACGTGCACTGTATGAACCCTTACCAGCTGAGCTGCCATGCAGAATGGCTATAATGTTCTGTTTGGATTCATTATAAATTGATGCCTTGTTAATACAATTAGCCTAATGTCAAAGGAATGTCAACGGTGGTCCAAGCAGCTAATTGCAAACCTGATGTATCGCCACTTACTGCAGCGATGTTGTTGTTTTCCTGGTAATGAATTCACTCTGTCACATAATGAACAGAGCATCATTTCAATATGAAGTAAATGCCAGCAGTGCTTCTGCTGTTTGCAGAGACTGAGCATCATTAGCTGCTTTGGTCCACGGTCAGCGCCACAGTCAGCGAGGCTCAGTTGAGTGATGGCTTACGTTGTCATGCCGGGAACAGATCTTTAAATGAGCTGTCAGTCCATTTCTCTGGCATGTGTGTTGCTGCTGCTGCTGTTGTTGTTGCTGTTGCTGTTGCTCTTGTGCAACACTTACCATCATACATTATATTTGATGTCATCCCTGACTATTTTGTTTTCTTTTCAAAACATCACTTATCATGGCTACCTTTCAATGCACACCAATCTGTGACAGTCAGTAATCCACAGCAATTTAGGAAAATAATGGTGATTCACAAGTGCTTACGTAGACACTTCATGTCTCAGTTCACTGTAGCAATGGCATACTTTGAGGTTTCAGACACCATGTGGTGGGAACATTTTCTTTTATAGAATACATTCAGGTGCAAACACACACACACTGACACACACACACACACACAGTTGCTGTTTGCCTGAGATTCTTAAAGTGGAAAATGATTTTTGCTTTAAAAACATTCCCCAGCTGTTCGCCTCCCAAAAGGTTTTGTTTTCCATTTTCGCACATCTACTTTAATTCATAAGTTGCACCATCTGTTAAGGAATAACAAGCTACGGTAGATGATTATTAAATAGAAAGGGATATTTTTAAGGAGGAGTCCAGTTATCATATTTAAATGATTTTCTATTTTTCCAGATCAATATAGAATGTAAATAGTGTTAAAACACGTATGGCAGGTCAAACTCCTTTTCACCTGGGGTCACATCAGCAAAACAGTTCTGGATGTAACTGTACTACTTCATAACATATTAATACATGTTTCGGAAATGAATTTTTTTTTTTTTAAGTTTCAAATGTGTAATAAAAAACTATCATGTTAAGAAACTCAGCAGCATGGACTTTATTTATTTTATTCTATTCAAAACAGAAGCAAACACAACAAATCGTGATCAACTTGAACTCTATTGAACCAAACAATGGAGCCAAGATGCATGTGTTGCCAGTGGCCACGCAGACGCATTGAAACAGAGTGAAGAGGAAAGAATGGAAATCACACAAAACAAAGAGAAACACAGGTCTTAACAGAATAAGCTCCGTTAATCCCCCTTTCATCGCAGCTACTGGATTTTCAAAAACACACAAGACCAAAGTTTACTAAGCACAAAGGACTCTGACGTTGAAAAATGGCCAATATTGTACTTGGTTGCTAAGTCGTTCTTTCTCCAAACAAAAGTGTAATCAAGCAACTAACTGTTAAAGTCCTTTTTCATACCATTCCTTTTTTTCCCTATTATATAAGAACTTGTCAGGCTTCTCCTGAAAGTAAAAACCTCCACCCAGTCCTCTTAGGATTGAGAACATAAGCAGAATGATAGATTTTATTACTTATTTTGTGCTTATTTGTCAGAGAGGGTTGACTAAGCTCTCTGCAGAAGTGCTGCTGTAGCAGGAGTGTGAAACATGCTGCATAAGTCCACGTATATCACCTGTGGTGTTTCTATATACCTGCACCTGTACGTGCTCATACCTCTGAGGGACTGAGCTCATTAGTTTCCAGTGTGTGTTTTCAGATTAAATGGGTTATGGATCCCCGAGATCCAGGCACACACCAACCCAAAAGCACCTTTAGGTTCCTTATGTCTCTCTTGTGTGATGTGGTTCTGTGCTACGTGAAGGAAGTTGCAGCGTCTTTGCCATAACAATCAGCAGGGACGTGTGAGCGATGATTAAAGCAGAGCTGTCCCCCGTCATGATTCATAATTATGTGGTTATGACGAGGTGTGTATCACGGGTGCTGAGGGAAACGGACTAAATCACCGATGCTGCTGCCATTGCAGATCCACTCAGCAAACAAAGACAGAAATAACAATCAATACAAATATAAATCTGGCTGGGTCACATGACAGGTCAGTGAAACGGCGTAAGTTGTGAATGACCGATGGTCAGATATTAGCTCATTCTCTTCTTGTCAGGTCGTTCTTCGACGGATGTCCAATTATTCTCTTGGCTCTCTCACTCCCAGGTCCATTGTTGATTTGTGACTTAGCTGGTTTTGATTTTTAAAGCGATTCTGATTATTCCCTAGCCTTGAATTAAAAATGAATTTATTCATCCATCTTCTACATCCTGGGCGTATTAATGGTGGTCCATGGGATTTGATATCACATCATGTATGGCAGGGGTCACCAACTACATACTGTAGGTCAGAGGACACTAAAATTAAATGTAAGAAGAATCACGTCATTATTTGATGTTTATTTTAGAATCCATTTGTGTACCGGATTGGACGGTCTGGCGGGCTGTATTCGGCCCATGAGCCGCCAGTTGATGCTCACTGATATATGGTGTGTGTACAAATATAGTATGTCCATATGGAGAGCCAAATACAACCAATAGAATACACAAGTCAATTTTTTTGAGAAAGTATTCAGTATTTAGTTACAGTAACATCAATGTTGGAGGAGAAAAAAAAAGATTACATTTCAAAAATAATACAAAGAGCAGATGTTTAAGTAGAGTTTTTAAAAAGTATTCCAGTCAAAGTAACAGTTGCAGAATTTAAATTTCCTTGTACGGCAGTTCTGTAGTTTCAGGCGGATGTTAATGAGCATAGCTGCAGTCGTGGTGAACAACAGGGCACTGTTGGAACACTGTCCTACATTTGTTTGACGACCATCAAGAATGTGGTCTTTGAATGTGGGTAAGATTAGAGGTAAAGGCAGAGAGCTGGCAGACATGAGGGAGAGAGAAAAAAAAAAGAAAAAAAACATTTTGTATGTTCAGGAGACCAGATGGTAAGGAACCATGGCCAGGAGCATAGGAGGCCCCACCAAGCTGTTCTACTGTGGTGCAGAGAGGAAGACCGATGAAGGGGGTGTCGGTGTTTTGGACATGAAAAGAGTGTCAGACAGGACACATGGACAGTTAAGGGGCTTTGTTGAAGGTTTTCACCAAATCAGTGCAAAAGCAGCAAAAAAATGGTCTTTAGAGGCCGTAGTTTCTACAGCTGCTTTCACCGTGAGATAAGAGTGATCTGAGAGGACACGCCGATAACACTGATCAAGTATTACTGAACTGGTATGGTTAGAGTGATGTAGACAAAGTCAATCGCCATCACTGTGAATTGACTTATCATGAAACTTCCATCCTGCAGTGATGACTTTTGAATTGACTCCAGGAGACAGACACACTCTACACATTGACTGTCACTCTGTACCATGAGGACTGTGAAAAACACCTGGTGTTGTGTGACAGTAATACTGAAGCGACACATGCATAGTGTTAAACCCTTTCATTGAATCAGCATCTCACTGTCAGTCTTGGTGCAGCAGCGATGACAGTCATTTAATTTAGAACAAGCTGTGCTGTTGCTCAACCAGCCTTTCCTCTCACCACAGTTTGACTGACATGGACCTGACATTTACACAGAACCAGCGACTCCTGCATATTATTATTCTTCTGCTGTGACACCGGGCCGACACAACAGCAGGGAACAAGTGGACAGTCTGTGCTTATGAAGTTCTGCCCTGTACTCCTAATATGTAACCTCTGTAGTAAAATTATTAATAAGTAATAAAAGTAATAATTCATAAGTAATGAATTAAATACATTAAAACACTAACATTACAAAATTAGTATATATTTATATATGTGAAAAATATATTCAGAAAAATATATATACATGTATAAGGTATAGGTATGTACAGTATATACATATATTCTCTATATATATTCATATATGTATATGCATATATATGAACAGATATATGTATATACATATAAACATACATGAAAACATGTATTTATATATATACAGAATATGTTTATATATATATGTCTATATATTATGTCATATATGTATTTATATTTTCTATCTATGTGTATGTAAATATATAAATATAAATGCATTTTGTAATTTATTTTTACACATTTCTGAAAAATGACCACATTTAGATAGTAAAAAATGAAGTGTTTTCTTTGAAGGTAGACTCCTGCCTCTCTGATATTTTTACGAGAAAAAAACTAATGAAAAACTCAAAGGTACTTGTTCTTTTAAGGGATCAATTTCTTGCCCCAAAGGGTCAAATTCAGAATTGATTTCACTTAGTCCTTTTCCCAACAAAAGAGTAAAACCAATTCCCTGTGTAAAGTCGAAGAACAAATAACTCCTGTTGGGGCATTTAATTCTCTGTCTTCCATGTCAGCACTGTTTACCAGAGATGTTCTGATTGGCTCCTTTGACTCGTGATGGTTTGTGGGGTTTAAGTCACAGTCTTGTCAAGAGTCGTTTTGTTTTTCTCAGCTTCGTGCTGTAAATGAACTGATTTAAAACCTCAGTGTTAAACACTTATGGAAATGATTTTGAATTTACAACCCATTCATTTAACACATGATTTTCCTTAATGCGCTGTTAAGGCAGACCAGCCTTGAGCTGTGTATGTGTGCAAAGGCACGACGAGGAGCGATTGGATGGGTTTGAATATGTAACTGTGATTATTCATCATACACACTTGTAGATGGGGTTATAGTGAAGACTGTGATAAATGTTATAACTTGCAGGACACACATGTGACATCACCTCACGGGTACAGCAGAATGTCGACAGAAGACTCTGACCTACATGAAGACAGTTGCACTGACACATAAATCAATTTTAGTTTTTAAATTACTTTACACTTTACTGCCTTTTTTAGTGTTACTTCTCTGCCTTTGAACGGTGGTAATAGATTTGGATTTTTAATAATATTTAAACAGTGTAGAAGGCGAGTTAATGAACAATAAGAGGATGGTTATTTTTGTACTTTCAATATAATTTATTCTGAAGACTCTGAGAGGAGATCGTGACTGTGGATTCACAGGGTTTTTGACCATTTTCCAATTTTCCTTGAAGGGATGTGCCAAGTAGGGCAGAAAAAAAACTGGAATTTGGACAAAGATATTGATAAGNATTTGACTCTGACCATCGCTGTCAAGACTTTATATTCAGTTTAAACACTAGGTGGAAACATTTCTCGTCTGTATTATGTGAATTATATTGTTAACCAGCCAACTGGAGTGTAAGATAATTAAATGTCAATTTAAATTATTTGATCACAGACATTAGTCACTTTTTTCAATTTAATATTGCTGCAGGTACTCAACCTTTTTTCACTGATATTGGAGCCAAGTGATTCATATTATTGTTTGTTTTGATTTATTTAAGATACCATTGACACAAGTCAATGATCCCTCTTTGCTAAAACAAGAAAATGTCTCCTCAGGTTATGTGAGGCTGTTCTCAAATAGACCTGTAAAAGGAGCCTTACAGCAGCATTTTTTTTTCTACCTGAGGACTAAGACGTATGTCCCCAACAGGCTGACTTTTTAATATGACAGAATAAGCTGTGGGCTTGGACTACTGTACATCTTCATAGCAGGAGACTTTCTCAATTTCCCTTTGAGGCTCACTATATCAGAGTTCACTTTAACCTCGCAGAGAAGTGCGGGCAATTCTTCATCTCACTTTTTACCCAAAAAGATTTTCAAATCTACAGTAAAATAGGTCTTCCTAGCAGGTCCTAAAGAATCACTGACTAGTGTCCTTTTCTTAGATGATCTTGGTTGAGCAGGTTTCTCAATAGAAAGAAGAAGTCTCAAGATAGAGAAACAAATGGAGCTTAAACATCCCGGCTGATGCTAATGTTAGTTTATTAACTATTCTTAAAGACATTACACTAAGAATATCCACATGAAAGAACCAGGATAATAATCTTAAATGTATCTCTGCAGTAAAGTTTAGAGGGTTGTAGTAAAATAAAAACCAGTATTGAAAATCACAAGATTCAAATCGGCCCCCCCCATCTCCCAAAGGAAACAATAATAATGAGGCTTTAGCAGCGTTAGCTTGGCCTAACTTTGTTGAAACTGGAATAAAACAGTCACTAGCCCACTAACACATCAGATTAGCCTGTGGTTCAAACACTGCTAACATTCTAAGTGCTAGCTTTTCATTAACACTTAATGTGCTAAATTCCTTTCAATGATTTTCTCATATACAGTGGACAATGAGCAATTACCTCAATCCTTATTTAGAAAGGTTGATCCCTTAGATATGTTCTTCTTTTATACTGTTCTATTGTATTTATAATTAGGGGCTAATTGACATTTCATCATTCAGAGATCATATAAAAACCAGTGCAAGTCATTTTTTTTTCAGGCAGGTCTGTGGGAGAATAAATCTGAGGCTCCTGCTGGAGAAGCCTGCTTCTTGTAAGGGATAAGAGTCATGTTCTCCCAAGGCAGACTTTTAATGTGACAGAATAAGCTGTGGGCTCTTCCCTAAGTGCACCACTCTCTTGTGGGAGGTTCACTCAATTTCCCATCCAGGCTCACAATCTCACAGTTCGTTATTTCCTCCCTGTCTGGAGGAGGTGATATACTGACCTCACTTTTTTAGCGGAATAAATAAATTGTACAACAAAACAAAAAGGGCCTTTTAACCGTGCACTCGAGCATCAAACGTCCAGTGTGTTCATCTGATCACAGTCACAGGGAAACGAACGATTGACCAATGTGGTACTGGTGGTATGATTTTTTTTTTTTTTTTTTTTTGCTTTTTATTTTTTTTTGTTAAGTTGACTTCATTTAAGTTATTACCTTATATAAATGAAGATGTTTCATTTAAACATCATTCATTAACAAACAAAGCCCATAAACCACATCTGTACTTCTTTAGTGAGTAATGGCTACACATTTCTATGAGGCAATTCAACTTTTCTTTGTCTCCTGGAAACACCATGCATCATTTATAAACAATGACATCCACTAGTCCACCTGCATTATATCTGAATTGTACGATACCTACACCAGCGGTCCCCAACCTTTTTTGTACCAAGGACCAGTCCGCCAGTATCAGCTACAACTGAGGACTATCGTTGAAGGATCATTCAATTTTCAAAATCAAACATCTTTTAGACTTAATTCTGCTAGTATCAGATTATCTTTGAATGAAAATTGAAGAGATACGACTCAATTACGTAGATCAGGTTTCTCATGTGACCTCTTGACCCCTGTATTTTCAGGCCCATTAGTTATGGATGCATTTTTTTTAATTTATTTCAAATTTGTTTTTAAAAATGCTGCAATTGCTCAACATTTTTTGGGACAGGTTCCATGATAACTTCTGAAGAATATTTGTGAGAGCAACGCTCACACATTGAAATTTCACAGCCTGAACAACAGCCTGAAGGAGTGAATGAATCACTGAGTCCATAATGGTGTTTGCTTTCAAGAGTTGTTTCAGAGCTGTGAGTGCTTTTTTTTGTATCTGGGGAATTTTTGAAAAACTCTAATGTCTTCTGATCAGCTCTCATGCGTTTGGCTGTTTATGACCTTAAAGGCTGCATTTTTGCTGAAGTAATCTGACTGCAGTGTGGAGGATTATTGATTGAACACCTTTGTACTCATGTTCTCCTCACATGAAAGACACTAAACCCTGACATCTAGGTGTCTTTGCACAGAGACGGGAAAAATGTGTTTATTCTCTGCAGAACCTTTGACCTCTTTGATTTAGTGGAGCTTCATGTCTATTCACTCCGTGTAAAAACAAGTGACATCGTCAGAATACAAGGCAGATGAAAAAGGTTATTTTAATCCAGTTATTATTAATATTTCATAGAATTAAAGTTTTAATGCTTTTACAAACACAAAACTTGTTTATTGCTACATGGTACACTTAACCTACACTTAACACAAACTCAACATTACATTTTAAATGTTTAATTTGTTTTTTAGTTTATATTTTAATAGTTGTTTTTTAAGCTAAAATATATATATTATTTACAAACACTTCAGGTTTATTTATTTAACCAGGGGGTTCTTTATAGCAGCATCTATTGAGTGATTAAATAATAAAAATCATTTAAATTTCGGACATTATTTTTTTATTCTTGTTTTTCTTTTACATAGTGTTTCAACTGAATTTGGTTGCACCGTTTGTCCAGAGGTTCGAGGGAGCCTTAACGTTCACTCAGCTCACATGTTGACTGCAGGCGACTAATGGATCACAGTGGTTCATTGTTTCATGGCGTACTTCGAAACTCCATTAACCAGACTCATTCAGGTGGTGAGTTTTTGTTTCCCTATAGAACCACTTAGCCGGGTTCTCTCTGTGGTGTTTCTGTGATCTTCTCAAAAAAAGTTCCTAATTTTTAATCCATCAGCTTCACTGTGGGATACGATTGACAAATAATCAGTTTCTACAAACAAGTTCATCAACAACAAGACTGGAATACAGAAACCAAATAATAATAATTATTATACTAGATTTGATTGGTAAAGTTCAGATAAATACTTTTCATTAAAATTACATAAGAAAATAATCAGAAAGTTTTGAAGTCAACGAAGAAACTCGACTCTCTGTTTCGACTCTTTGAGCCGTTTATTTCACACTTTGCTTTTCCTCATTTTTATCACAGACCATTTGTGATTTATGAAAGAGAAACAAAAACAACAACTTTTGACAAACTCTTGTTTTCCCAGCGGCAGTCACATCTGTTCCGGACACCGAGGCTGTTTGGGCTTCTGTGATGTTTATTAGTGCGTGTCGAACACAGAGTGGTCCATGGAGTTTGTACTATAAGTGCCATTAGGCCATTATCAAACTGCAAACACCTCGTGCACGAGTGTGTGTGCGCGGTGGGAGCAGTTTATTTGATTTGTGCTACATTTGGCCCCACTTTCCATCAGACCATTAGTCATTACATCTAAACAGTGTGATACTGTGCTCCTGCGTTGCCTTTGTTGAAACACCTCACGGCACAGAGAGATTATACAATTGCTATTCAGGGCTGCCAAATTGATAATTCCATTACAATATAAGAGGGTGAAGCTGTGAATCCTCAGTGGGGTGTCATTTTTGGTTGGCCGTGGGGTTATCTGTGTGTCTGAAGATGATGTCTGAGCTCAGGCTGTATTCCTCTTC
>NC_024310.1:3382584-3393099 GCF_000523025.1 Cynoglossus semilaevis | reverse complement strand
CATCATCCTCAAGACTGATAAACCTCTGTGAAGTAGCTTTGTACTTTCTGCGGTGGAAGTGGAGCCTAAGGATGGTGATAACTGTCATCGGATTCATCCGTCCTGCACTTTGATCACGATAATGATAAAGAAAAAGAAAAACTCTTCTCATATGGAAGAATTGAAGAATGATAAAGACCCTTGGGCGTTTCCTTTCTTTCTTTCTTGATCTTTCTTTCTTTATTTCCTCTTTATATTTTTTCTCTCTTACTTTCTTTTTTCCTTATTTCATTCCCTCACTCCATTCCCTTTCTTTCTATCTTTCTTTCTTTCTTTCTATCTTTCTTTCTTTCTTTCTTTCTGTCTGTCTGCCTGTCTGCCTGTCTGCCTCCCTTTCTGTCCATCTTTCTTTCCACCCAATCATGTCTCCTCATCAACAGTCTTCGGCGGTTTCACCCACTCACTCTTTTGTGCTCAGTTATGGTTTGCTTTTATTCCAAACTCACCTTGGGTGTGTGCCGTTGACTGGAGTGCCACAGTGTGCTTGAGCCTGAAGTTGCTCAGCGACAGTGATTCAGTTCAGTGGGCTGTGGGAAGCCATTGTGAACACGCCGATTAACGGCTCTGATAAATTCATTGCCCTTCGGCTCCTCACATCTCGTCAAATTTGACTCAGTCAGTCGAGTGAAGGAAAGTAGTTTTGGTCTGCAGTTGTAGTAAATACCACAGTACGAGTTGTGTTTATATATCTATATATATATAACTGTTTATCTCAAATACACATAATGAGCTCCGTCAGGGCATCTTATTTGTGTTGTACTTGTCAGGGATGTTTATCTGCCCAGAGATTATAGCACCAGGGCCTCTTTATTTACTGCTCACATCGTCTGAACTGAGGCTGAAGATTTATTGGACGTTGTGAGTCACATTTTACTCCAAGATTGCCTACCGCAGAATTTCACACCTCAAATTCAAATCTGGCATTCATGAATCTCTCCTGAATCGACGCAGCGCATATTGTTGTGCTAATGCATGCAATCTCCCACACAAAGAGCCTGGAGATTTAATCACATGTATAAAGAGGATGCTATCTCAAAGAGGGTTGAGACCAACACAGGGAGATAGAGAAGGGAAAACAGAAAATAGCCTCAATCTTTTGATCTCGGTGCCTCACCGCCCATGTGTGCATCCTGCTAAAGGTTTGTACTTCCTGCAGATCAATTTGTCTAATACTATGGATGTATGGATGGCTTAGCTGTGGGTCAAGGTTGAGGAATTTGACCATCAGTCACTGATCAACGTCACTGTTAATGTGGTCCCGGCCAGGAAAGGGTTACACAGCTTTGTTTGACACTCTGTCTCAGAGGGTCTCCAGCCTGTACCTGCAATTACACTGGAGTGGCTCACTCTGCATCACGGAGCAGGTGCTTGTCAGCAGGGAGTGAAATGATTTTTGGGAAAAGTCTTGTCACCTGCAGAAATCCATTGTTCCTCCACAGGGTAAATGCAACCGACCACTGTGTGTCACCAAAAGGTCAAAGCTCTACTTACTAAGTAAGAACATGAATGTTTAATTAGACGTGTTTAATAGATTATCGTTGTTTTAAAATACAATAATGACTGTATTTAAAAAACAAAAAAGATTTCTAGGTCCAAGAATACCACAAAAAACAGCAGCTCTTGTATTAGATAGTGTAATATTTATCAACAGTTAAAATTCACAATAAAACATGACTTGTACAGTATGCTTTTCTTGCCACTTGTTAAGCCATGCTGCATCATTTCTTTGACATACACAACAGTGGCCAGGCAATGCACCAAAGACACACACCTCCCTGTCACAGGAACAGAGCAATAAAAGACTCTGTAGCTGTAAATCTGTGAAGACGGAGACATTATTTCTTCAGTGTCCAGCCGGTTGTTACAGGAGAAGCAGTTGGATCAACTCCAGTCCTCCAGTCGTAGCAGCTGATTGGATGTGTTTATATCCTCACTAAGGATCAAAAGGCATCCTGGTTTAGACCAGTCAGGCTTTTAGAGAATTACCGCTGGTCAATTTCAGGGTTTATCAAGGTGTAAAGGAGTAGGCTGAGTGATCGCAAATGGTCATACCATGAAACTACATATTCCAGTACAGCAGGTGGCAGTGTACGCCTAAAAAAAGTTGGTGGTGACCTGCTATAAAACCAAGACGTTACGTAGCCTACAGTAAGTAACATTCAGGTGTTCAAACAGATCCTAAAATGTGAAAAAAATGTAACATTCAGGTGTTCAAACAGATCCTAAAAAAAACCACTTTCCAGAACTAAAACAGGAAATGAAACATGTCCTAGTTCGGCGATGATGTCATGTTAATTTACTTTAATTTGGTTTTAAAAAGACTGGGAGTCATTATCTCTGCCGAACACAAAAAAGGTTTGAAAGCGGAGTATTTTTCAGAGTTCTAATGGGAGTCAGTGTCCCTGAGTTCTAATAGCTGCGCTGGTCGGGCTGGTTCTACCAAGCACTCAGGAAAATAGAGAACAGACAGGGTAGGAAACATATGGCTCTACAGCCATGAGGACAGAGCCTGCTGTTGTGATGATAAGGGTCAGTCTGGCCATGTTGTAAAATTGTCAACAGTCTGAGCTGAGAGTTTTCACGAGTCCATGTTCCCATTGTTCAATAACAGAACCGTGTGTAAGGGTAGAGAACATGAGGATGTCTAAGTATTGTGACGGCAACAGCTGTGAACTGACATCAGATCACAGAGACAATATGTCTAACATAAATAGTATAGTATAGTATAGTATAGTATAGTATAGTATAGTATAGTATAGTATAGTATAGTATTAGGGATGTCCGATATTAGCTATTTGCTTATATCCAATATAACAGTTCTTACAGATATTACATGATTATGATAACATCAGACACCCCATACGGTATCATAGTTAAAATCCTCAAACATGAGTTAGCATTAGCATCCTAGCATTAGTAAGTATTAGTATTAGTATTAGTATTAGTATTAGTATTAGTATTAGTATTAGTATTAGTGATAAACTAACCAGAAATACTGAGTGTCTTTAGACAGAACCCAAATCAGAACGGTTTGATTTAAAATACTAGACAATTACTGTTTATTTTTAATATATATCCATGATTACTATTTAAACATAAAAAACAATGTGCTAAACTAATGTCCCAAATCACAAAAGGCTAAAATAACAACTTGGCCGACTGTGTGATGGCGGTGTTCTTTTCTTTTTTTTTAATTTTTCTAACCATACTGAAGTATTTCTCCTTCAGTCCTTCGTCGTACTGTCCTTGAATGAGTACAAATCCAATCAGACAAATTTGTGAAACAAAACAACCTTTAATGTCAAATCCATTGTTGACATTTAAGATAACCTTAATGCACACGAAGGGTTCTTTTTCTGAGAATAACTTTGAGAAGCCAACAAAATGATCTGAGAGATTTTAAGCCTGAAAAACTTACAAAATCTTACTCAATGAGAATATTTTTTTCTTCATTGCCCAATAAAAAGATATCTTTGTGAAACATAAAAAAATACATCACGTGTAAATGTTAAAAAAAAAGTAAAATTAAATAAAATGGAAAAGGATTTTGCTTTCCCCAGTTTTTTGCCAGTGGGAGAGGGGGAGAGAGAGAGAGAGAAAAGATTGGTCTTCGGTGAATAATACCAGTTGTTTTGGCGTTGGCTACGGCCCTTGGTAGCCTGTGTTCTCCTGGCTGATTGGTAGTATCATCATTTTTTGCTAGGGGGCGCTACAAATTTGTAAATGATTATACACTAATATTTTTATAATTCCACATCAGTGAATTATCGGTGTCAATGCGTGTGTGTGTGTGTATGTGTCATGTCCTATCACATACTGTAGTTATATATGATATAGCTAGAGCTATTGTTTCTTTGAGTTTTCAAAGAAAAATCAAGGACATTGAGTCTCCTTAAAAACACAATGAACAAACCAAGGACATTGAGTCTCCTTAAAAACACTATGAACAAACTTGTTGTGTGTGTGTTTGTGTGTGTGTGAAAGCAGCCAATCCTGCATTTGTGCGTGTTTACTTGTTGACACACACAGACCTTTATGCAGAGGAGAAGGAGGACAGTCTGACTGTGAACCATCTGCTCGTTCTAAGTGTTAGGACCCTGTTACAGGACGGCAGAAAGTCACACTCCACCCCTGGGAACAATGAAAGAAAATGCACATGGCAGCATGAGACTAATATGAGGGACAAGAGTCATTTCACACGTTGGAACCTGCTCAATAGGGGTGTTGGTTAAAAGAAGGATTTTTTTTTCCTTAGTCGTGAGGTTAACTTATATCCTGTGAAGACACATTCAGTGTCACGTCTATTCTCTCTTGACATAGCAGCTCTGAATAGATTTCAGACTTTTTTTTTTCTAGTCTCAGTGGGGGGCAGCACTGCTGGAGGGCGGCAGCTTCCTAAAAAAAAAGACACAAAAGGAAAAGCAGAAATGTGAGGGGGAGAATTTTCAAGCTTTTCAGGACCATGAGGAATGCATTTTCACTGCTGATATGATTTATCACACCCTCAGCTGCTCTTAATTGTCTTATTACTTATTCTGTTTCAAACAGAAAAAGAACAGAGATTTTGGAATGAAAACACACACTGCTGTCAGTACGAACTGTTCAGATGAGCAGAGCAGAGGCACGTGGGGTGTAATTGATTGGTTTGATTGATTGGTTGAATCATTAATTATTTAAATTTCTCTTTTTTTCATCTCCATTTTCTTCTTCTTCTCCCCTTTCTCTTTTTTTCTTATCCTCGTCTACCTCTTCTTCTGCTTTTAAAAAGTTTTAATCTCAGTAAAAATCAGTACTACACTGTTCTTGAAAATGAACACTTTTTTTGATTTATTGGTCAAAGAGTTATAAATATTTTAATTATTCAAACAGAACTCTAAATGTCTGCACTGACTGATTTTAAACATGTTCTCCTACTGATGCTCAGCATGTTTTTATGTGGTGTTTTGCACAAAGTATGCGGTGATGATCAGCATTGATATTCTAAATTATTAAACAAGAATATGTGTTTAATTATTTACCAAAATAACCTCCATATTGGGCAAAGTGGTTTAGTTTCTTTAGTTTTAGCTCCATTTTGTTCGCTTCTTCTACTTGTTTTTATTACTGAAACAACGTTAAAATCATGAGATAATTAGATTTTAATGTTTGTACTACCACAACTCCACCAGTAGTATCTAAGTTGCTCCAATAAAAGTCTAAGCTTTTGTGTTTCCTTTGGTTAAAATGTTGTCAGAAAGGAAAATGAACACATATTGAACTGAGATCCAATGGAAACACACTGTGAAAATAGTAATGATTTCCCTGTGAGTCATCCCATATAGAGCCATCACACCTAAGCTGCTACTTACCTGCTCTTGAACCCTCGGGGGTCTGTGGTGCTGTGCCATCGTGAAGACTATACAGTTTGTCGTATTATTATGCAACAAAATGACGGCCTAATAGTCTCTATACCATTATCAGCCGCTGGGCCCATGGGTTAGTAGAAACTCTGATATTATTGTGACTCCTCTTGTCAGTTCATTATGACATGAATCAATAGAGACCCCTCAGGACCAGAGAGCTGCTGCTGCACAGATTGTTCTTTTTTTTTTTCCTTTCTGTCTCCAGGTGAAGAGAGCGTAAAGACTGACGAGATGAGGTGACGACTGTTACAAGTCAGTTGCTCGATTTCTGTAGAGGTTCATGCAGATCGCTGTCCCACCCTCTCACAGAAGACTCCCAGATGCACAGCTGCAGCCACTCATGTTCATCCAATCTTTACTATCTCTCTGTATATTATATCATTACACCTGAATCATGTCATTCAGAACAAACCTCTATCTCACCAATGAACTAGACTTAATCACGACACTGGCTTTGATCAGAAATCCAAACATCGTGACGCATACGTTTGACAAACTCTGCGACAACTGTACACGTACATTTTATGCTAATGTAATTTTGGCTTCATTGTAACAAAATACTTTCAGCTGTTTTTATGTTCATAGTCTTAATATATCACAGTGGCCCAAATAGCATTTCTGAAAGCTGCAAATACTTTGTAGAGTGCATTAAGTCCTGGTGTGCATTACTGTATTTGCTGATGATGGGATTCTGTTATGAAAACCTCCTGAACCCACTGTCCATGGAGTGAAGGAAAGTTTGTGTTTGTGTGTTTCTGGCTTCCTCCTGTCACCGCCATCATCACAGCTGTGTGGTGATGTGAAAAGTTGTGACATGACCAGATCCTTGCAAAAAAGGATAGGTCATGAACTGTCCAGTTTTGATGTCCTGTGGATTTAAGGATTTCTGGTTCTGTTCTCTGGTTCTCTGGAAGAGAGAAACTGTAAAGACAAGATTTAAATCGGTTCTGATTATTTGCAAATGCAGCAAAAAGGCTCAAATATAAAGTCGGTTTAGTTCATTCGGTACTTTTATCTGCAGACTGGAAGGAAGTTTTTACCTTGTACTTATTATATATTCCGCCAGTCAAAGATGGAAAAAAATAAACATCCTGGAGACAGTTTTTAACCAAATTAGAAATCATGGCCTATTGTGGTGGTGTTCAGTTGTTCTACCCGTGTGGTACATACTGCACATTAGAAGGAACCATCGCTGATAGATCTTCATTGAGATTTTAGAAACACGTCCTGTATTTGCTGAGAATTTGTTTGTTTTTCTTTGTGATCTTTCTGCACATATTTCCTTGAGCATCTTCATGCTGGTCGATTTTTTTTTCTTCTTTTATATCTTTTAAAAGCCACATGAAACAACATGCTATGCTATGTATTGTCTTAATAGCATAGATGGTATAGTGACACGAAGACTAAAATCCTGAAAGACCTTACCAAGATTTTTATGAATTGGAGTAAATCAATCCCAATACTCTCAGGAACCCCGTTCCCTATTCCACTGCCTCCCTTGGGTTAATAGGGCAACAAACAGCCCTACATGGTCCGTAGTGAGGCTGAGGCCTGCAGCAGTTACACAAAATCAATAATGCATGTTGATTCAACCCACTTTACTAAATGAGTGGTCTTCTGTAAACGGCCAATGTAATTAGTGGATTTAAAAGCTTAGATGGATAAATAGACTTGTAAAAAGGTTTTTCCAAGCTTCTTTGTTTTTTTTCATTGTTTGGATTTACACAAAGGTCAATGGAATTTTTAAAAATGAAGATGCAACAATACAAGCATGTTTACAAGATATATGTATTTTTATATATATTTTTTATATCTAGGTTTGGCTCGCTTCTGTTGTCATGGTGATGTGACCTTCAACAAAGTTGTAACTTTATCTCGTGATTTCATGTCATATGTTGTAAATTAAAGGTGCAGTTTAACTGTGACACAAGTTGTAGTTCTGTATGAACTATAGTGATCTGTAAGTCAAAAAGTTAGGTTGAAAAACCTGATCAGAGAAAACTTAACTTAACAGTAACAGTAAACACACACGTTATTACTGATAAACTTAACATGTAACATATTTTTGTGACAGAAATCTGCCATTTTTCCAATCATTTATTTTGGAGTGTTTATAGTGAACTGCTGCCCTTCGGTGCAGACAAAAAATCCCATAATACACCTGTAGTGTACAGGTAATGATTTTACTGTTATTTTACTTTAACCACTTGCCACAGTTGATGCTTTGGGCTTCTTTGTTCTGACGATGAAAGGATTTCTACAAATGAAAGTCTTGCAGGAAAAGACCTGCAACACCATGTTGTTTTTTGGCTGGTGTATGTGTGTTTCAAGGGTGAAGCTAATGTAGCAGTCAGAGGTGTGTTTTAAATATTTACTGTCATTTTTCCGTAGGGTACGACCTTTTAAATAGTAATAATACGCTTATATATTTGTGTGTGTATAAACACACACATATATATATATATATATGTATGATGCATTATTGATTTAGATTTTTACTCTAATTAAAACTGAAGTACATTCACTGATGCATGTGTAGATTGGTTCACAACTGACCAAGACTTGTACATGAGATGAAGGAACACAGAAAATAAGCAGGGGCTGCTAAATATCCCAGGATTCTCTGGCAACTGAATGTCATGAAAAGCCTCCCAGAGAGCAAAAATAGGTCTTTGTGAGACACCTTTAAAAAAAAAAAGGCAGACATTGCCAGGTGCCTGGCAGAATGCAAAGAAATACTGGGTCACTCTGGTAGACTGTATTCATATAGCAACCGAACAGACCCAGGCTGTCTCCCAGCACAGGCTGAGCCCAGCGCTAAAAAGAAGAAGACATGGAATTTGAGGGCCATTAATAAGCCATCATGTTTCTGTTGGTGGTCACAAAAAATCCACAGGCAACGCGTTTCACATTTGAAATTATGGCTGTTATAAATGTAACCATGGACAGGTGTGCGGATGTGTGAAAAGAAGCCGGAATGATGGGATACAAGTGAGACAATGAAAGTCACGCCGTAGGAGAGCTCCACTGATGTGAAGCCTTGTTAGACCTCACTGTCACAGCCGGCAGAGGTTAATAAGTCAGTGCTCCATACACGGCACAACAGAGAGCTGCTCTCCGACTCCAGTGTAGCCACACGCATTCCATATTCCCCTGTTTACAACTGAAGGTAATTGGGTAGCGAGCGACAGTACACAGTCAGACTATACTATGTAGATATCAGTGACAGAGCACCGGCTGACAGGAACACACACCAAGTCAGCACCACCTCACAGCACAGCCTTATTATAAACAGAAGGGAAAAGTCACAAACTAATGATGTTGACAAACGATTGGTCCGAATGTTAACGAGTCCCAAATTATTCGAAATTTGTACGTTCTAGTAGAATTTTTTTTATAGTCAGAATAATAGAGTTAGCAATACTCATCATCAGCAGTGGGGTCTTGGTGGTCAAGGAAGTTACCACTGAGCATTGCACCGTCCCCTCACTCTGCAGAGGTCACGTTTCGTTGTGTGCAGTGATGCGCTGTGTCACATTGACACGTTGTGTGCAGTGGTATGCTGTGTCACATTGACACATATATTTATATGTTTGGTTAAAACAGCGGCCCTAAAGTGGGCAACGGGACCCCTGAAAAGTGCAAGCCAAAATATGTTTTGATACGAAAATGTAAGTTTGTTACATTTATTATACTAAGAATATTAGTTTGAACTCCATTCGTGTTTTAAATAGAGTTGAGTGACCATTTAAAGTACTGTATATAATGAATTTGTTGAATGAATGGCATGGGGTGGGAGGGGCGGGGGTCCTATCTACAAAAGCCACTCTGTTGTCTGGATGTTGTGTTGTATTGTCGTTGTGGCGTTGGTCCAAGATAGAAACACACGATACATAAGCCATAAATGACCTATTGATTCAGTTTGGATGACACGTTGTTGATACACAGTCACAGTACTTGGGTCAAATATTCAACTGCTTCACCAAATGAGACACAATTATCTCAGACAAACACTACGGAGGTCGGTGCGGTGGATTAAACGTACATTCAGATGGAAGTTGTTTTTTTTTTCCACATTGAGGGTGAAAAATAAACATTAGTCCTCACTGTTATTTGCTCTACCAGCTTATGAATGTTTAATGATGCTAAAATGGAACAAAACAGCCGAACCTCCTGCAGGCTCATGCCTCTGGTGACTTAGGTTTAATTCACCATTAGCCTCCGTTTCCTCTCCTATAAACACCGGCAGTACAAGCATATTTCTGAAGACATTCACACATTCAACTGCAGTTCACTGCTGCAGGCAGTGTTTGTTTTTAAATGTAGGTGCTGAGGCCACCAGGCATGTTGGCCACAATCTTATAATCTGGAGGTTTGTGTTACCGGCTGTCATCGGAAGATTCTCTCTCTCGGGTGTTTGTCTCCCTCCCTCTCCCTCCCTCTGTCTGTCTGTCTGTAGGTAGGAGTGTGTCTGTTGGTGTGGAATGCACTGTAGTTTGCAGCAACAGTTTTGCTCACGCTGCCTCTTATTAACCCTGTTTCAACTGTGCTGGATAATCTGTACAGATAAGTGAACGTGCACCGTGACAGAAGTGGACCCTGCACAATTACTGTCTCTGTCTAATCAGATGTCATTCTGTTAATCTCCATTGAAGAATGAACAATTAACTGCAACTAATTTATGTCTGATCTGGACAATTTACTTTAATATGGCACTTTGTCTCCGCACTCTCCGCACTCCGGGACAGATGGGGTTAATTCTGGTAAATAACAGACCCAATTGTCATGTGACTGACTTTAGCAACAGTATATTTACTGTATATTAAGGCAACAAAGTTGTCACACAGCCATCATCGCCACCTACTGGTGCTACAGTAAAGAGACAAACAGTTCAATAAATCTTGGTTGTAAGAAACTTAAAGTTTTTAACCCTTCAGCGTTCTTTTACATGCTGTGAACAAAATGTTTTATCTTTTTGCCCCCTCTGTACCAGAGCTTTGGGGTTAAAGAGGGCAATAAGTAGACAAACGAGCTTGACTCAGACATTTTTTCAATAATATCATAATATTAAAAT
>NC_024310.1:3355118-3382540 GCF_000523025.1 Cynoglossus semilaevis | reverse complement strand
CTGTGAGACAAGTCAATAGCAGATCACTGCTCAAAAATATTACCTGCTTATTCATAATTCCAGATCTTGGGATCCACTGAGGTGTTATCGCTGGAATTGAAGGAGTAAAAGTCAAAGAATTCAAAACCCTAAAACATTTTAATTTGTCCCCTTCAGGTCAACATGTTTCTCATAGTGCTTCTCACAGGTTTTCCTAAACTCCTGTTTCCAGGACCGATGGTGCGTCATGGCTTTTTTGCTTCAACCTTAAATGAAGTTTACGTGTGCATAATAAAATTTGATTATATAACTAAAAGTAAAGCTGAACACACCAAAATTCAACTTGGTGGCTGCAGGGTTTTTTATTATTATAATTTCAGAAGTACTTTAGTACTTAGTGCAACCCACAGGTACTGCAGAACTTTCCCTGTGTAGTAAAGTAACAACTTTCTACCAAAGATAAACATATATTATTTAAATGAGTGAATAATGAATAAATTAAAGAGTAGTTATGAAATGGAGCAAATTAGAATACAATACAGTACAGATTCTGTCAGTTGTCAACAATCCAACGCATATAGAATGTTTTTTTTTTCAATGTCGGGGGGTCATATGATAAACACCTGCCCACCACAGGGAATTGTATTTTCAGAAAAAAGGGAGTCAAGGACGTGGCCTCCAGAGTACCATGTGTTTTTATGTTGGGTAGACAGGAGAGAGAGAGGGAGAGGCAGGGTGGAGGACGTGATGCCGAACATGATCTCCAGCTGGAACTGAACCTGGTTTACCATGGGAACTGTTTTGGTGTGCCACTATTATCTTCTCTCTCACCACATTTTGTCACTGCTGTGAAAATGTCCTGGTGATAGAATTGATTGTTGGTGGGATTTTAATGATGGGATTTTGATGGATTTTTGAGGAGCCATGACAACAGATGATGTCATTGGTACAACATGGCATGACGAGTATTTAGGATGTTTGGGGAAACAAATGCCAATTTAGTGGAGAGAGGTTCGGACATTTCAACTATGTAGAAACCCATGTACAACTGTATCAGCAAGGTCTGTTAAGCATTGGGAAAATGTGAGGCTGAATTCAGAAATGTTAATTCTGTTGCAGAATATTTAGGTGTTTGGAGTAGTTTACAGAATTTATATTTTACTACAAGTAGATAAACATACACACACACACACGCCTACATAATGTCAGCTCACTGCAACTAATTCTGATAATGTAGTTTGGTCAATGTGGGCGACTGCTAGTTCCAATCCTCTTTCTCTCTCTCTCTCTCTTCCCCTATTTCATTTGCAGTAAATAATTGCTATTCAGATGCTGTATTGAATAATTTCCCTGACTAGAATTGTGGGAGTAAAAAGTCTGTACTGCCCTCCTTTGCCCTCCTCTCTTTCCCCCTCGCTCTATCTCACAACTGCCCATAAATATTCATGAAACTATTTGAATAATGTGAATTGGAATGACAAAATATCTTTTTGAAAAGAGAACACTGGAAGCAGTGGGGAGGTGAAGAATTTTAAAAAGCGGCAGAGGTAGAAGAACCTTTCAGACCCGGGATGTGAATACCCTCTGGGTTGAGACTCGGAGACGAGTGAGACATGAAACCTGCAGTGGGGGCACAAATAAATAATGTCATTGTACTCCCTGCTCCCAGAGAATAAATATAATCCACTGAGGGGTCATTATTACAAAATATTATACCATGACATATAGCGCAATATACTGTATATCAGACACTGGCAGCTGGATAACTGCCCGCAGACCTCATCCTCCATAAATGCACCCCGGAGGTTGTGATCTTACAGTAATGTAATGTAAGACGTTTCACTTCCTCCCTCAGTAGTGCGCTGATATTGTCTCTGCTGCCAGGATTAAATACGCTTTAAGTACCGTAGCTCTTGCTAACGCTCGGCCGCACACATGTGACTTCTTCTCCTTACTTCAAAATAATAAATAATGCACAGCACGCACGACTACATTAGTGATAAGAACCACTAAGAGATTCACCAACAGCCCTGTTCAGACCAGCCTCCTCCGCCCTCTCCCCCAGTTTGTCTCCATTTCTGTGTCTTTCTGTGACGGTGTGAGTCTTTTCTCCCACACACAAGAAGTAATTGGAATTATCAAGTGTTTCCTGTTGTACAGGAAACACCTGGCACTTGACACTTCTGATTTTTTTTTTTCATATTTTTTGAGGGATTTGTTTCACACCTGCAGTATTTATGGGTAAAGATAATCCTGAGAATGGTCTGTAGTTGACAATATAATAATAATACCAATACTACTAGTGCTACTACTACTAATAATGATAAGTATTATTATTGTTGTTGTTGTTATTTTGAAATATTGCATTTACATTACCATGCATTTGTCACCACCTTCTGTTTCCTTCTGCGTGGGTGTTTTCTGTAATTAAATAATGTGTGTTCTCGTTCTGTGTTTATAATCACCACATGTATTTGAATATGTTAATGAAAATGGAAAAAAATACAAAATTAATGACTCCTTTATCCATGCTGATCAAATTAGAAGTGCGTCATCAAGCATATGCCATAGTTGTGATTACAGTACAGTACATGTGGCCAATTCCCAGTGCAGTTATTGTGGTTGTAGTCAAGTCAGTTAATGTGTTGAGCTCAAGTTCACAAAACACATTTGTGTTGTCTTGACTTTAAAAAAAAACAACAAAAATATCCCGGTATAACGGGAGTAAAATTGAGGAACATACGTTCAGTCAGTCAATACAAGCGAAATAAGTCTTGGCCTCAATGGAAGAACATGGAATGTGATGGAATGACCAATGAGACATAAATAAAAAGTTGCAGTTGCTGTTGGAAACAGTTGTGTTTTGTCAGATATCAGATTTGTTGTTATTGATCTAAACAGACTGCGTTGACGTCTGTATGGAAGTTTGAGAACAATAGTCCACTGACACAAAAGGACAAGAGAGCTGTTTTCACATACTTTTAGCTTGTTGTCATTTCTACCAACACTTTCTCTTTTTAATATATGTTGGTTAAAAAAAAAGTTTAAAGGACTCGAATTTTTCATAACCTTTTCTGTGAAAACTTCAATTAAGTTTTACTCAGAAATACTTTCACGTTCTTTGTGCCTCGAGGAAAAGAGGAAAACAGCAAAATAAAATTCTGGAATTCATCCTGAATGACTTCAAAAGCACAACTGCGACAAAAAAAAAAAAAAAAGAAAATGTGTTAAACATCATAATTGTGACTCGGTCAGCGAAGTCTTTTGTTGCTCGATATTGCCCTGAACACAATGCAGAAAAAAAGTAACGAGTTTGTTTTTTACATTGTTTACCGTCATATTAAATACTTTGTCATTCACAGAAAAGATGCCTCTGATCCTTTCTTTTGAAAAGAGCCAAACGTGGTCGTTATCTCCCAGAGCAGCAAACAAAGAGATTTGTTGATGGAGAAACCTCTATAAGCGAACAGATGATAATGAGAGTGAATTGTTGGAGAGATTGATTTTAATCAAGTGTTTTTACACCACAATAGCCTGGCATCAGGGGAGAAAATGCTCCCGTGAATAAAGACCCAGTAAATAGGAGACAGAAACAGTCCAGTGAATTATGGAGAAAAGATGTACAGTAGGGTGACTTAAAATGAAAATAATGGTTAAAAAAAACCCAAAAACCATTAAAAAAGACATAACAAAGAAAAGATTATAAAAGTGGCAGAATTTTGCTTTTTTTTTAGTAAACTCACCTCTGTAATCCAACACTCTCCTCTTAGTTTGAATATCCTTATTTATTACAGACAAATTACCACCTAAAGGTCATCAGTGCTGCATCTATTTAAAACAAGCCATTCGATTATTTAATTTATTTAAAATGTCAGCACCAGTGCCATAAAACTGTTCCTGCACTTTTATATTTGTACGACATTTTCTCTGTGAACACTCCGAGGCAAAGACATTGTTCATTTCACAGGTTTATTGTAGTGATGGGCCATAAGAGAATTTTTGATTCAACATGACAATACCGATTACTTTTTTAACCCAATGAAACACATGACAAATACTGTCCATTTAGCAACTTAAATATATTTATATATTAACATATATGTATGTAATGTAAATGTAACTAGTTTAATGTGTGCCATTACGGAGCAAGTATATACATACATCATTTAAAAATCACAATTTTATTTTTCATTTCTATTGATCAACTTCAGTCCTGATCGTAGAGGTGAAAATTATGAACTCAAATATCTGGATATCATATTAATGAGTATGGTGAAAATTATGAACTCAAATATCTGGTGTAGTAAATTCATGTATTAATGAGTACCAATACTCAACATTTGGCAACATAAGAATAATAATAACAGCAAAGACGTCGTAGTTTTCTAGCTCTCAGCTCTAATCCTACAGAGTATCAAAGACGAGGGTAGAAAGAGTCTACAGATGTTGGCGTCGTGTGTTCGTGAATTTATAGACTTCTTAAGAACCTTTTGACTTCCTGCCAATGTTTTTTATTGTCCGGGTTGACAATGACAGACTGACGCGGCTGTGGATTCTCCACATGACAAACTGGGACGTGGAACGTGGTTCTATTAAAATGATGAATCGATGAAATGTTATTCTGAAAAAGTTTTGTTACAACTCCCCATCAACTCCTGTCACTGACTTTTAATACGTACACGATCCGCTGCGTACTCGATACTCGCTTTGTTAGCTTTCAGATGTGATCATCGTTCACTCGCAAATTAGTTAGTTCAGGTGTCTATCCTGATTAGTTAATGGCCAAACTTGTTTAGCGCCACAGCTAATATTGTATTAAGGTAGGTCACTAAATACTGGTGTTGTATGTGCGTTATGCACTCTTTCTGAAGTGCAGCACTTCTCTGTTGTCAAATCTAAGGGATGCAGCCCATCAGTCAGCAGCTGGATAGTTGAAGGAGATGCTGAAACAGTGTGGCTGTTGTACGAAATGAAGCTAGAGAGGGAACAGAGAGCAGGCCTCAGGTGTTTGTGTCGTCTCCCAGAGGGGAAGATAATCTCAGTCGTCCAACCACGTACAATCTCGGCTCCCTGTTAACAATTCCTCTCCTGCTTTTGTTGTCATCTTCCATTTGGCTTTTAACTCAGAAGACCAACATCTTCTGTTCAGTCTGCCGGCGTTAGTCACTTTAGATCCCAAAACAATCTGCACTTAAAAAACCAATTCCGACAGAGTCAACTGTCATTTATAATCTCTCTCCCAACAACAGGCTCTCTCTCCCTTCAGTGATCCTCAGGTCCCGGTGCTGAGGTGACAGTAGGATTTTGATTGGTCGAAGAGACGGTAAATGATATAAAAGGTTGTCATGGTTCAGAGTTCAAATTATTGCCGTACCATTTAGTGTCGACCTCATTATGTGATGCATTATTCATGGCCATGCACACGTGTCTGTGTGTGTCCATGCATAACAGCCCCGGTGAGTGTGTGCGTCTTATCTTTCTGCTGCTCATTTCCGTGGATATATTGCCACTTCCAAAAGTGATATACCTTCAAGTGCAAGTACACAAATAATGGTGAATAATATTCATATCATACTAACACAAAGGCAACTGTTATAACAAACTCTGTTTCAAAGTGATGTCACCAGGAGCATCAAAAAGGCTGAGATTATTCAACAACAACTACAGTTATAAACAGGGACGTCAAACAGTTCCAGTACATCCAGATACTTAGCCTGATCAAAGGACTGACTATTTCAACCAAAAAAAGTTCAGCTGGAGTCAGTTAAATACCTGGCTTTTAAATTTAAAAAAGTTGTCTTTTCAGGTTGTTTAAAAAAAATATTTGCTCTGATTTTGAAAAGTTTTTAGAATAGGATGTGTCTTTGCATGTTTTTTAAATAATAACGTCCATCATAAAAAGTTTTTGGTTTCTACCAGTCTCTACTGTCAGACTTTTAAATAATAACGTCCATCATAAAAAGGTTTTTACCAGTCTCTACTGTCAGACCACTGTTACTGTCCTCCTGTTACTGCTGTCCAACAAAATCCCCATCAGTTAACACACTTGAGGTCAACTAACTGACTTCAGGTCAGTGAAATCCTTCAGGTCAACACAGACTCTTTTTTTTTGGCCAGCACTCAGTGACAGAGTTCACGCTGGAAAATGACATTGAAGCTTTTTTGTACCTGTGTCTTCCTGCTAAAGGTATCAGCCTCAGTGCACTTTAAATGCAAATGGGAGCTGGGCTTTTATGTGCTGCACTGATGTGCAGACGTAGCCTCCACTTTGAGGCTGGGTGAATGGTGGGCTCTGGTATGAAAAGGTTTTAGGTGAATGCCAACCACTTGTGTAAGAATTCCATCTTCCTTTGAGCAGTGAGC
The DNA here is from genome assembly GCF_000523025.1 of Cynoglossus semilaevis. Classification (NCBI taxonomy): domain Eukaryota; kingdom Metazoa; phylum Chordata; class Actinopteri; order Pleuronectiformes; family Cynoglossidae; genus Cynoglossus; species Cynoglossus semilaevis. Next base: position 3,376,198 of record NC_024310.1, on the reverse strand, counting down.
AGCTCCTGATGGAGGAGATTCATCCTTCTTGAAAGTACATGAGTGAAATTTCTACTCTGACGAGTTTAATAGAGAAGTTTAATTTCACAACACATTTCTCTGCTGAGTGTACATGAAAGATGATGTCTGCAGTTGTTCCTAAAAAAACAACTCAAGAATGATAGCAATAGGATTATCTTCCTTTCCCTGCATGTGTTCTTACTGGGACATTTTGATTTATCACAGTTTTCTGTGGTTTAATGACGATTAATCATGATTAATCGTGATTCATCATGAACAGTTTTCCTAAATATGACAAACACGATATTTTCTGTCTATCTATTCATCCATCCATCCATCCATCCATCCTTACCTCCTACATCTCTCCTCCTCTTTCTCCCTCCCTTCATCCATCCACAACCATAGCAGAATATATGTCTATTTTCAGCTGGTACTTCACAGAAGTCTAACTGCTGTATCTGTATCTGATCAACTCGATAAAATAATTCATGCTTCATTTATCCTTTTTCATTCATATTGTTTTTTTGTTTTTTTTTTTTAACTCATAGATAAAACCATCATATCAACTTCAACTGTACGGATTGAACAGATTCCCTCTGTATACTGTTCTGAACTGGATGTGAATAACATTGGCTCCTTATCTCTCTCTGATTCCCGACATGGATCTTTGTTATTGCTGACATCACTAGCTGGAGTTGTCAGTCTCTATCATATATTTAAAAATATATGACAAAACACTTTTGTCTTTTGTCTGATGCACAAAGGAGTCAAAGCCACTTATGAAAATGCTGCAGCTGTAGTTCTAAAATATGATAAGATAGTCCAAAAAAACAGGCTCTTTTAAGATAGTGCAGCAGAAGTGAAATGGATTTAGGAGATCCAGACAGTGATGTCTGTTCACTGGTCAAACATTTCAAAGTTCAAATAGTCTTTTTTTTTTTTTTTTACTGAGTTTTGACTTTAAACGATAGATATTTAGACTAACTAAAAATATGACATCACGTCTTTAACCTTGTGTCACTTATTTTGTCTTTCTCTCTGTTTCTTCCATAGGTAAGTGCTTCCATTGCCCTCCACCACGACAGTATAAACAACGACGAATTCACGTCCTCCTAAACCACCTACCTACACACTCAGTGGGAAACCGTCTGGACTTTTGAAGGTGGAAAACATTTTTTTCTTTAGAGACGTACCAACATCACGTGCCCATGGGATGCAACTTTTCTATCATGGGCAACACATTGGTGTCATTTTTAAAGTTTACTAATCTGATATCCAAAAGTAATAATAATATATTTTTTTAAAACCTACCACTGGCATAAGATGTTCATTTTCAACACCTCAATACAGAAATCAGTTGAAATTCCTCACAATTAGTTCAGCATTTACCAATGTGGTTACATATATCAACAAGGCTGTTTTTTTTTTTGTTTTGTTTTTTTCGTTTTTTGATGCCTCAGCTACCACAAAAAGTTAAACTAAAAAAGAAACAAAATACAATACACAAGATGGCACAACGAATCACAGAAGAAACGCCAAGCTAAGGGTAAAAAATTCAATTTTGGTGGTGGCAAAGCGCAAGACTAAAAACACTGACCAAAATAAAACGCAGGTGGAGTTTAGACACCTGCCTGGTTTAAGATATGTTCTAAGAAAATGCACGGTTGGCGTCACATCACATCAGCTGTAGCCATCATGTTATGCATATATAATGTAGTTTCTTTCTAAACCCAAGGTTTCCAAATGTGTAAAAATGTAAAATTTATAGGATCACTTCAAATCCTTTCAAAAAGCTCCATTTGCCTTTCCATCACTACTTATGTGCAACCTGAGTTTACAAGGTAATTTTAGTGTCAGAAATATTCACTGCAGAAATTGAGCCTGAAACATTTTGTGCGCCTCTTTGTCGGAGTGAGTTGAAGAGGCCTTGTGGTAAATGTTTGTTGCAGACTGCAGGCAGAAATGGCTGTAAAGTGTCATTTTGCTCCTGTTGGTCCACGAAAAAGCTGTTTCATATTTACCAAAACCTGAAAATCTGACTTTCTGAAGGACTGGTTCAAGTGGGAAAAAGCTATGAGTGTGTGTGTGTGTGTGTGTGTGTGTGTGTGTGAAATACGTGTAGTACAGAGGGCGGTGGAGAATCAGGTTGATAGCATTCATTTATTAATAGGTTCTGGCTGTTGCTGCCAGAATATTAAAAACGAAAACTGAATATTGTCTCTAAACGGTTCATGTGTTTGTGAACCCTGTGGTTTAAACAACAGTGAGAGACTCATGATGTTTGACTTCCTGTATTTGTGGCACAGTAATGCGTACACAGTCATAGTTATGTTTGAGTGTCACAGTGTTAATCAGGGAAAAGCAAAACAGAAGTACAGTGGTAATACAACTCTATTTAGGGACATAATAAAACAAGGTGAATGAAGAGCAGGTCGGCTGTTAACAGGTTTGGGAATCAAGTTTTAAAAACTTGAACGACATCAAGCAGATGTGGTATTTACAGAAGAGGACAGGTCGTTGCTCTGTACTTTTTTGTTGAATTTAGCAGGATATATGTCTGTGAATTAAAGATACTGCAGAGACAACAGGTTCTCTTGACATGAACTCATCTGACTGAAGGTTACATAATTTGAAATTTTTACGAAGACAAAAACTATACAGGGAAATGTAAATGTTTTTTTATTCTAAATGGATATTTTTTATAATAAAACCAATTGAACTAAAAAATCACACATCTGATAACAGGAAGAAGACTGGCTCGTAGGGATGGGTAAATTCTTTAATTTCTTTAAAATTCTTAATAGTTTTGTTCGTTCATGCAGTGCATGAGTGTTGTCGCAGAAGCCAGCTGAAGTTAGTATTTTAATATTAAAGACACTGTGGTTGTTTGCAGCCCACAGATACGTATAGCTAGAAAATGTCTTCAACATGCAGAAACATTTAGCAACACAGCTTAGCATTACGCCTCTGTCGTAAGCTCCTGATGACTGTCAGTGTAGAGCTGGCAACGCTACGTTCTACAAGGCTGTGTCAATACTTCGTTCTAGTAAAAATGTTCAGTTGATCAAATGTTAAAACTTCAGCAGGCTTCGGTTTAAATGGAAGCCACATCCTCACATGAGGAGAACTTTGTGACAAAGTAAAGTCGTTTTTTCTTCCCGCCGCAGGGACAACATGTGTTCCCACACTCTGCAGTCCATGTCCCTAATATGACTCCACAGTCCACTAAAGCTGTCATAGTTGTGGGCAGTCGTCCTCCTTCCCAGTCTGTCTTCTGTCAGAGCCAGAGGGCTGGAACTGTTCTGTCACCGATTAGTGTTTGGACTGTAGCTCACTCACTGAGTCCTTCTCAGCAGAGCAGCTGCTGCTGCTGCTGTCGCTGCGTCTTCAATGAAGCTGTTCCTCCAGCAGAAAAGTGGAACTGACCTCCATTTTTTCTCTTAAACTAGAACCAAATTTAACATTATTCTCTTCAAAACTCCTGAGCTGCCTACCTTGAAACTAGTTGTGTGGCAGAGTTTCACCCATGTTGAAAACCACACAACTGTGGATTCATTTGAGTCATTTACTGTACAATTCAGGTTTTGTTCATTAATGTTCTATGTTAATGCTCAGTGTTCTAATTAAACATTTACTAATTTATTCATCTGATCTCAAACAATCTGCACAAGTGTAATTTTATGAGCTGGACAGGATAATGTATTTCTTATTATTTATTTATTTATTTTCCACTATTTTTGCCCTTCCTGTTTTGATTTCTCTGAGAACTACTTTTATTTTCTTTTGCTCCATTTCTCTTGCCATCTGCTCCTCCGTCCCTTACCCCACTGAACAATTGGAGTAGACATGACATCGGGTCTTAATCGACTCGCTCAGAGTGGAGCAGTAATAAACTGCACACAACGGATTAGAGAAAGCAGAGCTGAGGCGCTGGGTATAATTCAGTTGCAGCTGAAACACAAGGTTGTTCTTTGTGTCTCTTGGTGTTTGTTAGTAACACCCACACATCAGTCTAACTCGTTCATCCACTGACCCACCTCTCCACTGTAGTCGGGGTGAAGAGAAAAGAGCGCAAAGAGCAAACAGGGAGGAGGCGGAGAGGCTCACTCACAATGGGGTTTGTCTGCTATTGACAATGTGTGAATTGGATTCAGCCCACACCTTAAGTGCTTGTCCACAGACTCACCGGGGATGCTATGGAGTTCTAGAAGAGTGAGGCGACACCATCCTTTAGGATACAGTTGTGTTGCACAAAGATATCGTCCACAGAGCACAGATCTACACGAGGACAACGTGGCTAAATTAGGAACTTTGGAAAAGCAGAGTGGAAGAGTAAAGAACAGATAAGTGACAAACAGCAGGAGAGACAGCCCACTGTGTGTCCCACCAGACAGCAGAGAGCACGGACTCGTCATCACACTGTGCTGTTTATTTTTTTTAACCGTCTCTGTGAGACTTCTGACCCAGCTTTAAACGCACACATATGCACAAAAATAACATTTTTTCGCTCGGTTTGTTTGCATGCTGGGAGTTGGAGCTGCTCTCTCTGAAGCACAGATCGCTCTGTCATCTGGCAGCATCACCAATTTTCCATGTGAGCCAATAACAGCGGTACGAATTCCAACAAAAAGTAGCAGAAAGGAGCCCCGGAGCCCTAAGTAGTGCCACATTTTTAGCAAACTATTGTTGCATTGACATTGCACACCACACACACAGACTGCCTTCTGCTTGGTGGGAAGTAAAGAAAAGGAGGAATTTAAAGGGTTTAAGGCATCAGTAGCTGCTCAGCTCTTGACGTGTTTCAAAGGAGCCATGTTTGCAATCCACGCCAAACTGCCTGTGGGTGTTTGTACTTGTGTTAGAGCTTCTCAGCTATTACATTTTAGCCCTAAAATATTCTAAAATAGTTTTTTTAAACTCGTTAAATGTGAAGTTGCGGAGCACTGATGGCACCTTTATCTTTTATTTCCCACCCTCTTCTTCCTCTTTCTCCTCATCCTCCCACCACCTTTCTATTCCACTCCAGCACAAAGTCATTCACTCTCCAAACTTTGTGTTCACCTTCAGGCTGATAGAAGTGTTTTGTGTATTTTTCAGTTGTTGTTTTTTTTTTAACCCTCATGAGAAATGGAGGCATTCCAGTGTTGGGCCTGACTTTCATTACTCACCCTTCACACAAACACACAGATACACACATGCAGCTGTCGACGGTAAACAACTCATTGACAAAATTGGCCACACTTCATAAACTCCCCACTCTCCATATTGCCATTTTAATAATAATAATAATAAAGACATAGCTTCTCTGCACTCAACAATGACTCTTTATCAGTTTGATTTTGAATTAATTTTACAAATGTATTAGTGATGCAAATTAGAGAAAAACGCCTTCATTAGCAAGAGGAGGAAAACAGAGTTTTGTGAAAATCTGTGTGAAAAGGGTGTTCTAGCCTCACTGTTTGGGCTGAAGATGCAGCACCCATGGAGATAGCCTAGCATCCACGTGTGCCGGCTGACACGCGACCTATCAACGCATAGCATAGTGATGACAGATATACTGTCAAAAAGCCTGGGCAGCAACTTGTTGGTAAAGCTAGCATAGTGGTTGATTTTAGTCAACAAAATTGATTTATTTTGTGATAAAGAGCGGTCGGTCCACAATGGAGCAAACAAGGCTGAATCACGTTAAAATAACAAACTATCACTAAGTAATAGAAACCTGGAAACAATCGCGCACCGGGGAAACACAGTCCTCATTAGAAATTAACAAGAATGGTGAGTAACAAAACAACATTTAAAAATGTATTATACTACAGCCTACTGTGGTACTATGTTATAAAGATAAAAATGTATTATACTACAGCCTACTGGGGTTGTTATAAAGGGTGTGTTTGAATGGTTTTATATTTTGGATTTGTCCATGATTTGCTTTAAGCCTTTTTGCTAACATTCTGCTGGTTATGGTGTGTGTTGTTAGTTAAACTTGGTTCTACTTACTTACTCATTCAAAGCCAGTTGTGATCCTTGACAGTATAATTAATATGAGGCTGTGATTAACAAATGAGTGAAGTTGTGCAGTAGCAGCATACGTGTGTGTTCTTTGGAGCCGCTGCTGTCTGTGTCTGTGTTTTACTGAGAAACGAATGTGCGCACATATCAAAGTAGTAACAAGTCATGCAAATGGACCACCCACCAGCAGAAACTGGTGGTAACCAGAGTGTGAGGTAGCCTGACAAATTAGAGGATGGAAGTCAGCAAACAGACAACGTGGCAGTAACGTGAATGCTACAAATAAACGTGGATATGAAAAGTCTGTGCATGTGAACTGAGTTACCATAGCAGCACAGTAAGTACAGGCCACATTCACTGTTTTTTGGAGGAACTGAACTATTCTGTAAGAAAATATCAGGAACCACAGTAGCTTCAATAAAATGGCTTCATATTTCTAAAGTAAACTTCTCGTACCTAACTTAATACAGATACTGTACCCTGATCATCATATTATTCCTATCTCTTACCTTGTGAATGATTATCAGGGATTTGAACACTCTGCTGCTGATAACCAAAGCCAAGCTCCATCTCCAGCTACACTCCGTCTGCTGCCAGGTCCAACAGAGCTGGCACTATCTCACGCTGGCGTGGAACAGATTCTTTCAGCCTCTGTTCCTACAGGACAGATCAGCTAATTAGCTTAAACCAAAAGAGACAGATAGCTTTAAACACCTGGTTTGGCTGAACTGAAGTGAGAGTGTCTTTGGACTTGTTAGCAAAATGCTAAATGGTTCTAAAGACATCCCGTTATACAAAGATGCATTTGAGTAATTTACTGAGACATCCCGTTATACAAAGATGCATTTAAGTAATTTACTGTCCTCTAGTTAGACTGGTTTGTCACTGTTGTTTCTGTTGCTTCTTGCACAAATTGCCAGTAGATCAGAACTTGTTAATCTTAACCCTATGAGCTGAAGACCAGCGTTGCACCTGCCATCTCATTGAAGGGCCAAAAACTAACAGCAGTTGGTCAGATATCATTATGATATCTGGTTGCAGGTCACTGGTTCTTCCTGGTTGAAGTATCGTACAGCAGCCTGAAATTGTGTTTTGAGGAAAACCATCGTTTGGACTTGTACGCTGTTGCACAACTTTTGGATAATCTGCCTAAATAACACATTATAACGCTGTGCATCACCATGGGTGTTGCCATGCGTCACCACGTTAGTGTGTATTGATTGTGAGACACATGAGATGATGCGTGTATGTACTGTATGAACATGATCCATATCCTGTTGTACTATTTAACTCATCCATGTAATGAAGAGGTCAATTATCCCACATAATGGTATCTGGAGACTTCTTTACAGTATGTAGTACAGATATTGAACAATATTGTACACATAAGGTAATTATCACGCTGCATTGTCCCAACAGTAACCTGTATAATAGACCTGTCATAATGACGTGTCTGGACACAACATTTGTAATAAGGGATCTGAGTACAGTCATTTAATTACTGTCTTATACTGACATATATATATATTAATTATCATAGGCTTCATTTTTATTACTGTCTTATACTGACATATATATATTAATTATCATAGGCTGTCACTTTCTACTTCAATTACTATGACTACAAGACTGCAGGGTTGATTTTCCTTGGGAGCAGAGTTTTTTTTACCACCACCTTGTTCTTTGTGAGAAAGCCCAATATTACACTCTGCCTCCTGTAACTGCACTTCCAAGCTACCTGTGTTATGGCTGCAGAAAAAAAAGCACTGTGCACAGTGTGTCTTTGTGTTATTACCACTCCTCTAGCTGTTGCTGACAGTAGATCAGCACGCCGACATTGTGGCTGCTTTAATGAATGCACTGACCGTCCACTCCACTGGCCGTCTCCCTTCTTTCTCTCTCTCTGCTGGTCCAGAACAATCCTGCTTTTGCTGGACAATGGCTTGAAAGAGGCAAGTTCTTTAAAGAAGGTTCACTTCTTTATTGTTGATGGTCATCACAGGGTGGGGAGGGTAGTTGTTTGTAAAATATGTCAGTAAATGACACAGTTCCATGAATAACATTCATTTATTTGCCCTTAACTTTGAACATAAACACAAAAAAATAGATACTTTAATTAGCTCCTAGTTATACCAAAACAGTCAATTCTTGAAGACGGTCCATGTGACTCATACAGTATGTGACTGTACTCTGTCAATAATCTGTACCACCACCTGTAATGTAACCATCTGTTGTGGTTCTGTCTTCACTTTCATTCTCATTTTATAAACTTAAAACCTCCTGGGAGAACAGTCAAACCTTATGAGAGGAGAATACAGTAGGTTCATATATTCTGTGCTACTAGCTGCAGTTACTAAAGAGGAGGAACAAAGAAAAGAGTGTAGTTACTGTTGCAATCTAATTTAGTCTCATGCAAAAAAAAAAAAAAAAGAATAGACTTAACAGGAGACAGTACCCTGAATCTGTGTCTTTATGGTATAGTCTCTATGCACAGTGTGAAATAATGTGTGCTAACAAAAACAAGTCAGATCAAACTAATTGGGCTCTCGGGGCTAAGGAGGTCTCAAAAGTCTTCGCATAGTTTGGCAAATATTTTCTTTATCCAAAAAAGTTTCCTTTGTTTTTTTTTCTTTTGCTCATCTCTTACATGACTAACAAGTGTGCATGTGACCCACAAACTGTGGGTCTTTACATTTACATCCTCTAGTTTTAATATGTACTATATATTCTGTGATCAAGAGTTATCCTTCTGCTCCAACCTGAAATCAATTGCTGTTACCAGCAGCAATCACACAGCATGAAGATGGGATGTAATTATGCCATAAAGGGTCTTGTGACCGTCCTCCAGAGTGAGCCATCAGAAATAGATGCTCCGACTGCCCTTACATACAATCAACGCAGTACTTATGAAAAAATAAATCAATGGACCAGCATAAAAGACTTTGCTCTGTTATAGGTTCACAGCTCTGCTTTGAGTGTTTTTTTGCAGTTTTTTATTACAATGTTCTGAAGCAGTTATTGAGCTGGGGAAAACTGAGCCTCCCATTGAAGCCACAGCAATCCAGCCTCAAGAAACAAGTAAACAATAGTGAAAAAAACAACAACATTGTGATGCATAGTGCTGGATGGCATCTTAGGCATGTATATATGTCTGTGATGGACTGTGTAGAAACATATACACAACAATTATTTAAGACGTTTGGGACAGAAAGGTCTTCAATGTTTTCAAACCAATGGCTATGGTACTGTAGTATATTTTTTTTATTTTTTCCACACCTGAACATTACCCTGATGTGTTATTTCTTCACATATTTATTACGTTACTTCACTGGCAGTGTTAGTCAGCTCTCCACACACGCTGAACCACACTGGTTCTCCTCATATTCATATACTCCCGCTCTCTTATTATACTCCTACTGTTGTATTGCCCCGGACCCCTCCCCCTAACCCCCTCTGTCATTTTCTCTGTCAGGAACCGTTGCAGAAATTCAAGCTGTGCTCAGCCATGACAGCAAATACAGTCCCCTCTCTCAGCATGGCAGCGAGATGCTGATGCAACACAGTTGTGTTCGGTCTGTCCTCTGCAGTGTGGCCCTGACAGAGGCTTCCAACGAAGCTCATTGGCATTGCAAAGTAACTCCCTGCGTGCTTCCATGATTGTTTCTGCCTCCTTGTAGAGAAAAAGGCAATAGAAATAAAACATGTAAACATGTGCCTGGTGACTGCATGGCTGTTTGGCCTGTGTTTGTGCATTTAGAGTGTGGCATGTGAACATGTGCAAATCCACTATAGGTCTCTTCTTCATAAAACCTTTAACGTGTCTTCCAGGGTTGGCTAGCCCGATTCTGAACCCAGAGAATTGATGTTAAGTCACAAAGTTTTAAGATAAAATAGAGTCTAAACACTGTTGCTATCAGTGTTTCCACCGTGGAATTTCTTTCTTGTTCAAATCTGGTGTAGTGTCTATTGCTGTACAATAGGACACATCCTGCGCTTTTGCTTTGTGTGGAGGCAAGAAATAAAATTCCTTTTTCATATTCTTTCTGTTATGGAAGGAGATAAGTTTAAATATTTTAAATAATAACATATAGCACAATGCTTGGCAAAAATACAATGTTAAAACTTGAAGCTTTTCAAAATAGTTATGAAAAACAGACACCTTATAAATATGGCGTTATATAGTTTTGCTTAAACTGGCTATTTCATGTTGTATATGTGTATGTATACATATGAATATATGTATTTATATATGTACATAAATCCATATAGTATATGCATTAATATATATATGTGTGTGCAACATATATATATATGTGTTTATGTATTTGTTTAGATAGAGAGTAGTATTGCTTAACCCTGGAATAAAACTATTGTTAGCCTTACACTTACGGCACTGCTTTTAATGGATGTGTAGGTGTTTTGTGTGTGTGGGCAGTTCATTTTAGTGGTTTCAGTCCTCAGCGCCCTGAAACACTCAGTCCCTACTAATTTGAACATCAGCCTTTTGTCAGTAAATATTTGTAAAATTCATTTTTTGTTATGTATACGTTTTAGGTTTACATTTGTAACAACACAGAGAGTTTGCTTGATTTTTCTCTGCGCAGCTTTTTAAACTCTTATGATCACAAACAAACAGAAAAGACTGGTACCCACCCGCTGATTGTTTATTCATCTATGCAGACTTAACTGTGTGACAAATGTACTTGCTTGTCATTTGGCAGACATTTACTCACACCCACATGCACCTGCACACCTGCTCATGCATTTAACGTTCTCTCTGTACAGTTTGGGAGATGGCTGTAGATGGAGTTGTTACCATCTAATTAGAAATGCTGTCCATATGGTCACGATTGTACATGGGCCTGAGAAATAATGCGTGGCCAGACATGCACTTCTGGACTGCTGAAACTCCATTCCAGCCATTGGATACGTTTGACTCAATGGCAACAACGGTTGGATCTGTAAATATTTCAGGGATCAGACTGGAATATATTCAGCAGACCCCTGTGGATGTCCCCTGTGGATTCATCAAATCCATCTTCTGTAGCTAGATCACCAGGTTGCCATTTTTGGCTTTTTGGTGGAGTCTTTACAACTGTAACAAAGGATTATAGTTGAGTTCAGAATCTTGTATCAAGTTTTAATATTTCACCACACAATCCTGTGTCATCATTGTGACACAGCACAACCAAATGTGACCTCTGCTTTTAACCCATCACCAAAGTGAACAGTGCACCAATGTCAGAGTAACTTTTGACATTGGTGCAGACTCCTGTGAGTTTCCTGCTTCACTCTCTCATTAAGTTTGCAGCTAATGGGAAGGTTGACTTCTCTCTGTTCAACCTTGACCACAAGGTTAAAACCGATCGACTCAAAGCTTCATTGGTCGTGGACACTGAGTTTGACATGCATTCATGAGCATGTCCTAACTGAAAGGCACATACAGACTGACCTGCACGCTGCTTAGAACAAATCCGCCTTCATTATTAGGGGAGCTGAAAGGTAGGCATTGTTTAATTTGTCCCCACCACAGCGGTGTTGCAGACGGAGCTGTGAGCCATAGATTAAACGTCATTATTTAATGAGATGAGAGCAGGATGGATGCAGCATGTAATTAGAATGACACATACACTGCCCTGATATATCCATCACTGTAGACCGAGGGTTGGTGTCAGGGTGCGCGTGTGTGTGCCTGCTGTGTGTTTTCATTCAATGCTCAGTGATTGAGCACCGAATGAATACACACAGCACAAAGACTGAGCATAGCACACACACACACACCTTTAACACTTTCTGTCACACACGCATGCACTCATCCAAATCTTATTTGAAATAACATTCCTTGAGGCAACATACAAATGCAGTTGGTGAGAGATAGATTTCCCGTTGGCTGGGTGCAGACTCTGCATCAAGGCTCCTGGGATTTGCTGGTGGAATATGTTAATGATCCCGAGCTTTGGTAATAAGCATGTCCTCTGTGAGTAATGGTAGGAGGCATTCTCTATTTATCTGTTTCCTCATCTGTTAATTTTTCTGTCTCTCTCTCTGACTCTCTCTGTCTCTCTCTCACTCACACACACACATATAATCCCAGTTGTTGAGAACTTTCATTAAAACCTATTTAACCCAGTTAACTACATATAGTTAGTGGTACATGTGCAACTGGTCTAATTCTAAGTTAATGAAACATTGCATAGCAGTGCAAAAATATTAAAATTGAGGATCTCCTGACACCTAGTGGCAATGAGATTTTACTGCGCTTGAAGGACTGAAGCACTGGTTTCTAATGTGCTTCAAACGTGTCTAGTCAATTACTCCAGTGATGGTTGACACTAAATTTTGTGTGAACTCAAAACTTGTAATTTTTTAAGCATTAACATTTAAAAGTGTCTTTGGTTCGGGATCAGATGATCAGATGTTTGATGAAATGTGAACCTTGACTGACCTTGTAGTCTTCATTTCTAGAGTTAAGAGCTTGACCACTCCTTTGTTGTAGCCAAAATCTGAGCTTTAGTTTTTATTCATTTAAAAAACTAAAAAGACGGAAATCAATTTAAATATTTTAACAGTCAAATTCTATAATATTGATGCCACAAAATATGATATTATTATATTATACTATAATATACATATTATATTACTATTCTATATTATTGTCAACCACAAAAATGTCACACAGCGCCCCCACTGATACACACATGTCCTTACCATGTTGCTGTGAATCACCTCTCCTGTGTCTGTCCCTGAAGGTCTGATAACTTCCCTTGTGTCAGCAGCATGGACTGTATTAGAGTGAACCTTAGACAACATTAGGAGAAAACCACTGTGATTAGGGCTTAAGCTCTGAACCTGCTGTTGTTTGTGCCTCACACAACCACTCTAATCGCAGCCCACACTAATAATGGCTTCAAATTACCTTCATTTTTGTCACAATAAGCGTAGTTCAGAAAAGGTCATGGGAATGTTTTGTTGATGTTTTTTGTGTCTTTTTATTTTGGCCAGAAATCCACATCTAACAAACTGGATCTAGTATGAAAAGAAATAATCTGTAGATTTCTAGTAATGACCTCTCACTAACAACCTGAATGCAACTGCATCACATGTAAAATCACACTTCTTGGGTAAAATCTTTAACACTCTTTAGCTATCACACTGTAGTGTTTGACTATAGAATACATTTCACACACGCAAACACTTCTGTCAGTTTTCTTTCCTCTTACCATATATTACATCAGGCTTCTATGTTGCCTTACTGTTATTAAGCATTGCAGCTTATAGATTTTTGTCCTCTTTTGCCGGACTGTGTCAAACCTGACGATAGTGAAGGAAAAAAAAAAAACGGCAGAGCCAGCTGTCAGTCAAGTCAATCCTAGCTTTTAATATCATTGCTCCTCTTGGCACGTAGGGAAAAAATCTTATCTGATTTCCACATAAGAGGTTCAAGAGGTTCCTAGAGCGGAGCTGAATTCATTAAGTCAATCTGGGTGGAAACGTGTGCAACTGAGGCAACCGAGAAGTCAAGTCAGTCGAGACGAGCAAAGCATCGTCTCATTGCAGGGTCTGCAGTGGCCCGACAGCCTGTCACACTGTTGCAATGCAATGCAATTGTCACAGATGTAATTATCTTTCTGTGTGCGTATACCTGGTACAGCTTTACTTGAGAGGGAAAAATAATATTGCTGTGGAGACACCTTGAATATTGTTACTGAAAAATAAAGATTAAGCTTGAGCATTATTTATAAATGTTAATGTTGGAGTAAGGGGCTTGGACAGGGTCCTGACTGCGCCCCCTGCATGGTCATATCTACTACTGCAGATATACCATGAGTCTATATAATAATTGCAGTATTTAAAACTTCATATATTGCATGACTACCATCATTTAAACTGACCAAATGTGATTGTGGCTCTTGGTGAATATGATTTGGATATATCTGGTCTAGGGAATGCATTATGTCCATGTGGAGTGGTCAGACAACAGTGTCATGAGTGCACTAACACAGACACAAAGACAACTTCACACTGTCTCTTTGATGTTTCCATAGCAACAGCACAGCCTGGCACACTACAGCAAATACGATTAAAAATGGAAGTCATTCCAATAATCACAGCAATGTGACACTAACTCACACAGACACCTAATTAGGGAAAGTTGTTTGTTTGCTGTTGTGAAAAACACTTTGTGTGTTTTAGTGTTTACAGGGAAGGGTTAAAAATATGTTTAATTTAAAGTTTTACCAATTATTCCTGTCGGAGGTGCGGCTGCAGCACAGTCGACTTTAATGATCACGATCAACAACAGCGAGATTCAGTAGGATATGAACGGCGTAGTAGCAGCAGCAACGATAACACTGCACTAATTACATATATCCGTGCTCCATGTGGCTCCTTTTAATTTAACATACTGGTGTCACATGGTCCACCCTGGCCAACCTGATGCACTACGTCTCACTCATTTGCGACCTTCAAGTGTAGGTGCTAATGTTAGCAGTCACTTAACGTGGCCTTCTGCCATTTCTGACAGTTTGACATTAGGAAAATCCTAGTGCCAACCCTTCTCCCACCAGAGTAGAACACTGACTTTGACAATGTGTGCAGGGCAGATGGAACAGCACATTATATTTTTTATTTTTTATTGAATCCACTCATGGCAAACTTGGCAGCAAAAGGTTTTAATAAACATGGGCCACTTTTTACAATTAGCTCGGTGGCATATGGCTGTAAATTGGAATGCGTTACTTATATAATATATTGCAAACAAATGGCTGGGCACAGCAGCTGTAAAAGGACTGTGTTGATTAAAGTGGGATGTGGGATAAAGTGATTTTAAAAATGGGGATGTGGGTGGATATGGTAAAAAAAAACAAAAAAAAACAAACAAACACATGCATACTCCCGCCGACATTTATTGTGGCCCATAATTCTGTAATTAGCTCATTTGCTCACACCCTGTCGAAACCATTGTCTCCACAGGACGGCCCATCATGTTTTCTATCAGAGATGGTAAACAAGCAGCTTTCCACTGCTTTCTGGTCCTTTATTTTCTGCTACGATCGTTATGAAGAACATTACCCAGTTCTTTCACCACAGAGGAAAGGTCCCTGTTGTCTTTGACAATGTGTTTTGGAATTATCATCATTTTACTGGACCTTATGTTATTAAAAATGACAAAGCAGATATAGTTCTTCTTTAGGAACCTAAGTCTAGGTTCAAATAACTGGGAGGAAATGACATGCATCTATTGAACTATTTTTGTGAGCAGATGCACAGAATTCAGTCTCAAGTGCATATTATTTTTCTTTGACATGAACGCTGTTTTTGGCAGGGTGTCTTGTAAACAGACTAATGGAGGTTATTAAAAAATGCTCTAATCATCCTAAGTGATTTGCACTGATCAGAAAATCCAACAGTTAGCATATAGTTACTGCAACATCAACTAGGATAATTACATAAAAAAAAAAATCACAGAGATATTTGAAATCCAATCGCACCTGCACAACAGCGGAGAAAGATGGTTACGGACGACACAATCCAGACTATTATTGACAACAAGCTAGAGAAAGATACCGAGGCCAAACACTTCAATTATAAGTAAACAATAGCAAAATGGATTCTCAGTGAATAGAGGGAAAGAAAATGGAGAAGATCACAGAGCACAGTAGCGTTCATAATATGGTCACATCTGTGATTTATTTTCCTGAAATAAAGCAAAAAAAAATTGTATTTTTCTAATAATAAACATGCAATAGCAATTAACATGTTGATGTTGATCAAATAAATCAGTATAAAGATGAATTATCAGATGATAAATGTCCTTGTTGTGTGCAACAACAACTTCGCTCAGCTGTCTTTATAGTCAGAAATAAAAGCAGTTGAATTGTGACTTCTTTCTACCTCATCACACTTGAATACCCACCCAAAAACTTATGTGTGTGTTTTACAGATTTAATAAAACTCTGTCTTTTCCTTTCTTCAAAAAATAATCATGACTTTTCTCCCATTTCTCTACTGTAATTATTTACCGGCGTTATATCAGTGCTTCACTTCACTTCACAGTAATCAATCCTTTTTTATTCAACAAAGAAAATAGAAATTTTCAGTTAATTTACGTCTGGAGATGAGACGCCACGTCTTCATAATTTATATACTTCATTTTTTCTGTTCCATGCTTGAAATGAATCAAAACGTTTATCTGTCAGCAGACACAGACGGATTAATGTTTCCCTGTCTCATTTATGTAAATGTGGAATGTTTATCACTGATGCAGATCTTAAAGTAATAATTATGTTTATAGAATAAGAATTGCAGAATATTTAACTGCTATCAAATACTTTTATTGATTTGAAGAAATCATCTTAGTGGATTAAATTATCTTATTTATTTATTTATTTTGACCTCTGCTGTTAAAAAGAATGCTGTTGCTGTCTAATACTGACATTTATAATTGTCATATTTAACTACTACTGAATTGCTATCCTGCGATTGTTAACTTTCTCTCCAACTCAGGAAAGAAAATTCTGTTCACTCTAAATAAGACAAACTCTAAACCCAACTGTGGGACAAACGGTTGCCAGCAGATGTCTCTCCTATGCAGGGAACTCAGCAGCCTCTCTCCCTTCTCACATTCCAGGTTCTTTTCTTTATCCTTAGACTATATAGGCTTATCAGATAAAGATAAAAATGAGCTCACTTCTCCCATCAGCTTGAATAAGCCAGTCAAGTTTGATGGATGGGTCTTATCACAGATCTCCTCATGAAACGGGGTGGCAGCAGAATCACTAATCAGGTTCTCCACATCTATATCAGGTCATTATAATCCTACTCCTAAAAGGGGGAAAAAAAACCACTCTCCCTCCCTGTCCGTCTCTCCCTCTCCGTCTCCCTTTCTTCTCTTCCCTTTTCTTTCTCTTTTTACTCCAAAGTGAAGTTAAATACAGAAGCTCATTTGGGAATGGGCCTGGAAGCTCTGAAACAGGGTGTACAATTTTGAATTGAACGCCATCTGTTTCCAGAACAGTTTGTCATCTTTTTGTTTTTTTTGGCTGGCTCGTTCATAAACAAAAATAACTTCATCAATATTAGGCTACATTTTGTAGAATACTTTTCTCCCCCTTCTCTGACACACAGGGTTCAATATTATTTTTAAAGTAGGAACTTTTTCCAACACAACATAGATGACATCGTCAGTTTTTCTGTTAAAACTCTTGCCATAATTAGCCTCAAAAGAACTGCTTCTGCAGAATTGTTTCGGATAATACATAGAAATCTCAGCATTGCTGTTGTTGCTCTCTTCACTCATTTAAATGACAAAAACAACCTTGGGCAACGTTAGCAGGACTAGCTTAGCCAATCATAGCTTTGGATCTATGCGCATAAAACATGTTTTAGTCTCCATTTTCACATGACTGTAGGTGTTAAGTTATTTATCTCTTGGTTTATTTATTTAAAAAAGGAGGATTCTATGTAGAAAATTGTCACATCATTTTTTAGAAGGGCAACAGTTTCTGCTTATTATTCTCCTGACTGTCATATCAAAAGTTAAAGTAGCCAAAGGTCTGCAACTGCCTGAAGAATGGTCCCAGAGATTCTTTTCTGTAGATAGACTGTGTAAATTATTTTGGCATTAAATTTTTTTTTTCTTTCCTCCAAATGTTCTGGAGGACACAGAACACCTCACAGAGGCTGTAAAATAGAATTGCAAGCTCTAAAAAGTGCATCATAAAAATGCCAGAGCTTCTGGCATAGAAACCATAACTGAGGACAAAATGAATAAAAAAGCATTTTCTTTTCTTATTTTTTTACATAAGTTATAATGTTAACGTTTCACCTGGATGACTTCTAGTTAGTTGTATGCTGTTTTTTCTTCAGTTATACCAAGTTTAATTTTACAACCTAAAAAATAATAAATATGTATTTGTTGGATTGTTGAGTGACATTATACAAAAAATAATCTTTTCTCTGAATGTTTTGAAGGTCAATGGCTTATTTTTTGTTCTTCTTTTATTTGCACTTTATTGTATTTTATTAATAAGACTTATGGGTTATGAATGACAAAGTGTTTTCATGTTCGGTGCTTACAAGCTGTGTTGTCAACAAAAAGAGCCCCATGAATGTTGATGACAGAATCGAACGCAATCAACCACAAAGGCAGTTGTGGAAGGGATTCCTGTTACTTAGTCTGGAATTTGTGTTGTATAGAATTTTATATTCTTCCACCGGAAAAATGAAGACAAGATAAACTTTGGAAAATATTCTTATAGTTACTATTTAAAATGAATATTCCTGACCTATTTCCTTTTCTTTGTCTTACGTACAAACTGTACTTTATTCATGCAGTATCTAGTGCTGCACTGGGTTTAAACACTAGTTGGTCTGTATGTTGTATACAGTCTGTAGTGTATAGGAAAAAAGTGTTCTGGCTGTGGCTTCTTCTATAGTACAGTAGGATCACTGTGCTATTTTAAAACATCAAGATTCAAATGTGATGACTTTGTCACGGTCCCTAACCATCAATGTGTGCCATAAGAACTGAGCTTTAGTGTCGCCTTTCACATTTATCTTTTGGTCACTTACAGCTGTAGAAAGATTTTAAAAGTATACATTAAGGAATTGGTAAAAAAAAAACCAAGGAGGCAAATCTTTTATGCTCCATACCTATCTGTAGTCTGATCAGAGATTCTGTACTGGTTTCTCAGCTGAGCACAAACGTGCTCCTACATAAGTGCAAGAATGATTCCTCCTCTTTTTGTGTATGCACACACACATCCCGCTCTCCCCTCCCTCTCTCACTCTGTTTTTCTAAAATATGAGAAATATAATTTTCCAATTTCCTCTGTTTTTTGTAACTTAAACAACTACAGTATTGTGTTTTTTCACACTTCTTGCAGAGAAGTTAGAAAGACTTTCTGGGTTGAGCCCAACTAAATATTGAGTACTTTTGAGTCTATTTGCACTTGATCTTATTGCCGTTGCCAAAAAAAGAGTTGGCCCCAGTAATTATTTGAGCGCTACAGTTTCAGTGTTGGTATAAAATGAAATGAAAGTCACGTATATGTGCAGTCTGCAAAAAAAGTTGATTTTTGGCTCTTTTTTGGCTCTGGAATGAAGACCTTGGTTAGCCTGTGAATAATAATGCTAATCCTAATTTAGAGTGTTCTGTGGTTTTATGTCGTCATAGTAACAGTTGCCATCTCCTTTCCCAGGTTTTGATAAGAAATTCCTGGCATAAAGGGAATATATAACAAAAGACAGACTTTTCAGACCTGACCCTGAACTCATCCATTTGACTGTTTATACGTCTGTCAAGGTTTATACTCACTCCTCACACACTTTAGTTCTGACCTTAAGCTTAGGTTGAAAAGCACTTTCTGTGGGTCAGTGTCGTCTGAAACACACACACACACACAAAAATCAGTCAGTATTTGGATTTTCCAAATATCTTTCAGCCATGACGTGATGAAAAGCTCAATTTGACCTGAGTCAGATAATTCACCACTTTTATGAGTGTCCTTGTCAACCGGCAAAGTGATGATAAGGTGGAAACTGAAGGACGAAAGTTAGTCTTGCTTGTATAGCTCTCAGTGGAGAAAAACAATGGCTTGCCACCCAGGGCCATGCAGCTCTCACTGAGGAAGGTAAATAAATTGACCTTATATAAGATGGATGGATGGATAAATGGATGGATGGATGGATGGATGGATGGATAGATAGATAGATAGATAGATGGTTGGATGAATGGAAGGATGGAAGGATGGAAAGTAGATAGGTAAGTAGGTGGGCGGATGAATGGATTGGATGGATTGACAAATAAATGTGGGAGTCGTTACCACACATCTATAGACTTTATAAAGTAAAACTCAATAACTGTAGCTCTTTTATAACCACAACCTTTTCTAACCTTCACTTAGGTTAATTGAGATTTTATTGAAAACAACATTTACACGTATACATACAGGGATTTCCAATACCCACTATCGGAGGCAGAGTTTATTATGATGTGCAAGGTGAGGTTGGAAAAAAACAAAACAGTTATTTCCTCAGTTCAGCAGCCTTTTGATCTTGTTTTTCTGTTGATAATTTGCATAAAATAATGAATCATTCTGCATAAAATAAGAGGCTTAATTAATTTTGGATATTGTCACCTGCTGGTACCTATAGGACTGCTTTCCCACAGGGCCAGGTGTCAGTCAAAAAGTTGAACGTGGGGACGTGGCAGCTGCTGTTTAGCATAACTTTGTTTTTCAAGTTAATTTTTTCTACAAGATGAATTGAGTAAAGAAAATTTTGTTATCATTTGTGAGTGAATATTTGATATCTGGAAAACAAATCCATATATTTTTTCTTAATAATTTATTGACATTTCTAATACCAATAAATCCAAATGATTTATTGATTTAAATATCCAAAACACCACAGCTATAATTAATTTTGACAATGTTAAATTATTATCTCTCAATATGTATTATCATATTTGTTGTAGTTGAAGGTATTATTATAAAATCACTCTCTGTTTCAATTCACATTCAAAGAAGTGCATCAGTTCTCCTTTTTTTATAATGCTTGTTGTAAATGCTCACATGCACTTTGTGAAATGTCATACTTTGAGAATGTAATGCTGTGTGAAATCTGAAAAAATTCTGCCGGCATTAATGCTGGTAAAGGCTAAAAGCTTGGCATAGAGAAATCAGCAAAAGTGTTTCGGAGGCAACATCATGTGTGACGCTGTGATTATGCAAACACATCATTTCACTTTTGCCCACGATAGAAGATAGAAGTGCTGTAATTATTCTTCAAGTTCCTCACACTTAGTGCAGGCCTCTTAAAGTAAGAGCTGATTGTCTTTTCAAGGTTCTTTGTGTAAAAAAATAATGAAGGTTTAGCAGCAGAGAAAAACAAACAAACTGCCGTATCTTTTTTGGTATGTTCATGCTGTTAAATAATTGTTTGTTGCTTGTTATTTAGTCAGTGAAATGTGATTTCATCTTTATTTTGCTAAATCTTGACCTCCTGCTTGGCAGCAGAAGTGAGCAGACAATAAAAGGCTGGCAGTTTGAAGTAGAAAGATTTCAAAA
>NC_024310.1:3344801-3355079 GCF_000523025.1 Cynoglossus semilaevis | reverse complement strand
TAACCAACAAATCAGATATTTTCATGCTAATGTTAGTGTTTATTTACAGATATTTCATTTGTGGGGAAAAATATTTTCTCTAATGTTTGCAAGGACAACTTGCAACAATTCAATTTTTTTAACCTATTCAAATTCTTTTATTTATCAAGCTAACACTGTAGGTAAGTTGATCATAATAGCATTATCATAGCAGTGAGCCTCTTAATTTATTTTCCTGCTATTTCCAGCTGTTTGTTATGCAAAATTATTTGCTCATCTGCCTTTGTATAAGAGCTCCGTGTGACATGGTAAGAAGTATATATTTTTTTCATATTCTCTCATTTTCATTTGTATGCTTGTTACCTTACATGCTACTGAGTGAGCATTGACGTTTGAGGTTTACATTTTTCTGCCTCTGTTCAAACTATAAGCAGTGAAAATGTGACTTTTTTTTTTTTTTTAGAATATATAACATAAAATTCCAAACACCTAGATATAGTGTTATGTGCTTTCAAAATGACTGAAAGACTGGCGACCGAGTGATTCTTACATTCTCATCACTGCCTCAGTTCACTTTACAGGGACAAAGAGAGCCAGAGAATGTGCGTTTGTGGATCTGTGTGAATGTCTGTGTTCTGCTTTGTTCAACACAAAGGGATGTATTGATAAATTGAACCATTCAGTGGACAGTCAACAACAGCAGAGTGCCTGTAGGCACAGCCCTCTCTGTTAATTCCCCGTTTCATTCAAAACATTCTCTCCTCTGGGCTTTAAACAGACTCTGCCCCAGCTCCTCTTTTGGTTTTTGTGTGGAGGGTTGCCCCTGGGCAGAGCTTTGTTGGAGAAGCTGGCAGAATCATGTTGTCAGGTTGCCTATAAAAGCAGTATCCACAGTCACGGATGGGTTTCCTTAACTCAGTTTTGAAAACAGAAAAAAAATAAGTGACTAACCTTCTGGTGACACCACATTTTGCTACACTTATCTGGTTGAGATTTCTGTGTCGATCAGACTTCCATGCTCTAACAAAGAATGTAAAATGTTGCGTATATCAAGATTAAATTTTATCAAAAAATGTCCATAATTACAGTAGATAGTAGACATATCTACAGATCATAGATTTCTGTTGTTAATCTATTACAATATCATAATGTGCACTGATATAGGTGAGTATATTGCAGCTATATAATACATTGCATGCAACTAAATATATGTGACTGATACATGGAACTACAGTTTTGCTATTGATGTAATGTTTAGCCATTCATTTGGACACATAGTGGTGACTGAAGGGTGTAATATAAAATAAGAAAATGTCAGAAATATCCTGACATTTATTTATTATATCCACAGCCAGGCCCAGCATCTGAAGACATCAATCTAATAACATGGAAATTGAATGTCCAGGAAAAATGGATGGGATGCTGTAATTATTTATTAAGTTTGCACATTAACAGCTTTTTATGCCCAAACTTGTGAAAGTGAAGGGTAATTAATATAAGACGTAGCCGTAACACACATTGAGATAATGATTAATTATTTTTGTGGAGGCAAGTCAACACTAAAGGGCTGGGCCTCAGCGTTTTCTACTTTTTCAGTTGGGAAATTGTATGAAAACAGCCACATAAGCACACAATGGTCCTTTTGCCATCATCCTGTTATTACATATAATTATATTTTGCATTAATATTAACTCTAAATACTCCTTTGTACAAAACGTTGATGCACATGTATGGGTCTGTGCAGCAAACTGTTGAATGCAGAGTTAAATACATGCTGACAACAAGCAGTGTAATTCATATCCACCACTCACATTATGTTATTGCAGAATTCAATTAAATTACTGTTTGGCTCTTTTCGTTAATTCATTGTGCCAATACATTAAATCCAAGGGCAACCTGACTCTAAATCTCGTTTAGACATTAGACAAACTGTGAATAGACACATGGACAGATGTTGGTTACACAGATCAGTGACTGATATTTTATCTCAATGACACGTGTGGCAGAAGAACAGTTTGTCTCTCCTACCAAACCAAAAGACAGGTTTTTCTTCCCTTTGTTATATTTGATCACGTTTGAACCTCTTTTTATTAGAGTTGATCAATATATATATTTGACGAGTACTGCATGTTTAAGGGGTCAGGAAATATTACTATATTTAATATAATTGAGAGCCAACTCAACTCTTTTACTTTGGCTAACAATACTGACAGCATATAGGTGGCTTTTATATGTGATGGTGTTAGTTTATAGCATAGTGTTGCGTTATTTTGGGATGGAATAAGTTAATTTGCACAAAAATTACTCTGACACTCATTCTCATTCTGACATGCCAGCTATTTTCACAGCCCATCTTATCTTTAACTGTTGGAGATTAATTTTCTTATCTGCACTTAGCATGGAAAAAAAAACCTCCCTCAGCAGAGATCACGTCTCAGACACAGAAATGCATCCCTGTTCTATTTTCCCAACCCCTCCCAGATAAACAACTCTCAGTTAGATCCTTATAGATCCACATAAATATGCTTTTTACAGTTTCCCATAAACATCACTCTAATGACTGGTTCAGCTGCCGGTTAATCTATGATTCCTGGCCAAATAGATTTACCAATAATCGACCATTACAAAAAGACATTCAAATGACAAATGTCCATTATTGAGTAATTGATGTGTGAAGGCCAGCATTACACTGTCAAGCCTCCTCTCCCAAATGCCCTGCTGGGGTTGTTTAGTATTTTTTTGGCTGACCCGCCTCCTTTATGACTCTGCTCTGCTTAATGGGCCAGTGGAGAGCCACAGCTCACTTTATGTCCACTCATAATATGGTGTATATGTTTCTGTGTGTGTGTGTATATGGTTTGATTCTGCTCAGCCAGTGTAATTTCAGACAGAAAATTTCACCAGTAAAATAAAAACCACCCACATAATGACGATGTTTTTCATTACATGGTGGAATTAACAGCCTTCTCAGAATGTGGGTGATGGAAGATCGTAATTGACAGATCTGTCACTGACTCTGCAATTATATCATGTGTGATGGTGAGAATACTTTGCCTTCCTATAATCATCCAATGGACTTCAATAATCATTCTATTATTCATTATTACATAGAGGTTAAAGACAGTGGAAGATAAAGCTGAACTGCACTTTGAAAACATGGTTATTTGATAAGATTAATATTCATTCACACTGCACGGTCTGTTTTTTTATATATATATATATATATATATATATATATATACCATATTTACTTATGCATAAATTCATTGATTTACTAATTTTCTTTATTGTTAAGTACCCTTGCTAACTGGTTCTGAATACACGTCCATGTAAGCCAGAAGTTAACGATTATGGGAGGTTGGTCGGTACTGTCTTGGCCCTGGTGTGATCACTGGTCTCAACCCCAGACCGCCGCAGATGGTAATGTGGAGTATGCTGCACTGATAGGTATGCTTCTCATGAACAAAGAACCTTGTCCACATGTATGTTGCATTCAAAGCTAGACTGGAATTACAAAGTGCTTATGCATACACAGAAACACAGGCAACACATGCACTGAGGGAAAGTGTTGCTCCCGATCACCATGATGTATTTATCCCTGCCTCTCTAACCAAAGCTGAGGCTTTTCCATTAGCACGGTGTGTGGGACTGAATAAATTCTTTAATGCTTGCTCGCTTGGCCGACATCTAAATAAATTCACCTTTTCTTCCCCACCTTCCCTTTCTCCTTCTCTGCTCTGTCTTGTGTTACCCCACATAGATAATGGCTCATCCATCCCTCCACTCTCCTCCTCCGTGGTATCTCTCTATCAACCTCAGCTGCAGCCATCTCTGCCTCTGCTGTCCCCCCCCTGCTTCTCATCTACCTTAAACAGTACTGTGCTCAGCGCCTTCATAATCCCCCAAGTCCTCTTTTAAACGTCTGACTAGTCCAGCAGTGTCCCCTGAAAGATTTAGCATTAGTGGATGAAACGTGGTAAATGTTGCCGCTGGGGAAAATCACTGCCACATCAAATCGCTCTCACCCTTCATCTCCTCCTCCTGTTCCAGCTGACTGTTGTCTTTATTGAAGGATTGAAGGTGAAGACTGATATTCTCTTTTTCTATTCATCTGCCACCAGGGCTGGCTGAGTGTAGTCAAACGCAATATAGAGCTGTCACTTTTGATCAACAAGAAGGAGATGGCTTAGGGCTCCTTCTTTTTTCCCCTGAATGTGCTCCCCCTTTTTTTTTTTTTTACCAAATTGCCTTTTGTGGAAAGCTATTCCTTTTCATTTTGTATTTGTCCATTTAGGATTTATGGTGTTTATCTCCAGAGAAGCAAATGTACACAGAACCTGTACCTTGAGTGCAAGACTTTGATGGAGGAACATTAACTGCCGATTAACCATTGTGACTTAAAAGTAGCAGGCGGACATTTAAAGAAACACTAATTCTACTATATAAAAACCTCTTTCTTGCCTAATGGCCTCCGTAGCTGTCACTTAGTTTATTTTTTTATTTTTATGTGCCACACATAGGTTTTGTATCTTTTTTTATACTGTATGCCTTAAGTCCTGTAATTGTCTCACCAATCAAATCCATGTTCTGAGTGAAAAGCTGAAAATGAAACACCTTCTTCGTCAGTAGCAGTTATAGCACTCAATCGGCATGCCAGTCACTTATAAAATACAAGCCAGGCCATAATAATCGTCGCTATGATTAGACATCACAGAAGAATTTTCCTACGGTATTAAGCCTTGTTAGTGAAGTAAAATTATATACTGTATCCATCTGCGGCTCACTGACCCTCTCTTTGCTATGCACTAACTAGTACTATATATATACTGTATCTACAGTCTATATATGTATGATATATATGTCTGTATTTATAAATGTATATGTGCATTTATATATAAATACCGTATATATATATCCACATTTTTATACAAAACAATAAAACGTGTAAACACATATTCACACATATATATTTATATGCTACTTTTGTCTAATGTAATTTTTTTTTTTTTGCTACACATGATTCAAAGGAAATATATCACATAGATGACATGCAGATAAAGGAAATGCTTGGCCTGGGCAGAGACAGTGGTCTGCGCAAATGTAAAAAACTTTTAGTCATTTTAGGAGTGTGAAACCCTAATACTGAGAATATAAAGGGACGGAGCCTGCGTCTCATGCTGTGGCAGACACCCACTCCTCTCCTTGCCTTCTTTTCTTTTCTTCTTCCCTGTACACTAATCCCCTGAAATCAGGACGCGTGTTTTGTGGTATTCTCAGTGATTTTCCAAAAGCATATCTGTGAAAACAAAATAATTGCAAGCAGCATTTCTTTTAGCGAGGTTGTAGAGTTAATTCCGTTTCAGCTTTCACACTGGAAACATCCACATGATAGAAGCTGTGGATCTGTCCCCATTTAAGCTGCATTCACATATCTCTTTGTTCCTCTCCTCTGGGTTTCAGCCTAACCCAGCATTACTATGAATAGAAGATCTGATGGCAGGAAAAAAGCAGCATTCTGTTTATATTTAGAGGAACAGCTATCGACATTCTCTGTCAGAATTTTTTTGTAACTTTTTTTTTGTGATTAAGTCACTGTTGAAGTTATAAACAACAGTGAATAATTACAGCCCGTCTTATACTGAGCCACTCATCAAAACGAGTGACATTGAAAATGAGTCAATGTCTCAAATGTCACACGCTGTTCATAATCAAGGCCTTATTGAAGATCCTTAAGACGTCAGTTTTTTTTTGTTTTTTATTTCCGTTTGTTTGAGCTGCTCTTTTGTGAGATGAAGCTATTAAAATTTTAAAGGAGGTTGTTATTTCTAGGGTTTCATTTTACTGCCAGAAACAGAGTGAAAGAAGACAAGGAATTCACTTTTTCCTTATGAAAAAACTATGCTGTTATTTCAGTGTAGATAGACAACAGAACTGATGCACTTTATCTAATAGGTGAAGCTGAATAGTGTCTACCCAAAATTATTGCATCAATGTGTTCATCGTTTTTAACTGTTTTTTTAAAAAAACCCGTCAAATAGAAACACTGAAGTTTATATCTATAGCTCGGACAAACCTATTATTTTCAATATCTGCCTCTTCTTCGTCATCTGTTTGACTTGGACTCAGTGTAGTCCAAGTCTGCAGCGCAAACACTCCATGGTTCTCTAATCTAATGACACAGAAACACACCTTCCTGTCGGCTGTGCCAATAGTGGTTATGTACCTACATAGATCAAGATAAGCAGGGTGTGATTTGTGCGTGGATGTGTGCCTAGAGCATACGTGCAGGCGTGGGTGTGACCGTTTGTGTCTATGTGGCTGTGTGCGTATTCTACCGATGCATCCTGAAGTTTGTGCAGAGAAAGAGCTATTGGAACTACTGTTAAATCATTATGCCCCTATAATTACTCTGTATGGCCATTGGAGTGCTACCTCTTTTAATTAGCGACTTTAAAGATTAGGTCTATTCTATTTTTCCGGTCCTGCCTGGGCAGTATATAAGTAGTAGATGGTCTATTTGCAGCTGGCTTGTTACGCGCAGTAAAATAACAGTTAATTGAATAACCTTGGTAATTATGAAGCCCATTAGTGTCCCCATGCAGTAAATTATCCACATTATGGTGTTGCATGAGTTAGCAAATTTTAAGAATCGGGTTATTAGTTTACATCTAAAAGTAACACTGCTGGTGTTGACCTCGTTCTGTGTTGTTTTTGTGAGCATTTGTATTGCGTTCCCTAACTCCTTAATCTAACTATTACAAGCATGGGCTTTATCCTAATCCCAACTCTAATCTGACCCTTATTCTAATCCAAATTCCAGACAAATAATTTGTCCTCAAAAAACCATGTCGCTCATAATGTCATCGCAAGGACCAGGTGTCCCGACATCTGTAGTATTTTTCTCAAAATGTTTACTATATAGGAGACTCCCAAAGTGTGGCGCTGCCACTGGGGGCTGCACAAGAATGTGTTTCCTAATGCAGATTTTTCCACACTATAAAAAACAACATGTAAAATTTAAAATCAATAGCTGACATTTTACTTAATTAATAAATGCAGGTTGTATATATGTGTGGTATACGTGTGTTACATTGGGTGTGCGTCAACCTTGTTGGGAGCTAGAGTTTGGTGGGGGGTTAAAACACCGATATAGACACACACATACACATACAAACACCTAATGCAGTCTTTTCCAAAAGGCCAAGATAAGACCTGTGGAGAGACTGGAGGTGGGCGAGGTTAATGTAAAAAGCCAGAGTGTGCTGCAGTCCAGGAAGGACAATAATGGAGCACTAATGCAGTGATAAAGCCACGTTTAATCTTTCCTAACTAGTTTTTAATGTGAGCCTGAAGTCCATGTGGAGTATTGCAGTGATGCCGAGCCCGTCCTGATACCGATGTTAGGGAAAACTAGATTGCTGATTTCAAGGTCGCAGCTCTGACAGCATCTTCAAGGGCAAGTGAGAAAGATCTGGCGTGCAAGTGATTTGCTGTTTAAAATTTTACGATGCAATCTCCAAAACCTTGTTACAAATTTGCAGAAAAGAGGCAGTGGCCACAAGCACACAGCTGTTTTAATAGAGAAGAAATTCATCTACTCTGGCATTCACAGTTATCTTCCAGATTAAAGATTAATGATAAACTAATGCTTCCACCAGATAAATCAAATCTTGGGGCATTAAATTTGGATGCTTTCTAGTTTTGGTTTTGATAGCATAATCACTTCCTGTCTCCCAGTGGAGAACATCAAACAAATGGCATCTGATTTTTGATACTAAGAAAAAAAAAAAAATGAAATAAACACCGTGGACAGACCTGAAGCCCGTACTGAGGTCCCTCGGTTTTGTGTTCTTTCTGAATAGTTTTAAAGTTAATTTGGGAAACATTGGGCTCATGAAATATAAATATATATTTGAAGTGTTCTCTAATGTGAAAGACACTGTTTTCAAATTAAAAAGTTGCGTGAGGAAACAGTGAAGACGGTTAAAACCTGTTAAATGATTATGGAGCGTATGCCACTGTGTGTCAGTGTGTGTTCATTGTGCCAGCCCCCATCATCACGGGCAATTGGAAGTGTTAGATATAATATGAAGTTAGGAAATGTGTTAGGGTCGGATATGGATTAGCCTAATATTTGTTAATTGACAGGTAGAGATAATTCGACACAACCTACCTAGTTCATATTTCTCTTTTATTTCAACTCACTATCACCATTTGATATGATGTACAGTATGTTTTTAAGTCATTAATTAAAACCATTTTATTTGGAAATTATTTGTGGCTTACTCTATGACATTTTCAAAGTCCTTTTTTCTTTCTTTCCAAAATAAAATTAGGATGGAATGGAGATTTATGTTTATGCCATTCAGAAACAAAACATGCAGTCGTCTGATAATTGTGTTTTTCATCTAATACCAGGAGGGATAGGCTGCTCCATTTGCATTAATAAAACGTTATGCTACAAAATCCACTGCTTATATAATAGTGGATTTGAGCTATACCTTTTAAAATTGTAATGTACAAGTACAATCATAGTATATATATATATATGCCCACAGCTGCTGCTAGTGATTAATACAATTAGACATACATAACTCATACTTGAATTTCCTTAATCAATTTTTTAAGAAAAGATAGTTATACTCATATCTGTGCTATCTGAACTCGGCAGCTGAGCTAATGGTTTTGTTCTCAGAGGTACTGTAGATTTCTGCTTGATCAGGTGCTGCGTCTCTAATGTAGAGAATAAAATGACGACCAAATGAAGCCACACTCCGGCACAGACATGAGCTTTAGTGGCCGCCAATGTCTTCTTTTCTCCTTTGTTTCTTTGTCTCCCTGCTCATATTCATATCCATGGATCTGGAAGTGTCCGTGGGGGAATGGATCTCAGCTGCGGTAAATGGTGTGGAGAGTGGAGGGGCAGGTACTGTGACCTGCAAACCCTTTATGTATTTCACCAAAAGCTAGCTGGAATGAATTAGAAAAAAGTCAAATTGATATATGGAGGTAATAGGATTTATGCTGCATCAGGAAGCAGTCTGCAGGAATCTTAATGATCAGACTCTGAGAGGCTAGGATCAGTATAGGTGCTTTATTGTCCCACAGACAGAGCTAATAATACATTGTACCTGGCTGCAGTATGCCACTGAATTTGAAGCCAGGCTAGCTAGGACCCTCTGAGATCTCAAAACAATAACCATGAATACATTGCTGCAGAGACTTATTGTGAAAGATATTACAGTTACAGAAAGTTGTTTTGGTCCTTGGTAATGCATTTTTCAAGAAGTAAAAGGGAGGGGGTGGTCACTCAAGAGACATTAATAGAAAGAAAAGCTTGCGGCACCAATTCATCTCATTCCCTCAATCTTTACTCGTGCAAAAGCAAAGGGAGTGAGACGGGAAATGTCAGGAGGAAGATGGAGACTTTTAAAGCTAATGAGAGAGAGAATCTGTTCTACAAGTCTCCTTTGGTTTAAGCAGACACAAAGTTCTCCCAGGAGGAAAATTCTAATCACAGCGTAAAGCCTGAAAACCATAACTTCTCAAAGCCATTCACAGATGTAGAATTGTTAAGTAATGCAAAACATGGTCAGATGTATTGGTTGAAGCAGCAGCTCAAGTGTTGTACGACGTGTGTGTGTGTGTTAGTGTGTGTATGTGTGTCTATGCCTTTTGTCTTCCTTCTTTTTTTTATCGTTGCCTGGAGTACAGGTCCTTCCAGCCTTATTTCTTTGCAAACTCTTTTGTTCCTCTACAGGCGATTCCTCTTTAATGTTCCTCTGGAACTATTTTCTCTCCTCCGTCTGTCTTAATACTTCTTCAAGCACACACATGCACACCTACACATTCGGGTTTTAAAAATCCAACCAACATCATGTAGAAGCAGATCTGAGCAGCAAACTGAACAGAGACACACCGGTGTGGTCTGGTTTTTGGCACAGCAGAAGAACTGACTTTTGAGAAGCTTCACTGTGCTCACGTGATTTATTTACAGTGGTCGAAACATATGTTGCAGGTGGAAGAGTGTGGAAGAGTGGTTCGTTTCCTTGCCCTAGAAGATCCTTGGTTTTAGATTTTTTTATGTTCCTGCCATGTGTGCTCCTTTTTTTCCCGTAGTCTAAACGATCCAGGTTTGGGGTTTTGGGTTAACTGTTCCCTCATAGGCTTGTCAGAGATTGTTAATGGTTGTTTGTCTTTGTATGTGACCCTGTGATTGGCTGTCGAACCTACTCTATTGAAACGATAGGTGTAGAATAAATGAATTAATGGGATATTTTTAATCATTGGCTTAAAACA
>NC_024310.1:3283249-3344777 GCF_000523025.1 Cynoglossus semilaevis | reverse complement strand
TTCATTTTCCATTTGCTTCATATACTTAAAATTGTGGTGTTACTTTAAAAACAAAACCCTAGAATTATTTTCATTCTTCCACAATAATTGACAAAAATGACAAGTTCTTCTCAATTGAAGTGAATTTTTCATCACACGTGAAACATAGTCACATCCCCATTGAATAAATGAGCAGCAATCCATCATTGGTAAGTGGCTAGAGCCACGATTGAAGATCCAGTGGATCTGCTCAAACACGAGTCACTGTCACATGAATACACTTGTCAGTGTAGAAGAATCAGTGGGGGCAGCAAACACAAGCAGAGAACATCTGTGAAGCAGCAAAGAGCCAAGTCCTTTCTGCTGGGAGCCGCTGGTAATGCTGGCATGTGATTGGGCTCATCTTCAACGTGGCCAAATAATGATTGATAGTAGCAGCTATTCATGCATCTCTGGCTTTCTATTTCACCAGAGATTCATTCTCATAGCCAAATAACCAAATAAAATTATGGTTCCATAATCGCTGATGATTAAATTATATCACAAGTCTAATATGAAAGGGGAGGCATCTCTTTTTACACCTGTATTGAGAACGTTTCAGCAAGAAGATCAGGAGAAACTGTAGTACAATCAGTCTGTGTTGGTGTTCTCCAGCCTCCTCCCACAGTCCCATAGCACGTCCGATACCATACAATAAACCCAAATGCTCAACTTGACCCCGTGTGACAAGGGACACTTTTACCTCAGCAACTGCAGCCCACGGCATGCTGGAGGAGAAAAGAATTGGAATGATATCAATATCACAAAATACTCCAAGTTGCAGGATTAAAAATGGACCCAGTTAGGTTGGTGCCAAAGTGGCGACCCAAGTTGAATGGGGCAGCATCTCCACCTGCTGTGCAGAGGGATCAGGATTCTATTCCACATGTCCTCAGTCCCAGTTTGGGCTGGGCTGCGTTCAGTGTATGGCGTATACCAAATCTCATACGGATCACTGCTGTAGCTGAGACGGATTCTTCTGAAGTGATGCACCTTACCCACCTTAGATTAACCCACTTAATTCAGACATTATCAGTGAGTTAGCACCTTTGGTCAGGTCAGTAAGAAACGAGGGCCCAAACTTATGGATCCGCCTGGGTGCTCAGCACCATTACTAAATATAGTGGTGTCTGCACCCAAGGCAAATCTACTAGAATAATTCTCATTGGTGAATAAATGAGGACATTTTACAGACTTTTCTAACTTTTACCAGTTTTCTCTCTGCTGATGATTCTGTGCATAATTTCTATATTATTTGATGGTGAGTGTATTTGTTGTTTTTCCTTAGAGAAAAACAGTATTTTTAGTTCTGCATGGACAGATGCCACTTGCCCTCCATCCTTATTAACCTTCCTTTCCCCCATATATAATATACTTTATACAATTCCATTGAAGGCAGTTTGTTTTTCACAGGGCAATTATCAGCATGGACTCTGTAGAGTTTTTAATGTGTGTTGCTTCTGTTTTATCTCCCCCTCGACCACATGCTTTCTCCTAACTATAGAGATGATGACATTGCTCCTATGACCCATATTTTGAGCAAGGCGAAGCCTCTAATAAGCACAGCTCATCTAATGCAAACACAAGGAGAGTTCTGTGTGGCCTTATTTACTGCAATCACATTAACCATGTACCCTTTGTTTTAATGTGATCCATTTGGAGTAGACCAGGAGACCTTCTGAGTTACTGTGTAATGATTTTATGTATGTATCAACTGAAATGAACTATAATAACTACTTTCTTTTAATAATGTTGATAAAGTAGGTAAGTGCACCACACTTTCTTACTGCCTCTGTATTTATTCTCTCTTATAATATATCTTCTGATATAATATGTACAGTTAATGGCACACAAATTTGGTTTCCAAAATGGCCACAATAAGGTTAGTTACTAAATAAGGTTATACCATGTGAACGCCTGTGGCCAAGCTTTAAAATATCAGGTCTGTTATCAAAGGATTGTCAGTTAAATCCTAACCCTGGCAGGACTTTAGTTTGTTGAGCCGGGGCCAAAAGTGCCCAGTTACCAAGACACATTTAAGGTGGAACTCTCTGTTATCTCTGTTCTGTTTGTTCTAATTTTATGAGAATAAAGGTGAACAGTTACGAAAACAAAGTTTAAATGTTACAAGAAAAAAGTTCTAATGTTAGTAGAAAAAGGTTTAAAAGGAAACATATCTGGAATAAATACAAATTACAAACCTAGATTACATTGATTTTTTTCTATGTTATACAGTACATCTTTGTCACCTATGGGTGCACAGCCAAAATTATATACATTACCACTAATGTGACATACTGTAAGGAACTACCTGGACTGGTCATTAAGTAATATTTCTCTTTAAAAAGTATAAATATACTGCAGTGGCTGTAGTGCAGGTAATCATTCAGTATGATTACATCTCATTATCTCCACTTTCACATTGATCCAATCCCTCTATTTCTGTCTGTAGGAATGGCAGGTAAGTGGAAAAGACTTAAATGGTTTCTATGGTTTTTTCCATTGTTCCCTACGTCTTCAGACCATCCTTTTCAAACAACACTGTCAAGTCAGTTTCATTCTCAAAGAAAATAGTTTCTTATCTGTAAAACCCTCTTTTCTTTTGTCATCATTAAATGAAGCTGCAGTTGTAAAGAACAGTAATTCAATTCTGCGGCAGTAAATAAAGTGGATCTTGGCAGATTTATGCCAACCATGGTAATGTGCTTACACTTTAATAAACCTTTGATGTCAGACACTGTTTACTATCTATCTGACTACAGCTTTATGGATTTGACATAAGAGTGTTTTTTTAATTAGCCCTCATTATGTGCCTCTTTTATTGCAGTTGCCCTCTAGGTGAGATAACTGCAGTTTTTCTCTGTAAAGTAATACTTTGGAATTAGTACATATGCATTGTTTGGCTAAAAAGGTTAATATACTAACAAACCACACTAATGAAAAAAAAACATTACTAAGGAAAAAAAAAATGACAAAAGGGATCTATATATTTATTCTGATAATTATGAGTCTTCAGTATTTTTCCAGGCTGCCGAAACATCAGTAGGAGATCTAGAGATCTAGAGATCTCTGCTGCATCCTCACGACACACATTTGTGTGTCGTGAGGATGCAGCAGAGGATGGAGGCTATTGTTTCAGGAAAGTTTAATTTTAGATTTAACTGTGTGGATTTAGCTGACTTCTCTGAGCATAGAAATGAGAGTACAGTTTGTTTAATTGTCAGCAGCTTAAAGATTCACATCCCAACTTTGAAGTTTAGCGCGCAATAAAATGTTTATTTGTAAATTCCATCAGTTAATTAAAATAGAGATTGTAATTTTGAGTAGTTCCCGTTGACCTTTGACAAAAAACTAAAAAAAATAATAGCCTATGGAAATGGGGCAGTAAGTGGGAAGTTGTTTTTTTTTTTTCAACGTAGTGGTACCACAGCTTAGAACCACCACAGCAGTAAACCCACAAAAACTGCTGGGAGCTACACAATTATCAGTTCTCCGTTTTGTCTGTCTTTACTGTTCATTGTCTTCAAAGAAGTGATAATGAAATGGGTAAACGCACACACACACACAAACGGTGGAGTCTGCAGAGCTTTTTGTAAGTAAATTGCCACACTCGCCTACTTTTTTTGCCAGAGTCCTGTCAAATTTCCACTTGCTTGCATCACATATGAACAAAGCTAAAGAATAAAAAGATGCAGTTGTTGTGGAATATTGATGAGAGGCTTATTTCTACTTCCATTTCTGTCGTATTTTGTTTTGTTTTTTTCTTTTGTCTTTCTTTTTGGCATTTCTTCTGCTTCTTAATCTGTCCTGATGGAAGGGGTCGAGTCTGACAGAATGTTCAAAGTGCTCAAGATCAAAAAACTGGAACGATGAGGGTGAGGTGAGATCCAGAGGTTTCACCAGTGTGAGACAGCATCACAGCTTTTCTTCTTCCTCTCCTCGACCTCCACCTTGTTCCTCCTCTCTTCTGCTGTCCCTGTCTTCATGCTGAATTAATCCATCTTCAACATTCTCATATTTGATGATTTGACTCGTTTCTCATTCGATCCTTTTTATGTCTCTTCTGCTTTGTCACGATTTTCACTTTCTCTGCTGATTTTCTTTCCCCTCTTTTTACATCTTGCTGATGCCATCCGCCTCTTCCACCTCCTGCCACGGTTCTCGTCTGATGTCCATTATTTATCTACTTCTCTATCCTCCACCTACACTTCCTTCATCCACCTGTTCCCTTTTTCTCCCTCCTGTCTTATTTATTTACAGTGCAGGCTGTGACGGCTGATGGATATTCTGAAGGGCTTTTTGCTGTTTGAAACCAGGAAGGGGTTAAATTTTCAAGATCCTTTGGAATGATAAACAATGTGCCCCTTGGTAATAAATCTTAAAAAAAAACCTCCTGGTTTGGATACTTGCTCTAAGGCCATTAGTTTCTTGTAATTCTTCTGTGTTATTTACAACACACACACAACAGGCAAAGGCAGCGAAAGGCAGTAGTACATCATTTACTTCCAGTAAAGGTCAACCGTATAATGTGAAACATACTTTTGCTCATCAGTATTTTGGAGTTTGTCTGTAAGACCAAAGAAGTAGAAAAGCATTTCTATGGTGCTTTTTTGTTTTAAATTAAATGGAAGTTCTGCTAGATCAATGGTTCCCAAGCTTGGCTTGTGACCCCTTTTGACATCAAACCTTTCTGGCAACCATGGCAAGACATTTCCTTTTTTTAGGTTACAGTGTTTCAGCTTCAATTTACCACGTCTTATGTGTGTATTATTACATCGCTCAACTCAACAGGCGACCCCAAGGTTGAAAGTTTAAAAAGTTCTGTTAGGCAACTGGACGTGAATTTTCTAAAAAGAAGACGTTTCACCTCTAATCCAAGAGGCTTCTTCAGTTCATGGTTGAAAGGTTGAAAAACACTAGATGCTAGATGGATTTTGTTCTAATTCTAAAAATTTATAGAATGGAAAGAAAAACAAATGAAATGAGCAATCATCCAAAATAAGTACAATTTCCTGAAAAGAAAAGAAATTTTTGGGGGCTGGACACTGAAAATAAAATGAAATATAAATCACCTTTATTCATCCTTGGGCTGGATTGAATGGTCTGGTTGGTGGTGTTCAGCCCACAGGCCGCTATACCTTGATCACTGGGCTAAAGTGTAGGATTCCAACCTTCAACATAAAACATTTCATGGTGGTTAACAACAGGCCAGGTTGCCTTGAAGAGGGCATCCATACAGCTATACGGCTATGGTGACCCCTCATGGGAGAACAAGCCAAAAGTCCAGTCAGTTGTAATAACTTCATAAAGTTGTCTTTAAGTCCTAATTGTTACATTAACACGATGTAATCACAAAATGGCGCCTGGTAATGTGCTACCTCTACATCTTGCACATGAACAGAACGGGAAATGCCACAGTTGATGTCACACAAATGACACATGTAAATGTCTTTGTCAAATGTAGTCTTTAATAGGTGATAACAAGGAACTTAGCGCATGCAGCTTTGTCTAACTGCTCTTTAAGAGGCGTTGTGGGGACTCTGACTTTATGTGAACACCAGCTGCTGTTAACAGCACCTCCTCCTCCTCGTGTCCCCTTTTAAATGTGTGGCTGTATTTTTTATATATGTGCTCCTGCAGTGTCTGTTTGAATGATGCGATTGGCAGAAGGGTTAAGTCTCCCTGTCCCAGGACAGAACCTACTCTCTGTGGCGTTGGTGTTAATAGCTGAAGGTATAAATACAGATCAGGTGAATCAGGTCAACTGTGTCCGTCTGTTCGTGTACATACCTTTACATACAACGGCTGACACGTTCATACTGTGTTATCCTGCCCACACACTGTCTCTGCCATCTGCCATCGTTCTGTAAAGCCGCACACACTCATGTCAAAAGTTCTTTCCAAATCTTTCCCTTTTGTTCTGTTTACTGTTCCTCTTCTCGCCCTCCGCTCTTCCTCTCTTTCTTTCTTTTCCTCCTACATCACCAGCCAGGCCAACCACTTTGAAATGCAGAGAGTGCTGCTGCCTTTCAGATAGGGCAAACCTCTAAAGAGTCAGGAAAATAGCTGAATGTTGAAGTTAGGGGGAGAGAGGGAGGATGGGGGCGGCGGTGTCTTGCAGTTGGGATCAAAACAGTACAGAGGCAGATCTCAGGGGGAGCCATTAATAAATGAGTGCAAGCCATTGAATTGGTTGAAGTCTGGCTGTTTAGCTGCAGGCACTGAGGATGTGAATGAGTGGCTGTGCCGCAGTGGACGGCTTTCAGTCCAACAGGGTGACGACTGTGTGAAATATATTTTTGGTTTGTGTATGCAAATATGTCAAACCAAGAGACCATAGTGGAGGAGAAGGACATCTCTGTGTTTATTGGTGGTCGAAGACATTTATCGCCAGTGCTGCAGAAGGACATCTCTGTGTTTATTGGTGGTCAAAGACATTTATCGCCAGTGCTCTACTGTCTGCAATAATGACAAATCTGTGTAGAAATCTGAAAACATCTCCTACTGAATGTGACTTCAGTTTTGTTTGTGACAAGGGAGTGGAAAATGAGGTCTGATTGGTCAGCATGTGTGATGAGCAGCTGAATAGTCCACTATTTCAACAATCCTGTGATGTCACATTATCTGACGTCATCATCATGAAGGTCATCAACACTGCTTCCTGTTTGGGCTCCTCCTCACAGATCCAAGTGTAAAATATATGCAGTAATGGGGATTATATTTCTCTCTGGATTCCTTTTCCCTTCTTCAATATCAAACTTAACTTATATTCTGTTGACGAAAACCTGGATCTCACTCTCATTGGGACCATAGGATCATCTGATTAATGATGACAGACTTCACATACCTTATGGCTAATTCTCTCCTCAGTGCTCTCTCAAAATGTTCCAGCAATTAATATTCTGATTGAAGTTTCAATATTTAAATTGGTCCCAGCTGATGTATCCAGTAAAAATTGTGCATCACTTTAGGATGACACAGATTTGGTTTACAAATATGGCGGCACAGATGCCTCCTCGTAAACACTCTTCCTTCTAATATGATGAAGAGAGTAATGGTAAAATAATAGCCTGGTAAACACAAATGCCATCCAACCCCCTTCACCCCCCGCCAATCCTCCTGTCTTTGCTTCCAGAAATACATTCAGAGCAGAAGCCATTGAAGAAATTTCCATTATTTGTAATTTCATGGATGAGATAAATCTATTTTAAATCCGAATCATCCTCTGTCTGCAGGCATGCCGTTTCCCAATCAGCTAATTGTGAATTATTTATCCGTTTATTCCAATTGTCCTTTTGTTTCTTCTATTTAAATTAAACCCAGCCAGTAGGGTAATGACCGAAAGTTGTCAGTGTGATAGCAGATGGTAGAAATACGACATTATCATGTAGACTCTGATGGAAGTTCCCTGGGATGACTGTCTCAGTGGGAACGCTGCATTTCTTCAGTGTTCAGCCCCTGCAGTAAAAGAAAATCTGTAGAAGTCCATAGAAGTCAATTGAAGCTGAGTTTTAACAGGGTTTAATAAGAACAATATGAACGCAACTTTTTCAATAAGTTTGTCACAAAGATGGTTTACTTTTTATAGTATCTGATATATACATATATGTATATATATTTTATACATATATGTAAGTATATATATACTGATATGTACATATTGTATATTTATATCTTTATATATACATATATATTTATACAAAATACATATAAACATATATATATATTTGTGTTTGTATATATGTCAATATACACATATCCATTTTTGTCCTACTAAAATCTTGCAATTTTTTTGTCTTTTTCCTCCCTTTAAACCCAGCACCATGACAACTGCACAGTACCTTTGATTATACATTGATTTATTGCCTTTATTGTAATCTCTGGCTCATTGTACATCACCATAACTTGTATAAACACTATAAATCTTCCAATACTTTGCGGCAACACACCCAGCCCTCTCCTTCAGCTCCATAGTGCTTACTGTGAAAATGTTTGACTGAAATGACTGCATAGTGCAGAGCAGGCATGTTTTCAATGCACCTTTGGATTAAACATATGGTGTGAACCATGAAATACACCGGCCCAGTCGTTTAAGAGCAGTTAAAAGCGTCTGAAAGCATTTCAAATTCTTCACTGGCAAAAGATACATTTCCCTTTAATGCAATAGACCTCTGAATCACAGAGCAATAGGATTCAAAACAATTCCATAATTCATTTGAGTTCTGGAGGCAGCAGGCTCATGCATGAAACACACACTGTTACACACACTGATTATTTACAGCTTTATTTGCATCTGTTACTTGTGCTTGTCATGCAACAGTGCACTTAAGTTAATGAAATTTCTGCAGAAGATTAGCAGGCAGCTCTGAATTGCCCTCCAGCCCCTTTGGCAATAGGTTTAAACAACAACTCTCATTATGTTCCTCATTCTTCATCCCATCTAAACTGGAAAGTCAGACCTTCCTCTCAGAAAATCCTGTAACTGTGGCATCAGCCGCAGTGTCTGCCGTACACTAATTGCATCCATCCGGAGCAGATTATTTGTCTGTGAATCCTGACAGTGAGAGACACTTTTGACAAATGCGGCCTATCTCCTTCCCAAAGAATGGGCTGTGGATATTGGCTTTCTTATCTATAAATTAGCTCCATTACGACATAATTCCAATGAGACAGATTATGTCTCTGAGCAGTTTTAAGGTCCGCCTGGTTTGACGCAGCCATAAAGAGTCAAAGGCATGAAAGTGGCTCTTCTGGCAGGACAGCCCCCACTTTTATTGAGAAGGTGAAAATGGTGATTTTATGTCATTTTTTACAGTGACCTTTACCTGTTTTGACACTGACATTTCTGTTAAAACCAACTACGGGAAGAAATAAATGTTTTAACCACTGACCTGGGAAGGCAGTGCAAATGTTTTTGAAGTGAATTCTTAACATAACCTCTGTTTGAGCTTTGCTGCAGCTTTTTAAGACGTTGCAAATATTTGCCTTGTTGGAATAGTATTTTCTGAGGATGTAGAGTTGTATTTTTAACATAATATAAATATATGTTTTCCATCATTTTTCATGTCTTACTGTAACTGAATAATTTTGTAAATAAACTTTTAAAGCATATATACAAAAAAGTCTTTGTTATAATTAGTATTATTATTTTCTTTTTTATAAATATTAATCCTCGCTTTGGCAATTAAATAAAATTTGTTACATTTTATTGCTACTACATATGTTTATACATTTGTAAATAGCACAATATAGTAAAATTTAAGAAGAGACAAAAACAAAGTCTAAATGGATTTGGAATTATCTACCACATGCGATTAAATGGGAAAATAGAGTTAGAGGGCAGCTTCCCTGCAGTTAACCTTCCAGCTTCCTGAGGTCTGGTGAAAATGTCTGACTGGATATTTTTGTGAAATTACTTTTTTACACCTACATTCTTTTACAAATCATTATTTTAATATACAGAAAGTGTGAAGTTTAAAAGAAAGTCTTGCCCTTTACAGTTTTAAAGTAAGTATTTATGGTTGGAAGATGGATGTCCCTGTAAGCAGAAACCAAAGACATTAATGTCTTACAGAAACCCCACACACACACACACACTGTGGTGTAGCTACATAAAGAGGGAGAAAAGATGTTCTGGTGGAGAATGAATTGATTGTGCGTTCAGTTTTACTCCACCGCTTGTGATTGAAGCTGACTTTGGAGCCAGAATTGAGTGGACGTCACCGTGGTTCTAAATCCTGCCCAACTTTCACAAAGAGGCCATATTCTATAAATTGATGGTTTGCTTCTTGGAAGCAGCCGTGGGTGGGCAGCGCTTGTTGACAGATGTGTTCCAGCTGTGTGCCGGCCTCCTCATTAACCCAGTTAACATGTGTGTTATTCATCCACCCACTGTATGTGCTCAGATAGGTAATGCAATATCACTAGATATGTCCTGAATTATTTCTTGCATGAAGGCTGTTCGATTGTGTTGGCTGTTAGAATACCAATTTATAAAATCAATGTAATTTTATTTGGATTTGGGTAAATATGCAGTGAACTGAAAGGCAGCGTTGTATAGGTCGGCTTCCCTCAACCTTTTTTGTACCAAGAACCGGTCGGCCGGTATCAGCCATTACTACGGACTGGTAATATGGCTATCGTTGAAGGATCATTATATTTATGAAAAAATACTGGTCAGTTTAACTGAGTATCACCACACTGCGTCTCCTAAAAAGAGCATTTTTCAAAATGGCCTCATCCAAGGTCCAGAAAACACAGACACAGTTATCACAGTAGTAAATGATGTCATCGGTGCTGTACCATTCTAAACTTGAACATCAAACGCTGTCATAATCTGACAGTTTGTACGTACTGTGTGTCCGTTAGCTGACAGACTGACAGAGTCAGTGCAGCGTCAGAGCAGTGATAAAGTGTCAGTGAGTCTTCCAGGTCACCCCAACCCCTATGTTTAGTTTCTGTCCTCATTCTGGAGGCTGTCCTGCATCGAGCAACATGGACAATATGTTAGTGTGCCGTTCTCCATGTACCAGAACAGTATCAGTATTAGTAACCAGTATTACTTTTGTGTTTGGGCTTTCTTCTGCAGAGATTATAGAAGTAGACAGAGGGTGTGTGATGGAATGCAATGAAGTGTCTTTCTGTGGTGTCTGAGCATCATGAAGAAACAGCTCTGATGATTTATAGACCAGAGTGTTGAGTAGCTCAAGTACTATATTCAGCAACAGTGGGAAAAATCATTTTGTGGTCAGGTGGTCTAGATTTTTTTTTTAATTATTTATTTGTTTCACTTATATTCACACAGCAGCATTCAAACTTTAATGAATTTATTCTATTGATTGTGATTCTATATACACATATATGTACCGGTATGTATACAGTACATACATATATTTCAAGCGCAGTGAAGTCAGTGTTGAGGCAGCGAGATTGCTTCTCATCAAACAGGACAATTCAGCAAAACCTGTTTTGTTTTTCAACTTCAAGCCATAATTTAACATAAAGGATAGAAGCTAATTACAAAGCATGTAGGAATAAATTAAAATATACTTTGTTTATCATTCCTTTGTATGAGAAGGAATACAATTTTCACCACCACCACCACCGAGCGTCCCCTGAGAGAAGAAAAGAAAAGAAAAACATGGAAGTGTTCATAAGATTACTCTGAAATTTTAGCAGTACAAAAATAGACGCCAAGATCTAACTTGATCCATTTCATTTTGTGAAAATGTGTAAATTAAATTTCATGTCGTTAGAAAACCTCCAACTAAAATAGCTCTGCTGTTTAACATCTTATTTAATTGGAATAGAGAATCACCATCTTGGCAGATCCAGCACGGAGTTAGTCTAAATTTGTGCTTTAATGCACTAAGATATAAGCTTCATGTATAAGTGTATATACTGTAGGTATATGTCCAACTGGTGGGGCGCACTTTTGCAGATGTACTGCACCCTTTCATTCTGGCAAGTTTCAGTGGTGAAAATGCAACGGCTGTGGGTCTGTCAGGAAATGTTTTGGAAAAAAGCAGTTTGTGACTCGCTTTGCAGCGCCCTCTATCTGTACTGTGTTGCTCACACTTGTAGCATTAAT
This sequence comes from Cynoglossus semilaevis, assembly GCF_000523025.1. Lineage (NCBI taxonomy): Eukaryota > Metazoa > Chordata > Actinopteri > Pleuronectiformes > Cynoglossidae > Cynoglossus > Cynoglossus semilaevis. Next base: position 3,333,169 of record NC_024310.1, on the reverse strand, counting down.
ATAATCACTCGTAATAAACTAGAAAAGTACCAGAAAATACCTTATAGTTGATGCTAAATGACTTTGACAGTGACCTAACAGATAGATGTTTTTGCAGGAAGCACATCAGCTTGGGCTACGTTTTTGTCAACCGTATTATTTTTTGCATCTGAGATTTCAGTAGAAGATTGCACTCACTGTTTACTTGAATTCTCCATGACCCTGATTGAATCATGAAATATTGAATACATCAATCTCTGACTGAAACAACAGAGTCAGTGGACTGTCAGTCTACATATATGTGTGTGTGTGTATGTGTGTGAATAACTCAATGTGCCTGTGTGCATCCATGTGTGTGTGTGCATGTATAGAGCCAATCCCAAGTTCTAATATCCATCTGTTCAGACATGTGGATAAAAATTTCAAACCAAGAGTTAAAACCTTGTTCATTTTCCAGCCCAGCTTTTCTGAAGAATGATGCTGAACTGTGGACGATGGATGGATAAACATACATCAGAAAATGTTCCATTTAAACACAGTCCAAGTTTCTTTTTTTTTTTTCTTTTTTCTTTGTGAAAGGACAAACTTAGAAAGATCTTTCTTTTCTTTAGGGAAATAAACCTGTGTTAAAAAGTGTAATTTGATTTTTTTTCTGGAACCTTTTTTCAGTTTTAAAGTGTCTGGTACACAGTTTGTGAAAAGCATTGTGCTAAATTGGATTTAATGACTCTTTGGTTTAGTGTTCAGTTATATTAACCCAACTGAATGTTTTTTTTCTCTAGCCAAATTCAATAAGAAGGCAGAATGTGGTTAGTGAGTGGGGGTGGGAGAGGGGAGGGGGGGGGGGGGGGGGGGGGGGGAGGTTGATAAAGTTTGTGAACCCCTGAGTTAGAGTAAGGCCAGAGTTCCACCAACCACGCCCGCCATAGGCCGACGGTCATAGACATAAAGAGAACTTTATTTCTCTAAAGTTCTTAACCGATGTCTGTGGCAACATCTGATGACGAATTCAAAATATTACTTCCGACCATTTGGATAGAAATACCCATATGCAGATACATTTTTTACCAAGTGGAAAAGGAAATGCGGCAAACACTCAGCAGCCGAGCCTCATTGTTATTCTTCATTCTTTCTGAAGGAGTTGAGCCAAAAACTGTGGGGGAAAAAAGAAAGTGCTACTCTTAAAGTGATGCAAGATTCAAATTAAATGCTCCTTCATTGCAGGTCACACAAGTAAATTCAGCAGCAAGCGCTCGGTTCAGCCTCAGCGAGACAGAGTAACAGCTGTCTTTGTCCCACAGAGGTTACATTCAATGCAGGAATTTGACAAAGTCAGGCAAAACAAGTGCATTCTCTCAAGGTTGGGATGACTGCTTCTCCCTATCTGTTGCATCACCGTCTCTTGATTTAGTCAAGAAGAAAAGAGTGCGTTCCGTCGGTGCACTTCGGCTCTGTGCAGCATCAGTCCTTTCAAACGCGGGCCGTCTTTCAAGCGTATCTTTGACCTTAGAGCATAAGGTTGACACAGTCCATGTTAATGACAGCCAAAGTAGCTCGCAAATAGTTTCAGTCCAACACCTGGGTTACAGTAGGCTTGCATCACGGCTGTCAGGTGACAAAAGGTAGCTTATTGGAAGTTTTTATTATATTTTCTATTTTTTAAATAATGCTCTTAAATTTAAAACTTTATTTAGCTAAAATTGCAGGTGATTTTCAGTGACAGGTGTGGATTTGTGGCCTACAGTATAGAGTTGTAATTATCAGCAGACTGGGCTGCTGGCCATGACCTTTTCAGGGTACCTGAAGTAGTCGGTGGAGGAGCAGATGGACCTCCAACCCACCTGTGTTTGTGTATGTGTGTGTGTTTGTGTGTAGCCCCAGGTCTCACCCCTGGCTCCAGCAATCACACAGTGTACAGCTCCAGGTATGACGTGTAATGCAGTGATTGATTACAGCTTGTGTGAATAGTTCTACGTGACTGGACAAATAACTGTGTGTGTGTGTGTGAGAGAGACAGAGAGAGAGAGAGAGAGAGTACATAGCATTTATTCTTGTTTCTATGAATGAGGTCACATCCACTCCCTCCTGACCTCCCCCAGATTTGTCTTTGCCCCCTTTCTCTTTCTCCTCCTGTGCAGAAATCCTCTGTGGAGGATCTCTTTTCACAGTATCCTTGATAATTAGTACAGGAACCATGACAATTATGGATATTCCAGCATTCCAGTTTGAAGGGTATATTCTCTTTACCTTCTGCCAGTCCATCCATCCATTCATTTATTAATCGATCCATCCTGATTATCCTATGGAATGCTCAGTTACATTCGTACTGCCCATCCATCCATACAACCATCTGTTCATCACAATCCAACCACAACCCATACATCCATCCTGATTATCCCAACCAATAACAAATGAGATCACCCTGTTAGCAGAGCATGGTTGATGACTTCTGTTTCATCCATTGATCCATACACAGAACCAAGTTAATGTGATTCTAATTCTGTCTTTTGTTACTAGGATATAGCCACTTTTATTGTTATTATTATTTTTTAAATTTCACCCTTCAACTTTTCCTCCTCTATCCTTGTCCAACAATCTCTTCACTAGTTGCCTGTCCATACAGAAGCGTGTCCTCGTGTTTAAAGAGCTTTTCAATAAACACTCCTGATTGTTTTAAAAATGAAAGGGAACATTCTGTGAAAATATAACCCCGCTTTCCACTATTTATAAAGATGAGCGTAATCAGGAACCTTGGGTTCTGATGTCGTGGGAGTTTGTGTTGTTTTCCATGGTTTCTGGTTAGAAAAGACAACGTTTGTGAAGGCAGAAAAGAGGACTAACTCAGAAGACTGAGCAGATTGATCGAGTCTTTCATGCAACTGCCTGTGTTGCCAGAAACAGAGAATTCAAAAAAGGAAGAGAAGAAAGCACAGTGGGGTGTTTATTATTGTCATTTATATTTACGATACTACGAGCCTAATGATTGGGTGTTTGAATTATCCAATGGGGCAGAATAGTTTCATGGAACAGTGGGCCGCTCCCTGCCACTTTGGTCAACATTGGTATGAAGATTAAAATTAACTGCCTGTATGCTGACGACTTGTTGTCTGGATTGTAAACATGTTTGTGTGTTTGTGGTCTTTCTGCTCTGGGAATTCAATTAATTTTTATTATATTTTTTATTGGGTAAGTCGAATTCATCGGCCTAATAGTCTTAAGAAGGTAGTGAAAATCCCTGAGAATTTGATAGAAGAAATAAAATGTGTATTTTACACATTTTACACTAGGAATGTTACAGTATCAGTAAAGTTACAAATTTTAATCATCCGATTTTTTTAAACTTGTTATTAGATGCCGATCAGTGTTATGTAATATAAGGTTCTATTTGTTACCCACATACACCACCAACAACCAACCTCAATTCTTCAACATCCTTTTTTACCAAGTGCTTCTTCTGACTAAGGCAGACCCTGAGCAAATGAGCCGCATGGATTATTTAAAAGTTACAACATGTAGTTACTGAGGTGCATCTGACCGAACCAGTGTTCAGACTGGTTCACACTGAAGCTTTCCAAAACTCCTCTCACTTGGCAAAAGAAAAAAAAAAGAAAATTCATGCTGGGAAAATGGACAACTCTAGCAACAATCGCCAAGCAGCTGCATGCAAGTCTTACATCACCAGACGATGGCAAAAAGTTGGAAGAAATGGTGCACCCAAAAAAGTTTATGAATAGAGCTTTAATGAGCCTTTAATACATGGAGGACAGATGGTGGATGGATGGATGGATGGATGGATGGATGATTGACATACAGACACACATTGAGAATAGCTGAGAACGTCGCTGTACAGTTTCATTGTTCAAACAATAAGTGTTAAAGTTCTGGGGAAGAATAATCCATTTTTAAATAATAATAGTAATATTTTTTAATGTTATTTAGATTGTCTTTTTTAATTGGGCTGCGGTTCCATTGACATGGAAATGTTCTGTGTGTTTTAATTATGCAGCAGGAGGCTGTCATTGCATTGCTTTACTTAAATCAAAGAACTATGAAGCACTTAGGTTAGCAGTCATATTTATTTTACTTTGTTTCAGCCTTTTTTAGCATTTTAATAAGCAGTGAGTCATTTTTAGGATTTTTTTTTTTTATCTTAGGTTGGTTTTGACTTATGTGTCTTCTGGCATTTCCTCCTCTCTTAATTATTTACTTTGCCCTTTAACCGTGTCTGTGTCGCTCTCCTCATCGTAAACAGCACAGATGAAACGCATGCATTCATAATGATGAAGCAGATGATGAGTGCACAAAAAGAAGGGAAACTGTAGAGATGACAAAGATGCAAATAAAAGAAATATGGCTCAAGGGTGGAGAAAAAGTAGGAATAATGAAGATAAGAATGTGCCACCAGGGAGGAATAGAACGAGGGATCTGCAACAACTGACGGCAATTACTGCTTTCTTGTTGGTGGACTGCTAATTAATGGAACAGAAGAAGAATTCAGATTAGTACAGAGGCCCCGGAGAAAGGCCTGTGGCTCCACGGTCCTCAGAGAGGAGCTAATGCAGGGAATCGGTGTTCATACAAAACAATGAGGGGGTCTACATAATTCATCAGTGGGAATGAGAAGCTTAGAAGCCGTAGGAGTAAAATGTGGTGTAAATGGTGTCAGCAGGATGAGAAAAGCTAAAGAACAGAAACTATTTTTCCTCTACTTCACCGTGTTTGCTGTTTCTGTAACCTCTTTTTGGGAACATTTTCTGGAAAGTGTTGACTGATGGGGAAAAAAAAAACAAACAAAAAAAACTTGCTCATGTGCTAAATTTTCCCGGGTGCCTACAACGCCATCAAAAAATGTGCTTTTTTGGCCATTTTTTTAATTTGATGCCACTGCTGTGCTCAAACAGCTGCGCATGAAATAATCAAAGTGTTGTAAGATGACACTTGCTGTGTTGGAATCCACAAGCCATTAACTCATTGGCTGTTGCCAAAAGGTGTACGGAGTAGTTTTACTGAGCTGCAATTAAAAGAAAAATCAAATCACGCTTGGATTCTGGGAGATGGAATGACAAGCATCACATGACAAGTTCAGTGATGAGTCCTGGGAGTCAAATCCTCCTCATTCCACATGAAGATAAATTCTGTAAATAAAATTTCAAATCTCGTAATTATCAACCTGACAGGGTGTTTAAAGAAGGATTGTGGTGTCTTAGCCCATGAGCTGAACTTAGTTGAACCGTTGGTCAAGCAGTGCATCCCTATATAAAAAAAAAAATCTCCATTCATTTATACCAAACTTGACTCCAGGTGGTACTTATTAAAATAAACTGTTAATGATAGATTGTGCTTGCATCTTTTTTTCCCAAACGTTAAAAGGCTAAATATATTGTGCTGAGAAACCCTAAATTATCCTGTGATTTTGACATCATCTGTTTATGATCACAATGGCGGCCCTGACAAGAATACTAATTTATTAGTTAAAATATTTGGTTGGATAAAAGGAGAACACGTTTAGACTGTAAAAAAAAAAGTTTGTTAAAAACAAATCCTCATACATTTAAATTACTTGAAAAGCATGGAATCTTGGGCTAGTTTTTAGCAGGATGAGCTCCCACCGTCTGGACTCTCGCCAATAAGGTGACCTTTATGTTGAATCTAGAATTCTCCACCTCGAAGCATTATTGATTAACTGGTGACAAATGTTTGACCAGCAGACGTGGATGGGTTTGATTGTAACAGCTCCCAGAAGAATTTGCACTCTGTTGTTAAATTATTTTATTTTATTTTTTTAAATAATTTTACTCTGAAGTGTATTTTTCAGTGTGATGCAGAGGTTTTTCAATGGAAGCTAAAGATTGTGCAGTGCAACGCTCACTCTCCTACAGTAAAGACAGTGGATAGGATCAGTGTTTCCAGCTCATACAGACACTGCTGCATTGTTTAATGGATTCGGCCAAAAAGGAGTGGTGACACTGAACACTATTTCTGTAACAAGTGGACTACAGTATTGCATTGGTAGGATTGCACGAGGTCATTGGTTTGAATCCACCTCGTCTACAACATCCAACTGTGCTAGCAATGGTTGAATCAGGAAGGGCATCTGCTGTAAAAACCAAAGTAACTGCATGTAGTAAAGCAACTGAAATAGTCAGGGATCCGTACGAAAACCAAGACAACAAATGGACAAATGACAGAAATATAACACAAAACATAAATCATCTGAAATCCTAAAATAATTAAACTGACAATCATCTGAAATCCTAAAATAATTAAACTAACAAAACTGTGTTCTGTTTTTTTTTTTTTTTTAAGATTACGTGAACTTTTACTGATTACTAGCAGTGTTCGTTATGGCTGAAAAACTTTTTGCTTTTATCTACAAAACATCATATTCAAAATGTTCTCTCTCTCTCTCTCCCTTTCTGTCTCTCTCACACACACTCCAATCTGAATAACACATTCTGACAACCTTTCACTCATGTATTTCACACACATTATAAAGCTATATTCTAAAAATATGAATTCATTATTTTTACCTAGGTAGGTAGGTCTGCCTCCCGTATTAATTAATAACAGTGACCTCAGAGGTATTACATTTGTGAGATGTATATTCCGGAGACTTCTTTGTCATCAGAAGGACACTCCTCTGCAGGCTATTTGACAGAATGTCTCAGAATTTATGCACGGAATTTGCCTTGCCGTTCCTCAGCTTTTCACCTTGAAAGTCGACTGCAGCTCAACCTCCGCAGCAAGGAGCCTCTGTTTCTGAGTAGAATAATAGAACTGAATAGAATGAGGAAGGATGACCCTGGTCAACACAAAGCAAATCTCGTGTACCAAGACTTTGTCTGAGTTTTAAATGTTCCGAGACATTTTTACATTTCTCGGAAGTCAGTGACTTCCACGGGCAAGAATGGATGAAAAAACATTAGTCTAAATCAGAGATGAAGTTTGATAAAAAGATGTAATGCGGTGTGACTCGTTTCTTTGCTCATTTCTATTACTTTAACGTACCATTTTCAATCATAAATATCCTTGGATTTCCATAATGAACACAACACCACAGTGGTTTGGTTCAGTTTCAGTAACAAATTCATCACTTAAGTTCTGTGCTGACACTTTCCTTTTTTTCATTTGTTTTCTGTTTGTTTATTTTTTTCACCACCATATGAAATAAAACTCTTAAAGGTCAAAGAGTCAGAAATAGAGGAAATGAAAATAGACCCCTGTCCTAAAATACCAATGCCTTTGTATTTGGTAAGGATGATGCATCTCTACCTGATCCTTTTACGATCCTTTTACTTCGACCTCTTCCCACTGCCCGACACATTTAACCAAAACAAAATCACATGTCCGGCTACAAAATGTTTGAGCACTTTCTCCTTTGTGGATTCAAGTGTGTGGCCTTGCTGAGCAGGAGGCAGCATGAAATATTTGAAGTATGGCTTGGGATCAAAATAGCTGTAGGCAAAGCACATATTGATGGAAAGTTGGAGGCAAAGAGGAAGAAAAAAAATATATAAAAGAGAAAACACATCAGTGTTTCCGAGATAATCAAAAAAACTAAAGCTCTCAGGTGTTTTAGAAAAGAAATTAAACATCCGAGTTGCAATGTTGTCAAAATGGCACTGACAGAAACCAGACTAATGGCCAGCTGGAAATTAGTCAAATTAGTTTTAAGAATTAGAGATTCACAGTCCCCCCTATAAACACTCCTGATTGTTTTAAAAATGAAAGTGAACATTCTGTGAAAATATAACCCCGCTTTCCACTATTTATAAAGATGAGCAGTATTGACTGTTCAGGGTGTAACCCCCCCCGTCCTGTACAGTAACCACTGAGATGAGTCTTCTTCACCTATGAACAAGATGAAAATGTGGAAATTGGAATATTGGATAAAACATTTGAAAAGAAATTGACAAGAGTCATTTATAACCCCAACTTTGAATAATCATCCTTGTACTTATTGTTTTCTTGCCATCGTAGAATGAAGTCTGTTTTACAGCAGTAAAAGCAACAAATCCTTCCCTCACTCTCTCTTTATTTTCTTATTTTCTACCTCCTTTGAAGTGTTCTGGTGCACCCTAGGGGACGAGCGCCTCAGACGTGTGAAAAATCACAGTACCTGTTTAATTAAAATCAAGGATTGTCACATGACATCTCTTGGAAGAAGAAGTATGTAACTCTCTAACAATGTAAACATCCAAGAGATTATCAGTTAGCGTTAGTTAGGAGTAATCTGGAGGTTATGAATAAATGTCCACTGATGCTGTACAGTGGATGTATGTCATGTTTTTACACTGACTCCACTGGAGTAACTGATTGTTATGGAGTTGGTCGTGATGTGTCTTCGGCAGGACTCCAGTTTTAATGAAATAAGAAAGCCCACCTTTTCTTTGCAGCCCACTCTTAGATGTTGACACACAGCATGAATGGCTGGTGGGTAGGAGTGGGATAAGATAAAGAATGCATCAGCCAACCTGCCTCATTGATCTCCTATAGCTCACGACGCTGCTGAGTGGTATTTGGTTGGTGCGGAGATTAGATAGTGCCCAACAGAGGTGGATGAAGTAACAGAATTCTATTATAGATCCTCTGCTTGTTGTACTTATGGTGTTTCTGTTTCATGGAGCAGTATTGATCTGGGACAACAGACGGAGAATGCATCTGGGAAAATAATTTACCCACACTGAGGTTTATTCTTAAATTACTCACATTGAAATATTTGCTCAATCAACATGATTGACAGAGCAGGAAATGGGTTTTAACTTATTTTTAAAAGGCAACGCCGCTGATCAGTGAAAAGTGGAGGAAGTACAGGGGAAATTTCTGGAATGTTGTTCCCCCCAATTTTAAACTGGATTTAAATACAACCACCGTCTTGCAGCAGATTCAGACTCTTTCTATTCTGCCACTCCATTTGAAATAATAGCTGTTAGCAAATTAGCTGATGACGGGCCAGGACTCTAACAACCCCAGGGGAAGGCTGACACCTAACAACATTGTCAGTGTAGGTGATGTGAAATAGGGAATAAATAGGAGATGAAATAATAGATATCAGGAATAAATGTTACGTACTCCAGAGCTGTAAATAAAAAAGTAATCCAATAAAAATTGATTACTTTAGAGTTTGTACAGTTCTGTGCAAAACTTCGTTTGATTTGTACTTAAGTATTTAAAGGCAATATACAGTAGAAAACCATTAGTTCTTTTTTTTTTTTTTTCTTTTCAAAAAGCACATGCTGCAGCCATTCAGGAATTTTTAATCATTAGAAGAATATTAGTAGGACTAGCATTAGCATTAGTGTTATTAGTTTCCATGGGCTGTAAACAAGCCTTCTGTCCTGACCGAGCAGGTGCAGCAGTTTGGTTGCTGCTCCAGGCTGCTCCCGCCCCGGTGATTTTCTTTAGGAAACACGGAGGTCCCTTCCTCAGTTAAATGTTCAGACTGTGCTTCTGGCTCATGACATTTGCCTTAAACTACTTGGTGAATACATTTACCATATCCTCCTGCAGTAAATATATACACCTGTCTGAAACCTTTCCATGGTAATCTATATGCATTATCTTATTGTTATTATTGCCATTATTTTATACTTGTTTTTTATTTTCCTGACATCAAATGCATTTCTGTTTGGGCAGATGTATGCGTGGGTGTAGTCTGTGGTAAAGACTGCTGTGAAAAGAGGATGTCTGTTATTTGATCACCCCTGTCTTCCTGTGCGTGTGTGCGTATGTGTGTGTAGGTGAGGTGGCTGCGTTCTTACTTTCTGTTCTAAAATCACACCAGCTCTTCGAGGCTCATCCACCTTGAATATACCTTAAACCCATAAAAGGGCCACTCCTGTATAAATTTGCATGTAAAACAGCGTAAGACCACTCACTTGGGTGGTCTTAATGCGTTCGCTCTCTCATAAACCCCGCAATGTCCCAAGAGCTGAGACCCACGGATGCTTTCATGGAATAGTTTATATGCACAGATTATTAAGGGCAAAGTCAGCAACAGCTCTGCAAACTCACTTCCTCTCAAATGTCTCCTGTGCTTCCTAACTGATACGGTAACATTGAAACATCTACACTTCTACATTTCTACATTTAAAGCAATTACCTCCCTGTTATCCATTCTCAGCTGTCTGTACGTCTGCAATTCAATTTTCCTCAGTAGCTGTTAAAGTCTGAGCGTCAGGAGCTGCTGTAGGGCTTTCGTCTGATCAGAGGTTTAAAATTGCTGATGCTGGAAATAAGACTTAATACATAACAGGCCTTTACACAAGATTCAATCAGTCTGCTGTTGCTCAAAACAGCAAGTCCACTGCTGACAGTATATGTAACAAACCTAGAAGAATGTATTTCAAAGTAAGCAGCAATGACCAAAGAGGTTAGACATCACACTTTTCACTCTACAGCTAAACATTTTTTTAAAAAAGTGTTTTGTATCACCGAGATTTCTTATTTCTTTTTCGCGTCTGGATTTGATTATGAAGCAAGCACTCGCAGAGACAAAACAAAACAAATATGTGCTGTGAATTCACTTACAGAGATTTGCATTGGTATTAATGCAGTTTCTGAACCAAATAAATGCTGAATGGATCTCCTTAATTGCCAGTGTGCAGTTCATTAGGCACATTGTTGAACGCATCAGATCAAGGTCTATTAAGCCCATGTCTGATTGGCAAGTGCTGGAATAAGAAGCCGGTTTATTATTTGCATTCATGTCCAATTGGAAGCTTCTCATTTCGCAAAACACATGCCCTCGCTCCGGCTGGAGGAGGATGTGATCACCTTCGGAGAGCCACGGCCCCCTGCCTATCTGTACCGCTTTGAAATAAAAGACACATTACCCATGGTTGAAGTGTTCGCAGCGGACTATGATCAGTTCATGGTCAAGTGTTTAGTCTGTGGCCATTCTAGATGAATAAGTGAATGGCAGATTTATCTAGATAGATAGATAGATCGAATGTTTAGATAGATTCTATCTAAATATTCGATCTATCCATCCATCCGTCTGTCATCAGTATAATGAACTGCACAGTCTAATCACCTGGAGATCCCAGCGTTTTTAAATACCTCAGTACCTGTGCAGACATGGTTAGTTTGAAGACTAATGATAATGTTAAACAGTAATGATCCCCACAGGCTAAATGATTTTGTTCGTGGCTGGGTCACACTCAGCTGTGCAGAGATGATCTCATGCAGACCTGGTCAAATGTGACAGGTTACAAAGCAGTTTCCATTTCATGCTCTTTATCTTCCTATTAAAAATGTCTCTAAACATGATGACACATACTTGATTTCATCCTTGTCAAAATATTTTTTAAGCATCTCAGCGGTAATTCCTTCATCATGAAAACTCAGTACTCTCCTCGTTGTGTCTCACCAAAAGGGACCTCAGGTGGTGCTGTTGTCCTGACAACCAATAAGGGGAGCATCATAGTGTGAGCAGGATACACTGAGAGAGAGAGAGAGAGAGGGAGAGAGGGAGGGGGAGAAAGAGGAGGGAGGCAGGGGTGGGCAATGGGGGAGAGTGAATCTCTCAGACCCTGAACAGAAGCTTGCTTCTCTTCATCATCACCGCTGCTGGTTCGCTGTCCCCTTTGCGCGGAGAGCATTACGCATCAGGGGGAGATAAGGAGTTAGAAAGCTGCACCGCCTGCCGCGCTTTCGTTCTTAAAGTATTTTCGGAAAATCTTAATCCGGACTGCCTTGGATCTAGGAGCATCAAACGTTAAATGAGAACTCTGGAAAACTACTAATTTCCCACATTATTGCTTTTTTAAACCACTGGATCTATCGCTCCTTCCATAAGTCGCGCTCCTGTTCTTTAAAGATGCCATCCGGACGCAAATCGTGCTGGAGGGATTTGCAGGCGTCTTTTTTCAGACTGCTCTGTCTTATCCCCACAGGATTCCCTGTCCGGAGTGTGGATATGCAGCGGGCCACCGACAACATCACCATCCGTCAGGGCGACACGGCGATCATAAGGTAAGAGGCGTCTTTCAACTTTTCTCTCCTCACCTCCGCCTCCGGATGCGCAGCTGCGGCTGCGTCGACATCTAGAAAAGAAAAACAGTGCCCCGTTAGAACGCTGCCAGACTGACCGTTATCAAGAAGCTGCATGGATGAGGGTTGATTCACCTGCAACAACTTTGTCCTAATTCACAGTTAACTGCTGCAAACTAAAGTAAATACAGTAGTCGGTAACCCGACTTAGTCGATGTGGAAGACCTCTAACTATGACACAATTATTTATTTATTATCTTACCCACATTCCTAATGAGGTGCTGTTTTAAATCAATTACTGTAACAATAACAGTGGTCATTCATTATGACTGCAGTTTTAACCCTAAATAAAGCACAGTGTCAATCAAAGTGTCCACAGATGCTTTAATGTCAATTACCATCGTGAGAGAAGTTGTGTAGAATGTAATGCAATAGAATACAACAGAGAAGATGTTGCAATGCAATAGAATACAACAGAGAAGATGCCAATGCAAATGTCAATGCAAAAATACAGCAGTACAGTGTATCACAATTAGGGCTAGTAGGAATGTAAAGTTTATTTTTTTAAATAAAAGTCAGGTTAAAACTCACAAAGTGCTTAACAGTGTTATATTTAAACGTTAGCAGTCAAGACACCGCATGCTACAAAACCCAGGTATGCACTCAGGTATGTGTAAACAAAGGATAAAAGCATTTAAGTAGGGCAAAGACCAGGAGTTCTTAAAAGACAAACAGATGAGACAGGGATGAGAGCTGAGTGTTTTGATTTCAGGAATCTGTGTGGGATGTTTTAACATAAGCAGCCTGCAGGGGACACATTAAGAAGATGCAGAAATTCACTGTCCACATAATGATAATGTCTTGTTAATGTAGAGTCTGGAGTATATGAAGTAGTCCATTCCAAATTCCACTTTTATTATGAGGATCTTGATGTTATTCCGACTCCATAATGGCCTCCACTTAATCACTTTGCAGACAATGTGAGCTGTCAGCTGTGGCATTGGGATATTACTCGCCAGATGTCATTGACAATGTGACCCAAATCATTTGTTTGTGAAGGAGCACCCCCCACCCCCCGCACTAAGCTCACACTGAGTCGCAGTAGTGTCCAATTTTTTCCTCTCCACCTTTGGACCTGGGGTGATCTCCAAAAGGAAGTTGGTCGGTATATTAGGCTGCACACCGAACACTCAATCGCATTGATTTTCTCCTCTCTCTCCCTCACACTTTGCTTGTCCTCTCCCCCATTCTCTGGCTGTATTTACAGTTCCACCACCCAGGCTCGACTAATGAGAGTGAGAATGTAGAATGCAATTATAGGATAGACCTTTAACACGGCCTGTTGAAAACAGACACAGCCACGGCTGCTCACGTGTTCCTGCTCATCGAGGACTCACAAACATGCACACGGACAAAAAAACATCACACACACATTCAACATTTTAAGGATTCCTTAAATGGATTCCCCTCTGGCAAACAGGTGCCATCCATTCAGATACCTGCTGATCAAATTAGTCAATTGACTCAGTTACTGTTGAACACAGCAGGGAGTCGCAGCTATTTGTTTCACTTTCCAAATCCAATTGGCTGCGTCTTAGCTACACAAAGCCATTTAGTCACCCAGCCAGTCTGCTCACTGTGTCTAAAGGTGGCAGCAGGCTTGGCATTGACACAGACCTAAATTGGATTTGTCTTTCTTGGAAAATACCTCAGTCCACTTGTGTAGTATTATCGCTGAAACTAGTAAACAAATTGTTGAACAATTATCCGTGATGACAACTCACTAATTTGTCATAATGAACCCGATGTTTATCATCCCTCACAATTGCTGCAACACTGTTGTGTTTCATCCATTGACTGGTGATGTGGACCACCGTGGGTCCGTGGAAAACAACGGCACATTTTTCACACCCAGTTTCCATTCAACAAATGAGAGACTGGAGGAGGAGTAGGAAGAGAACAATACATAAAGGCCGGAACTTTGAGCAGAGGTGGGAGGCCAACGGCTAGCAATTTGTTGAGCTACATGGAGTATCTGGTTCCATGAGCTGGGCTGTGTGGATGCTGAGGGGATACTAGTGTCCTGGGGGTGTAATAAGGATTGTGCTGTGTTAGTGGAGCCTGTGGCTGCAGTGGTGACATTCATGGCACAAGGGGAGAGATGCTGGAGTAGGAAAAACAACATGTGGCAAAACAACTATTGTGTCAGGCTTTGCATTTCAAAATGGGAAAGGCTCTTTTTCAAGCAGCAGCCCATAACTGTGTCACAGTGAATTCATCCAAAACTATATATTCCTGGCCGTCAGCACTTTTTATTACTACTACACAGCATCCGTCCTCCCACTTGTATGTTACGTTTGGAACATTTTTAAACAATTTTGTCTTGAGTTTGTTTTGGATTTTTTACATATATGTCAAATTGATCGCCTTTTTATTACCTGTTTTTGACTACATTTTATAGATGAAATTGAAAATGCAGCTGGACCAGGCCCCAGATATGCAGTGGTATTTCGAGCTCCTCTCAGTATCTTATTCTCCTTCAGACTCAATCAAAAGTGAACATAAACCTAATACCGACTCATCCCCACAGGCTGTAGGTGTTTATTTGAGACCTAAATTGATTTTCGCTAGCTCATCTCCTGTCATACAAGGTAGAAATTCAGAGGTAGGTAGCTTTCCTCTCAGTCAGCAACTCACATGGCGAGTCAGAGACTCTAAATGTTTGAGCTTTCACCTAAGCAGGTCGTAAAGGGGTTAATCTGCAAGAGATTACTCTGCTAAACAGTCAGACTTATGTAAACATTTTTACACCAGTTGAAGTGTGAAGTGAGTTAGAGCCTCATCTGCTGTGGTACAACCTCCCTGAGATTAAACTTCAGTAACTAAATAAGTCGTATCGTTTCTCTGAAACCTAAGTCTTATAAATCATGCTTAACTCAGAAAGACGCCTGCAGACCGTGGCACTCTGTCCTGAGATCCACGCTGCATGAGTAATCTAGCCGTTCCATACTGAGTTCCCAGATTACCATCAACCACATGGGGAACATCTCCTTGAACCCTTGTACCTACGTTAAGTGACATTTGCCTTCGGAATGCAATTAAATTTGAGTCCCAACACATTAAATGCCGGTCTGTTTCCCAGCAGTCGTGTTTGAGACCTAAAAGATTTACATCGGTAAAAACACACCACATTTTTAGAGCCTGTTTACCACGGTGAATAATCCCTTCTTTCTATTAGGGATGATGACATCAAACATTCCTCGTCTTGAATGAATTGCAGAGTAAATATGAAAAGCAGACAAAACAAAACAAGTTTCTCTGAATTTCTTCAAACTGTTCTTCTGTCAGAAAAGTTCCAAGTCAGACACTTTGAAGTTTGCAGCGTCATGGCAAAAATCCTAATAATTGACAATTGCTTATTAAAGAATTAATGACACACTCTTTGAGACTGAACTCTCCGGGGACAATTATCCCTGTTTGGACAGTGTCTGTGTCCAGCTTGTTACTTGGAGAACAGATGATTCTGCAGTTGTTTTTTGCCCCTGGAGGATCTTTGTAGAAAACCAAACCCAGTTTTCTTCTTCAAACAGATGTGCACATAGAATTTTCTGCGAGTTCAGCCACCTCAAAAACAAATCCTAATGTTGGTCTTATTGTAGTTGGGATGGTGGTTCGATAGTCACACAAATGTGAAAACAGACGTATGAAGGTCTCTGCATCTTTGATGTCTGGTGCATCTGAGTGATGTGGTGAACATTAGCTACACCTCAAAGAAACACAGCTTTCCAACATGGAAATAAAAAGATTCTAGATGGATGAAAATTACAGTAGCTATCACTCGGGGTGTATTCAGCTGCAAGGAAAGGTAATGACATGTTTCTGCAGAACACCATGCATCAGTTTCTCAAACCGCCTCAGGCGGATGACCTTACTGTTTGGAGATTAGTTCACATGGCCTCAGAGTGTATCGGTAGTTTTCTCTGAGTCATTTCGTCTCACAGTCCAAACAGAAGGACAAGACTTGAGTTGCTCAGGTTCTCTATAAATGTGAGAGCGACTTTAATTGGTTGCTTGTCTGTTAATCTCTCTTTGGAATGGACGCGCTACCAGTTCATGATAAACCCCACCTTTACAGCTGGTCTTGGCTCCAGCCTCATATTCACTGCTGACCCCCATTTATTTCCATGGTTACCTTTGAAAGGATAAAGAAACAGAAGAAGGATGTTGTGAATCTTGGTCGGTGTTGGTGCCGAAAAATACGTTATTCAGCAACCACTATTGTCATCTAACTGCCACAGATAGAATGACCTGAAAAGAACCACACCGGACAACGTTGTAAGTTTTACTCGCTGCGAGGGGGAGCAGAGAGGCCCACAGCTTCGCAGAGTTGGCTCACCTAAGTCCCAAAGTGTATGAGGACTGCAGCTCTTTTTATTGAGAAAGTTACATAAGTGCTAAGCAGTTATTTTTCATTGCGTGCGTTCTTTTAGGCAAAGATCGCACGCTTCACATAGATGATGAGGAACAGACATAGGTGCTGAGCAGTTCTGTGCATTCTTTTGGGCAAAGATCAAATGCTTCACATAGATGATGAGGAACAGACATAGGTGCTGAGCAGTTCTGTGCATTCCTTTAGGCAAAGATCGCACGCTTTACATAGATGATGAGGAACAGACATAGGTGCTGAGCAGTTCTGTGCATTCTTTTGGGCAAAGTTCAAACGCTTCACATAGATGACGAGGAACAGACTGTGTGTGTTTACTCAGAATGTGTGCTGTAGAATTCTTTATTGTCTGATAAAACCATGCTTTTGAGCCATGGTAGGAGGGACAAATGTAAACAGAGTCGTGTTCCTCATTGGAAAGAGGAAACAAGTCTTAATTAAATTATACAAAGATGTGACATTGTATTGGTAAACACTGTAGGTAAGCCTGTATGTTTTCCTTTCAGATGATCATTTTTTTAATTAATAAAATTAAGCTGATTTCTTTGGTATATTGTTTTACAGTAAAACAATATGAAAGAGACAACTATAGATACAGATGCACCGCTGTGTTCATTCCGACTGATGTTCAATAGAAGTGACCTGTTATTAACTTGTTTTGCAGTCACCTCCACTCAGAAGCTTGGAGGACAAAGCTGAGGAAAGCTGATACTGTAGACAGTACGGTCAAGGCTATTTTCAAAGTGGCCTGAGTAAAGTGGAGGAAAAACAGATCAATGTCTGGATTTCTGGGCAGAGGGCAACAGGGCAACATTATTTGCGATGTCCAGCCCTCAAGGGGTCTCGACATATCTCTCTACAGCCCATCACTTTGGAGTGATGTTTTCTTACCGTTAAGGGCCTCCCTGGGAAATTCGGCACTTCTATCTCTTAATCTCTCTTTTCCCTTTCCTCTCTTCTTTTTCCTCTTCTCTGCCAGCACTAAATCGCCCAGCTGTGCTGACTAAAACGGATTCGCTGAGTATAACTTAAAAGGGCAAAAGGCTAGGATTTTTTCTTAAAGACACAGCATTCAAAAATATGCGCATGTAAAAGAACCAAACAGACACCCACAGTAAAGATGATTATGATCAAAATTTTTTGCTGTGAGGGAGGAGATGAAGCAGGGACACGCCGTTACTAGAACTAGCACAATAATCCCTTTTGTTGCAGCTTGGGCAGATGTAGGATTTTCAAATCAATTTAATTTTCTCTCATGACACTACAGTGGGCGAGCTTAGCAACCACCAGTTGGGTCATTATTGCTGTGTGCCGCTCTTTCCTTGGGACAGATCAGATGTGCGGGGGAGAACTGTCGGGCCATCGTTACGATTGATATTTTGCCAGTTCTTGCAAATCTATTTAAAACGAGTCACAGTCCTCCCAAGTTCTTCTTTGGCTTTTATGTTGGTCAGTAAGAATCCACATCGCCTGCTGTGACGGTTTCTTTTGATATGGCAAATGAGAGTAGTTCAGACACTGCGATCTGAAGCTCACAGTCCACTGCAGTTCAGTTCAGTGGGCAGCCGGGGTCTCATTCAGACTCCCAAAAAGATAAAATATGCTCCCAGCCTGTGATGTTGGCTGGTTTATTCTCAGAATAACCCGCCAGGACACAGTGAATTCTTTAATATGTGCTTTCAGTGTGCACTTCTGAACACCCCCCAACAAGAGAAGCCAAACCTGAAATGCTTTTTCTAAATAAAAATAAATTATAAAGTGCTTCTTACCAAAAGCAACTTCATTTTAACCTCAAAGCAACATCATTTCTTTCGAGTGGAGCTTTTGTTACAATAGACAGACTGTTTCTAAGTGCATATTTAAACTGCTCAGCAACATCTCGCTGCCTCTGGCAGCTCATAGAAGACGGCAGTGGAAGTCCAGAGGAAGTGTGTTTTTACTACGCTCGGAAAACCCTAATGTCAGTACTATTGAGCTGCAGTCAATGTAATATTTAAAACATACTTCAACCACACAGGATGTGTTCGAGGTAATTACACTCGTGTGGTTTCAATATGTGGCAACCTTGACATGTCGAAAAAATTTAAACTTTTTAGAATATAGTAAAAATATAGTTTTTGCACAGCAGGCTTAAATATTATTCTGACTTAAGAAACGATGAGATTGATTGTACTTGTACATTTATCACATAACATTAAATACCACAGGTAAATTTACAAAAGTTTACAGCTGCTAGAGGGCACTCGCTTGTGTACCAGTATCTGCTACTTCTATAAGCTGCACTTTTTGGCTGGTGCGACTTAAACTCCAGAGCATCTTAAAGTCCTGAAAAACTTGCATTGAATGAAAGCGTCAGCTAAACTATATAATAAACTGCATGTGATGCATAGTAAAGTTCCTTTAAAATTTTTCAATCCTTGTGGTTCTCAATCAATTCTATTAAATGGTAAAATGACGTTTTCGTTTTTTTGAGTTAGATTTTTGCAATGTTCAGAAGTGGTTTTCTCATTCAGTGGCAGACACAGGACAGAAGCTAGAAAGAAAGGGGAAAAAAAAGAAATAATTAAAAGTTGCAGATAAAATGTGTAATTGACCAGAGGCTTAGCCCCATTTACCAGGAACTGTGTGGGAAGGTTACGTAAATCTAATCTTTCAGGCAGAAAGGATAAAGTCATAGCAAAGCTGAAACAAGTGGCTTTAAGCTGCTGTGGCTTTGGTTCTTCCTGATTTAAATCCACATCACACCACGTCCGATTAGAGATCTGCACTAAAATCTACCTTGGATGAGAACATGTTTTTTTTTCGAAGAAAATAATTTATTTATATTTATTCTATCCCAATAACTATGTAAAACTAGTTGTGCTGATGTCATTTTATATAACTAAATTACTGTGCTGTATATTTGTTTTTGTCTAATGTTTAATTAGTCGCTTGGTCAATAAAATGCATAAAGAAATTAGTGATTTATAAACTGTCAATTTGGTTAGTTGTATATTGGGTTGGTTAATTAACTAATAACAGTTGTAGTAGACTGATGATTTAATGGTCGACTACGTTTGACTCTATTAACTTTATTTTATTAACTAAAATATAGTTAAAATACATAAGAATGAACTCGCAGAATCAGAATCTACATACAAAACTGTTCATCACGCCTGCTGTGGGTGATGTTTTTACCTCCATATGTTTGAAATTACTGCTGGTTTGATGCAATAATTGGCAAGAAGCTTTAAAAATATATGTAATAGTTCTAAAATACATCTTTAAAGATGGCATTTAATCACACACATGGGACGATGGGCACATTCACAGGTCCTGTTCTAATGTTGAACATCAGTTATTATTTTAAGAAACAAATGTTGGCAGGCTGATCATTGCTGAAATGTGAAGATGATGCTCTAATGAGGATTAATTAGAGGTGACAATCCCAAAAGGAATATTAATCCCCTGCTGCGTCTCATTACCAGGATTGTCTCATATGATATGAATATTTGTTTTTAATTACATTGAAAAAATAGGCTTTGATTAAGACAGTTTTCTTCTTACCCTACAACAAAGACTTCACTTTCAAATGAGGTCTGACAAAAAGCTGTTATACTGTGACCTCAGTGAATCCACTGTAATTTTTTAAAAATAAATTCAAGCATAAGCTGAGAAACAGAATTATGTTCAATCGATGTTTTTAGTTTTATGCATAGTACATGTATGTATAAACTGTAATTGTGTATACATATATCCTGATATATTGTATGTATATATTCATACATGTATAAACAGCGTTTTTGTGGTGTGGGAGTGCTAATCATTTGGGTATTTTTAAACTCACAGTTAATTCAAATGTTAGCCGCGGCTTTATCTCCAGGAAAGAAGGGGACCTTAAAATCAGTACTTGTGCCATGGTCTTATAATGGGTGTGGTCCAAATTAGAAATTACAAAGGTCCCAGTTTTACCCCAGGATGACCTGTACCATTGAGACAGATTCACAGCAGTAGTAAATGCAGTAGTATCGAAATACCTTTATCTTAATCTTCAGTTTCGGGACTTTGAAAGTGTTGTTAGTTCAGGTTTTTTCCTTGCTTTTATAACTTTTCCAAACCCACATATAAAACTCAGCCAATTCTGCTGATGTAGAGAGACACAAATAAAACAGCTCTGCTAATAAACAGTAGAATCAATAGGGCATTAATCCTGTGGACGTGTGTGATGGCCTCATAAATTCAGTGCATTTTCAAACGGGTCAGTACTCAACGCCTCATGCTGTCGTCTGCCGTGTAAGTGTAAAGTGTCACCTTACACAAAAGCTTGTGAAAGTGGCCTTAGCGTTAGCATGTTTGAGTCCATGTTACGCTGCTGAGATTTAATTTCCAATTCACAAGACAAGGATATGAAAAGGCCACAGTGCTAAGGTGTAGCAGATTAATTAGATTTCGTCTCTCTCGAGCATTTGGCATTTCAGGAAATAGCGGTGGCTGTGGCCTACTTGCTCTGAGTCCCCCACTGATTTGTACAGCATTAATGTAGCAGTTGTAAGGTTTAACGCAGATCCTTTACCATTCACACGGTGCCATGTCACTGGAAATGGAACTTTTCATCATGCCTACTACCCCGTAGAAAGCAGGAACAAGAACACCGTGCTACCCCGTCTAATTTGCCATTAATTATTCTCATTCAATTTAATTTAATCCTCCAACCAATGGAACAACATTGTTTTCAATTACTGAAATCTCACTTCTCTCTCTGCAAGTTATTAGGATTACCTCCAATTAAATCAGGCCCCTCGGTGAGTACTTGTCTATTGATTACTGTTTCCTCTGCAATCATAAACCTTCCTCCATTACTTTGTTTTATTTATTTATTTATTTTACTTTAATTTGTCATCAGTCCCAGTCTTTGTATAGAGAGCTGGGCAGTCAAAGGTTTTCTCATCTTCTCCAGACGAGAGGTGGCATTTGTCAACATGTAGCAGTTTGTCACGGTAAGAGCGGAAAACGTGTGGAGCCTCGAGTGTCATCACGAATATGTGTCAGAAAATGTAATAGAGTCTATATATATATATATATATATAGAGAGAGAGAGAGAGAGAGAGAGACTAGCTACAATACTAATATTGTTATTATTATGATTATTATCTGCTACATAGTTTTTTTAAAACTTCAACAAAAGGGACACTAGGATTTATTAGAATAAATAATCCTTGAAAAGATCCTCATCTCTGAAACCCTACAAATTCCTTGTAAATTATTTGAGTCCAGGCTGTGAGTGAAAACAGCTTTAACCAACGACCATCAGCAATTGTGGTCAACTTGGATGTGATGTCTGTCAACAGCCCATCTTTCCCAACCCACGAGTGGTCAGACCCCACCCATCTCCAACCACAGTTTTGACAATGAACATACTGTACATGTGGAGTTGTTTGTGGCTGCGTCTTCTGCTCAGCCGTGATGACATGTGGTGACAAAATATCCTCCAAGTGGCACGAGTGGAAAACCTCAGGGAAACTGGGTCACGTACATTCATTTTATCAGGATCCATTCATATTTTAAACTTTAACCAGGATGTGCTTGTTTTGTTTAACAGAAGATCAATGAGTTTTGGGAAGTGATATGACACACATTCTGGAACCAGTTTCCAAAGTTTCCAAATTAATTAGATTACTTCACAAGCTCTGTGTCACAGTCAGTGCTGCTGCCTTTCTTTTAAAGAACACCTACACAGCTATAACTTTATGTTACTTGTAACACTTGCAGGTGTCTTGTTTTCCACCTCTATTAATATATTTGCCTTTTAAATGACATGTGATTCTATACTGAGTTGAAACAAAGGAGGAAAAACAAATGAGTCATGGAACTCAAAACAGCGAAGACATGATGAACATTTCCCATATAGTTTAGTTTCAAAGTGATAATAACAGACATTAAATTATTGCCATAACAATCTTCAGTCGTCAACACAAGGAGAAAAAAAAACCATTTCAACTCAGAAATCTCTGCCAAGTTAATAAAGTTAAAATAAATAATACAGGAGACAGGAGAGGTGAGCGAAAAGAGAGTGGGGCATAAAGGGGGAGTTGGAGATACAAAAATTCAAACAAAATAACCTTAAAGTATTTGTTAAAAAGAAGAACAGAAAACTGTATTGAGTATTTATGCTCATATTCATATTATTAAAAAATAATAATAACAATTATAATGGCCGCAGTGTCAGGTGAATTTGTACAGTAAGTTGTTCTATCAAGATTTTTTAACCTTTTATTTGACTTTTGTTCTCTATCGTCTGGTCATACATCCCCAAACCTGTAAAGTTTTATCAGAATTTCACATTTATTATTTCTCTAAATGCTGAATAGCTTTCAGGAAAAACATTACAAAAAAAAAAAAATAAAAATTCCAAAATTCACATCTTGTTGCTTCAACTCACTGCAGGATGTAAGACAATGTGGTGAGCCTGAAGTAAACACTGTACCCAAGGACTAGGAACAGGTGGCCAAGTATAAACAGACTGTCCCCCAGAGAGATGGCAGTCACAGATTTACTCTGAGTCTTAACACAGAAGGAGAAAACTCTCCAGCCTTTTAACCATGTCTCAGATTAGTCCACCAAAACATTGCTCAAAAATAAGGCCCGCTATATTTCTCTGAGGCATTTCATTTATTTTTAGTTTCTTAATCAATCCGGCCACAGGGACAGTTAAAATGTTGAGCTATGTGCTGTGTGTGTAGGGGCAGAAGGGCGGAGGGGAAATGGAACTTTGTCCTGGTGTGTATTGTTGTGTTTTGTATAGTTCGTGCACCGCAGGAAACCTACACTCTTCTGTGGGGCTGCACACTTCCAACGACAGCACTTTTTAAAAGTAAATTATTGTTATTGTGGCACAGCACATCGTTGCACACTATCGAAATTGATAACTAAGTGTTTGGGAAATATTAACTTATCGGATATCAGCAAAATGTTAACATCGAACATCTCTATTTTTAACCCTTTTTCTAGTATGACTAGCTTTTTTTGAGTCTCTCTCAACAACTAGTTCCTGTACTAAATTATTTTTACCTTCCTATTAAAGTTATGGGATATGGCGACACAACCACACAACACTGTAGTAATGTACTCAACATTACTCAACCCTGTAGTTATTGAAATACTCTCACTACGATAATACTGACAATTACTGTGTCCCTGGTTCTGAAAAAGTTCTTTTTGAAAAATTCAGTCCTCCCCTGATTTCACTGTACATTCTGCTCAATGCAAATCTTTTTATTTTGCTCTCAGCTAGTTCATAATTAGGAAGTCATAAAGACTGATAACATTCACTTCTCTTGTTATTAGGGATTTGCCCAACTGCCTCCAGGCATCTGAGGAGGAATTCACTGGTTTTGCTTGTGTGAATGTAAAAAGAGCAGTTTTGTTTCAGTTTTAAAACCTCTGCCAAACCTGAGGAGAAGTTTCATTTGTGGATAGAACAGCACGTAATTGGTTCATAATTGATGAATTCACAGCCCATAATCTGGATTTAACAGCTTTAGTTCTGCACCTTGATGACCGTTTTGGAAATTAAAGAATGAGTGAGGGATTTCAGAAGATGCCAATTATTGTCAAGCACAAAAAATATATATATAATAAAGTAAAAATAAATAAATCAGGTTTTAATGTAATGTGGGGAAATAATACATTATTCATGTTAACTCACAATCTAAAGATTGCATGAAGAATTAACTGCGCCATTAGAATGTGAGCTTTCATGCTAATCTATGCCGATGTGTAAAAACTTCACACAAATTGAATATTGAAAATTAACGTGATGAAATTGCCTAATACTTTAGCTAATAGCATAAACTAAATGGATTATTAATGTACTTAGCATTTTATTAAAGCAATCACAGTGTACGTTAACCGTAAATTGGGGACAGATTGATGAATCCTGGATTAGTAATGTTGTATTTTGTATATTCCCAAAATAAATTCTTCATTATTACGTTAGTATCACTTTAAATGCACTGAAGATGAGATGTTATCATTAAATTAACTGAGACTACCGGGGGGGTACCCCCCCCGGTAGTCTCAGCCAATGGCAGCCTCACTGAGAGCCGGTCCATGAAAAGCCTGAGCCTTAGCCTATGTAATCATGGGTACCCCCCCCGCCGATACTTACAGCAGCCGATACTTACAGAGCCGATGACGCAACTCACTCCCATCTGAAACTGTTTTCTACTTTAACTGACCAGCTATATATTTTCTTCTCACTGATCAAAGATGTGTGTGCAAACATGATGATGATGATGATGATGATGAAAATGGCCCAGCGGTCGATGATTGTTATGCGAGTATTGAACAGCGGAAGCAACATTCAGGGGAATAATCTTGTTTTTATCAAGGCAATAAGCTTTCTCTATTTCCACCAGCAGTATGATACAGTGGCTGCTAGATTTGATGAGCTGTGTTACATTTGCATAATTGTAAATTTTATTTCTCAAAAAACTGCTCTTCTGGGCATTTACACAAAACTATCAGAGAGAACTGTCTTCCCAACGTTATTTCCCCTGCTTTGTCACATTTCCTCAACTCTGCGCTCTATTATTATTATTGACATAAAGAAGAGGTCTGCGCCGTGGAACTGTGGTCAGCGCTGATCCCTCGAGCCACAGAAGCAGTTCATGAGGCTACAGACTGATGGCTTCTGTATAATCATTGTCTACCGCTTAATCCTTTGCAAGGTCGGGTGAGCTGGCACCAATCCCAGCAGTCGACGGGTTGGATACACCCTGGACAGTTGGCCACATACTGTGGATGGACTAACAACCATTCACACTCACATTTATACCTAGGTTCAATATAGTGTCACATAAACCTAATCACTAATCTGCATGGTTTAAGGCAGGTCAGTCAAACATACGGTCTGCGGCCAAAAACCAGCCCACTTAAATTTTGAAAAATAAAAAAGTATTCAGGAGATGTTTTCTAAAATCATATTTTATTATAATTAATAAGTAAATAATTATAATCACATATAATTAAGATTTATTTAGAATACTTGTACATCTTTGGATGAAAACAAAGGGGAAAAACATGGACTTATTGTTATTTAAAGATAACTATATTGTGAGTGTCCTGGTCCGGCCCACTTGACTTATAAATATGTTGTATCTGCCACTAGTTTAAGGGGTGAGAAGTAAGCCGAAATAAACACCCGTACAGGAAGATGCTATCGCCGTACAGAAACGAATTTCCTCCTGGTTTTATCATGTGATGTGCACATACTGTAGTAAATCATTTTGGAGTCATGAAATCTCCCCTGGAGCTTAGAATCCCATCTCAACATTGAGCATGCATTTGTTGAGACTTCAGGTCAGACGCCCACATTGCGTCACAGCAGCGTCATTAAGAACAAGGCGGTCAGTAAGCCTACGGCTGATTAGCTGACTGATACTGTCAGATGGATTGGGAGGGACAGTGAACTGATTGTTGAGTACAATGGCTTTACTGAAGTTTTGAAAACAACTCGTGTTCTATAACCCACCAGGAAAATGCACGGTAATTAATAAACGCCATAAACTATGTGAAGATGTATATATTTTTTATATTCCAGCAACGTATAAAAAAATGTTTATGAATTTCCAAAGAAAGTCCGGATTATTCTAATTTCTGGGTTATCAGTTAATGAATCTGACCGGCTGTTGGAGGTGCGTGTACATTGACAAACACAGTTACTGCTTCTGCCTTATATAAACCTTTAAAGTACTCTGTTACTTGTTATTTATTTCCTCATCTTGCACTATCACAGCTGCGAAGCCTCAGTTTACAACCTGAGCTGATCAGAATCATTACTTACTATTTTCAACTGGGAAAACACAGTGTTGAACAGATTGCGGAATGTTCCAAACAGATAAAAATTGCTTCGCTACCAAATTGGCTCAGAGCTGTTTGTATGAGGCTGCCTCTCCTCCACCTTCAGCTGTAAATACATCAACATACTGTCGTTGACTCAGCTGTAATTTGATGTGTAGCATATTTAGATTTTATCATCACGTCACACGGGCGCGTGTGCACCATCTAATCACCATCAACCCTTGCTAGTTGCTAATTGCTTGACTTCTGATTATCTGTAATGACAAGCTGTTTCTTCAGACCTTTTGTACTGGTGGAGGTTTCACTAACTACACAGTGGTCGATGGTCGGTGTTTGTAAATCAGTGGATTTACAAACAAGAGTTGAAAAAAAAGTTAGAAGTACTGCATTACTATAATTTAGTTAATCAAGCAGCTAAGAAAAGTTTTGTACTTTTTTTACAACTGTTTGTTAGAAGCTCCAAAATTCCTTCAAGATTCTGTCAATCATTTTTTAATCCTTGTCTTATTATTCTGCTTATTTTTCTTTTTTATAATTGTTACTTGTTGCCTGGTCTAAACAAGTAGCCCAGAAATTCTTTTGAGGTCTTTACCTAATTTAGTTTTTTTTTTTTTTAAATTGGCAGAAAACCCAAATAATTCTTGTATGGTTAGGCTAAGGCTTGCGATGATCGTAACGTTTGTTCCTCGACTACTTTACTTTGTTTTCAGGGATTAAAGGATAATGAAGTAACACTGTGAACTTGGCCGCTGTTTCATCTGATTTTCTTTACATTCAGCGCTCATCCTCTACAGAGTCAGCGCTATTATTTAGACCCTGTAAAGAAATTGGCTGCTTCAAAAGCCAAAAATCCATAAAAAAAGTCTCATGGTTAACATCAAGATGTGTTCAAGTGTTCCATTTCACTGCTTGAATTGTCTGTCCTGCTCTGAACTTTATTGTCTAAATGACACATATGTTCCTATTTTCATTTCAGTAAAGTTTAATTGACATTTAAAAATAATAATAATAATAATTCCCCAGGAAGACAACTTGTTTCTGAGAATAGTTTAGAACTATTTTTTTAAATGTCATGTCAATGTGCTTTTTAAAATTAAGGTTGGCATTTGTGGATAAAATGAAAAGTCTTCTGGATTTTACAAAATATTTTTCTTTTACTATTACTGTATATTCCATTGGTGCAAATACAGGTCTAGTGTTATGCATCTACCAAAAACCAACAAGTTATATTTCCAGGAAAAAAACACTGTGAACAGAGTTGGAGAAAAATGTATATATTCTACAGATTGGTGTGACTCCCTGTGGCTGCTTTAAAAAAGAAAGAAAGAAAGGATACAGCTATATCAACTCTAATTGGTTCTGGTGTCCAAATAATGGCTATTTGCAGGTCCAATCAGCTGTGTTTACTTGTAGCTGTGATTAGTCCTGGTGTGTGATTAACACAAGTCTGCAATTGGATTTGTGGAATGCGAAGACGAAGAAACGGTCAGGAGGATAAAACACCCGTCTCCGCCTGTGATCGCTCTACTCTTTATTCCACTCCTCACTGATAGTTTCCCCAGTCTGACAGATATACTGTATACAGGATGTAAAGTCTCCTCTTCTGTGGTGTATTATTTTCAGACTTTAACTCAGTTAAAGGGGGCAGTGGTGGCTTGGTAGTGAAGGAAGCGGACTTGGGTCTGGAAGGTTTCAGGTTTGAATCCACCAGATGTGCTGTGGCATAATGACTTTTTTTCAACTTTGATTTTGTCATGTTGGGAAAAAAAGGGCTTTATTTTGAGACTTCAATAATTGTTTGTTTAGTCTGAAGGAATGCCATAAAGTGAAACAGTTCATAGGCTTTTAAATATCATGTTAGATGTGCAGCCATGTTCGACTTGTCCTCCTCTACTGTCAGTGTGTGAAGTCAAGTGAAGGAGTTTGCCAAAACCAATAAAGAAAGTTGGAGATCACAAGATAGAAGCATGAGACACACAGGGAGAACTGCAGGCAGTGTTTTTTAATCAAAGTCTGCCTCGTCAGAGTGAATTTCCATGCATATATGCATATACAAGGCTTAGTTGAGGGAAAAATATCTATGTTTATGAAAAGGGATTTATTTAAATGTCTTCTATTTACAGTAAGTAAATACATTTGGTCTGTGTTTCCATCGGTGAAATTATTCTATTCATAATTTTGGGGGAGCTCTTTCTCACCTTCAGTAACTTTAACGTTTCATTAAATATATCTCTTTTGCTCTAATTTCAAAAATGGTTAAAAAAAACCTGATCAAACAAACCGTAACACAGTGTGACTTTCTAGGAAGGTTACTATATAATAATACAACCTGAAAAACAGTTTTTATTAGTTTGTTTAAACAGAAGAAAAATAAAATAAAATGCAGTTTTTAATCATTAAAATGTGTTCAGACAGAACACATTTTCAATCTCCAAACCAACACTGTTTTTGATAATATTTAACCTTTCATTACTTATATAACAATAAAAGCACACAGAGACTTGGTGTCAATTGTGTTAATGAAGTAGAAGATGGCACTTGAAAGGAAATCGGCCTCATATGATTTGCTGTTAAGAGACTGATGGAAGGCAAAGAGAGGCGAGGCACTGGGAGAGAGAGAGATTGAACAAAAGAGAGGAGGAAGGAAGGACGAGATTGATTACAGAGTGGGTGGAAATGTCAGAGAGCTCCAGGCTGTGCATTTCCCACATATGGTCGCTGCCATTTGTGCTTTTTTTCCACACTCCTGTCTTCCACTTTCTCAGACTTCACCTCAGAGGCAACTTCTGGCTCTCTATTTATAAAGATTAAGGTTTCTGTGTCATGCCATAAATCTATTGTAACCATGAAGTTTGTAAACACCACAGGCGACTTTCGGATAAACAGCCCTACCCGTCGGGCTATGGCTAAATCCTGTGACGTGAAGTTGACCCGCTCAGTGAACCTGGTCCTGTGCCCTGAGCTGGAGTCAAAGTAAAAGTACTTCCTTAAAGATGCCTTTTACACAGCCCAGCCAGTCAGGGCATAATTTAAATAAAGCTGTGATAAATGATTGATTAGATAAGAGTTTGTATTTATTCATCCATCCATCCATCCATCAATTATCCAATTATCACATTTGTAGTGTCATCCAAAGCTAGAACCAGTTCCAGCTGGCAACACGTTACAACCACATTCGCACCAACAGTCACTTTGCAGTATGCAGTAATCCCATGTCCCCATTTTCAACCTCTGGATGATGTTAGGAAAAGAAACCACACCCATAAGAATAACACAGTGACACAATCACTAACCTTGATTGACCCTGGATTTCAACCAATGACTGTTTTTTATGTGAAGTGGAAGAATGTACAGAATCTCAGAAACGTTAAAGATACATTTTACTGTACAGTATTCTTTTTAGAATTATTCTTAGTTACATTTGGTAGTTGTGCTAAACGTTAAACATTTAGACAGTTCTTGAGTTAGTCAGCTTCAGTTCACACAAAAACACAGTTCATTTGATCTTTAAATCTGTAAAACGTTAAAGGAATTCTCCTGTTTTTCTTGCTACTTGGTAACAAATCCACCACTCAAGAAGAAGACTGAGAAATGGGAATGTACGAAGCGAGGAAAAATGACAAGAAATGTGCACAGTGTGTGTTTCTGTGAGTAGCTCAGCTACTCAATTTTGTGTTACCAGTTCTGAACGTGGTCGTGATTATTCCTGTGTGCTGACGGGATGCAACCGAGTCTTACACCCTCATGCTGGCCGATGTAAGTCACGTTAGCTCGCCCACACAGAAAAGGCAGAAATGTTGGGAATAATAATCAATCGTTAGGCGCTGCCACTTCTCACAGCAGCCTGAGCTCCACTGCTGAGCGCTACAGAAGCTCACCAATTAACACCCCTCTGCTCAGAACTCTGTACACAAGTTCAGGGACTGACTGCACAAAGACTGAGGATACTTTAGGCTCACGTTTTTTATGTTTGTGTACAGTATTCAGCATGGAGCGACAGGGAGCAGGTTAGATCTTTGTTGGTCCCACAAAGGGAAACATTGAAGTCTTATTGGAATAGATTAACACAGTTGGAAAAGCTTCCCTTTTGCAGCAGGGATGTCCAATAAGTACTCAGCTGCCTGACACCGATGCAGTTTTGCACTTTGTTTTTTCTTCCTGTCACTCTTCTTCTTTGATCACACTTTCAACAAAGATTATTATACTTGAGCACCACTTGTGTTGCACTCATTGATGTCCCACCACTCGAATTCATGATAAGCTTCTATCCTCCTATCAGCCTGAATCCATCTTATATTAAAAAAGAAAAAAAGAAGAAAAAAAAAACGCCTGGAATGCACGCTTTTCTTGCATCATCTCAAATTTCTGTCCTTTGAAAAGAACTCAATAAGAGGGCACATTCATGTGGAAGACGGCTCTCTCTTTCATTACAGAGCTGGCAGGGTGCAGACAAAACCCACTTGTGCATTTTCTATTGTGAATCAGCGCATGCCTGCAGGCTAAGCTCAGTAACAGATGCACTGGCCCCTGTGACAGTCGCTCTAATCAGCTTCATCTCTATCCACACAGCATATCATATGCACTGTATTTGTGCAGTGATATTTCCCACTCGTACATATGTCCTTCGTCTGTGACCGAGTTTGATTAGATGGAGAGCGATGATTAATGACTTCTGCTGGTTAATTGTGTGTGTGCATTTTCCTTCACGTGAATACAGTAAATTGATGAATATGTACGGCAGCGTGAATACCTGGGCCAGAGAACAGCTGGTCTCTGGACTGGTATTCCTGGTTTGTGGACTAAGTTTTTTTAAATGGTAAATGGATTCCGTCATGTTGGCTTGACAAAACTATTGACAGTGTGCATCGATCCAGAGCAACGCTGATGGATCTTCTGTCTGTTTTGGTCAGATTAGTTTTGTTCTTCATGCCAGGACATTTTATTTACAAGAATCTGAAATCAGTACTTTAATGTATGTATATGTTGTATATGTTTATTTTATTCACATTAAAGATGTGTGAAAAAAATCCCACACTCCAAACAGCCATTACATTTTTTATGTCATGCACCATTAAAAATCCATCTGTTTTACCTGCGGTACCTGTACAGTTACAATATTTGCTCATAGCAAAAAATGCAGTTGTATTTTTATATTCATTAGTATTGTATACAATTTTACTTTGTGCCTTGCTGTCCACAGAGCCTCATCTTTATGACTCCAGTTCCAAGTGCTTCTTTTACTCTATTCTAGATGGTATTTGTTTTTTGAGCATAAATTGATCTCCACAGAACCACAAAAACGCTATTTTTGGGACAGCAGTCCTCTTTAGTCGGACTGATGGTAGCAATACAGCCATTGTTTGTGGTTTCTTGGGAGTAAATGTTTTCAGAAACTCATTACAGAAGCTCATATTTGGAAGAACACCGTTATATGGGCAAAGGTTGTTCCTTCCTGCGATCCATCAGTCTTACCGTTATAACAGCGAAGAGATATTTGCCACATTTTCAACCTTATTTGCTCTTTTTGTGATCAATTCCATTACCTTCACTTTTTTTTTTCCTTCACTAAACGGAAACCTTCTTAGGTTTTGTTAAAAAAATAAAAATAAATGAGAGAAGAAGTACAAAAAAATTAAAGGATGATAATATCAGACAAATTGACATTTACAAATTCCTCAATCATGGACCAAAAAGCGACTTCATTTTTTTTTTAACAAGGACTTACCATCATTTCTTCCTTCAGACATCCAGTTGCCAAAACAAACATGTTGTTGTTTTGAGAACTGAATCAGAAATATTTTTCGGGATGTGAAAATAGGACACAGCGAAGGATTTTGTCAAACCAGGATTCTGTCCTGTGCTGTCCTTTGCTCACTGTTCAATTGCTGTTGATGAACTACTGCAAAGAATTGACAAATTATATACCACTTGTCTGGTGTGTGTGTGTGCATGTCTCTGCCTGATAACATAGATGTTTGACCTCTACAAGCCCTTTACAGCTAATGACCTGACCTGGTAGACCTGCACACACACAAACACACACACACATGAACACACATACACATAGGTTCAATAAAATACGCACATAACAGTACATGTCATTTTGACCTACATTCAGTGGTTCACTATAGTGAACTAGGTTGCTGTCGACCTACGGTCTGTCTATGAGCGTTATTAGCTTAGCCTCAGCATTTACTGAAAAACACATGTCCAGAGGAGATAAGATTAATCAGGACCGTGTTGGTTTGCAGGCATGTTGATGTTCATGGGGTTCTATTCACACACTCACACATACTTGACAATATATCCATGCATCCATCCTCTAAAGCCAATCCTATTAAGGCTCAGTAAAGGAGCTGGAGACAATGGCAGCTGTCGGTGGACAAAAGGCGTTAAACCTGGTCGGAAGAGGAAACCATGACGATGCCGCATAAACAGACAACAGCCATAACAAACCCTCGTTTGTTTGTTGGTAGAATATGGGATGAACACAAGGAATGAGAATCTACACTGCATATGTTTCAAACTGGAGGCCTGTGGGCCAGATGTGGTCCTTTTGTTTTGAGTCTAAAAAGCCAAAAATGCTATGCTGCTTTAGAAATAAAATGTATCAATAACTTTTGCCCTGCAAAAAGACAGCAACCAACCACTCGATAGCAGTGTAATCACATTAGATCGTAACAACTGTACAAAGAAAACGCATCTTCACGTAAGTACCAGCTTGGCATGATGGATTGAATTATTTGTGTTGTGACACAAAGTAAAGTACTAATTTATGTAACATGAATCATTAATAAACAAATAATGAGACAGTTATTTGTCAATCCATTATTAAATAATTACGTTTATTATGTCTTCGTTTTTAATCCAACCCTTTAAAGACGCCCTTAATGCTGATGTGGTCCACGGTGAAAAGAAGTTTGACACCCCTGCAGTGTAGACCAAGGGGTGGTCTCTCAGAGCCTGGACAACAACCAAGTCACTTCTAATTGTCAGGCACTTGTGCTAACCACTGCACCAGCAGGCAGCCCTGGACAATTGTTAAAACTATTGTACTAGATTTGTTTTTTTTTTAGTTATTCACCACAAGGATTTGGTCACTTCGTGATCCACACATGATTAGGCCGAATTTGTCAGCACTTCTGGTAATAGCACCTCCATTAGAAGGTACATCACGTAGACAAAGTTGCAGATACCACAGGATTTACCTGTGCGATTCTCCCAGGTCTTCTTGTTATCATTTATTTATTGCTATCTAAAATTACAGTTTCAACTACAAAAGCCTTCTGGAGTTAAAAAGAAGGAACAAAAACTAATAGAAACTGTGTGTCAACAGGAAGGTGCAGTCGTGATTAATGATCCCCAGCATGTGCATGGTTTTCACTGGAATGAAAGAAGTCCAGAGTAAAGACAAAATACAGTCCAGGTGTGTGAAATGATTGGACTTCTATGGTCGCTGAGAGTTTTTTTCCACAGTAATAATCCTTTATTACGTCGACACAGGGTTTGATTAATATGTTTGTCCTGATTTTTCAGGTTAAGTTAAATGGGTCTCATTCCATGGGAAGGGGGAACAGGGATTACGAAAAAGATGAATTTGGGGAAATGTTTTGGAAACGACTGTAAGTTAGTGGAGGTTAATGAGCAGTGTGCCCTGGAAATCACATGCACGCCTATGGTGTATACTGTGTGTTGTACAAGGTTCACTGGCTCCAGTGGCGAGGCAGAAATGGACCAGTGTGCAGCTGTTTTTTTTTTTTTTTTTTTTTTTGCAGTAACCAGAAACACGTAGTTTCATACATATTCATAGTCCTGCAATTTTCCTCCGATGCCCCGTGGGGGGGGGAAAAATGGGCCAGGTTGGGGTTTTTTTTTTTTTTTTTTTTTTTTTTTTTGCAGTAACCAGAAACACGTAGTTTCATACATATTCATAGTCCTGCAATTTTCCTCCGATGTCGGAGACAGCTTTGACGTTATCATATGTTCACATGCAAATAAACTGACTCTACATGCATTGATTTACACTGATTGCTCAGGGAATTGCTACAGCATCCTTCTGCTCCGTGTATGGACAAAGGACAATCGGAAGCACAAACACTCAAACCACACTCGGGTTCTGCTGTGTTCCTTTATCTGTCATCGCACGAAACATAAACATTTATTTTTCTTCTCTTTGCACTAATAGTAGGTTAATGTTCTGTGGTGGTTGAAGTGGGTTGACTCCTCATTTTGTCGGTGGTGAAGTGTAATTGTTTTGACAGTGTGGTTGGGTGACAGACTGTTTGTCAGCATTCTTTATGATAAATTACACCGTGTATGGACGGAAGGGTCTACGGAGAGATGGAGCATGATGCACACTGATGCAGTAGTAACGTGAAAGTACACTTTATAATGGGTGGAATGTGCTGTCACTCTTGGCGCCACTCACTGTTGTCAGGGTAAGTGCACACAAATTAGTTTTGTGTACAAACCTTCACACATCAGGCAAACTTCCAGCTACCTCATCTTTACGTCAGTCATCTTGGATTCAGCCCACACTTCAAACAGACACCGTTCTCCTTTATAGTGTTACCTATTATTATTAGCGCCAAAATTTAATAGTAATATTCAATTCAATTGTGTCTGTCTTTCTTTTCCTGAGTATTGGGGACACATTGAGAATACTAAACGTATATTTAAATGTAAGAGAATAAAGTCGTACATTTATGAGAATAATGTCATACGTTTACTGTAAAGTTAGGACTTTTTCATAAACTTACGACTTTTTACTGTTAACATTACAACTTTATTTCTCACCAATCTTTGACAGATTTCAGATTTGGTATTCACATTTTTACTGTATTTTTTATATATTCCTCCAGACTCCAGTTTCTGACATTGTCATTTGGGCTGAGAACATAATTCAGTCACTCAGCCAATCTATACAGTGATGTGAATCTTGGAGAGGCAATAACCATGCAAATGAGGGTGTGATGCATATACAGCTGATTACCTGTGCACAAATCCAATCACACAAACACTAACACAATGTCCGCGAGCTTGTTAAACAGAACAGATCGTCCTTAAATGCAACAAGACACGTCGCAAATGTTTTTTTTTTTTTAGTGCAGCGTTGCCTGTTTAAAACTCTTTTACTTCCACAGGTTCTGATATCAGTTGTACTGTAAGGTAGGACTGTAAGGGCCAATCATTGCCTTTGCATTGATGCCGTCTGAATTCCTTGCAGTTGTGGATCATTTAGAAAATGATAAATTCTGGTAAATATTTGTCTTCTTCTTTTTCCCTGTGCTTTGGATTTTCTTAGCAGACTGCGAACCCAAGGTGTCAATGTGAGCTGAATTATTAAGGAGAAATTAAAAGGTAGCCTGTCGCAAAATACAAACTCAAAACATAATTATCATTTTGGGTCAGCAAATTAAAATTGAATTTGTGTTTCTGGCTGTCATTATGGTCATTAAAGACAATATTTAAAACAAAAACACCTTTTCCGTTGGTGAAATATTTATTAGTGTCTGAACTGACCTTGTGCTTATTAACTGTTGTTAGTACTGTTGTCTTCTGTCTTGACTAAACTGGCAACCTGTTAGGAGTGGGACCACTCTCGCCTTTTGCTGTTTTTTTGCCGTCTATAGTTTTCCTGTCAAGATTTATTGTAAAACATCCCATATGGTATGTTTCTCTCATGACTGAAGCACATGCTTAAGGACAGTCACGTAGTCTCCACCATCTTTCCAGAATATTCCTGTGCCTCTGATGCCAGAAGATTTGCTAATGAGCTCATTAGTTAGACACACGAGCAAATAGCTTGTTTTTTGACATTTGATATGCAGCTCATGTGAAGAGAGTAAGTAATTTATTTTTTTCTTATGATGTGTCCAAACTTAACTGTCCAATATCATTGAGAAAGAAAACACAATAATAAGAGTAAAATATAGAGGATGGCACAGAAAAAGGTACTTCTTCACAAGTATAATTGAATGAATATGTACACATGGCATTTCCTCAGATACACATATTTACAAACTGTTACTTTCACAGCCCGCCCCAGTAATTATGCCATATTGTTATAGAGCAACAGCATGCGGATGGAAGGAAACTCCTGGACTCACATTTTCCACGTTGTATTTTACTACACAGACGCGGAGGGGAGGTATTACGGAGAAGCTACACGTTGCGTTATTAAAGTTCAATACCTGGAGCCAGCCAGTGACACGGTGTGAAGTCAGTGTCTCACAACGGGTGGCAATGTGTGCCATGTCTTCTGGGAGGAATCCCAATTAAAAGCCCTCAGAAATATGCGCTTCCTTTTATTCTAGACGCGTCTCAAATTCTTCTGTTTTGACTGTGGCGCTCTGAATGAAACAGTATTCTTTTGAATTACCTACACTATTGTTAGCATTTGTTACTTCAATATTTCTAGTCAAATATACATAGATATATAACATACTACTCATAGTTATGAATGTAAGTTTAATTGGTCTCTAAATTTGGATCTTAAAATCCCTTACAGATTTTACCCCGCCTTCACTCTGGTCTGCTCCGATTGGCTCCAGCTCCCAGAACGACCTTTAAAACAATATGCATTCCTCAAACTTGAGGGAATTTACTAAACTCTTATCATGTTGTAATAGTAGAACACCTACACCTAGTGTAACTTCCAAAATAAATTAGAGACATTTTTTCCATCCTTCTTTGTGAATATAACAATATAACAATCCCACTCTATAACAAATGCCCATTCACATCGCGACACGTCTCTTTTTCTGTAAAAACATGCATGTCTATAACCGACTACATTTTTTTTTTTGCATGCACACAGAATGATGATGATTTATGGTTGAAGATGAGCATTCCTACTCACACTGGAGTGATTGCGAAGGGTTCAAGAAGGTTGCTACAGTGCCTGTAATGAAAAGAGCACTGGGAGAGGGATGGCAGATGAACTGATTTATGACACATCTAATGACGACATTGAAGGACTTGACTCCATCCCTCTAATTGGCTCCTCACATGGACACACATCTCCCTGAGTCCCTCACACTCTCTCTCTCTTACAAAATAATTTGCCCCTGGTCTGCTTCACATTTGGTTTGGTTTGTCTGCTATGTCATTAGGCCAATTTAGAATAATATCTGTAATATCAGTGATATATTATCAGAGTAGTAGTTTTTAGTTTTCTAGATCAATGAAACTACAGGAAAACATTCAAATAAAAAAAAATACATTTGCATTAAGAAATCACTGACCTTTATAAGCCTGATAATATTATTATTTATTTTTGACATAGTCGCTGATATCATTAGTTTTAATAGAAGCTAGTTTATGCTAAGGTGAATTGGGATTTCAAATCCCAGGGATTTAGAGCTCTTTTGGGATTTTTTTCCTTGCACCTTGAGAACTTCCACTTCACCAGTCAGGATACAGGAAGCAGGAGAGTGTGCTTTACTGCAGAGCTGTGTTTTTGGACCTCCCTATATTGACTATCTAGTTCCCTTTTTCTACTTTTCATTACTTTCTTTGCCAATGTTATCGTTCCACTCTTAAAAGTAAACTCCAAATAACATGTCAAACACAATTCAATGTAAGTGTAAATAGGACCTGGCACTTAATACACTGTATAAATGTAGTGCCATTTAGTCTGGCTTTTCTCACTCTTATAGACTGTTTGTTCTTTTACTCACATCCCTCAAGAGACGTTGAAGAGTTGTCTTAAAGACAATGTGTCAGTGTCTTGTAATTTATTGTTATTCATGTTTATTTGTGGATTTGAAAGTGTTGACATACTGTTTACCCAGTACAGTATATTTATAGTATTTTTTCCACTAATTTAGCAACTAAATTAGTGACACTTATAAGTCATTGTTTTTTTTTCTTCTTCTTGACACTCTGTGAAGGGTTTCATATGTTCACGTCATTTTTATTTCCTTTTCCCCTCCTCCATTTTACTCCTCCATTTAGACTCTATCTTCACTCATATGAGGCGAAGCTGTATTGATCCATATAATGTTGCTTTACAATGTGCTCTCCTATAATGTGCCTCGTTGTGCTTTTCACTAATGCATCCTCCATACAGGGAAAAGTGATACATTTAGGACACAGCTCGTCTGCCCTGGGAGATAGAAAAGCACTTTTCTGCTGTAGGATTTTTTTTTTTTTAAGAAAATTTATTTATACTTTGTTCTGCTATATCTATGAAGTCAAACCTTTACCAACCACAAAAAAGGAGCAGCACCAGCACCGGCTATGTTATACTTTATAGCTACACTGAGAGAGAAAAAAACTCCACAGACACACGCCTGTTAATCTCCACATGTTCCTTTCGTAGCTTTAGCTCATGAAGAGAATACAGCAGTCAGTTGTTCTATCAGCTCCCGGTGTGATGCTCATACACTAAGTCGTTTTTTAACTCTGGGCTTTGTGACAGTTTCATCCTCCAGCCGATGCAGTTGTTTCTTGCACCTGTAAGAAAATATCGCTACACTGAAATATCACGATATTTCATTTCACAAGACACTCTATCGATGCTCTACAGCACTCGATCATTTAAAAAAAACAACAATTTAATGCAAATATACATGGTGTTAGTTCATTTTATTTTGCTTTTATTTTTTTCTCTAGAGATTACTAGCATGGACTAGCAAAACATTGATGATCGGGAAAAATGCATTTTCTTAGATTCAGTATAAAAAAAGAATAACATAACACGAAAGAAAAATTGTGTAACTGACTTAAAAGTCAAAATTGATTTTGGAGTTATCTAGCACTTCTCATTTTGAAGTGGTTCAGCATCAGTAAAACCGTGTCCTTCCTACAAGTCCTGCAGGTGGACGTAATGATTAGCGAGCAACAGCAGTGACAGGCAGCACCGCGGCGAACAGCGAACAGTGATGGAAGGTAGAGACGCAGTCAGTCAGAGTGAAGACAGCCTTACACAAGGTGTCTAATTAGAGGAGGTGTTACATATGTCATCTGTTTCCATGTCAGCCGGAACCAAAGGAGCTTTCTTTAGCTTGACAAGCTAGTTATCTGGGCCCCATGGTAGTCTGTGCGCAATCAGAAGTATCATACAGTAAATCTGGAATAATCATTAAAAGGTCATAGTGTAATCCATTCACCAATTCACCAGATCTAGGATATAAATGCTAATCATTTTTATCATGTCTGGAGCTTAGATTCGTATTGATGAGTGAATCTCCTAATAAAAGAGACGCTGATAAAATAGTATTATTAAAAACAAACCACATGAAGCGTTGATAACATGGTTCTGTATAACTTATGTACTTTACAAGAACCTGACTTGAATTCAGATTAGATCACACTGCTATGATTAGTCATTGTTATGTGCGTGTTGCCAAGTTCTTCATTACATCGTCGAGTTGCACTACAATCCCAGATGCACGTCTGTCTGAAGCTGTACATTAATGTACAGATTAACCTTGTTTGTCACGCTCTCCTTCCTCCTCATCCCACCACCCTTCCTCTCCTGCTCTCAGTGATTCCCTGGAGGGCGTTTCAAATTTATGAAAATTGACTCGGCATCTCTTTGAGCAGATGCTCCTGCTTGGCAGCGAGGAGCGCTTCATTAGTTATTTAAATCGGAATACCCCAGGACTGCATATTGGGCACTAAATTAATATGCTGTATGGCAAGAGAAAAATGGAGCTATTAGTGGAAAAGCCAAAAAGCATGGTGTCAGTGTTGGAGTATGTACTCATCTTGGTTGTGAGAGCATGTCTTAATGTCAGTCGAGGATATCAATGAATTTCCTACAAAGGCTAACCTTTGCGCAGTCTAACACCAGTAAAAGCCGAATGGCATTCATGAGAGAAATAGTTATTTTTTAAGACCGACGCATTACCTTGCACCGGCACATATAAAGTATGTGCAGTATATAAATATCACATATTCAGTTTGAAATGGCGACTTGGTGGTTGGTCCTCTGTCACCGTCTCCACATACTGTAGAATACTGTGTTCACATCATGAATTGGATAGCAGCCAGAATGTCAACCATTCTGATGCTGATATATGACTGCAGGGGTTTATGGAAATTGGCCTTAGACCATGATTTGTGGTCTGAGAACGGGGTAACATGCATTTCAATACCTGTCACGAGTTGCAGCAATGGACATTAACTCAGGTTTAGATGAAGTCATGCTTCTCTGGAGTGTTGAATATAACAGACCTCAGGACAAGCAGCTACTTAATACTTTATTAAATGCAATATTTCCTGCTAATGTTACATTAGCACACAGTGGTACTAGTAGTTGGACAGCAGTTTTGTTTTTTTCCATGGGTAAATCAAGCACCTGGTCTTGTTGCAAACTTCTTATAGTTGCAGTTTCTTGGTCTCTGTTGTGTTACAGTGTTCATGGGGCCCAGAATTCCTGGCTACATCCCTGCATGATCATTATACGCAGGTGCGCTGACAGGAATTCTGGGTCTAAGGAGGATATGACAGTGGGCCCCCATGTAACACACTTAAGAACATGAATACATTTCTACATACTCTGCAAAATTCACTACATGATGCCCTCAAAGCAATGTAACATGAATATTATAAAGAAAAAAATATAGTCAAATACCAAATATTAATGGAAATTTTACTCTAAAGTCTTGATTCCAAGTATGTTATAGTATTTTTTTTTCTTGTCCAACATAAAAATATAAGACAATTAAAAAGGCATTGAATTGATAAGATTGATCATTAATGGAATTGGAATGTGTAAATTCTGATCAATTGCCTTTAGATTTGTGCATTTCAAAGCCAATCCATCTGTGGTGAAGAGGGGAGGAAACAGGTCACGTAGGTCATGATGAGTTTTTTTTTTTACTCCCTCTCGATTCCTGTCCGGTAACGTGAGATTCCACCCTCAACCTAATTGGCCATTTCCTTTACATATTTTTCCGTCTTCTCACGTCCACTGGGAAGATGTGCCCAGAGAGAGCACTGGCTCCAGCTCACGATTTGTTTGGTGCAGTCTTCCACCTTGTATAAAGGCTTATAACTAAACATGTCATTTACTGCTAT
The DNA here is from genome assembly GCF_000523025.1 of Cynoglossus semilaevis. Classification (NCBI taxonomy): domain Eukaryota; kingdom Metazoa; phylum Chordata; class Actinopteri; order Pleuronectiformes; family Cynoglossidae; genus Cynoglossus; species Cynoglossus semilaevis. The sequence continues at coordinate 3,291,882 of NC_024310.1, read as the reverse complement.
TTGTTGCCTGTATATATGGAAATCACTGTTTCAATTAGGTCCAATGGCAACAGCCTTGGCTGTCACTGCTGTTCATTCTGGCTGAGGCCTGTGAGGAAATGGGCTGAGATTATTTCTTATTCGTTGTCATTGCCATGAATCGTGACCTCTTTTTATTGTGGCCTATGTTGAGCCTGGAGTGATTGAGAATACACTGACCAAACTTTAATATCAAGGACAGTGTGAGGGGGTGCTGTGTGGCCAGAATCCTGGTCTCCAGGAGAACATTTGCATGTAGATAAGTACTACTTTTTGTGTTTTTGTATCAACCACATTTTTAATGTCGTCCTTCACAAATGGATGGACAAGACTTAAAGAGCTAACTCGAAAGATACTCCCTGCAATTAAACTCGTGTCCCTGACTATAGTCCGTTGCCTTTTTCTAATACTTGTGGGTTATTATGAATGAAAAGAGCCTGGTGCTGCAATGGGGTTTTTGGTGATCAATCTTAAACCATCCTCTCCAATTTTCCATGGTCACTGCTTCCATCCTGCCTGCCCTTGTCGCTTGGCTGCACCAGCCAATTATGCCCTAACTATGTCAGTTTATTAGAGGACAGACGTGGCCCTCGCTGCTGTATTGACCTCATACGATAGGCCTTCCAACCTCCAGGCTCCCATTAATTACAACGCCCTTGTTGATCGTGCAGAATTACAAGGTGTTAGGTAAATAATACAATTCATGAAAGTGTTTGTGATTAGTTTATATCCTTTGGGAATTTGTTCAATTAAATTAAACCTATGCAATAACACCGGGCATTATAAAATGTTATATATTGACTTTTAATGATTACCTTTTGGACTGCTTAGGATGTGATCTCCATTGCTCCTAAATGAAGCAAAAAAAAAAAAAAAAATGAAAAAGCAGGATTAGAAATGTTCCAGTGAAATCTACCTTTCTGTTAGTTAGCTAGTTCACTGCCTCCTCCTTCTGATAATTAACTTGGAACCGCACAGAACTATATTTTATTATTTCAAGATAAAAAAAAAACTGTTTTCCAAAGTATGACACATATCACTGAAGAGAGATGGACAGATTGCACACCCACAGGCAGTGTGGACCCTCGAAATAGGACACAGTCAGAAGGACCACGACAGGATGAGATAAAAAAGATGAGAGGGAGAGTGACATCTGATTTTTTTTTTTTTTTGTGGAATGGTGTGAGGATGTCAGAAAAAACCTTTTAAAGTTACCTGAAAGGATCACATTGTTGATGAATTAATTAACTGTTTTTATATTGTTTCAAATTATGATGCTCAACATTTTCTTCTTATTCTTTTTTTTACCTTTTTTGTAGGTTGTTTTTGTTTTGCATTAACTTGACTTCATTCCCAGACAGTCACTGTTTTCTTCTAATACCTAGAATGGCATTCCTACTTAGAATGTCGGACTGAGCTTTTGGTTTAAATTGACAGTTTTTAGCCTTTACAACAAGCAGACCTTAATGTAATGCAAAGTAAAACCCTATTACACACAAAGAATGATGTTAAGTGAGGGTTTATCAGTGTTTGAGGGAATAAATTACACAGAAAAAGACAAAAATAGATCAGGATTCTCCACAAAAAGCAGCTATTTTAGTGATGTGTTGATGAAAGCTCCATGTGGTTCCAGTGCTACGTGACATAAGAAAACTCAAAGCCTTAAAATAAGAAGGGACATTTTTTCCGCCTTAACTCTTTTGTGCAGTGGAGGCTGCTCGGAGTAATGCTCGAGTGGCTCAATTGTCGCCCTTCAGCTGCAGAGGTGAACCTAGTATTGGCTGCACTGTGTAGTCTTATTATTTTGGCCCCAGCATTCCCACAGGCCTGAATGGAGCTCGGTGCAACTGTCAGGGGAGGAAAAGAGCGACTTGACTATCTATAGTCTGATATATCTACAAGTTCTCTCTCTCTCCCAGGCTTTTCTTCATTTTGTGCTCCGACTCCATGCCCCCTTTCATGCGAGCTTTTCTTCATTTTGTGCTCCGACTCCGTGCCCCCTTCCCTTCCTTTGATGGCACTTCCACTGTCCACCCTATCCATTAACTGCCTCTCTCCTTTCCCTGCATTTACCCTTTCACCCCATTTTCTCCTGGCGACCTGACCTGTTTCTGTTTGCCCATATGTTGTGTTTGTGGTATGTGTGTGTGGGTGAGCGAGGCACTGACAAAGTGGGGTGGCATGAAGGATGCCGGAGCATGACCCTTGTGATGGAGGAGAGCAACGAAGGTGTCCAATCCATTACTGACAGGGGCTAAGTGGAGCCACGTCGTCCCACTGTCTGACCGTTTAAGCACCGGGCTGGCCTCCGCCCAAGTCATTAAAGTCTCCTGTCCCAGCTGTAAAATAAAAGGCCATATCACTAAGGGACAATTTGTATCCTTGTCCAATCACATTTATCGGGACTGTATCACTGGCTCTCTGTCCTCACTTCTGCTCTCGCCTTGGACGATTGTACGGATGCCAACACAAACACAACCGGAACTGCCTTTATGTTTAAAAACGTTGGCAATAGAATTGATATACTGTACGGCATCTCGGGATTAAGTCTCTTCTTTTTGTCCTTGTTCACTCACGAGTGAATCCTACAATCGGAAACAGCAGCTGAAGTGACAGGAAAAACCGAAAACCAAGTGCGGCCTATTGATGTCGACCTTCACAAATAATATCTCAAAGTCTTTGATGCCATTTGGCAGTTGGACTCTAGACACACATTTTTGGACACTGGTGGAACAGGGTGATTAATATGCAAGGAATGGAATGCCCCCGTGCACAGCTAGGATGTGAAAGAGTTTCTGAGAGTGTGAGAGAAACACACAGAGAGGGAGGGAGTGAAAGAGAGAGAGAGAGAGAGAGAAAATGTTTACATGCATGTGTGTGGGTTGAGGAGTGGCAGCTGAAAGCGGCCACAGAATGGCGGCAGAGGAAACACAAAGAATCCTGTGTTACAGCTTGAGGGGAGTATACACTGACACAACCCATAACAACAGTGGAATGAAAGGCTTTCTCTTGAGGTTTTAAATGGTTTCATACAGAATGAGATGAGAATGTAATGAGCACCAGTCAGAGGTTTACTGTGGGTCGGATCTTGATGGACTTCACACTAAAGTGTCCCAAAATGGCGTCTTAATGAACTTCTTCCAACATCTCTACTACAAACACAATGAGTAAATAAAGTTTCCCTTTACGCCATATCCAATAGGATGCACGTGTAGTTACACTGTAGTCATCATTTGGAAGTGTTATGCCCTTGTTTAGGTAGGCCTATTTTGCGGCGATAAAACAGTGCACTAAAGACGTGGCTTTAATTTCAGGTGCGACGTTGTCAGCTCAGACGTCTTTCATCACAATAATAATTGAATGAGAAATAACAGCTGCTTTTTTATTATAATTTTATGACGGAAATAGCTCTGCCTGTGTTAATTAATCAGTTCATTAAAATAGAAGAGTGATGGAAGTGGAAAAAAGTCAGATGAAAGATGGAGGGGGAAATAAGATGAACATGACAACACATTCATTTTACTCCCTGGTGGTGGGTTGAAATGAAGTTCATGGACAGGAATTACTCACAAATGTGTTTTGTTTTACCCTCCAACTCAACACAATCAAACAAACAAAGACATTACAGAGGAATTTATGTCCACATTGAAGTCCCATATACATGCACTGAACATAAACAACAGAAGTGAGTTTTGTTTGTTTGTGAAGGGAGTTGTTTTGCTTTTGTCTCTGTGGACTGAAATGAAAAAAGACAGAGACATTTCATCAAATGTCTCTGCTCTGCCTCAACATATACTGTAAGCTCAGCTGTGCCTGTGGTTGAACAGAGATGTCTCTCAGCTGTTAAAGCAGTTGGTTTTAGCGTACCACTGTACAGTGGAATCACTGTATATGTTTAAATTCTGTTACCAACATCGGATAAAGGATCTCTTTGATTTCCCAATCGTACCACGACTGAATCAGCAACAGGATGTGACTTCTACCCCGACTCAGCTATTACCACATTTAATAAAAATAAAAATAAAAACTTCCAAAAAGGTCAGTGTCAAACCTGCAAAACCTTTTAGTTTTTCTTTAGAAACCAGGCAACAAAAAAAGCATCTTGTCTTTGAGTAGTTCAGCGTCTGACACCGCTGCGGTATAGATGCTGACATCAGTACCAAGGGTCCTTCATGGATCTCAGCAAAAACATTACAAAGCTACAGATACCCTCAAACACAATGACACATAAGCATTCAGTGCCTTTAGACGAGAAGGGAAAACGCAACATCAAAGTTTTATAGCCTCATATATAAAACAGAAGGATGATTCTATTGGCCTGTCAGCCATGCAAACATCCAGCCCCCAGGGACCCTTCCCTGGCAGGAGTGATTTAATGTTCTTGTTACCATTAATTTAGTTTATGCTCATATGCTAAAACATCTTTCCAGGTTAATGCACCTTTGGTGGTCGGAATCATCTTAAAACATGATATAATAAATTAAGTTTTTGGATGTTAAACAGGACCTGAAGCGATTGTTCCAATAACAAAAACATGGTTTAAGTGTGATAAAGACGTCAATTATTGTAACAATAACTATGACACTCCTGTCCTGATACCAAACCGATACTACTACAAATAAATTTAGTTGGGTATTATAATCTACATTGATATCTTAAATTATTTTTTTAATTATATAATAACTATTATGTGTTTGAATAGGAGTATGAATGAGATGATTTCTAATTCCAATGTGATTCACTTCATATTTCATCATTACCTTATTGTAACTGTTAAGTTCTGTGTCATCATCACAGTTCTGTTCAGTGCTGCCCAGTGTCATTCACCCATGCACCGTGAGGGATAAAGTGACTTTGTTGGGAGGCACTCAGCCTCAGCACCTGCTGAAATCGGGTATGAGTGTTTGCAGGAGAAACACATGGTTTCCCCTGATATGCTTCAAACAGGCAGTAAACGTTTCAATGACAGTGACTGCAGCGCAGGGGGAATTGCATGTTCCAGATTGTTCAGGAGACGAAGAAGAGAAATGACAGGGGAATGAGGAAGCCTTAGGAGTTAACTTTTATAGAACATGACCAGGCAAAAATCATTTGTGAAACACTGTTAATGAGCTGATTTCTCCCACTTACTACACTGTGCAGTGTCAACAGTGGCCACAGAGAAGCACACTGCCAGGATTAATTCTCATTATGGGAACTGCAAGAGAAGACCTCCAGCCATTTTTTTGCACTGCTAGGCCCTGGTATAGATATCTGCTGTGACTGATCCCATTATATGCACACAGTACAAAATTTGACCGAAGAAATTAAATTTGCTCCCCAGCATACAGTTAGGCTCGATGCGTCTTTTTTTAGATTATTACTGCATAAAGAAATCTGTGAATTTGTGACTAAATAGTACTATTGTGTGTGGTGCTCTGTTAAAATGACATGCAGTACATGCAAAAATTATATATGTACATATTTTACATACAGTATCTATATATATATATATTTTTTAAATAGTGTTTGCTGAGGCTTTAATTTCAGGTGAGATACCTATAGCTGTTTCTAACTTTCTGTCATATCCTTGATATGAATTCAGCTCAAACCTCTGTCCCCTCATCAGTGGTGGTCTGCACACTGATAAGACACAGTGTTAACACTGGATGCCCATCCTCAGGGGAACACGACCTGAGATTGTAGACTTGGTGAAATCAAAGAATAGAACTTGTGCTTGGTGGCCCTTTGGCCCAGAGGCAAAGTCTCTGTCATTGGTGTGGAAGCCCAGGGTTCACCTCCTGGGCAAGATCCAATCCTGGTTAGGGCAGTTGGCGCCTTCCAGTGGGCTCACCACCCGCAGGGAGCTTCACGAGGTGCTGGCACGGTGCAGTGTGATTTGGGTGGGGGTCGTGGAGACTGCTGCCCCCGGAAACGGATAAGCGGATGGAAATAGATGGATGGATGAATGGGTGGAACTTCTGCTTTGCAGGCAGGAGTCCCACTGCTGCATCACTCTGAGCCAACTCTCACTACAAGTTCATGAAAATTATAGATGAGTTTGGATCCCATGCATTTTCATCTTCACAACCCAGTAGAAAAGAAACAGCCACGTCGGGATCTGTGCGTTGTTCTGCACAGACAAACCCATCTCTGGCTTCATCCTCGTTCATCTGCTTTCCATATTCATCTCCGAGCCCTTCACTGATGTGAGGTAATGGAGTGTCAGAGGATCCAGAATGATGCTCTCTGACACTAATTGTTCTCTCATTTTATGGGCCGCATCTGAGCCAATCTTCAGAGTACTCTATAATTAGGCCCGGGTGGAAAGAAGACAGTGATGCGGGGACTACGAGGGAGACGAGCAGTCACACAATTTGTTCACAAATATACTTTTCAAATACACAAATATCGTCTGATATGATCACGTCCTCCTTTGAACCACACTGCAGGTAACACTCTGGTTGGAGTGTCCACTAAACATGTGTGTGTGAAGCGCAGATTCCACTTATGCTTCTCTCCATGCTTCATAAAATACATTTAGATTTAACAACCATGTGATTAACATCCAAATTGCTTGACCAAGTAGAAAAACACGGTTGTAATTGACCAAGACTGACCTCACATGGGATTTAGATACAAAGCCTTGTGTAGAAATGAACTAACGCCTGCTGTAGGAACTTAGTTTGTAGATAATACCCACATCAGAATAAGTTATTAAAAAAAACAAATAAATATGGACTTTTTCTGTTGTTTCTTTGTGCAGAACGCAATCAAATCATTTGTCTTAAAAGTGTTCTGAGATTATTTAAACAAAATATTCTTGATTGTCCATTTTTCAAATAAATTTCTGGCCTTTCATAAAATTTCATATAACAGACCCTTATTCACAGAACTGGAGTTTGACGAAGCCAGAACAACACGGCTCATTTCGCAGGAGTAACAAAAGATTTTTATTTGACTGACTTTTCACTACAGTTAAGTTAAAAATGTAATTAAAAATTGAGATAGTACCCAGTGGTAAAAATGTCACTTTTGTTTTGAGTGTTTCTGAAGCATTAATTTTTAAGGTGGTTACTATTTAAAGAGAATAATTACTGGAAACTGTCATTTCTCTTTAAGTTTCCTGTTAATTAAATCTTCACATTGATTATTTAAAAAATGCAAAACATCCATAAACTCCATGTAAAACCAGTAATTATTTGCAATTTGCACAGAATGGAATGTTCAGAAAAATAGTTTGCGTCGTAGTTTCCTGTACAGACTATATTGATGCATTTTTACAAAAAAAAAGTTCTGTTCTGCACCCGTGATACACAACTGGGAATGCTCCTTCTAGTAAAGCGAGGCATTACATTTGGACGTCTGCATTGTTACAAGATGACCATCATTTATCTCTATGGGAAAATTGACCCTCGTTGTCCATTACAGAGTCCAAAACAAACTGAATGAAGATGGTGAGAAAATTGCAGATATGTGGAGACGGTCATTACGGCTCTGAGAGCGTCGCCCTCATTATCTACCTTTTTGGACAGGAAATCAGTCAAAAATTGAAAAGAATCAGTAAATAGCTAAGAAGGAAGAACCAGTGTGGAATGGACACCACAGTCAACCTTTTTCATTCTTTAAGCCATCCATTGTTTAAATCGATTGTTCCGCTTTAGTCATTCCCCGGGGAGCCATTTAGGCTGACTTGGCTGTGGGCAGCATTGTGAAGTCTCTCCCCCCTCTGTCTCTCTTCTTTCTCTTACTGTCTTTCTTTGTCTCCCTCTTCACGTAGCCCGACATCCAAACATGGACACACACACACACACATACAAAAACCAAAAGATGAATTTATTCTGCAACAGGAATCTCTCCATCGACCGCGGGTTGCTCTTTGAATCTCCTGAAACCGTATATCTCTGGCTTTTTGACACTGGATCAAACTAGACGCCATTAAAACACATTCAACTGCTGGTGTTCAATGCCTAGTGTGTGTGTGTGTGTGTACCTGCTCAAGGTATACATGTGGGGACAATGCAATGCCTAACAGGTACCCACTGAGTGAGAGTGTGAGTGTTAGGATTAGAATGAAAATCAGAGAGGAGTTAGGGATTAGGGTTAATCTGAAATACGACACTTTTTTGTTGGGATTCAATTCACAGGCAACTTTGTCCTGGTGGGGACATGTCTTCACTGAGTGAGAGTGTATTCTGAGGTTAAGGATTTAGTTAGAAGGATTAGAATAGAATAAGAATAAAGGTCAGATTAGAGTTATTTTAAGGATTAGGATTAGTCGTGTATTTTAATAGTTAGGGTAAGGGGCTAGGATAATGTGTGTGTGTGTGTGTGTTTGAGCAACTGCCATATTATTCCTACAACGGCTCACATAGGTGTTGATCCACACTGCACACAGCTCATTTCCAGTGTCGTTGACACAGTAGTTCTTGCCCTTGTGATTAATATGTTTGAACTGTCAGCTGCCCCCCCCGACACCCCCGACACCCCCCTGCCCTGAGGGCTCATTCAGAGAGTATTTGCAACCTCGATTACCACAAAAGGCCACACACTCTGGGATTCATCAATACTTTAGCCAGGCCAACACATGAGTAAACATCTCTTCAGTATGGACAGAGGGATGCAGCAGATTGGGG
>NC_024310.1:3272508-3283237 GCF_000523025.1 Cynoglossus semilaevis | reverse complement strand
GGGCCAGGAGGAGAGGCAACAAGATTTGTCTTTCAGGTGATAACTGAATACAAAGAAGGGACAAGAAGGAAGACTGATGGACTCTCAGCTGACAGAGAGTGAGCGAGGGGGGGGGGACGAGGGGGGGGGGTGTACACACAGGGTCTAACAGAAAGATATAATTGAAGGAACTGAGGGAAAGTGTTTTATAGATTTGTGGAGCGATTCTATCCAGTGTGTTGGTCGTGCCCTGAAATCACTCACTGCACACGGCTTTACATTAACACGGCTCTGGTCTCAGGGCGTTGTTTTGTCGGATGAAGTCATCGCGCTCTGCCCCGACAGATCCGTGTGTATGTGTTTATTTATCGCTAACTCTCTAAAGTAACCTGTGTGAACAAGTAGTTCCAACACATAGCTTTCTGACCTCCCCCACCCCCGCACCCCTCCCATTCTGTCTCTCTCTCTGCCTTATGTGTGGTGTGTGTGTGTGTTCTATAATGTGCCACTTTGCCACCCTTCAATTAGAAATGCCATTATTGCTCATAGCTCCTCGGAGGCCGTGATCAATCACTGTCATCAATAAAGACAGGCCAGTTTGTCAGGAAGCACCCACAGGCCTATATGTGTGCAGCAACAGCAGCAGCAGCAACAGCAGCAGCAGCAGAGAATTATCAGTTACCACCTCAACACTGTCTCTGCCTCATAATGACGTTATGGCTCGAACGAGATAACTTTATTTTTTTTATTTTATCAGTCACAGTTTGAGATAAATAACGGTTAAATAACACATTTCCGCAGGTGTTAGTGAGGAATTCATTCTTTCATCATTGGTCACCAGAACACCGGGTGTTTCTTCTTTGAAACTTAACTCCACACCAAGGTCAGGATTAAAGTGAGCAACCTTAATGTCACCACCATCTTGCTGTGATCTAGGTAGACACTGCTTCAAACCTAAGTTACGTCAAATAAAAACCCAATTTCAGTTCGGTCCAAATGTTGCTGGAATAAATCTTTTTTTTTTAATCTGGGTTTTGTAAGTTGCGGGGGGAAGTAGCGGTTCAATCAGAATTACTAACATGATGCGAGTGATGTGCAGTTCAACCCTATCCCCTGATGGAAAACAGTTCAGTTCAGGGCAGAGCTAAACTATTTGAAGTGTCAAGACTCAGACAGCTCACCTACTAAACCCTGGTGTTTGTTTTAATGAAGATGAACAGACAGTAAAAAAACAAACAGCTCATGATAAAGGCTCGTCCACAAATATATAACTTTCAGCTGTGAAAAATGATTACCTATTTTCTGCAGATTTTCTCCTGGCATTGATAAATCTCTATAATGTTAAGGACATTTTCATTGTCTAGTGGTGAAGTTGAGTTCATCTATGACCACAAGGGGCAGTCATTTCTAGTTTGTGTGCGTCATGAAGTCGGTATTCGTGTTTAAATCTTTTTTTTTATTCTCATCAGTTATACAGTTGTTTATGAGAATGGAATAAGGTTCTTATTTTGAAAGGGAACCGCTGTCCTCGTTTCAGCTGTTCTTGAATTACTGTGACTAAGAATCTTGACGTCACAAAAATAGACGCCATTATTTCTGATGGATTTTTAAAGCCTTCACCTTTTTTGTTCTTCTTTTTATTACTGAAATGAATTCAACTTTTTACAGCACAAAGAGTAATGATCCTGTGTTGCCTGACCTACACAGAGCTCCTATTGAGACGTACAATGATAATATCACAATCGAAGGAGTTATGCCGTCAGTGCTTTGTCGTGCGAGAGCGTGTTCTAACCTTTTTTCTACCAGTATAGAAATAATTATTTAGCTGTCACAAATGTAAACGCTGATAACTCCGGCTTATTCACAGTCATATTTAGTGACAGTGTTGACTTTGACCCTGGGATTTAAAAAGAAAAAAAAAAGAAATAGTAACATCCGAGACAAGACAGATTTCATGGTTTTGAAAAAGGGGCTGATTTTTATGATTAAAAAGTTATTTCCATTACTGTTGAGCGTTGAACTGTTAGTCTCCACTTGATCTGATCTTTCTTCCATTTTAAAATGAAACAATTCTGAAAAAACACCAAACCACATTTGAATTTCAGGTGTCTTTCAACCATGGGGTCGCGACACCACGCTGGACCACCTGGAATTCAAATGGGGTCGATTGAAATTTCCGATAAATATTTTTCAACAAAATGTTTTCATATATATACAGTATATATTTTCTTAAATATGATAAAAAACACCACACACAATCCTGGGCCGCTGTATTCTTTCACTTTAATGTATATAACTTGAGTTCAAATAAAACACAGTCTATAAAAATATCCAAGCTGATGCATCTGGATTGGGACTGTGATCACATAATTAAAAAACAAAAGTCTCTGGGTTTTCCAGAAATTTCTGTCACAAATGGTTAATTGGTCTAAATGACCTCATTACTGTCAAACAATGGGCATAAATAAACATATGTATCAAATGAATCAAAATCCCTTTTACTTTGACCTGAACGTCGTGAACCCAACCCTCCTCAGAGCTGTCTTCACGGAACACTTAACAAATGCCAGAGGTGCTATCACACATTAGCAAACTGACAATTCCACCTTTTGTGTGTGCTCCACTTTTTCAATTGTAGACCACAGTTCCTCCCTGCCCCCCTCACCCCCCACCCTCGCTGGCTTCTCCAGCTGCACTCACTGTAAATACCCAGCCTGGTTAAATGATAATAGTGACATTTGTAAAAAGAAAATAAAAAAAAAATTTTCGTGTGTGTTTAACAGCCATGGGGATAAAGTAACACAAATATTATGAAAATAGCCAGCGTCCTGAACGCCTCCGATGCAGCATCAGTGACTGAGTGTTTCTGTAGAAAACACCTGCTTGGAGATAAAATAATTTAATTCTTTTAAGCATATTTATTATAACAAAGTTATTTTCCACTCGGGTGTTATTATTCTTTGAATTATCAGCCCCACATTTTAGTGACAAATGGGGCAGTTTTTATTATGTGCAAAACACGTATTCCTGTAGAGGTTTTTAATTTGCAAATGGACCTCAATAAATGAGTGTTCTCAATATATTGTCGCAGTTAATTTAAGCTAAAGTCTGCCTGAGGTGCTTTGTGCTTGTTTTTTTTTTTAAAGCATCCACACATACACACACACACAAGTTGATCCCTCAGTTGTTCCTCAGCCTGTTTAACCCTCAACAAAAACTACAGCCGTGATAATCCTTGGACTTTCCACAGTAGGTCTGATGTCAAAGCTCAGACTCAACAAATAAGCGAGTCGGTGAGTCAGAAGACCCAGATCTGCTGCCAGTCAGTTTGTTGTTCAAATAAATGTCAGAGAAGAAATGTCAGAAGATTTGGAGAATTAAAAGATGTTCTGGAAAGCAAAGATTCTTTTCTAAGACCCGGTTTGAAAGGAGCTGAAACAGTTTTGATATTACACTCTGTACATCTAAAAGTGAGAGACGGTGAGAAAAAAAAGAGGTTTCCGTGTCAAAGGGAGCAAAGAAAAGAAGGAGTGGAACAGGGAACATGACATTTGTTTGAGTCCAGGTCTCCACTGTAATCATCAGCTTTAACCTTGGACTCAGAAATTTCACCCTTCTTTTAATCAAACAGACGTTTTTGCTCTCTCTCTCCCTCTCTGATCCCTTTTTCCTGTTTTGTTTTTATCTTTTTGCCCACATCTGTTTCTCTGTTTTATCTAAGATCTTCCAATTTATCTCAGAAGTACTCAGAGGAATATATCGCCTTTGATTTATGACAAAGCACGGGTCCAAAAAAAGTCCCTACGATTAAGTCAGAACTTTAATCAAAAATATTAGGACACGACATTTTGAATTTTCTATTCACTAAGGATGATCATTATTACAGTTTTGGATGTTTTGGCTGTTCTTGTTTCACAGAAGACATGACCTGCAACGCAGTGTGTGGTATGAACAGAACTGAACTGAACTTAACTAAAACAAACAAAAACCAAAGTGGTTAGTACCGAATTGAATTGAATTAAATAAATCTGTCAAAATTATAGGAAATAAGTTTTCAGAATTCAGAAGAACTCACTATTAGTTTCTAATTTTTTTTACAACTGTATTTGTAGGTCCTGCTGGACCAGAAGTTTATTTCAGTTGGCTACAAAACTTTTCTATAGCCTTTTTTTCAACAGTGATTTCATTGAGTACTTTTAAGCCCATGTGCATACCTTCATCACAGAAGCATGGCAGTTTTAATGCAACCCGGCCTAAGGGCTTAAAGGTCGTGCACTTACATCAGCAGTTTCTGCCCCCGGGGTTTACATTCAGTTTTTTTTCTAACTCTTCACTTTTCACTGAATTTTTTATTTTAGTAATTTCAGTAATTCATTGGTGTCCAAACATTTGTCGGCTGAGAAAGGAGGCAGAACCTTGCTGCAACAGAAATTCTTTGCTGGATGGTCCATTATGTTCCATTTACCAACCTGTTACCAGTTAATGTGCAGGTTAGGAAACCCTGCATACTTTTATATAATTGCCTTTTCAGTTTCATTTACTCCATTTACCTTGTGGCAGGCAGTATTTCAGAAATGAGTTTTTTTATTTAACAAACACAATCATGTTTAGAGCTAAGAACAGTAAAAAGGTGTTCCCTGTCACAGATGTGAATTACCAACCTTTTTGTTTTGTTTTTTTGATTAGCGTGCTCCATTGCTTTTGGATTTAGACGGTAGCTTGTGAATGATGGCTTTTCAAACTCGGTACATTTATTTTCACAGACATAATAACTGGGTCCGTGGATCTGTTTAAATGCAAGTTCTGTTCAGAATTCACTGAGTATCTTTAACAATACGAATGAGCTCTAAGGCTGTGACCGTTTTAAACTAATTTAGAGCGGCTGTAATGCTTTTAATTACCGACACATAGGTTTGTTATGTGATTACATGAAGAGAAAAAAAACGAAACGAGGTCCCAGATAAATGAAAGCGATTTTTTACAGGGATTTTAAATACAATGACTTCCTTTGAAGATGTTCAAATGTTTCAGCATCTTAAAGTGGATTGGATTATATTTCAAAGAATGTGCTAGCTGGTTAGAGTATGGCTGCTATTCTGTTTCTGTCAAATTTACCAAAGTTAGTCTTGCAACAGGATTGCAGCATAGACAGGATGCGAGGACAGTCAAATGATCACTGAGATATACGGAAATGAAAGACACCGAAATTCAGACTGTATTCTTTAGTGTATATTCAGGATAATACAGTGTTTTTGAGGTTGTTTTTTTTTTTGGATAGAGTTAATAAAAGGCACACTTTGTTTGCCTTTGCTTTTTTTAGGGTAAGAAACCACTCTTACTCAACCACACTCATTTTGCTTTCATTCTGACCTTGACCTGTGGGGGGCGAGCGGGTGGGGGGGTTACAGAAGCTCACTGCATATAGAAGACAAGAGAGAGTCTAGCTGGAGCGTGTAAATCTGTCCTCAGACACTCAGTATTCCTCGTTTCATTGCGAGGATAATCTTTATTTATTTCAAATCTCCAGACTGTGTAAACCAAAATTGAAAAGATGTTTTTTTGTAATGAGAGAAAAAAAGCGGTGGAAGTGGAGAAATGAAACAGTAGCTGATGGGATGGATTTTTCTTTTTTTTTTTTCAGGATGTAAAGCACTGTGTGTGACGGTGCATATCTTTGTGTTGGTGCAGCTCAAAGTATGTATTGATTGGTGCATGTTGATGTTATAATCAAGACGTAAAAAGACTGAATGTCAAACAAGCTGACGTCTCTCGTGGCCTTTAACTTCTGCTTAGGTCAGGTATGTCCAAAGTCCGGCCCGGGGTCAGATTACGGCCTATGGTCAAATTTTACACCGCCCGCAGACTGTGTCATAAAACGCTCACATGTACCGACTGATTAAGGTCTTTAGTCAAAAAGTTTTTGTCAGCCATAGAGGTTCTCTTACTTTTTGTTCATCTCCCCCTGTTCTAAGTAATTACCTCCCGTGTGACGCTCATTCTCTCTTTTTCTTTTTTCTAAGCAATTCTCTCTTGCTCTGCTCATCATGCTTGTGAATTCCCACCTCTCGTCTTTCCTTGACTCATCCTCCATCTCTTTTCTTCTTTTAGTATCCTTTTTTTAACCACCTTCTTTCACGCTCCTCTCTGCCTCTCCAGAGAAAAGCTGCCTGATAAGTCAGCTCCTTCGGACATGCCTTCTCCTCCACTCATTTCATTCCTCCATCTTACTATCATTTGTCTCTCAGGTCCCCCAGACCCTCGCAGAGTTAATGTACAAATCCCTGGTGTCTTTCTTCTCCTGTCTCCATAGCTCTTTTTCATCTTCCACTTCTCCACTAATCTTTTTTCTCTGTGCAGAAAGGAAGATAATACAAACCACTGGAAATTTTCATTCCCCCCCCCACCCCCACACCCCCCTTTAGTCAAGCACTCTATCTACTGGTTCCTCTTTTAATCAAACCTGGACATGGTTTGTGCTTCTCAAAGTCCAGAACGACAGGCTGTATTTTAAGCCTGTCATGTTACTGAACCTTGTTGCAGAACTTTCCTGCTACGAGATCCTCTACATACTGTACAAAATACAGTAATGAAAAACCATCCTCCCTAAATCTACAAACACTCACTCACTCACCGACTCAAACTCGTCGTGGTTCGAGTTGACATTTGAAGGTTGTGATTCACACAGAACGATGAACAGGAGAGGATTGGTGGAGCGGTGCCGTGTGGCAGAACGGTAGAACCAATCAACAAGTCCAGTCATGACACCTTCAGGCTTAGCCTCATCTTTATTCTCATCCAGGCCCGATCCCACATCCTTAGTGTTTTCTGTTATCACCTCCTCTTCTCTCTTTGTCTGATTATATCGACAATTCCAAAATAATATTAATCTCCTTTTTTTTATTATGTTCCTCATTTAGAAACAGATGAATTGTTTAACAAAATAGACAGATAGAGTATTTATGTATCTATCTCCTTTACAGAAAACCTAGAGTTTGTCTGAATTATATTCCACTTGGACTCGGTCCAAAACCTAAGAAGAGGCATTTTTAAGTACTGCGTTGGATTACTTTTGCTGTTAGGTCAGCACTTGCTGTTGCCTTTAACAAGCAAGTTCAACTTATACCAAACACTTGGTCTTTTTTTTTACAGTTTTAATTGCAGTTTCACAAAATCAAGAAATTGGGTAAATTAGAACATTTAGTTTTACTTTCAAGGAGAAGTTTTTACAAACCTTCTTGAGTTGAGTAGTACTTAGACTTCTGGACTTAAAGGAAGGAGGTCAGTGTCTGTGGGTTTTTTTTTTCCTTATTTCTCTGGTTTCATCCCAAAATAAAAAAAAAACACACAAAAAAAAACAGGCAGGATTAAGTCAGTTGCTCACACGAGCTCTAATTGTGAGAGTGATTTGCCTTCGGTTTGTGTATGTGACCCTACAATGACCTGGCTAACTCTGAGTGTACCTCTCTCAGCTGTTATCGGTTTCAGTCCTACCTGAGAACACTGATGTCTGATGAAGATAAAAAAACTAATACAGCTAAGTTATGTTTGAGTATAAAGACAGTCACTTCTAATACAAAAAAAAAAAAAAATCACATTAAAAGAGATGCTTCCCGTTGTGTCTCCTATCTCCTGAAAGGCGCGTGTGGAAATGGCATCTAAAGCTGGAGCAACAGCTTTTTCAGGGTGGCCACTGTTGTATTGATTTTCTCACCCTTTTTCCCTCCAATAATGCCCAGCAGAGGTTGTCAGACAGATTGATTGGGAGAGTGTGTACTTGCAAGTGTGTGCCTTTGTACCAGTATTGGTTGCAGATCACTGTGCGGCGCCGTTTCACGTTGAATGAAATGTGCAATTTGAACACTTGTCATTCCCCACGGATTGTTGGGCAAAACTGTGTAAACAATCAATGAGAGAATCAAGCCCATATACTGTAGATGGAATACAAAAGCCTGTTGTCGGCCAGCAGTCACCCAGAAGGGGGTCTTCTGTGATGGAAAACAACCGTGGTGCTGAAAAGCACAAACACAGAGACAGGACACACCCTGAAGTCGGTGAAATATTAGTGGTCAGCTGCTGGCACTGAGAGCTTTATTGATTCATGAGATAGGGTACAGTGTGGTTCCGAATGCAAATCAAAGCAATTATATTGCTGTTTGTTTTGAAATGCTGTGCCATTATAAAATCCCATCGAGTTGAATCTTTATTGACCAACTGGCAGAGCCTTGCACAAAATTTATTCTTTCAGTCCTTGCTTCCCTCAACTCAAGAGTATTGCCCCCCAAACCCCAAACCACGGCAGGTTTTCTACAACAGTGTTTCGTTTTGGACTCATTTCGGCCCAGGCCTTGATGCACTTGGTAGACAGAAAGAAGGAATCTCTCTGTGATGACCATCCACCAATGCCTGCAGATGAAAAAGCTTTTTCAATCCCAGGGACAGAATTGAAATGCCAGGATACTGAGATGAAGGTTAGAAGAGGGGTTTCCAAAATACACCACTAGTAAAGGCAGAATTTAAAAAAAAATCTTAAAATGGAACTTGGAAAAAAAATACTGTTTCGACACTACTACTGCATGTCACTGCAATAACTGAAAAGTCACTTTTGATGATTGATTTAGCTGATGTCAAAATAAGTTGCATAGCAGCGGTCCCCAACCTTTTTTTTTCTACTATACTTGTTAGTATAGTAGTCTTAATTAATTTTTTTTTAAATATTACCAGAATATCTTTAAATGAAGAAAGTAAAAGTATATATAAATATGGCAAGTTCCCCCACATTGGGGAGCTGTCTAAATTGTAGCCCTGGGATTGGCTCCAGCTCCAGCTCTACACTCCAAGACTCTTTGAAATAATTAGGCAGTAGGATTTTTGGACAAATGTAAAAGTTCCAGGAACGAGGTTTTCTTTTGACTGGTTAAGTCTTTAAACCCCTAAAACACTTTCGTTGTTAGAACATTCATAAAAGTCCATTCGCATGAATAGATCAGTTCAGTTAGCTCACTTTGGAAAAGGTGCCTCTGTGTGGTTGGGTTACTCTGTAAGGAAAGTAAAAAAAAAAAATCCTGCTACACCTAATCATTCCCAGTCTTTGATGTCGTCCTTCTGAATCATACACACACATCAAAAATTAACTATTACTTTTAAAGTTCCCAAATCAAATGCTCCTGCATATATCAAAAACCAGGACCTTTAGCTTTAAGCGCAGTATCTCATGTCCATAACCTCTCAATATGAACGCGCTGTTAATTAAATGCCAGCTTTGTGACACAGCTACTCTCCAGCTTGCTCATTAACCTTCCCCATTCAATATGTCAGAGGAAGTAACCTTTTCACAACTCACTCGTGGTCTGCAGACCCCGTTCTCTAAAGTGAAAGAGGTAATGCATTCACTTTTCCATCACGCGGCATTTATTATTCTTTTGTTGTTGATTGGTCCGTGTGTTTAATTTTCATCGTGTCCCCATTTTTTAGTCTTTCGTTATTTCTACAGAGCCCTGTCAAGACCTGTCTCATTAACACACATCGGCCGGTTTACTTTTGGAAAGACATGTCAGAATATTAAAAAAAAAAATAACTATACTTTATTTTGCAGATTTAGTTCTTTCAATTTTTATTTTGTACTGATCATTATTTTTTATTTTTTGAAAAGAAAAAAAAAATATTTGAACTCATGTCTTTGTGCACTCAGGTCTTGTGCTTTTGTCCACACGCACCATTGTGTGTGGAAATCGTGTCTTGCAGCACATGTCAATCATAACAACTGAATGAAGGGTCCGTGACCCTACCCAAGGACGATCATGCTCTGGCTTTTTATCCCCTGTCTCACCGATCGATGGGCTGCCATTTTCCCTCCGTAACACTGAAGCCTGGGCTTTCTGACAACCAAAAACTGTGTGTGGAGCGGCAAAGGTCTCCTTCAGACCTTCTCTCTCTGAAACCTGGATTCACAGATGCAGCAGAGAAGGGAGGCTGCCATTTATTAATGCTGTCCTTGCCGCTTTACCACAGACCTCAGATTCCACCGGGGACTGTGGTGAGAAGTTGAAAGGTTACACTTGTCTCAAGCACAAACTGGAAAAAGGAGATTTTTGCTCAGTATTGAACACAAGAAATGAATCTATCTTCATCTGGTGTGTCGCTCCTCGTGTTCGTAAAGTTCAAGTGTGTGGAACTCATTCAGCTCTTTCACCGTCTGAATTTTGGTTGTTTTTGGAGAGAAAAAAAAACTGCATTAGAGCAAAGGTGTTAAATAACCTTTGTCTAAAAGTAGTTCAGGAGAGAGTTGCCCAGGGAATCTCAATGCTCCATATTTATATGAAGTAGTAAAAGTTCATGAAAGTCTGCAAGTGTATTATTGACTTCCTAAAAATATAGTTAAACTCAAAAAGGCATATTTCTTGGCGACTATTCTGACTACAGTTATCAGGAAGAAATGTCAAGGAAAGATATTCTCTCTATAAAGTTGTAAAGACATATATTTTACTGTTTTAAAAAAAGGAAAATTGCTGTTGGAAAATGTAGCCAGTGGAACATTGACCCAGTAGATGGCAGCAATGCAACACAAAGGATTCAAAGCTGCTGGAAAAATGAGGAGAGAAGAAGTCAGATAAGGCCTGTTAAATGGTAGCATTAGCATAGCATAGCAGCTGGGCAGGTTAGTCCTGGGTTAAACTAAGATATTTACTCTTTCATGGAAAACAGATTTAGAAGATGGCCTGTGGATAATAGTTGAACATTTTGGACTTGTGAT
>NC_024310.1:3271513-3272476 GCF_000523025.1 Cynoglossus semilaevis | reverse complement strand
AATGTAATGTATTTTCAAGGTTCAACTCTTAGGTGCCTCCCTATTTGTTTTTGCAGTGTGAAAAGGTAAATGTTTTCCCTGTTCTTATGAAGAACATTTTGACTGGATAATTAAATGAAAGTTGGTGATGACACAGTGGAAATGGAAAGAGTATTTTTCTATTTCTATGTATTTGCATGAACACACATATTTTCATGCTTGCTAATCAAACTCTCTTTTTCTTTTTCATTCTTCGTGTGACCTTTTGGTCGGCTGTGTCCCCCGTCATCCACCTGAACACAACATGTCAAACCTGGTCTCTGCTGCAGGTAAGAGAACGTCTTCTTCATTAAAATGCTCTTGTTTCTCTCTCGGACCACTTAGTGGTCATTACGTCTGATGTAAATGAAAGTGTGCATCACTGGCATTACCACACACCTAAGGAGAAAATGTGAACTTAGCATTAGCATACTCAGCTCTCGTTGAATATTCATATGCTGCTGAAACCGTTATCAGGGTTTGAAATAGAGATTGCTGTCACAGCCTGTGAATCACTGAGCAATTTTAGCACTTTGAAGGCTGTGTAATCAGTGCTGCCTGCTGTCACACTTCGTGCACACGTAAAGACAAGCAAACGTGTACTGCACCATGGTCACTAACTCCATTCATATCAGTTAAGATGTGTTAAGAAAAGCCCTGGAAATAGTTTGCGGCTTGTTGTGTCACACACCATCACTTTCGATGTACTTTAGCTCTGAAATCACTCTTCACCAAGGGGTGTTGCTAATAAACCCAGTGGAGAGCTGCAAGCCTCGAGTGCCATCCATCTGGATTGTCCCTTCAATTTCCCGACATGACGAAGAGATTCTTAAAAGTGTTAAAAGTGCTTATCTCTAAGAAAGAAAAAAAAATGCAGTGGTCAGGGTGAAAAACTTGGATAAAGTGAGACAGATTAGAAACTATCTCTCTGTCTGATGCTGCTGT
>NC_024310.1:3182426-3271475 GCF_000523025.1 Cynoglossus semilaevis | reverse complement strand
TTCTGTTTAATGGGAGGAAATGCTCGTGGTCTTTCTAAGGCACGATGAAAAGGCGCCGTAAATTTATCCCATTTGCAACAATGTCTTTTGTTCTGTGACGATTATAGAATTTTTTTCTGTTCTTTTTATTCTGGTCTGAGATTAGATGGCGTTCAGAAATAGAGAGAAGATCAGTTTGATGGACAGGGAAAGACTTGACAGAAATTAATGGCCCTAAAAGAAGAAGGTTCAAAAAGTAACCTCCAATACACTCTATAATACATTAAAGCTCTACATTTAGGAATGAGCTATTCTTAAAGCCTTAAACATCTGGTAATGTTTAAAAATGTGAAATATGTCTGTTCTTCTCCTTTCTTCATAGTTGTATATTTTATTCTGTAAATGTCCTTATTTGCCACATGTCCCACATATTTATTTTTTTCATCATGCCGACGCAAAAGAAAGTAGACAGGAACTAGTTGGTGAGCGAAGCGGATGAATACATCATCACTTTACGGAGAAGACACTTCCGTTTACCTCTGCCAGTTGTACACGATACATTGGTTTTTTTTTTAAGAATTTTTTGTCTTTCATTATAAGTAGGTAATTCAGACTTGTCTAATTTTTTTATGTCATAAGTTATGATCTTACTACTGTGTTAGTGTGTGATCGACAGAGGTACTAATGTAGAGCAAGTGATTAAAGACTTGCAGTGAAAATGTAGTTATGTCACACCCCAGAGACAGAACTCTTACGTAAGTCAGTACATACAATGACTATGACATTTTTCTTTATCTGTTAATGTAGATTTTAACTGTTAACATTAAATGCCACATTATACCTGCAATTCTTAATGATTTGCCCCTGTATGTTCAGACAGCAGCTTGTAGGAGAGTGTAACACTAAAGGACGCAGGTGCTTCACATCCAGGGCAGGGCTGTTCATTTAGATAAGAGCAGAATATTCAGGACATGACACAGAGAGTCAGGGCGACGGCCTGAAGATGAGCGAGAAACCCCTGGATTTAAGCGTATTTTAGGGAGAATTTGGTGGGGAAACTGGAACTAATCCTGTTTGTTAAAAGTCACAGGTAGAAGGATTAGGGCCTGTTGTGTTGTTGGATGCAGCCTAGGCAGTAAGAGAGATAGAGGGAGAGACCGACAGAGAGGGAGTGAGAGGGAGAGGAGGAGATGTGTGCTGGTTTGGTCGGCTCCATGTGGATGTTTAATGGTGTTTTGCTGGAGTGTGGAAGAAGCTCCGGGGGGATTTGTGAGGAAGGGGGAGCAAAACTGACCATCAGTAAACACAGAAGACACACACAGGGTCACACACACACTGGCATAAACACTATGGACTTTGCATTACACCAGTGTTTATCTATTCATTCATTCACTGATGCTTTGAATCAGTGTGACGGTATGTTAATGTAAAAGACACAATGTTTAATATAAATGTTATCTTGTGTTTGTTCAATGGCCCTTCTTTAAGCCTAGAATCACTTTCCGGCTTTTGCCTTTATCAGGTGTTGCCACAGCCATTGGCAAACCTAGCCTTGGATTTGGGGAGTAGGTGGTATCCAAGCAGGAACTCTTTTTGTGGCACGCTATAGTCCTACTAATGAACCACATCTGCCCCAGAACAGCTGTTTGCACTGTTTATACCTGTGATGTTTGAGTGAAAATTTTATGGACTTTCATGGACACAGGTCATTCACAGTGAGAAAAGTTCACCATGTGTTACATTTAAGTTGGGAATGACTTCCCTTTCTTCCTCCTGGATCTTGTTTTGTTAATTTTACCCATGATTCATATTAGTTTTACATCTGCTGAACTGTGTTGACTTAAAATAATAAATAGGTTTAAACAATAGGACAGAAAAAACCCTATAAAACATTAAATACTTACAGGGAGTTTGAAGGATGAGGGCTTTTAAAAGGCAGGGTATAGGTCTGAAGAATATTAAAGTGCATTAAGGGAATTGTGTGGTCCGGCTTTTTTCAACTTCTGTCTGACACTGGAGACTCCAGTCATATTTCTTGGCATCTTTTGCTCCAGTTTTCATCACTGCATTTTCTCCCTCTTTCCTTCCAAGGCCCTGCATCCCAACAAGTGCAGCACTAAATCAGGAGTGCAAGCTCTTAAGTGGAGCCACTCGGTTCAAGGAGTTCAATGCATTTGACGATAATATTTGTCATTAAAGGCTGACATTGGGCTTCAAGGTGAGGTCAGGAGTTCACAGAGACATTAACACTCACCCTCTGGTGTTCTGCAGATCAGAGATCGATACCTCAAGTCACGGTCTTATGTTGAGTAGTGGTGAGATGATGATGTGGTTTTGAAATAAAGCTGCTGGATTTTGGGTTGTGAATAGAACTCGGCATTTTCAGTGTGAATGAATGTGGGTTTATTATTATATTTCTTTTTTTCTTTTTTGGTTTTTGAAAATGTATTGCTCACTGGCACTGAATACTCATACAGTGAAACTATGAGTCACAGAAGGGAGGGTTTGTGGATCAATATTGGCTTGGGTTTGGTTTTATCACGTGTATTATAGTCAACATTATTTGACTAAAATTACAGTTAGATTATTGTGTAGCTAAATGTTAGGACATGTTAATACCTACACACACTGGCACAAACACTATGGACCAAGTCTCACAGACATTTCCGAGTCCCTGCATATTGACAACAACTCCATGAGGCCAACGACATCAGTGAAATATCCCATCATCCAGTGCAGGAAAACACTGAACATGCATGTGAAGCAGAGTGGGTGTCTATCTGATGATAGTCACCATTGGTCACTGAGAGAGAGAGAGAGAGTGAGAGTGAGTGTGAGAGAGAGAGAGAGACTATACATTTGTGTAATACCTTGTGTGCGTCCATCTTTAGGCACATACCACACATAGAAAATACTGATTTACCATATTTGCTTTGTTGACCAATCAGTTTTAGGCGTGACTGAACCTCCATGCCTTTTCTACCTGACTGATTTACTCAGTTAAGTGTATCCAGGTGAATTATAACAACCTGATGGGAGATGATACTCCCTTGTAATAACAGCCAAAGTCAAAGCGAAGTCGTCCTCGTAACTTTGGTCTCTTTCTCTCTCTCTCTCTCTCTCTCTCTCTCTGACCAACTACAAAATGACGACGTTCCACTTTAATAAAAACAAAGCATGATATTTTATGATTTTATTTCATAAATGACTGAATTTGAACTTATATAAGTATAATTCAAGGAGAAGGTAAATTACAGCAGTGTATGCTTTTACTACAGGGCTGTGTTATGAGAACTCATCTTATCTTACTTTTGTTATAGGTTATTCAGTGGAGCAAAGGGGAATACATTTAAAAGAAAAACTTTCATGAAAAGAGAGAGAGGGGTGGAAGAAACCAGTGACTTTAACATAAGTTCACACTGTGTATGTCACCGCCATTCTGCCTCATTTAACCTACTTGAGTCCCTTTTACCAGTTGTGCAGATGGCTACATGCTTCCTCTGCATCTCTATTTTACAAACTCATTACTTCACAGTCCTGCTGTTTTGTGCTGCTGTGCTATTTTCTTAACTCATTCTCATAGGTTCCCGGGCCTCGCTCTTGTATCTATCCATCAATCTCCTTGTGTGTTATCCTCTAAAGGGTCATGTGTAATGGAGCTAATTCCAGGTGACATTGGGTTAGAGGCAGGGTAAACCCTGGACCACTCACCACTCACAGACCCAGTGTAAGACCACGGCCACACTGCAGGCAGGTGGCTGGAATCTGATTGTTCTGTACCCACTTGTGACACATATCTGATTTTTGTATGACGGCGTGAGCAGCACTTTTACATGTGCTCCTTTAACAGATACATATGATATGATGTTTTTCCAAGCAATCCTTGTGTTACTCTCTCCCCGGACATGAGGTACGTGACAGAAAACCTAGAGTCTCTCGGCTTCTGCCTCTGCAAGTCTATGCTTATGAGAAGGGAAGCTGGGGAGTGGCCTTAGACAGTGCCACCTGCAGGAAGAGGAAAGAATCTCTGATTGATGGCAAAGCAATTAAATTGACTGACATTCATTACACAATAACTTCCCAGTTCATACTGTATTATCTGAAGCCATTAATGTAACTTCTCTAGACTGTTGTTCCTTGTGTGAAATGCATGGTCATATCATGCAGCATTTACAAAGTCTTTATGTGTATGTCGGACCCATGTACATCTAATGTTGGTCCGTCTATTAATGTGAACAACTGCCTAAAAGTTGAACCAACTCAGAGCTCATATAACCTCCCTTAAGATAATACTACACACCATTTGCTCCTGCTGATGTGTAAAGCATATTCGGATATTTATGTAAGGTATTCAGACATGTTAATCAAATGTGCAGACAGTGACAGGAGCCTGAAGCAGAGTGATTGTTTTTGTAATTGAGCTCCGAAGATTCATGCCCTCGTCTTATTCCATGACCTTCTGCTGTAAAACCTAGTTTAATTTAACGGCAGAGGCAAAGAACTGATTTCTTTAAAAATCAAGGGAACACTCGCCTGAATGCCAATAGTCAAATCTTTTCAAATTTACCCCTTATTTTAAAGTTACTTCCTTTCTCATTACATTCTTTGTCTCTCACAGACAGAAACAGACTGTTTCGGAATTTAAGATACTGTAGTTTTCAAAAGATCACTTTATTACCTTTCAAGGAAGCCACGATATTCTATCTCAAGGACAAAGACGGGATGGGACTTCAGGCACACGTATAATTATCCTCCCTCAAAGCAATATCAAAGACCAGTGACAGCAATAAATTGCCACTTTTTCACATTCATGCACACACTGCTATTATGTCTCTCCGTCACGCACACACTCCAACTGTTTGCTTGCTCAATTTCTTTCTGAACTTTTGAATCCCTAGACGTTCGATGAAAATATTTGAAAAAAGAGATGCAACAGGGATCTTGACACAGGCCACGCATGAGGGAAGTTCGAACCTTCCACACTATATTCCTCACCCATTAATTTGACTCTATGAATGAGCTGGCATTGTGCTGTGAAAATTACTGGAGATTAGCACTGATTAAAGAGGGAAATCAGTTAACATAAGCACCTCCCCCACATCCTCCTCAGCTTTTGCCTAATTAAATGCAGCCATGTGAATATGGGGCTTGTCGAGCTTGACTTTCTCTCCCGAGCCTCAGCCCCACTCCTGGAGCCGACATATCAAATATGTAAAGTATTTTGTGTAGCAGAAAGTTGCATTTAATTATTTCCCAGTAAGCTGACTGATGAGTATACATGAAACGTACAGTGGGCAATTATTTTTGACATAAATGGCGTTGTGCTTTTATGTTTTTCGCAAACTGTCGAGAGCCCCGTAATATCCATCCATCCAAAGTTTTGACAGGATTCCTTAAACGTCAGCAGACTTTGGTCTGAGGGTAAAATTAAAGTTGTGTTCATATAGCTCTTGTACCCATCTTCACTCTATTAAAAATGGTCTTGTTTGAATTATGTCCAGGATAATGAGGCAAGACTTTTTACCAAAGAAGAAAGAACAGACTTTTGAAGATCGTATCAAGTTGAATTTAAATGAAAAAAAAAGGTTGTTTCAAAACCTAAAACAAACAAACAGCAAAAATAAAAAATCATTGGTTGTAAACACATTGAATTTGTGAAAGGCTTCAGTGCTATGGCTGTGGCCTTATTGCAGTCTGGAGCTCAATAACAACAAGTTTACGGTCTATGTGCAACTATCCCAGAAAAACTCCTCATGATACACTGATTTACGGTCTATGTGCAACTATCCCAGAAGGTAGGCAAGTAGGCAGTAGGCAAGATACTTCAAATACATTACAAAATTCACTTTTACACATCAACATCAAGTTAAGTTACAATAATACTATTATATTAATAAAATATAATAATATGCCTATAACCATGATGTATTTAAAAAGAACAGTATAATCGACGTAGACAAAAACATTTGATGCATGTCCTTATGCATGTACCTTCATACATTTTCTTCATTTGTTGTTGAATTATTTATTGCACCCACTGTAGTATAACTCTCACTTTCAGCATTTATTTTATTGCAATCTAAATTATATAATGTCTTTTTCTTCAGTTACCTTTATAAAAATGCATATCTGTCACTGTGCTAACACAGGCATGATTAGAGGAATGATGTGCTTCGTCAGCAGTGTTCTGTAGCTTATTTATAAACTCTGGATATGCTAATAGGCTAATTGAAGAGCAAACATCCTTTCATCAGTGGTGGTTATATAAGTCATGAGTTGTGATCATTATTTTTGCCCTACCCTGACGCCGTGTCATGTGTAACATGCTTGGCCATGCAATCTCATGACATTTATGAAGTTAAATTACACACGCATTGAGCCATCTCCAGTTTTGCTGTGTGCTAGTGCTTTTTTCTATGTTGTATCGAGCGTCATCGCCTTTACAAACCATGCCTTGCTGGTTTGGTCCCCCATTGCTGTTGTTGTATAGCATTAATGTCTGACAGGTTTCTCCTGGTACTCCAGTTGAGTCTTGAGGGCTACGACACCAATTACCTGTTCCAGTATTGTCGTGACTTATGATATCTCTGGTGATATGGTTATACAGTGAAGCTGAGGTGGTGAAATGCTGCAATTAAAACATCTGTTTGCAAAATTCAAGGCCTGTATTTTAAAAATGTTATATATATACAGTATATATTGCCTTGTTTATTTTATTTTAATTTTTTTTCTTTATGCACCTCACCTGCTTGCTGAGTTTACCTTCTGATATTGCCTTTGACCTTCCATATATCTGCATGCTGCAGGCACATAAGATCTCCTACTTTGCCCGAGGCCACTTCAAGTGTAGGACTATTTATTTTGACCTATGCATGCAGTCACAGTCGAGCCAAGCATCCACCAAAAAGCTGAACCAAAATAGGAACTGACCTTAAAACTTGTTTTGTTTTCACTCTCTTCAAAACAATGTTCCATTCCTTCTCTGGTTTAAAATCAATCATTACAAGCTGTAGGACGCAGCGCACGGAGAAGAACTGATATTCACATCATGGGAAGGGATGACCGTGCTCCTAAATTAGCCCAAATCACATGCTGTGAATTTTACCTCCAAATCCCTTTGGTTGAAACTGACAAGCAAGTCTAAGCTGCATGTATTATGGATGAGGTGGAGAGGATTTAGACTGAGAGGAGATGGTAAAAGAGTTATCACACAGAGAAGGAATCATAGCGGAAAGAGGAGCTTAGTGGTGCCTCTCTGTTGTTTGTTTATCAGGACTCTTTGCACTGGCCCTAAGTGTACGTATGCACTCAGGAGAGTGTGTAAACACAGAGTCACACCTCGGCTTACACACGTAAACACACACTGACTGACTCAGTACGTCCACAGAAAGCATGTTGTTAAATCCTGGAGGCAATTGAAGGGCTGGTAAGAACTTTCCTTTATCACGGTATCAGAGTCTCCCAGGGGCTGTTGGGTAAATACAGACTACTGAAGCTCAGAGAGTGGAGATGAAAGAGTGCCAGAAGACTTGACCTTGGCAGATAATAAAGTAGACGTAATAAGCACTTTAAAGAATCCATACAGCCGGTGTTTATAGACTGCTGTTTAGGTGCATGGACGTATAAAGATAAAACTTAATGGAGCTGCGCAAAAGTTTAAAAAAAACTTTTATGAGAACCTCTTCAGTCTGTAAACTTATCGTTTGCTGATGCTTGGTTTATTTTTGTATAATTGCAGAAATAAAAAAAACCCTTTGACACAAATCTTGTTTTAATCAACATTTTGTACACTCGAGCGAGCAAACGTGCAGCAGAGATAGACTAGGTCGGCAGATTTCGCATGTGAACGTTACTGCATTTCTGCCAAGAGGTCATTGGAGCACCTGACCTGAATCTGCTATATGTGCAAAGTCATATTTGCAGGCAGTTTTTGATTTAAAACTTTACTCACGTGATGCTTTGCCCTTGCTGGTCTGTTTCTAATCCCATTGGATGCTCTTGAGCATATGAATCAAACGCACCTTGAACACGGAGGAGGCAGAAGAGCTGTCCTGCTGCACTCTGGGATACTATACTTCACACTGAAATTGAAGGTGTCAAGGGCTCCCCGGCTGATGTACCCAATGTGTTCTGATGAATGTGTGTTTCTGTCTCACTGCAAGTGACAATTAAACTGACAAAGTGTGGACGTATACAAAGAAATGCCCCATATACTCTATATCATTAAAGTTAATATAGTAAGCAGAAAAACCCAAGGGCAGAATGTGATGCAGGTTGGGCAGAGTGTGTGTCTGTATGGCACTGTGTGTGTGTGTGGGGGGGCTTTCCTGTGTGTCTGCTCTGCTCATGTTATATTTATTTTACATAATGATTCATTTTTAAACCTTGTGGGAAGACTTAGTTTCTCTTGTGAGCTTATAAACATTTAAATATATTTTTACATGTTTGCTCCTGTCTTATTTGTGTGTGTGTGTTTTGAGAATATGTGTGTGTGTGTGTGTGTAAGAGTAGACTCACAAGTACAAATACCGAAAGTAATTTGCAAAGCCATAAATTCATCCTCCAGGTCCCTGATTACATTTCAAATGTTTTCTTTAACTTAGAGTGGAGGCACCAGTGAAGTTCCACACTTCACTTCACCTCAGTGGAACTGATGTGCAATGTTTTCCAATTTTCACTCTGAAGAATTGATACTGAGTGGCAGACCCTGAATGGGACCCAACTGACCCAATATAGACTTTTATAGTGTCTAATCAATGGAGCCTTGCTTCAGCCATGACTAAGGTTCCCACAGAGAGACACTTTTCCAAACTGACGGGTTGTTTTATTCCCTCTGCAGTGATAAGGCTGCGGTTAGGTCTTTTCTTTTCTAAAAATATACGTTTTCAATCCTGAGATTTGCCTAGAATTAAGACAAACAACGATAAGAATCAATCAACCTTTACTTTTTATATCTTGAAAAAATGTCAATGTAATGATAATAAAAACAGTAGTGGGATTCAATATAAAGAGGAATCCTAATGATTAGAGGCTAAGAATATTTGAATCCCCATTATTAGCATTTAATCAATTGGCAATTTTTACCACCATTAGAGTTTTTCCAACTGATATCATAGGCTGAAGGAACTACAGTGTACTGAGAACTGAGATGGGTGTGAATAAATATTTAAATGTTATGGTCTTCTAATTTAATATTTAGTTATAGTTCAAAAGTGTTAGGATTTTACCTATTTAAGTATTACAGAGTATTGGTATTACCGCGGGTCTCTTAACCATTGTATACTGCAGTAGGTTCAGTGTAAAGAATTATAGAGTACTGACAAGTGAAAGGGATTGGGTGAGTTACCAAGGGCGACTGAGATGTATTTAGCAACAACACATGTTTGACCTCATCACATACTATTGAGTTGATGAATAAATCCTGCTCACAGCCGCTGAGAAACCTGTTCTGCGGTAGAATATGTTGCTTAGAATTGTTTTAGAAACTGAGCACAATAAAACCAGTTAATTGTGCCAATACACTGGTGCTACACACATACTTATTTATTTAAGTAACAGTATTTATTACTTACTAACAAGTACTTATTCTGGCAATCGAAGCCACCCAGAATTTAACCGCTGACACTGAGCTCAGCTTCATCTCCGCATGTCTAGTTTCAAGGTGTCTAACGAGATTGAGCAAAGAGTTCGTCTGTGCTGTTTTGCCCCAGCTCCACCCAGTGGTCTGTGAAATGGTACTTTGCGGTATTTAATGCCACCTTCACCAGCAGTCATGAGACGACCAGCATCTGTGCCTGTCTCAACGCCGTCTCCTTTGCTCACTGAAACATAAACCTTGTGTGAAATTTCCATACTTCTGCTTATTTTAGTGTTTTCACTTCCCTATTTCACTTTAATACCTGCTCGGTTCAGCCCCTCCTGCAGCCAGAGAACAGGAGGGAGATGAAGAAAGAGAGAGAGATGTCATGCGCTTGAAGAAGTTGCAGAGGTGATGACCTGATTGATTTTTAAATAAACTTTAAGTCGTGGTGTTTTTCAACTCACTCTGCAAACCTGACTGGACTGAAAGAGAGGAGAAGAAAGCTCTCTCTGTGGTTGGAGTGGTCTGCAGTGTATGTGTTGAAGTGATGCTTTTTGTGTTGTTCCATGTTATTTATTTCAGGGTTGATAACGCCGTAAAAAAGTAATAGATGAGAACCAAAAAGAATCTTTGCTAGCTCAAAATAAAACTCCCGAACGAGGGGATCAAACACCTTCAGTTCCCCATTGGGACTTTAAAAAAAGTCGAAACAAGTCTGAAACACTGACTACAATTTTGCTCAAGGTGACATCAGAAAGCTGAACTTTCTCAACAAGTGAGCGAGTCCTCATATCGTAGTCCAAAGACACTGGCTGGAGGAAAACCAGAGAAACTTTCTCGCAGACAAAAGACAAATGCCTGAACTCACAAATGACAGAGGGGTTAAAGAACTCTTCCTGCAAGCAACCTTAGCAACCCAGAAAGAAATTCTAGCCACAGGATTTTACTTTGTGAGTTGATTTCAGATGAATCTTCAAGTCCACTTGTTAGAGACTTTAAAACTCCAGTCCACTGCAGTGCAGTGCGGTGCAGTACTGTGTACACCCTCTGAATGATAGTAGTTTCCTTTTCCTAACCGTATTGAATTGTGATGTGCAGATTTTGTCAAGTTTATTCTGCACACTTTTATATCTGTATTGAATTTTTTAGACAACAAACTAAGAAATAATTAAATGTAGTGATACACTGATACACATACAGATACATGTAGGAGGCATTACATGGTTTCCTACTACAGTTAAAAAAATCAATAAATGTTAAATAAATAAAATCACAATACAACATAGTTTGCTGTTATATTCCCATTGCAAGATATTTTAAACAGAGGTTTGTAAATTCTATAAACATTAAACCAATTTAAAGTAAATCAAGAAGAATTATTTTCTGGGACCAAAACCAAATTGTAGTGGTTTTATTTATTTATTTATTTATTATAAATTGTTATTGACAAAATATAATTCAAATGAAATAATAAAAAAACCTAACTAACTTGGACTAACTTGCACCAAAAGTGTGGTCACAGAAACTCGTCTGCAGGAATGATTGGTTGAGTGCTGTGAGTGCCAAATAGATAAAAATAAATCAGTTTCAGTGACAGAGATCAAGCCAGCAGCGAGGGCCTTGAAGTCACTACCACAGCAGATGGGCAAATGTTTAGCACAACTGCCAGAGTCAGAGTCATTTCGGCCCCTAATCCTGGGCAACAAATTTAATTTGCACATAGTAGCTGGCAGCAACACAGTCCAAAATAACAAATGACTTTGCTGAACACAGCTGCCAGGTTTGTAACAAAGTAAATCACAACTTACTCACAGAAAAAAAAGCTTGTTTTGTTAAAGTCGTGTTGCATTCAACATACATGTGAAGGAAATGTTCTTGCCAGCGTGCACCGTTGGAGGATTTCCCTCCCCCAGTGGCAGTCTTTTTCTAAATTAATAATAAAGCTGTGTGTTGTATCTGTTGGAGTCATGAGTAACAGCTCATTAAAAAAATAGAATGAGAAACAGATGGAAGTCTGTTTGTCTGCGCCGTTCTTTTAATGAGGTTATCCCTGGGAAGTAACTGATTCCTATTGGGTAATAAGGTTGAGGTTAAAGATTGTGTCCTGGGGGTGGGTGGGGGCGGGGGGGTTCCCAGGGGACTTTGTGTATGAGTACATGGTGCGAAGTGTAGAGAACCCAGCTGAAGTCAGGTTGTATTTGTGTAGTTTATCTGTGGTGTTTATGGTAAACAACACTGATGAACCATGATGAAAGTTCATCCTTCTAACCTGCAGGGGGAGTATCCATTGGCTTGCATCCCAAGAATTATGTATATAGTGCAGAGCAGTACAGTACTATATAGTATCGTAAACTACAGTACAGTAAAGTACATTATGATATAGTATAGTAGAAACTAAAGTACAGTACAGTACAGTACAATACTGTATTGTAAAGTACAGTACAGTACTATATATTATGGTATAGTACAGTATTATATAGTATATTATAGTACAGTACTGTATAGTATAGTTTTCAGCAGGTTCATCACAGGTTTGAATCCCTACCTTGGCCGTATGTGTCTCTCAGGGATGAGTCAGTTGATCAAATGCAAAGGACAAATTGAGGACAGCGTATGTACAGACACATATACAGTCCCAGTGAATAGACTTGGAGATCCAGTCCTAGGTTTCAGTGGAATCCAGAGGAAAAAAAAGCATCGCTGATTTATGGAGAAACAGAATTTCCATCTGAATCTTTTAAAAGAAGGCTCTTCTAATGAGGTCAGTAAACTAGGCCTCACTCCCTGGTCACTGGTCTGCTCCAAAGAACGTGATGTCAGTGTTTAAACTACAACCGCATGGAGGGCAAAGGATAGAAAACACAGACAGTAGACAAGCTGGAAGAGGGAGGATGAATGTGATGATGTGGAATCACAGTGGTGTCTCACAATAACGTGTCATTTGAAGTTCTATCAAGAAACCAGTCGTCTTCCTCAGCTACCCACATCTCTTCTGTCTTCTTTTCTTTCATTTTTATAATACTCTCTATATAATATTGAACATTTCTACCACTCTCATAAGTCAAGTGACGGACTGATGTATTTAAAAACCTATTTTCTTCCAAAAGAACACCATGAAACCTCCAGCATTTTCTGGGGTTTTAACAGAGTGATATCCTTTTCTTTTTCATACACTGTTTATACTGTTATGGCATTTGAGTTATTATAAGTCACACTTTTTTCATCCTTTGGCTAGGTTTGTGACTTGACTGGTCTGTTTTATAGTCCGGAGAAACTTATTATACTTCCAGTATATATTTTTTTTTTTTTCTTCATATTTTGGCTAGTGTGACTTATACTCCGGAGTGACTTACAGTCTGGAAAATACTTGTTTATTTTGTGCACATCCAGTATTAGGAATACTGCACATGTACCACTTCATTAAATACAAACATTCAGATTTAACAAAAAAAAAAAAAGAAAAGAAAGAAAAGAGTTGTGGTGGTGGAGGGGTCTTTTGTATGATTTGCTGCATCTATTTTTTTTTCCATCTTTCACTTTGTCGTAGCCTTAAACACGGTCATGTATTCAGTGCAAATTTTCTATTGGTTACATAATCAAGAATTAAATGTATTTTCTTTGTTTAGGAGTAAAATAGTGTCTTTAAATGCTCCATTGTCAAAAGATATCATACTTCCTTTCCTGAACGATGTGAGTTGCCATGGCATGCCATGTTTCCATGGTAACTAAGTGAATAATCTCCTTTCGTTTGGAGAAATAGTGTAGAGTACCAATGCTTCTGCTTGTGACCTTGTGGAATTTTCATTATTGCTATTTAAACAAACTTAAAATCTCCCAGGAGCCGGGGCAAATTTAAATGACTTCTTTTAACTTTCCTGTCAGTGTAAGCAAGCAGCCATGTGTGTAAAGGAAATGTAAAAAAAACAAGATTGCACGTTTTTGTTTGATTTTCAAAATGGAGTAATTTACTTTTTTCGACTAAGTGCGAGTCTGTAAGTAAACTCTGTGGTCCATCTTTGCCACTAGCAGTTTTGTGTTAATGCAAATTAGACCAGGCCATTTATCAGGACAAGCCCTCATGAATAAGTTTCTCGTGCAAAGGTTTTTATTCATGAAAAATAACACGTTTCTTTTTTGCAGCTGTCTCCCTGGAAGGTGCACTTTTCACCTTGTGTTACTCTTTTAGTCTGAGAAGCTTTTTCAAGGATAGAAGTCAGGAAGGGCATGAAAAAAGTCTTCTGGTTGTGCATCAAATTTCCTTCCACGGAGTCAGTCAGTGGTCTCGATAAGACAGGTTGCTTCTATAAAAATATGTTTTTGGGAATGTCACGAAACTACAGAAACTCAACGGGAGTACTTCAGAGTGTTGATTTTTTTTTTATGGGGTCATGTGACTGAAATCATCAACAGCACACAAAAAAACTGCTTAATATTGCAGTTGTCATTTACTGTGCACATTTCCAGCCAAAATCTCAGTCTAAAGCTAAATTCCATGTAGAGAAGAAGATATTTATATGGAGGAGAAAGAGGCTCCTTCTACTGTTTTACGGTTTTAGCCATCTGGCAAGATTATCATCAACACAGCAACGCTCCAGGAAAACACAGGAGAAAAAAAATTGAAGTAAGATGTGTGAAGTATGAGTTGTGAAACTGCAGTACCATATGGTGGCACCCTACAGGATGAAATAGTAAAAAAAAAACATGCTCTGTGACATAAACTTTATAAATACACATATTTTATTTCCATCTCTGTCCCCTCCGTTTAAAATAAAACCATTGCATTTTTTTCATACCGATATTTGCTGACTGTATTCCTTCTTTTGAAGAGAACCTCTAAAATTAGCTGTCATGGGGATCTATAGTCTGCAGCAGCGATCAGGGAAATGCTTTTAAGGAGATGGATGGTTTTCATTAAATTTTCACAATGAAACAATGAAACAGAATGGCAACAAATCGTGTGCAATATTGCCAGTTGAAGTTAACTGGATGTATAACAAATGCAAACGTTTACTCTGCACTGCATTCTGTGATTTTACTAAGAACCTCCGGACTGTGTTTTATGTCTTTCTTGTCCTGACTGGGTTTTACTGTGGATAAAGAGAATTACGGGATAGCGAAGTTTGAGCCAATTTCACATTATTTTTATTTCCACCTTAACAAATACTTCTTAAGAATGTCTTTATTGGATTTATACAACGGCATACTACTACTAGGCCTTTACTGCAGTATCTTCTGTTCTTCCTAAACTGAAACCACATTGACACCAATGCCACCAGTGTCCATTTTTACCGTGTAGAGTTAGAACCTACAGTTGTTCCGTTGGTCCATATGTCCTGACCCGGAGCGTCCTCAGTGTCACCAGTCTTGTCAACGCTGGTGAAAATAGTTTTCCTTGTACTGTTGCTCCAATGTGCTGTTGATAAGTTGAGGTGAGATGACACCTCTGCCCACTGCTGTCATTTAAACAGATTATAAATTTGATACCTCATACAGTACAGCTCAGGTGAACCCACAGACACTGAGCCCCGCTGCTACAGGCTGCCTGAGGTTTCACAGTAAAGACATGCTATTTTCACATGTGCCAGTTTGGGCCAAATTCCATTCGGAGGAACTGGCCATCAAAACGCCACTCAGGTCCAGCTGAGGACAGTCTTTCCGTCCAGAAAAAAAAGAAAAATCTCTTTTCTTTGCCACAGAATGAAACCCACGGTGTTCTGAAAGAGCTGCTTGTGGACGTGTGCTCTGTTTAGAACCTGTTTTTGCAACCACTTTTAGAGAAACAATCACTGAAAATATGTGCGGCCATGGACTGGATGTCTGAGTGATGCAGTATCCACAGGTGTACTGTACTTATGCAGTTAGTACACATATACAGTGACTGTCAGCCTGCCCAGGACGCCATGGTGATGCATTGTGTTAGGGCTCTTTATATTTATCTGCAGTCTAAAGACAAAGGCATTACCCAGAAACCCCTCTTCTGACGTGCTCACACCACCTACAAACTCTGTAACATCTGCCAGTCAGAGCTGTATTTGCGACCTGGTCCTGGCCCACTCACGTCAGCATGTATCCTTGCGATAACTTGCCCAACATTGGCCAGTCTGCTATCTCTCCAATTGGGCAGACGATCAGAGAGACAGCCTGTCATTCAGACTGCCTGTCCGTCACACATGCAAACAGTCAGCTGCCGTGGCACTGAACCTCCATGTTGACTTTACAGTTCAGTACATTTTTGGTACACGAAGAAACGTGGAGAGACGTTAAATTTCTGGTCATTTATTAACACATGACAAAATGGTTAATGTTGAGGTTCTAAAGCGAATTGAAAATATAAAAAAACATTTTCAATAAAATCCTAGTTTAGCCTGTCTTGTGGCTCTCACACTTCTATCCTAACACTGTGTCTCTCAGCTCCTCTGTCTGATGAATCCTTCTGTGCCTTAATAAATCGCTAGTTTTCACAGCTTTTACTTTTTTCCTGACTGCCAGTAGTCATTCTGACATTTGGATGATGCTCTTCCAAGTGTTATCATGTTTTATGTATTACCAGTGGGATAGCCAATTTCCACACAATGACAACAAGTCGCCCCCCCCACCCCGCCGTTATCCGATTTCCTTTCTCACTTCCTACTGTAGTTAACTGGAGAACCGTAGTATTCCCAAACAGCAGATCCTGAAAATGAAAGACCCTGATTTCTGTGACAACTAACTTATGATAAGTTTCTAAAGAAAACAAATGAATAAAATGTTTGTGTTGGTAGAATCTCATTTTTAACCGTAAGTGGATTTGGTTCATTATTGAATACAAATCAAACCGTGAGTGAAGTCAAATAAACCTGTTCAGTGTTAATATGTAATGGGCCCCAGGCCACTTTGCACTGCAGAAATTGGGCCTCAAGGTCAAAAAGGTCAGACGATGACTCAGAAAATTAGTTTATTTGAGACCTGACCCTGACAGTTATATTGTGTAGGCTGATTTATAAAGCACTCATTTCCTCTATTTTAAATGCACCATATTATTAATGAACACAGTTTAGTATTATGTTCTAAATTCTAGGAACAAATTCAATTGCTGTCATTGTGGCATTTTTTAAAATATAAACCAGACACACAAACTAAAAAAATAAACAAAAGCAAAATGACAGAACTGCCAAAACATCTTGATTGTTTTTCAGTGAGGCCCGTTTTGTTTGTTTTTTCACTGCTGTTCTTGAAGATAAGTAAGCACATGTGTTGTTGGAGGATACGTTTCCATTATAATAGAACTGCTGCACAACTGAGCCTATTCTGCCTGTTCCATTGAACAAATCATCGCACAGTCTAATTCAGTATTCTACCACGGACACTCACGCCAACCTGTTGCGTATACGACGCTGTCACTGCAGTAAATAGGTAGATGATGAGCACAGGCTTTGTCCAAACAAGGGCTAACTTCCAGTAGTAATTGTCGTGGAGCTGCGTTCATTTCTTTCATAATGAAAGTGAAACACAAGGGACGGAGGAAGATGCAGTACAGAAATACTGATGCTTTGAAGTTAATCTGCATA
This sequence comes from Cynoglossus semilaevis, assembly GCF_000523025.1. Classification (NCBI taxonomy): domain Eukaryota; kingdom Metazoa; phylum Chordata; class Actinopteri; order Pleuronectiformes; family Cynoglossidae; genus Cynoglossus; species Cynoglossus semilaevis. Next base: position 3,254,369 of record NC_024310.1, on the reverse strand, counting down.
ATTCATTTGTGGAATTCACACGCACGCGTTATTTGCTTTAATACAGCATTGTGATTCTGTATGATACACACGGAAGCAAATGTCCTTTCTGGCCACAGTTAAATTGTGAGCTCATAACGCTGTAGAGCCAAACGCCACTGACTTTACATTGGAGGGCCACATAAAGGTTCAATTTTTAATACTAAACTACAAGAAAAATCATTTTTAGTCTAATAATAAAATGCGGTATAATACTTCAGTTTAGTCTGGAACCTTTTTTTTTCCTTAAAAGACTAACTAAAGCCTTTTCATACCTGATAGCATAAAAATTGAAAATTAAACAAAAAAAAAAACAAAAAACTTTGCCTCAAAGGTAACATTAAATAATTATTATCTGCTCGTCAAGTTGCCAGATGTAGGATGTTCAGAGGCCTGAAATGGATTGTGGGCCAGGAGTTTGAAACAGAATCAAACCTGTTTCCTGCAGTAACAGGTTTCATTCTGTTAACGATGTGGCCTGATTACACATTTGTTGCAAACTTGCTTTTCACCACAGATTTCCACACCATCCAAACCATGTGCATCAGCAACACCTTTGAATTTGCAGTGATGAGTCTCATGCGTGCTTCCAGTATGTGAGCGTTGAAGTGTTGGAGTGACTTCATGAATTAATTATAAGTGATGGATATATTTAAACGCCAGCCCTTTTTCACCCCCACCTTCCTGTTTCTTCTGTATAACCCGTGACTCATCACGAAGGGAAGAAAACACTGACTTGAGTTGATTCTGCAGTTAGTGTAAGTCATACACAGAGATATAGGAAATGGCCGGTGGAGGTGGATTAGCAATGTTCAAACAGTCATACACAGAGATATAGGAAATGGCCTATCAAAGGTGGATTAGCAATGTTCAAACCCTTAACATTGTTGTTATCTGGTAATTTACTTCTACTTTTGTTTCATAGCCTAATGTAAAAATAAAGATGTGCTTTGGTCTATTGGATTTCCCTTTATAGGTTTACAAGCTGGCTGGATTGGTAGGTTTTATTTGTTTATTGATCGAACTTTTGTGCTGTATCCTACGTTGTTCCACCTCTCTCTCTATATAAATGTATATATATCTATACATGTATAGATATATATTTATAGATAGATAGATAGATAGATAGATAGATAGATAGATAGATAGATAGATTAAATAATAAAACATGGTCACTAAAAAAGTCACTGTCTCACAATCACTCACAATTACAGCTCCAAATCTCGATTGTAATCATTTCCGATCAATACTTGACTGCATAAAAGAACTAATGATTACCATCGGGCGACATCCGACCACAACGCACACACCATTCCACTCACGTTCACACGTGAAGATGACTCTTGGATCACTGGTGCTTCATCACTGCCTCCTTACTAATCATTTAAATCACATTACAGTAGTTGAAAGTCAATACTTTGTCTTTATTAAAACAAATGCTCCTTTGAAACAGTGAACGCGGATCTATTAGACAGGAAGTCCGTGCCTCTAATGTAGGACAGTTTAATTAAAACATCTAGACATTCTCCCAGGAACTTGAACAAGTGCATATTTATTTCTGCTTTAGACTGAATAACATTAGACTCATGTCTTAATGTGTTTACATTACTGGCTGAAAGCAAAAACACAACATTAAACCAAGAGCCGGATGAGCAGCTGAGTACGATAATATACAGAGTACATCACTGTACGCTTTTAATGTTATGACAAATTATTAATACTTAATTGAAAGTCAGTTGAAAAACGCAAAATAGAGCTCTTTTCACGTGCTATTTTTCCATCTATTTATTTTTCTTATAGCCTTGAATATTGTTGTTGGACACAAGAATGGTTTTAGGATAATAGACAGTGACATTAGAAAGGTCACAAGGGATGTGTGTGTGTGTCTTTGTTAGTGTGTGTGTGCTTGTGTGAAGGTAAACACGCTGGCATTTTTTCCTCACCTCCTAGCCTTGGCATTAAGTATTTGTCTGCATATTTTCCTGTCTGCTTCTGCATTTCTTTCTGCCTGGATGTAATGAATCTGTCCGTGCGAACACATTATACAGTTTCTCCTCCTAGTGGGAGAATTCCTCCCCTTCATGTACTTGGCCCTCTAATGATGGCGACCCACCAGTAGAGGGGGGCTGCACGCTTCCAGAGGACAGCTGTGCAGCCTCGCTGTCGGGCCAATGCCATCCCAGCTCAAATCCCGGGTTTCCATATGTGGTCTATTAGGAAGCAAGGTGAAACATAATTTTGTGTTGTCTGTTTGTTTTCTGTCACTTTGAAAGATGAGGGAATGAGCGCCGCAGACTGACTCACTTAATGTGTTTGTGTGTTTTGTATGCAAATGCCTACGCCTGCCCAAAATGTGTGAGAGCTGGAGGAAGCAGCAGCTAAGGGCAGTCTGAATAATTCACATTCACATCCACTACTTTATATGTTGAGCCAGAAAGTGTGTTTATGAATGTATGGATGGGTGTGTGCTGGCGCTGCCAGACTCACACATCCTCCTGCATTAATGATGCTCTGCCTTGATCTCAGTGCCAGCTGACCAGTTGGTCTGAACAACCAGGGTAATAATGACTAACGTTACAGTGGAGGACATTTAAATTCAGGATGTGACTTTTATTCCATTTCCTTTGATATCAGCAACAGAAGGAGAGGAAAAAGGTGTGAAGTTTGTAGAGAGTGTTAAAGTGCTGCCTCTACCTTATATCACCTTCTTTCCCCCCAGTACATTTGTTTGACACATCCACATTCCCACTGTAGGAGAATGAGCATGTAACCAAAGAGGAAAACATAAAGTAACACTCATCGTTAGGCCCTTTGAAAATCGATGAGGCAACAGACAAATGTGTTTTTACTTTGTCGGAGCAACCATTAAAGTCTAATGCTTTTTTGTCTTCTGAGGATGACAAAAATATTTTGCAAGTCATGTTTCATCAAAGTTTTATGCTCACAATAAAACGTTTGTTCCTTTGAAACCAGCAGTTCTCTTAGACAAAACATTTTAAACCCTTTGTAACTGTAATTTTAAAAAATGTGCAAATAAAACTTAATTGTGTTGTTTTTCTCAGCAAACTGCTGCGTTCTCTTTTGCCAGTAGATGTCACCTGTCCTCAAATCCGTTAAAACCTTTGGTTTTAGATAGATTTTTGACAAAATGGAGCACAAGACTAAATAAGACTTTCTTGTTGCATCAGCAGCATTTCTGATGTAGTATTAGAAGAAATTATGTGGCAAAAGAAGTATAAACAGTACCAGAGCTTAAGGCAGCGGCACCCCCAAGAGGTGCCTGGGGCCACCCTTGTAAACTTTGCTGACTGTACCAGTTGCTCTGCCCCTCCCCCCTTTTTGTCCCCTGACTGCTGTCTGAGTACATAGAGAATGACATTCTCTGCAACTATGAGATACTGTATAGGCCGAACATCTGTAGGAGACAGAGGAGGACCTGATGTAGCACATGACTACAGGCTGGAGCCAAACCTGGGTAACCTTGAGGAGGTCCAGCCTCAGTCTTCAAATGACCTCATCTGCCCTCCCCTGTGGACATTTTCTTGGGGCACAATTGGCTTCAGGCAGCACCATGAGGGCCCAGGAGCCTCCTTTCACATGAGGTGTTAAAACCACTGTTGCTCAGATCTCAGATCTGGGTGGAAAAAAATACCCCAAGGCAGAGTTTGGAACTTGGCTCGTTTACAAATGTACAACATTTGCAGTACCTACTGTGGCCACCGAGATGACTCACCGATGATATGGGCATTAATTCAGTTCGAGATGTGTGAAGAACTTTACCAGGCTTTAACACGTTGACACATTGAGTTTCATTATAAAGACCAACCAAGGAACAGAAACAATGGTGATATGAGTGTCAATAAAATAAGTAATAACAGTCACAATCTTTTCCAAAGTGAGTTTTCTCATCACAAAGTCCCTTTTCCCACTCTTATCAACACTGACTCACCAGTTATGTTCTATGGCTATTTTCCAGAAGATTTCCAAATCATTTTTTACCACACATCTGAGGCTCCTTTGGTCACAGTCATTTCCAAACTCAATAGAAAGTAACTCTGGAGAATTACGATTCAGTACATGTGGAACTGTGCTGTGAATGACAAAAATACATTTGCATTTTGTAAAAATGAATTGAAAGTCAAATATTAGGCTATATACCTTTCTCCAGAGCAGTTCAATGGCTGAATTATAAGAATATGGACATTAGGCCATTAAATGAAACCTTCCCATTCACCACTCTTTGACTGAATAACACTGCTACAAGGTGATCTTGATATTTCTTTTTCTTTTCGGTTCTTTTCTTTATTGTGTTTAATACCAAAAAAATGACGTCTAGACAAAATATTGGATATTAAATACCAGGTGTCTGCAGCACCATAGGATTTGCTGAGGGAACATTTGACTTTTTCCACATCAAACTATAAAAGAAATGTATCTTTTGACTTGATTTGCTTGCAAAACCTGCCCTTTTTTTAGCCTGTAAAGAAGTTGTTACTTTTATTTCTTCAGTGAATTCAGCGCTAGATGTTCTGCAGCTTTCATAAAAAAGATAAAGGCGAAAAAATAAAATGAAAAAAGAACAGCCAGACTCTTTACTTTAGACACAACAAAAAAAGAAGAGCTCCTGTGCTGATGTTAGTCTTCTGTCATAGATGGCATATTTTTAACACCTCCCTGGGGACGATTGGGCTGAATTCTGGATTTGACAATGTGTCATCTTTAAAATCACATCTTTAAAAAAAAAAAAAAGTTTTCAAGTGTAACCACACTTCTCTGAGCACAACACCACAGATTCGTTTACTGGAACTGTCTCATTGAGCAGTCAAACAACATGTGCGTCCAAGTCCAACCATGTGGAAAAGTAGAAACTCAAGGAACACAGAGATCATCTTCACTCGGACTTTACCCTGGATGGAATATCTGTGTTCCCAACATGCCATACTCCTGTAAAACCACTGGTGCAAAACACAGAGGCATTTGTTATCTGCTGGAGAATTTAGTGGGATTAGAGGGAAGTCATTTTCGGTGTCAGGGTCAATCGACAATCAGAGTTAATCAAATCCACTTCTTGTGCTGCCTGTAAGAGCTTCCCGCTGCTGCTGCTTGACAGTTTTACAAGGGAAGGCTGAGGTCACTTCTGCTTATTTCTTCTTGGTGAAGAAAAAAAAAGCCTCAAAATTATCCCAGAGATGTGGAGTCGCAGAGGACAGATGGTATCTCTCGGGTGGAGTTAACAATCCTTAAAAACCCCAGAGATACTAATAACATGGCTGCCAAGCACTCGCAGTTCGAGGCTATCATCCATAATACACATAATGTGCTAAAAGGATTTATTTTAGACAAATAAAATTCATCTCTTTATAACCATGAACTTAAATGAGTGATCAATAACAGCAAAGCAAATATAATGAGCTAAGCTTAACAGGATTTAGAGAGATACAATCTGGGATTGATGAAATCTTGGACAACGGTGTGTCTTATCAGGCAATTTTATTTAATCTAAGAAGGAAATTATGAATAATTATTCAGTCGTGCCGTTTCTTTTTTTTTTTTTTTTGCCAACTTATATTTTGCTCTGAGTGGGTTGAGATCTCACCTCCTGAGACATTTTTATAATGGTTAGAAAAGGTACTTGGGGTACCAAATTCTTTTCTAATAAAAGGACAGGGTGTGTGTGGGTTCATAAGTTTATGTTTAGGTATCTCTCACTCCCGAGAGAGAATGTTTAAAGACAAGTGAGGGTAATTTATTAAGTATCTAAAGAAACACTCACAAACACTAGGGAGTAGGAAGTTACCTTTGGTGCGTGGGTGTGTTTTTGAAAGCAGTTAATAATCGGGTCTCTTATCGAATGTTGAAAAATATTCACAGTAAATAGCATCAGAAGGTCACGAAGCAAACTTTGTATTGAGAGAGGCTGAAATTAAATGAAGGGTGGGAGGTGGAGGAGGAGGGTTCTGAACAGTAAAAGCCCCAGTAATTAAATGTTTGAATGTCACGTCATGACAAATTGTTGTGTGCTTACAAAATTAGCTAATTTGTCATGTCGTTAGACAAAGTCTAAGTCTTACCTCAGAAGGTTGGACAGATGAGATTAATATGTGTCCCCAATATGACAGAGGAGATTTGTTTATGAGAGCAGGTTGAACTGGGGACGTACTAGGATGCACATAGGGGCCACACAGTGGAAGAGTGGGTAGGGCTCCTGCCCAACAACATAAAGATTTCAGGTTTGATACCTGATGATAACTGTTCATCCTTGGTTTTTTTTACCACAATAATTGTTTGTCTTTGTGGATACATTCTCGTTGCTTAATTTTTATTTGTTGCTGAGATGTTTCTTTTTTCATGGTTGTTGACTTGACAGTTTATATACAACGCCGTCAGATTCCATTGTGAAGGGTCTGTTGCCCTGAAGTGACACTAATGTACAGAAGAAGACTTGAAATCACACGTTGGGACTAACGGTAGTGAATATAGATGCCACTCATGTCGGCATGTGTTTATCAGTTTGGAAGTTTGCCATGAACCGGAGCGCCTCTCTTATTCCAACAGCTTTTGTTTGACTGCTGAGATTGTCTCCAGCCCCGGAGTCCTGGACATATGTTGATATACTGTACAGTGAATGGAATAAGGACGTGTGGTGACTTAGATCTTGGAACTTTTGTTAATTTAGGTTAGAAAAACTTTAAATCAATAAGACATTTACCGTGCAGCAGTGTCACAGGAACATGTTGGCAAAGATGTTGAGAGGAAGCCGTCTGCTGTCAACTATCTCGGTGTATGTGTTTGAACACAAGTGCCAAATGGTGAATAAAAATAGCTCTTATTTATTTTCATGTAGTAAACAAAAGAGGAAAAAAAAACCCACTAAAACGCTGTCACCGTCTCGTCAAGTGTTCGCGCCAAAGTCACTACAAAATACATTATTTGCCAAAAATGTTGTGCGGGAGGATTAGCTTTTCTTCTCTTCTGTTACATTCCATCACTGACTCTGTGTTGTGAGGGGGAAAAAAAAGAATGTCACCTCATTTGAACTGTGTTCGGTGCAGCTCTAACAGTGAAGCTGTAGACAAGTTTTTCATTATTCCAGAGTGTGTTTGAGAGACGGAGAAACCACAGAGAAAGATTGGGTGACATGGAAAAGGAGGAGGAAAGAGCTTTGCTGAATGACAACAGGTAATGGTTTCCAGCCCTATGGTATCGAAAGCGCAATTTGTAGCATTAGTGAAAAAACGCTGAGGCGAGTAACAGGAACTCATCACTGTTGTTACTGCGGTGAGAACTCTCTCAATCCCTCTGCTGGGCGGCCTCTGTATGTTGTAGGGGAGCTGTGATAAATAATTGAAATGTTGACTCAGCCCAGTGGTTTGAGCCAGAACAGGCTGTATTGGTGTGTGTGTCTACATCAGTGTATTTGTGTGTAACCCCATTGGTTTAAAAAAAAGACCTTGGGGGCTGCTGTCTGAAAGGCATCATTGTATATTAAGTAAAAGAAGTGGACATGTGAATTGGACAGATATGGTGGTGGTGGTGGTGTGTGTCTGGGTGGGTAGGGGGCAGTAGAGAGAATGAGAGGAAGTGTGAAATCGAACAGCTGTTTCTATGGGCCTGACGTGCCTTCTATCCTGCCATCAGTTAATAATGTTTGTGTTGGATGTAAGTGCTGCGTAGGCACACACTGGTCACACGCCCACACACACACACACACACACACCGAAATACGCTGCTAGCTTATGCGAGGGGGGGTGCAGTCACACATAGAAAGTCATCCTGAGCCGCAGCCTTCGTTGTGTTGTTCAGCATTTAATTTACGTCTGCCGACTCAGCAAAACATGACGGATGCAAATTTCATTGGCGAAACGGGGACACACTGATCCGCTGCATTTCATTTGCACGCAGCAGAGCGGAATAAATAACGACAGGTGCCGACACGCACGCACATACAACACAAAAGAAGGAAAAAGAAAAAAAAACAACGAATGAGTTGAGACCAAACTTTGAAGGTGCAGCCACTGAAATGGAGAAAATCCTCCACTTCCTCCATCTGTCAATTTGAATTATTCACCAACGTGTTCATCCCGGTGTCCTGGCCAGGTCACTTTAACCCTTTGCTGAGGGAGTGAAAGGAGGTTACGAAATGAAACAGGACCTTTATGTTGTCATGAATTGTCAGAGGCTGATGTGCAGAGTAGACTCTGTCGTCTTCACTGGTGATGTAACCCCTCAAAGAAGTTTCTACTTTGAAGCTGTCACCTCAGAGAAACACCTTGAAGCCCTGGTGAGGTGTGAAGATGCTGCTGCACCTGAACTTTCTGGAGTGCGCGAGACTGGGCTTTACCCACGAGAGCGCTGGAGTATTCTTACTGCTACAGTTAATTCTGACAGAGACTGAAAATAAACCACAGATAAGGTTTCTGTGTTTTGTTTTGTTTTTTTTCTTTGATATCCAGCACAAGTGTTTTCTCTTACCTACTACTTTGATTTCCGCTCGTGTTTCACACAGGCTGATTGTCTGTGTTTGAAATATATAGTTCACAAAGATCTGGTAACGAAGTACAAAAGCGTCCGGTGGTGTAACCACTTAATTTTTGCTTAATGATTCTTTTGTGCACATTTTAAAGTGGATTTTTTCAGTTAGCATCGGTGTCTGGTGTCTGACAAAAAATGTTGTTTCAATTATTTGTACTTAGAGATGTTGGTCACAAGAGGGAAAGTAAAAACTTTGGATATACAGTATGCTGTTTCTTCACTCACTCAGTGGCAATGGGATTGTGACAAAGGCAGGCTTTGTGTCTTATTTAATCTACCAATTGTCCAATCATCTATCTATCTATCTATCTATCTATCTATCTATCTATCTATCTATCTATCGATCAGTCAATCTATCTATCAACCTACCCACCCATTCATTCATCTATCTATCAAGTACTATCATTATTGCAGCCATATACAGTATTCATAATACCATAAGAACTACAACATAACCAGAGAATCATCATAAAAAGCTTCAAATGATCCCAGTATTTATTGGGACAATATTTTTGAAGTACTGTGAAATTCTCTAGGTTTATTGTAGAGTTGATTGGCAGCAACAACTTAGCATCCACTTTGTTATGTAGTCAAAAACTTCTTTGGAAGAATTTACCAGAACTGTTATGGAAAAAAAAGAAAGAAACAAATCGATCTCATCACTCAAATTAAAAAATCTGGTTTAGAAAATGGGTTTTTGGGGAGCTTAAAGCTTTACAGGCAGGTTGCAGCAGCTCTCCCATGCTGGAACATCAGGTCTCAAACCGACCCATAAGCCTTTGCTTTCCAAACTAATCCTTCATATTGGATGATCACATGAACCGGGGAGGCAGCGTCTTCACCGGCTCCAAATGAACAAAATCTACCGAAGACAAACTGTTCTCTGCTCATCTTAGGTCTGCGAGACCAAACAGCCACTGCAAGAAAGAGTATTTATACCCATAGGATTTATGCAGCATATGGGAGATAATCATGTTTAATTAGCAGTCAAATATGTTCAGCTTTTACACTCTGTGTGGGTTGAAGGGCATATTATTCTACTTATATGCCTGAATGCACACTTTTTCAGACAGATAGTGATTTTTTCCCCCCATGAAAATGGCCACAATATTGAATTTTTATTACCTTCCCTCCGACAAAGCAGTTTAATTAACATGCTCTCTACAGTACAGTGATGTTTAAAATTCTACCTATAAGAATCTAATAAACTCTTGGATTAAAATACAGGAATAAAAATGAAAAACAAAAAAGTATCCCCTAAGTCATTTTTAATTAAGTGTAGTGTTTTAATCTGTGGATAAACACAAAAATCTGCCAGCAGCTTCGAAAAACCTCAAACTTTCTGCAGATCACGTTTTACGTGAGACTTTAGGGTTTATTCAGATATTGTCTTTAATATTTGTATTTTTTCTTACATAACTTTTAAGCACTTTGTCTTTTCTTTTTGTGAAAAGCACAGCAAGCTCTCGCAGGTTCCTAGCTTGAGACGTGAGTGCTACTCGATTAACACCCCCTACTGGGCAGAAGCTACAGATGTTTCTTCATATCCAACTGCAATAACACTGCAACTTGAAAATGTGCATGTAAGGCAGGGATGCTAACTGCTATGCTACAGAACCACATTTAAGGAATATAAATTCCTAGGAAAGCACTTGCATTAATTTTCTTTATTATTATTTACTTTTTTTAGCCATCACTTGCGGCATTTTCTCCCAATCAGTGTCTGTCTGTTTATTGTAATTTACCTATAATGGCCTTAATGGAGAGTAATGCATTTATTTAGGAAGCAGTCACAGCTAACATTGTTTGGAAATAACTGTGTAATCGTATTTCAGCAGCGTGAGCCTTCTGATGCCTACAAGGAAAGAATGTTAGAATGAATGAGAACACTTGATGGAGAGGGAGGAAAGGGAGAGAGAGAGAAATGAAGTTGGGGAAAAAAATGCTGGTCAGTAACAACAGAGTTCCTGTTCTTTGTTCTCTCCACTGACGTGGTGCCTGATTTCCCTCAGTCACATGCACACACCTACTGGCTCTTTCATTTCGATCAAAGCGTCTGATTGTTAAGTGTCCTTCACCGTCTCTCTGTCTGATCCTCCTACTTCGTGTCACAGTCCCTCTTGTCTCGCGTTCTCCTGCCATCTGTGCCTAACACCCTTATATTTTAAAGTCTAGCACCTTTACGTCTCACCTTCTTCTTCTATTCCAGTGGCAACACTCATGGTATGCATCCTCTCCAAGTGTTACTTGGAGGAAAAATAGAAATCCTTGCTCCCACACTAGGACTTGCAAAGTGATGATGGGTGAGACCTGACCACAGCTTTGTGAGCTGCACCTTGTGTCTTGCTTTGACTCTTTTCAAAATAGCTACTATGCTGGGTCTGAAACAGTGTCGGAGGAGGAAGAGAAAATGTGAGCACCTCACTTCTACAGATGTAAGAGAGGGTTTTTTTTTTTGTTTTTTTTCTAGATGCCTCAGAGCCAAGAACCTCAGCTGACATTCTTTGACCTGCTGTTTTTGTTTTTTTTTTGGGTCATTTTTCCTCTTGCTTCATTTTATTTGTTTTGTCATTACAACATAAATAATAGACCTGACACAGAACGAGACATTTAAGATGCCAAACATATGTCAGAAAGGGCCTCGTTTGTTGAAAATATATTCGGGCTACATTTGACACTTAATGTTTGGGTCAATTCTTGGCTCGCATTCATCCAGTCTGGGTTAAAAAAATAACTAAAAGCAGAAGTGCTGCGTCATTGACAAAAGTGTGCCACAGTTAGTGTCAGTCTAGGTCAACAACCTGGACTTGGCAAAAAGGAAAGTAGTGCATTAAAAAAGAACTCTTTGTCTTACCAACATAATAAGCAGTAAAATAATAAATCCAAATATTATGGGATGGAGGATAAGCATTTATTTTATCATTAGTTGTGAGTTGAGTTGAGAGCTTTACACACAAATATTTCATCCAAACTTAAGATTAATTCATAAACTGTTGGATGTATTATTATGTGGTAACGATTTTTAAACAGATTGCTTTGTGTTGTTCCTTATCTCAGAAATATTACTTCCATCTTTTTGACTTCAGCGTAGGCATCAGGCAGTGATAAATCAGTCATACTTACCATGAGTGACTGTGACTCAGCTTGTGGGTGTTACTTTTCCCTTTTTCGTGTCAGCACTTCATTATCCACACTCTAGTCAACAGACACAAACCCAGAAAGGCGTTTGAAATCAAAGATTTTTTTTTTTTTAATCATTGGCAAAGGAGCAGGAGATTTAAGTACTGGCACTTGATCCAAGCAGAAGCCATTCATCACTACCAAGCAATAAAGCAACCTGTGAGAGTGACTAAGCGACTCTAAATCTAAGTCAGCCGACAGCCCCAGTACCATTCAGGTCAATGTTTCTGCAATGTTAGACTTGAAGCAGTTAGAGTTGACCTACAAATCACCTCAGATTATCTGCTGTGGACTCTAACGGTTTTCCTTCATGGGACCCGAAGGTGACAGTTGATGAGTAATTTGTGCAGAAGTCAACTCTGATCAAATATAACTCTAGAACATGACAGTGTGTTTAAAAACGAAAGAAAGAAAGAAAGAAAGAAACTCTCCAGACAAAACTACATAATCCTTGTTTTTTTCTGGTCTAAGTTGTGTGTTTCATGGCTTTTCATTTACTGATTCTATTTTACTACTCTAATGGTTACCCCAAGTGTTCTAATATATTGTTTCTCAAACTATGGTCTGTGTACCACTGGTGGTACCCAGGCTCCCTGTAGTGGTGTGCAGGAAATTTAGATTCTCATTTGGATGAGATGATTCACTAAGGTGTTAAACACACATTCTATATACGTATGTACGTGTGGGTATTTGAGTGCCACAGGTAGTACTTCATAATGTTGCCGATGTTTTACTACATTGGTTTATGAACGCATATATGTTTAAATATTCATTAACAAAACAATTGCTAGGGTTATGTTTGGATACAGCTCACTGCACAGATAGTACTAACAAATACAAATGAGTACAAATGATGCTGTAGTAGAGAACACTTGTTTTATAAGAAATAACACTTTAAAAATAGAGAAATGTTCTTGTCCTCAGGCCAAATTCATAAAAGTTATTATTATTATTATTATTATAAAAAACTCCCACCACCATGTGTTTTCAAACGTGAGTCAGTTTATTTGAACACACGTCCATGTAAATGGGTTCGGGTTCCTGCAGGTGGAGGAACATTCGTGTGCCAGGAGAAAAACAAAATAAAACAAAATTAAGAAAAAAAAAATCCATAAAAAAAGGATGATTAGAGCAACGAGGCAGACTCATTACAGAAATACCAGGATATTACAGTTAGGTGAGGGACACATGGGAAATTCATAATAGAGACGGCCTTAAGGAATCACAAGAAAAAGACAGAACGCTCTGTTGAGAAGGTTTAGTTGGTTTCAAACCCTTTGTGGGAGTCCTTGAAGCACAGTTGGCAAACTCAAGGTCCTCAGATAGAAACAACAAAACAGAAAGAATAACCTATGTTGTCCTCTCCGAACCCAGGAATATGGGTTTCCTTTGAAATATTAATTGACTTTGACTTTTGACAAATGATAAAAAAAAGAAAACTTGACCTTTAATCAGAACATGACGGAGTATAGAGCATGAACAAAACTATATAAATAAATAAGTACTATATTGATCCCATATTTGGGAAACTGTTGTGTTAGCAGCAGATATGCCGTTAAGAGGCTGCTTCTAGCAGGCGCCAGGCATGTGGTTCCTCTGGGAATCGAATGCAGGACTCTCTGCTCTCTGCTTCTGAGGCAGGCGTGCTAACCGCTACACTATGGAACCGTCTAGATACACACACACATGCATACATTATATTCATCATTAGAATGTACCCGACAGAGACAGTGAATGAGAAAAATGCAATATATTTTTAGTGAAGTCATTTTCATGCTTATTGAGCCAGAAACACACAGCATTGCCTTGTCATTTAAGCCATTCTTGTTGCGTTGCACTTGTCATAATATTCTCAGCACGTGGGAGGTTTGTGTTCAGATTCTGAACAGTGCTCACAACTGGAAGGACATCTCAAACTTTGTTTGACGTAGCTCCTCTTTCGTATTCATGTTACCATCACATGCGAACCCCCTAACCACAGAGCTCTATGGTAAAAAGCCGACTGCTCTCCTTCTTTAAGTTCACACACTGGTCTTGGGGAGTATTAGTGCATGTTTGGAAGAAAATAAACAGCCTGGGGTTGTGTCACTGATACATTCGCTGGCACTCTGTAGTCTACCTTCAACTCTGCCCCAGGCTACAACGCTATGCTACATTAGCTTCTGCGGCACAAACATCTGAATCTCAGACCCAAATGTGTGCAGTCGTTTGTGGTGTTGTTCAATGCAGATGTTCCAGTCCTGTGTGTCGGTGTGTTATTGAGATAGAAGCAGATGGTTGTTGTTTTGTTTTTTTGTTTTTTTGCAGTAGTCAGATGTTTGTATTACAATACAATCATCCAGAAAGGTGCTTGTAATGCCTACATAGCATGTGAAATAGAGTTATCACAATTTCAGCTCATATTAACAGGGTGACGTTTGACAACTCCACCTTCCTACACCACTTAAAGCTGTTCTCATACACAGCAGAAAGACATGTTGTCATTCACACTCATTGTAGGATTTCAGTTTGACCAAAGCAACGCCAGCTTATAAAAATCATGCTTCGACTTCAGGTGAGATGCTCGTCTTGCATCAGAGCAGCCTCACCGAGCAGTGAGTTGGTCTGCGGCTGACAAGCTGACTGAAACAATTGTCCATTGGATTATGATGGAGAACCATTAATATTGCTAAGGACAGCGGCTTCACCAGGATTTTCAAAGCAAACGTTGATGTTTCGTACAAACCAGTAATGCCTTAAATCCTCCTCTCAAATGTTGAGTTATACTTTAGCATAGTTTTATCAACATTATTCCATATTGATAATTAAATTATTACAATAATAGAAAAAAAAAACACTGACCTGCTTTCATTTATCTCTATGTTCCAGAAATATACAGAAAGTCTTTTTTGGCCTATTCAGAAATGTTGGTTTATCTTTCAAAAACTTTCAACTTTTAACAGCCCTACTTTAAAGAAATACATACATTTCCAACAGATGAATAAACAGGGTGCCCTAATTCAGCATGGAAACAAGACAGTCTTTGTTTTTTAGCAGGATGCAGATATTCACATCCAGCAGTGACATCATTCTGTTCAGTAACCTGATGTTATATTAAGTTATCATTCATTTTGCAGCAGTTTTTGACAGAATCAAAATAACTACATCCATAATGGCTGAGCTGAGAAATGCAGTATAACTGGCATGGAAACTGAGCTAAGTTCATCATAATGCGAGGTTAGACGTGGCTAATATGTCATGTGTCAGGTGCAGACCATGGTGGAGAAAAACAGCTGTTAATGCACCACGTATGCCAGGTGTGTAAGTAAGGCAGTGTTGCAACTCAGTCTGTCAGTTCACTGGCAGCGCAGGCAGAAATGAGAAAAAAAAATCATATCAATCCAACACCTGCCCATCACTCATCCCTGTGTGTGTCTATCCTTCACTGCGTCATGTACCTGTGCACTCATCCGTCTGTTCATTTGTCAAGATGACATTCAGATGTTCATCTGCTTTTTGAGATCTTCACTCCTTTCCTCTCATCAGCAGCCGGCAGTCAGTATTCCCAAGCCGAATGTTGCCCTGAATTAGACCTGACACTTTGACTGCTGTTGGCTCACTTTAGTATTGTTTATTCGTCTCTCACAGCGCCATAAGGAAACGCTACACTTGTCAACACCGCCTGCTAAATTATTTTTATACTAACATTCAGCTGTAGGACTGCTAATGGCATACATTTGCGTCGCTTTTGGGAACATTTTGACGTTTCCGTGTTACTTTTAGGGCTGACCAAATAACAAGCCCTAAAGCCCCTAGACACATCACACACACACACACACACACACACAGAGACATGCACCGGTGTGTACACATTCACACAGGTAAGACCAGTAAACTCAGGATCACTGCTACCCATGAGCCGGCCTTGGGGCAACTCATTCATTTTGGGAATTTCTGTTGCTTGGCTTCTCTCCTGTGTGTCAGCGCTGACAGGCAAACATAAACATCACTTTATGCCTGCTATATTTTCACAGGTAAAGCTGCATATCTTTTTAATGGCCTCTTAGGTGTTTTGGAAATGAGTTAAATACAGTTTACACACACAGGTTGTGTTTGAAAAAAAAAGTTTTTTAGGAGACTTTTTTTCCCTCCAGATTTATTTTACTGTACATTTGGCAGTGTATAATATTGACTGGAACAAAAAGAAAAAAGAAAATCTGACTCAGAGCTTGCATATTTATCGACATTTACCGTCCCTGTCTTAATAATCTGTGAGTGACGTGAACGAACTGACTAGGTGTTTCTCTTCACACCTTTTTGCCGATCACATGTTCAGTGTAAACTGACTGTTACTAACAGTAATATTTCTATTTACTAGATAGTGATGATGTGGATCCTATAATTGCAACCCTGTTATACCTAATACAGTAAAGTACCATCCTCCTTTCCTCACAAGACCTTTGACCTAGGGCCCAAGGCCAAGGGTCACTAATGGAACTACAAAAACAAACACTACATGTTAAGGTGAACATACCAAACCTCACTTACTTTCAGTAAATTAAAACATACTGCTCTGGTTTTAAACACTTTGACGACTCACAGAGGTATAATTAGCTGTAATACCTCGATGACACAACGCAAGCACTGTGGCGAAGCCCTTCATTAGCAAATGCCGAAGACGTCCAGCTGCTGTCACGATGACAATTAGCTCCAAACGCAGGTCAGAGAAGCTGTTCAGGTAGTCACACAGTTAGGTACGTTGCACAGATAATAATTGTGTTGCTAGTTAATGAAAAAAGGGAGTCTGACGCCACGCCGATCATTAAATGGACTTTAACTTTAAAGTCTCTACAGTGTGTGTGTGTTGGTCTGTAAAAATGTGTGTGTGTGTGTACGTGTGTGTGTTTCAACTTAGACGAGACCCAAAGGAAGATTGCCAGGCTGTCTCCACCTGCACAGCGTCTTTCACTGCAAAACCGTCAGTCTCTTATACAGGTTGATTCGTAGTCAACTTGACGAGACCTTCATCTGCCTTCTGTCACTGTCCTCTCACAGGATGTTGAGATTAGAAACGAATGCTAACGGAGAGATAAACATGATTTATTATGCTTTTTCCAGTGCCTGTATATCCTCCATGTGCCCTGATCTCCCCCCCCCACTGCCTTCATTTGCTAATTGCTAGCAGAGAGATTTTTGCAGATGGGGGTTCCTGCAGCACTTTCACACCACCACCACCGTTCTGCCAACTAATCACAAAGCAGCCTAAAGGCAAATGTAAACTTTTAATTCAGAAGAGTTCTAAATTAGTTTGAGTAGCAAAACATTTGAAATGACCAGAGTGAAATAGTCGATCATCTCTAATCAGATCCAGTAGATCTGTAAGTTTTAAAGTACAGCTGACAACTACATATTTACAGTGCACTTCTCTGTAGGCCTTTCTTTCTTTCTTTTTTTTTTAACATAGGCTGTAAAACCAGAATTTGAACTTAATGCTACCAAAATGCTTCAGAGGGCTGGTGGGAACAGTTAATTAAGAGCAAATTAAGAGGAATGCATTAGAACTGCTTGTTATGCTGGTGCTGAATGTTGGACTGATATAATAAATAATTGATGAGTTTACCCTGTGATCCACTAGGTATCTTTTGTGAGCAGCCATTCTGTCATGAGATGTATAAAAACCAAATCCTCTCCTCATATTAAAGAAAGAACGAACTGCAGAACAAACACTTAAAAATACAATCTATTAACAGTCTGCCAGACCTGTGGGCTCTGACTAAGAATAAATTACAGTTTATTGAAAAGACACCTGCGTGTGCTCTGGAAAAGATTTGAACTATCAGCTGCTGTTTGGACAGACAGATCCGTGTCTGTGCTACCACCGTTGCCCTGGCAGGGCGTCAAAATCGAAGCTGCCAAACAACATTAAAGCTGAACCCAAGCATCTGGGATCACATCAAAAAATGCCCTTGGCCTATCATGTATTGACTGAGGATTAACTCTGGAGATAAGAATCCATGGGGTTGCTTATAATCAGTGGTTCCTAGCCCCGCCGTTGCTCTGATCAAAACAGTGATGCTGCTGCTGCTGAGTATCACATACAATTTATTCAAAAAAGAAAAAAAAAAGAAAGAAATGAAAATCTTGCAGATATTTATTTGAGTTTTATCTCCTCACCTTGATCCAGTAAACACAGAATTTCTAAATAAAAATACGACTGCTCTGATGGATTTTCTTTGAATGAAAAAAAGTAAAGGGATATGACTTTTAGAATTAAGTAAATTAGTAAAACTGAAGTACAATTTTTCAGTGTGTCCCACTGTAGCCCTGTGGGACAAATGACCTACGGCCCGGGGACACAGGGGGTCATAGACTCCCAGTTTAAAAGATATTAGCAGCTTACACTTGTAAATGGCAGTTTAACATTAATGCCTGTATTGAACTCACATGTCAGTTGTACATTAGTCTGAACTTTTACAGGGAGGATAGAACATTTGGTGCTTGTTTCTCCTCGGAGAAAAGTCCTTGTGTATTTCTATAAGAGCGGAGGAAGGAAGAGGGCAGAGGTCAACTACTTTTTCAAGTGCTGAGCTGCTTCATGTGCTGTAGGGAAGAGGAAAAATACATTTGTTGAAAAACCCAGCTGCATTTGTTTCTAGTATTCTCTTTGCTGCCAGGGTTGACAAAGAAAAAAGGGTGAGAGGCAAAGGTACTTTCAGATGTGAATTTGTTTCAAGTGTTTTGAGCTAGTGCTGCTTTGATGACTTATTTGTAATATTTCTATGTTCACAGAATATTGCCTACCTGAATTCTTAAACGAAAGAACAGTACATCATCCTGATTCATAAATAGAGCCTGGAATTCTAGTTGTGAAATGAACCGCTTAAATTTTGTATGAACTTTGTTTTTTAATTACTGACAGCGTGAGGCAGACCTGTTCAAAGGCTGCACCCCGTTGCGATCTCTTGCCAACTGTGTCCTTGGTCTGGACTTAATTTTGACTTTTGTGATCTGACTTGGACGTTAGTTCAGTGCTCCCATTAAAATTCTTTTCATAAAGCGCCCAGGCTGATCTGTCTCTCTGCAAACAGTGTTTCTCTCCAAAACAACAAGACATGGCTGACAAAATAGATTGAATTCTGGCTGCTTTCAGTTGCAATTTTTTTGAGAAACAAAAGAGTCTAACAAGGTGGTGAAAAGCAAATGTTTGCCAGCGATTGTCAAAATGTTTTTTAACTCCACGTGACCTGATATGAAAAGTCAGTCAGTGGACATGGATGGATTAAAGTTTGGATTATCAGACAGAGGATTCTACCAGATCTGGATTTACTGTACAGAAGAGATGGATTTTCAAATGCCAAATTGTCTCAAACTGCAGTTATTGGAAATGGTTTACAGAAACCAGACTTGGCCAAATTTCTAATAATAATCTTCAGAGTTGACGAGGACTACAAAGACAGGGCCTTCCAGCCAGATGGCTGTGCTGAGTTAAAGAACTGTTTTTGAACCATAAAAAAATAAACTAATGTTGTATTTCACTTGGACTGTATTCTACTTACCTGTTTTAATAGAATAAAAGATTGCTGAGTTAAATCATAAATATTCCAAACTCCTTTAGTGTGGTATAATATAGATCTGGCAAAGGTGGGGGTGCTAATGTTTTACCAGGGCATGGAATGTTTGTTGCATTTTTTGTTGCAACCACTTTTGAACAAATTCAGTATACTGGCCTCGTCCATGTTGCTGCACTGTGTGTGTGTTTTCCAGCATTTTTCTTTTTGTATTTCTTTAGACGTTATACACTACAGTATTTAGAACTTCATACGCTTCACTACTGCCATCATTTAAATGGTCCAAATGCATTTGGTGGCACTTTTATTTGTGGGTAGGTTGACAAAAATGCCTCTTTTGGTGTTGAAGATTGCAGACCCCTGGCCTACACCAGGAGTCAAGATGTACTGAAGTGTTTCTGTCACATCCAGCGAACAGCCACTACATCACGGGTCTTCTTTGTCGCCCCTAGATGTTGATTGTGCATAGAAATCTGTGCTCTCAGCTCGCTCCAGTTATCGCAGGGAAACTGAATGCAAATCCATTAACTGACAGCTCCCAGTGTTTGGGTTAAAAATAACAGCATTTTCTTTCCTGGTGTGAAGTCCTTGTTCCTCTCTGACTCCGTTTGAATTGTTGTTGAAGCGGAGCACTGTCCAAGTGATTAACGACCTGCTGGATCGCACTCATACGCGCTCACACATAAACAGACGGGGGAAGTGCTTCATCCTCCATCAGATACATCACAGTCGATTTAAGTTGTGTGAAGTTGACCTTAAATCGCTCTCAGCTCAGTGCAGATTAGCACCGCGAGGGTACGGGTAAGGCACCGTGTTTAAAATGATAAATACAAACATACTGGAAACCAATAAACCCCCTGGGAACGGGTGAGCGTGCTGCCAGCAAATACATGCTAGACTGGTCTAGGTACTACTTTCAGTTCCAGAAATACAGTAATAAACCACAGACTGTAGTTTGTTTATTCATTGGATTTTCTATTTGTAAATGATTTCCCTAAATACCAAAGGGTGACAGAAATTATTTGTTTTCAATAAAAACAGTATATATGTTTATATATATTATAAAATATATGATTTATATACATGTACATTTTAAATTGCCATGAATATTTGTAAAATATTTGTTTATAACAATTTACAAAATTAAATACAGTAGAACACAGATTGACTATTGTAAAACAAAAAATCACAATATATCAGTGTATAAATATTTTCTCACACCCCTAATATATATGTACATGTATATGTGTGTATCATTGGCATCTCCGCACAGTTGGTACAATTGAACTAAAACCAACACTGAGCTTCACAAATTGTGTCTATGACAGTTTTACTGAAGGAGTGAAATGTGTCAAAATCTCAAAATTTTATTTTCCATCATTAAACTGACAACTTCTAGCTCTCTATCTATTTTAGAAATACTAATTTGACTTATAATAAAATATATAATTTAGTTTGTTAAAAAAGTTATATTTGGTCATGTTGTTGCAGTTTTCTCGGTCTGTCAGGTTGTCGTTGCTAGAACACTATTTTGAGGAGGAAGGTGTTAATTCAGTTGCTGTAAATTAAATGACAGGACTCCTGAGGCCTGAGTGCAGTTAGCACATAAACACAATGTCAGGTCTCTGCATAGAAAATGTAATTATAATTAACTTCCTCTTTCCAGGTTGCTAACATAAGCATCAGCTGATAACAGCACCTACGCACTTCAGTAACACGTGCCTGTAACTCAGCAGACCCCCGTCACTGTTCTAAACCCCCACTGATTTTGATTCCTCACAAAGTCCCCCGCTCCGGTGCCTTTGCTCACATCAACTGGAAAACCCATTTTGTGGAGCCTTAGCTGAGCCAATTTCTATCTGTCACAGGTGGTGGAGAATTGACTGTGCAACATGTAGCATATCACTTTAAAGTGACAGTAAAACGGGAAATCACTTTGTTGCGGCCACATGCTCTTGTCACCCTCTATAAGAACTTTGTTCAGTCAGAGGTTGAAGTCCTTCAAGCTAAACGGTTTGTAGGAGAAAAGATAGCACATCAGCACCATGTGCTGTCTCCTTGCACCCGGTCAGAACGGTGTACTTAAAATAGACAAACACAAGTAAGATACAGGACATGTGGGCAGTGGGTGTGAGGTACGTACAGAGAGAAGAAAAAAAAATAGAAGTCAGAGCGAGGAGTGTGCTACTTTGATTACTCATTCACTCATGCAAAACAAGAAAGGTTTTTAATGTTACACAACCACTGATGTGTGATTAAATAAATCTTCAGAAAGACCAAACGAGACAGACACTTCCTTCCGAACCGCAGCTAACAGCAACACTGCAGCACTTATTGTTGCCAAGGTGACTTTGAGGTTCTTTATATGTCAGAGTAGATTTGACTGTAACTTGGACTAAAATGTCAGTCTGAAAAACAAACAAAAAAAACCAATATGTTTTGAGATCTTTCTAAACACACACCTGCTTCACGTTTAGTTTCAAAATGTTTACAAGACAAACTTCTGAAAGATTTACTAAAGACAACACCTTCCCACACTGTGGTCTTTGTGTTTGGTAGTGAATAAGCCATACAGAAAATCAATCCACACTTTGTTATACTATACAAACAAAATGCAATTTGTTCTGACCAAGTCGTGACCACTGAGACATTTTCGTCGACAGAGAACCATGAGGAATGAGCTGTTATTGTGAATTAATAAAATATATACCTGACATAGTATTCATTCAGACAAGGCCGGACACTGTCCGACACCTCTCTCATACCTCCGTGATATGGACTGCATGTACTGTGCATGAGCGGGCGGAGCATGTGTTGCACAAACGCGATGGCGGAGGTAGCCACAGACACAGATATGCACTGTTGCAAGTGCAAAAAAAAGAGACTGTACCACCTGGCCATCACTAGACTGTTTTTTTTTCTTTTTTTTTGTCAGACCTGCTGCCTCCACTGAGCAAAGACTGTTTTGCTGGATTAGGCAAAACCTGCACACCTACTGTTTTTTTCTCTCCTTTTAAAAGAAATACAGTATATAAGCAGCTCAGGAAAAAAAACATTATGTATATATATATATATATATATATATATATATATATATATATATATTACATATGTGTGTTTATATATATGTATATGTATATATATATATATAAAGACATAAAAATATATGTACATGTATAAATATATACATATACATGTACTATATATATTGTATATACAGTTTTTGCACAAACTTTTGGATGATTCCAAACTCTTGCTGTTCCCATTCTCTTGGACAGGACAAAAGCACCATTCAGTGAAAATGTCCAGTACTGTACACACACACACACACTCCTCTGCTGTTGTGTTTTTGTCCATTGTGCCATTTTTATGCACACTTTGCCTTCTGGCTACATTTAAACTTTTCTCACCATAAAATTCTTTGTCAGTGTTTCATGATAATGACGTTTTTTACAGCTCCTCTTCATTCAACAATGTGAGGCTGTGGCCCACATTTGTGGACAGATACATTATAGGATGAGGTTTGGTTCCATGTGCAGCCGGTGTTAAGAATCCGTGTGCCATGTCCTGCTGCACAGATGCGTCCTTCACCTTGTTGACTTTGTTCAGGATGCTGACGTGTTGACATTGGCCTGCCACTGAAATATTAGACCCGAGACTCCAGTTTCAAGAGCTCATCTGTCTTTGAAAAAAAACAACAACAACACTTCACTCATTCATCAGTGGTGGTTTAGAATGTGCAAAAGTACTGGGTGCTGAAAAATGTACAAGTTTATTTTAATTTTTTTTTCAGAAACGCAGATATAATAAAGATGTAAATATTACATCAAATGTGAATGTCCTTTGTTGGCCATCACTGTGTGCATCCCTTCAATTGATGTCACCCAGAGTGATCGCCAACCATTCAATATTATTATTCTCCATATAAAGAGCCTTACATGTTCAGCAAACCATGCTGTGGACCATAAGTGTGGATTAACGGCAGCTGTTTGTTTACTGGTGATTTCTAGATCCCATGCTGTTGCAGGAGATAAACAGTGTGTGGCATATTGCTTTAATGTTCCACCAGCCCTTCTAATCTTTATTTTTGTGCCACAGGCTTTACCCCACGCACAGAGTCAGAGTTTTACAATAATGGCATCATCTCTTTTGTTATTAAACCACCACTGTGATGAAATTGCATCCGCATTTATTTCCCAGTGTCTGTTGAGTATTTTAACATGAACATATTGACTTTGAGCTTTTCCTTCTACTCATTCTCTCTCGTCGTACAGTTTGACAGCAGGAAAAATTGAACGAAAAAAAGGACAAAGAAAATCAAAATTTTTCTGCCTCCGCTCACCTTCACCTTCTTCTTCTTGTACCTTTTTCCTGTTATGGCTGCCTTGAACAAAACCCTTATATGAAATGAGGACAGAATAGCATCGAAGGAAAAGTTAAGAGTGAAAAAAGTTTGTTGCAACAGTAAGTTTTTTTTGTTGTTGTTGTTCTCAGTTTTTCACTCCTAGTCCCTCTTCCCATCGCTGCCTCTGACTTTTCCAACCCACAGAAACAAAAGCACATCAGCTAAAAAGTCAGATTACAGCATCACAGAGAATGTTCTCGGGCTATTATGATAATAGCACAGTTTTGGATCGTACCATTGGAATCTCCTCTCCACCCTGCCCCTCTCAGAGTGTGTAGATGAGGACTCTAAAGTGTTGGCACCCAAGGCTGTTGGACATGGCACTGCTACTGTGTTCTAATTCTCCCGGTTTTTGCATCAGTTTGAACTCTGCCATAATGAACTGTTAAGATGGAGGCCATGTTTACACGGCTGGGTTACAACTACGGGATCCTGTTCATATGGACCCAGCACAAGAAAAGTCAGCGTTTAATTGCAGAACTCCAGTCCCTATAGTGTATATGGTAGGCCTGTATGTGGCGCTGTGTCACCCCTGCTCAAACATACTAACACCGGAAGATGTTCAGAAAAATGTGAGAACACCAAGCAGCCAATTAGCCTCTCTAGCACAGTCAGAAAAAGCCTAGTGTCCACCATTATTGTTATCGTGTGATGTTCAGCAGACATCACTGAGGTAAAAGGTTACAGAGAGGCGGGGCTTACTGCATCAGCTCATACTGCTCCGTTCACACAGAGAAGCAGAGTTCTGGAAGTTTTCCTTTCTGGGACCCAAATTCGACACTGTTTATTACAGGACAGACATTTGTTACTGACGTGCCGTGACTTTATCTGCTCGTTAATGTGTGTGATCACGTTTTAATGACAGATGTTAATTGTGAAGTCCAAATTACACACTGATGTATTTACTCCCCCTGCTGTCGCCACATAAAACGCCACATCGAGCATGACTGCGAGGTTAATATGTGCATGTTGGAGCACTTGTGATGAATCGTCTATTGTGTAAAATCAGTGGAGGAGTCTAATTTAGCGGTGATATCATTTTTATTATTTTAATAATGATTAATTATGAGGTTTTTTGTTTGTCTTTTCTGCGGTTCTTTGATCTCTGATCTTTATTCACAGCGAGCAGGAGTTTGTCCTTACTTTTAAATCAAACCGTCACTGAGGCCGACGATAAGATAATGAATGATCGTAATGAATTCATAATTCCCCTACTGGCTCTAATTTCTTTTCATAAGATATCCTTTTTTACTGTGTTGCAGTATCTGATAGCAATAATGTGACTTTGTGGCCATGAATCACTAATTAATTAATTCTCTAAACCACGTATGGCTGTGTTAAAGATTTGTTTTTGAACTAAACCACGTATGGCTGTGTTAAAGATAAATGTTTGAGTCAGCTCTGCGGTCATAGTCTCTGTGATCGCTAGTCTAATTTTAAGATCACTTTATGGAATATTCTCTTAATGCCTGAGACCAAACACAACAGCATGGAGGGGCGTTAGCAGCAGTTAGCCCTGTAAAGCTTCAGGGAACCACTTGAAATAACAAGTTATCCCTGGTGCTAAATGCTATAAAAAAACCTTAGCATCAACTGAGGACTTCACACTGAGCTCATGTAGCACTGGCGGAAATGGCTCTGTTAATGACTGATTACAATTATACCCCACGGACCAGATGAAATATGTATATATAAAAAGTGTATGAACACATGTTAAAATTATGGTGAGTTCAGTTGTTTCCATGGCTACGCCATCAATAATGATGTGGTGACACAGCAGGGAGGTTGTTCCCTGTTTTTCTTCTCGGAAAAATTTGCATCATGAAAGCAACTAGGAGGGCACATTTGTGGTTATATTTTGAAATGAAATACTGTGTTTGCTACGATCCCCTCCCATTCCCCTATTGTTGGTTGAACAATTTTAAGAGGCAACTAGTGTAGGGTTATTTAGGGCTTTCTTGTCTCATTTTCCAGGGAGCACACATCAACCACCACATATGTATATAGGACTGATGTCCGACTGATGAACAACTCACAAACATGTTCTATCACATTTTTGTGTGCTTTTCCCTCGCTGTGATTTGAATGCATTTATTTGAGAAATGAAAAGTGGTTGGATGTAAATGTCAACAGGTTCTCAGTCGTCCAGGTTTCTATTTTATTGAAGACATTTAAGGAATAGACTGGTGTCATGAGTTCATTTTGGAAAAAATGAAAAATGCAAAGAAACAAAAGTGTTGATGTTTTGTCTAAGCTGTAATAAACTGTGTCTGAACAAGTCATGCAACTTCCTCTTATGGAATTTACAGATAAGATCTACTGTTACAGGTATTCAGAACTATCAGTAGTAATTTGACTGCATGCTACTTTAGCTAAGAACTTCCTCCGCATTTACAAACACAACCCACAATGTTACAAATTGTTATACAGTTTGGGCCTAGACAGAACAGACTGCCCCAGGCTGTTGCCACCAGGGTGAAGAAAAGGGTCTCTCCTTGGGTTTTTCTGGGTTTAACCAGTCGTTAGAGGTTTTGGATTGAAGCTGGTTACATTGTAACCATAGCTTTTGACTCAAATACAGGTGAGAACAAAATCTGAAACATTAAATCTTTGATGTAAAATCTTTGTCTTTTTTTTTTTTTTTTTTTTTTTTTTTACCTCATCTGATACTACCTTGTTACCTTAACAACCCAAACTACACGTTGAACCCTTTTTTATTTCATGGTCATGTAAAGAGTTGTTCAGTTGAAGCTCTTCTGCAGTCGTAAAATGTAAATGAGCAATCCCATTACTGGCAACAAATCACTAAAGACTCCTCTGACCTTTTAATTTTAAATGACACCTGTCAGTCATAAATTTAATATGCCAACTCCCAGAAGAGTGCTGCTTAACCTTTAAAGTCCAATATCAAATAGTTTTGTTTCCTCTACACTCAGCATCACAAGGCATCGCTCACAACCTGCGTGATAAGGGCTTTGCTTTTAAATTCAACCCATAAGGGAGAACCGCTGATGAGTTTGGCAAGAACACATAAAAACCAATGCTCTCTAAGGAGTTGAGGATGGAACATCCTCCACCCCGGGGCTGATTCCACAACATTATTATTTAAGTAACATCTTCAGTTCAAAGCTCTGCCTTTAAGATGAAAACAACTTTGAGCAACGCTTTTGACTTTTTGTTTGACTATTTGTGTGATTCTCCTTTGATAGCTTGGCTAAAGGGACACAGGTGTGAAACCTGTGCTGTTTGAGATAAAATGGGAGTTTTCTGTACATCTACCATGTACGATATCAGAAGCTTTACCAAGAATCATAAACACTGTCTCAAGCCAACATGTTCAAATAAGCCTACTTCATATCAGACAGAATGTATGATGTGGCATTTAATTTCCCAGCCAAAAGAGAAGGAGTATGTCTCCTATCCTCTGATTTCTTTCTGTGATAGTGTATCATTGATTTTTTGAGCTCTTTCTGCCTATAAAGCACCTAAAAGAACACAGATGTGGCTCAGGGTTTTTTTGTGTGTTTTTTTGACATTCTGTGTTGTATCATTGGGGATACAGCTAAGGTCAGCCGAGGGAAATCCACTCTGTGCAGCCAGTAATTTCAGTCTAATGAATATAATCTGCAGCTGAAATGGGCATGTGCTTTTCATAATATTTCCCTCCTCCATAGTTATGCTCCTAATTCACATAATTTAGGGAGCACACACTGGAAATACTGCATGGGATGGCATAGAGGAACTAACAGTAATGCACACCCAAAAAAAATGACCTGTGAAATGTGAACTCATGATGTTGTGAAATATTTGAAATGCAATGGAATTATTTTTCTGTTTTCAGCCTTTTTCCCTTTCCAAAACAGTCTCTGATCATAGGTGAATAAAACCAGACTGTGATGTAGGAAGATGTTTGAGCAGAGAAAACCGAGAAAAGGAAAAGGCAAAACTTGAGTTCACCAAAGGATAGCATGAAAAAAAAATAAGAGAGATGGGCATTGGCAGACTGACATTAGAAGGTGAAAAAGCATGCAGCAGAAAAAGAGAGTGACAAAAAGGGAAAGATTTGACAGATAGGAAGCAGAGTACATACTCTGAGATTTAATAGCAACATTCTACCCATACCATAGATCCTTCTGCCTACACCTCGACAAGGCACCATCTGTCATGGGCTCGTTACATCCGACCATTCCATCGTTACATCTCAACCCGGCTTAAAAAACATAAGACCTGAGGAGAGGAGAAGGAAACTTCAGGTTGATGATGTTGTTTGATACAGATTTCTAGAACAATATACCATAATAATAACCAGTTCTGGGACATACAATAGTAGACACTGGTCTTACATCATTGCACCCATTTGAATATCATTACAAGTGGAACTGACTCAAAAAGCACAGTTACAGTACAGTTTTTCTAGTTTTATTTTTATAACATGACCCGCGGGCACCTTAGGTAGTCCACGAGGAGCTACCAGGTGGCACCTGGTACCAAGTTGGTGACCCCTGGTTTAGATTTATTCCGCCTGCTCTACAGTAGATGAACACACTTGATCTCTGCAACGACGACAGAGAAACTGTCTTACACTTTGTAAAACTGGTTTATACGCTGGGCTTTATTTCTGTGAAATACCAAAAATGTGTCACTTAAGATTTACCCACCTTAGCAATTAAGGGACTAAGGACAGAACATTCACCTAGGCCAGGCAAATATAAATCAAGCAGACCTGCAAATTCCTGAGTTGTTTGTAACCATTTTTGATTAATGTCTGCTGGCCAAGTCTCAAAACAATCATTCCTGCCTAGATTAATGGCTTGCTCTAAGCACTGATGCATGCTAAACTAGATGGGTTTCATGATGGGGGCTGTCAGAGGGCTTTGAACAGGGAGACAAAATCAACAATTTATTATGAATCTGTTCTAATTCGTTTATATTACCAAGAATCTCCCCATGGGAACCGGATGCTGGGTTTGATGACAGGGCATCAGTGTTACTTGGCTTTTGTGAGTGAGCGTTACAACCAGTGGCACACCTTAAAGAAGTGAAAGAACCAAATGTATTTTCTCTGAATGTTAAGCACAAATGGTGTAAGAGATACTGTACCTGGTTTCTCTGAGAAGCTGCTTCTATTTTCTTTTCTTTTTTTACTCTGTGCTGCAGGGCAGGGCTCTTTCCTTTTTTCAAAATTAGAATTAATAAAAGAGAAGTGAGCTTATCACTCTTGACATATCACCCCCATCATTCCTCTTAAAAAATGCATAATGGAACCTTTTGAAGAGACATAAAAAACAAGCTTCAAATACTTTTCACCAGGCCTTTGATATCAAAAAAAAAGTTAACCTGTGTTTTATCGCTGTCGACATCAATTTCCCAAACTAATATCACCAAATTCTACCTGTTTTTTTGTTTTTTTATCACATACAGCCACTGTCAGGTTTCCATGACAATTTTTTCCATCAAAGCTACCACGTACACAGTCTTCATCACAGATACTGGCTCCTATATTGAATGACAGCCTCCATGGTCTTTCATAATTAACAAAATAATACGCTGAATGAAAACTGTCGGCCACGGTATTTAAGTCCCATCTCTGCTGAGGTCAGATCCCGAAAAGTCCATGGGGTTTCATTACAAAACTATAATGTTTTCTTTCTTGGCGTAATCAAGTCACAGGGGTCAATTTTAATCTTAACTTTCTAAAGTATTCCTGACCCCATATAACCCCCTCTGTCATGATCGACTGGTGTTTTCCAAAGTTGGAGTGGCTGTGTGCTCAGGTTGGGAACATTTCCTGAAAGTGTAACTCCGTGGTGTGGTGTAAAAACACAGACATAACAGGCAACAGATCAGCACAGGTGGGGAATAAGGAAACCGTCAACAGATCACAAGAAGACAAAATGTGAGACACATAAGGGAGATAATACTTTTAAAAATGACACATTGTCATTATGCGCTGCTAAATGTGCAACCACCTCAGGAACCACATAATAAAATGTCAGACGTGGCAGTGGTTGGTACTGATGGTGAGACGGCCAGGTGTGAACACCGAGGCTTTTACAACATGACAAATATTAATTATCAAACACTGAGTGGTGAGAAATAAAGGTGATACCTAAGTGTTAGCAGCTCTGCTGCCTGTTGTAGTCAATAAGCGCCTGCATGTTTCTGCTGCTGCCGTTGGTGAAGAAGACAGCAGTAAAAAAAGTCATGAACCTCCAGTGGACAAGTCAGATGAGGGTGAAGAACTATTTAATCTCCAAGTTTTATTTGTCAGGAAGTTTAGTCAGACAAATGTTGATGATCCCATTACAGAAACTACATTTACATCAGAAAAGGTCTCCATTCTTAACCCACCTGCTAAGGTGTAACTTGTTGCTGGTCCAGAGTAAACAGAAAGTGCTGACTGTTGTCTGTTTTTCTAATGGTAAATAACGATTTTGTAGTAATTACAGGCTCATACGTGTGCACAGTCATGTTGTTCTCAGGCTTCACACACTGACATCAGGATGTTGTCAGAACGTCCGTCAGCTGTATGCCATTTTGTGTGGTCACCGGAGATACATTCAGGCTGCGATTCAATACTAGCTGTAAAAAGTTTGAAGTATGAAGTGAGTGTAAACCCGGAGTATAAAACACCATCAGGTTAATAATGTGCTTCATGGGATATAAATAATGCTTCTTAGGTCAGGCAAGTCTGTTAGCTTGTTGTCAGAATAGCTTGGTCATATAGTACTACTCAGATTGATATAGCGCTCAGCTCCCACGTATCTCTGGTGCTGCACTCCTGTAAAGATATTTTTTTATTATTTATATTTGTTTTATTATATACTTTGTTTTTTGTGCACACCCCCCTTTCAAATCATGTCCAAATTTATTGTACAGCACTTCCATTTTGATTCGTCTGGACCCACATCACTCAGCATAGATGGTAATACCTGCACAGAATTCCAAGCCCCAACACCATCCGGCCTTTGTTTTAGTTTCAATGGCAGCCTTTTTGGTTTGGCAGTCTGCTTTTATCTTTGTACCTGCCGCATTCATGCAGACAACACCGATTTAGACTTTTAATGACACATTCTATTCCATTGACTGGCATGAGGCAGAGTTGGATGAGGGAACCAGTGATGCTGCCCCTGTTGTTGATTGATGAACCAGATAAACACGTCAGAGAAATGATTTCAGATGGTGTCCATATGGTTTGATGGGCGTTAACTACACAAAACCATGAACACCTGGAAATAAGTTCAGCTAAAACAGGTCGGGAATAAATGTCAAAAAAATGTGTGGGAATTGATATTTCGTATGAAGTCATAAAGGACGAAGGACACAAAGTTAAGGTGGACGCACTAAAAAGACAGACCAGAGAAAAAATACATTTTGTGTTGATGTTAAATTTGTCAGAAAGGCAAAAAAGGAGAGAAGAGACAAGGCAGGATAAGGAGAAAAGGCTATTGATGGGGATAGCGGGTGGTGTGGCTGTTCTGTCAGTCTTGGCACATCGTTACTCTCATTACAGTTTCACTCCCTGGCTCTAGCCTGCTCTTTGGTCCTCCCCCTCGGCTAGCCCTGGAGCAGGGATCCATTCAGCCCAGCCCTCCTGTCAACACGAGCCCAGCTCAGCAGCTCTGGCCCAGGCATCTGTCAGCCCACACAGTCCCCTGTCAGCCATAGGCTATTGGCCAGTCCATATTGGCACAGCACAGCAGGCCAGCAAAGACTATAATATAGCACAGCGGCACATCCATCAACAAAGCTGAGGGCAAAACAGTGCACAACAGCAACTGAGGCATCCATCACATCCAAGACCTTTTGTAATCCCAGCCCTGGTCTCTGAAGGGACTGATAAACAACAATGCCACTTTGTACCAAAAGTACATTTAACAAGCCTTTTTGTTTACAAGCATCAGCAAATATTTGCTGTTAGCCTGTTAGACTGTATACCCTGCTAAGGATAATGAGCTTTAAGAGGATTCTGGGAAAAGGCTGAAAACATGCAAATACTGTGTGTGTGTGTGTGTGATTATAATAATTTAGTGTTTTCTTGTCAAATATTGAAGAAAAATATATCACACGGTTTAATAAAATCACACCACAGTTGCTGCACGGCACAGAGAGCTGCTGCAAGTTAATAGCATGAATTTTCATTAAGAATCACTCAGCTGTAGCTCACTGTTTCAATCAAATCCACTTCCCTGCAGTGGACTTGTTGCATACATCTCCTGTTCTTCTTTATTCTGGTCCAGCAGTACTCCAGCACAGGAGAAACAGAAGTACACAGCGAGTACACACCTTGACAGCTATTCTGTTAGAGTAAGGCAGAAGCTGCAGGAAGACAACTGCTATGACAAGGACTTTCTCCACATCTCACACCCATGCTTATTAGTAGGAACAGGAAATAGGTTTGGCTGAGCATGTGCTACACTGTACACCAGCCTGCGCTACGGAGCTGTTCCCAGGACCCTTTAGGAAGTTCAACACAGCTCAGGGGGGTCGAATGTCAAGGCTTAGAACTTTACGGACCTGAGGAACCAATCCAGTAATGCCAATCAAATCAAAGTGCATCTTTCATTCTTTGCCAGTGCAAAATAGATATTATTTTATTTCCCTCTGTGCTGAGGGTCCAGGACACTTCACCGATCGTAGTAACATCAGCCAACAATCCTCAAGTTTTCGTTTTACACTCACAAATACATTTAAATAAAATAGGTGCATGTCTTCTGAATGACTAATGGTTATATAATTAAAGTGAGTGCTCGGTTTTGGAACATATTCTCTTTTAACTTTCTTCTAACTTTGGTTTAAATCCATATTACAATGTCATATCTAACAACAGGGTTTGGATCCACGGCATTGTTCCTGTAAAGAGCTGTTGTCCGTGCCATCAATGATGATTTGAACGGTTACATTTGAGTGACAGCTCAGTGCTTTGTCTAACAGTGGGGCGTTATTTTTACCACAGTCGTCTCGAAACATGGACAGGTTCTTTCCAGTCCATCCTGGTTTGAAACCCAGTTTTTCTCTTTTTGACCAAGCCGTTTGAATTACCTCATCTCTTACACACTGACAAATAAGTCTCTTTATGTGTCTCAGTGCTGTGATTTGATTGGCTGATTAGCATACCAGGAGGCGAGGGATGCTACATTACATTAATTTTTTTATCTGTTGTTTGACGCATATGGAGCACCGGACAGTGACCATTAACAGAAAGGTGGTTGTACAGAATCATTTGGATGGTTAATGGTTCCAGCTCATCTGAGAAGTGTGTGCGGGATCCACACTCACAGCATGAGTGATATTCACAGTTAAGACGACGATGTCTCACCAACACAGAAGGTTTAATTGGGAGGAAGAAATTAAAACTTGTTTTTTAACATTTCACTTCATTTTCATGTTCTGTGCTGTGACCCACACTCTGACACTTAGCCCAGAATCTTGGCAGCACACCCAGGTTTGTTGTGATGGGTTTTTTTGTTTTTTTTTTTGTTTTTTTTTTTTGTTTTTTTTTTTCAAAAAACTTTTGGAAAGTTTAGTTTGGTCGCTGGAAAGATGGGAAAAGGTTCAATAGTAAGCCAAAAATACAATGCCAGATCTCACAAAAATGTACAAATAAAGCTTATTGTAAAGTAAAAATCCTTTCTACAACCACTAACTTTGAAAAAAATGAAATGAAATGAAATTAATATGCTGCCCTGCGATCGACTGGACCGGTGGCTGCTGGGATTGGCTCCAGATTCCACACAAGCCTGAAAAGTAAAGCGTGGCATTAGATGAATAAATGACTATATTAAATTCCTACAGTACGTGACTCACTTCTTAACTTGTCAATGATATAAAAAAAAATGTATGGATTTAATTTTTAAATATAGGATTCTAAAAAAGCACCATATCTATCTGCTCCCAAAACTTTTTCCAATATTGGACCATAGCCCCATTTTGAACATCAGATATCATCATTATCATTTTTATTAATCTACTATGAACTTATCTGGTTAAGTCCCTGGCAGGGTAAGTTTTGGACAATTCATCCGCCCAGCAAAGATTTAAAATTTCAATAACAGCTTGACGCTGCCAAATGTAAGGCACTGTGGTTGTGGTCAGTTATCTCTTTATTGTTAATGTAACTCCTAACTCATTAGCTAATGACATTATTCGTGAAATAATTTTTGTTCATTAATTTTCTAAAATGTCACCCTTTAATAACACTCAATCTGCAAGGATTAACTTTGACTTATTGTGATTGGACCACTGGTCCGCAGTGACATGGACGCCATGTTGCTTCAACAGTTACATTTGCTAATTGTCTCCAGAAAGCGATGTGTCAGATCTTTATTTATGTGTGTGTGCGTGTGTGGCCCGGTGTGTGCGTGGGTTCTAAATCGACAGAGGAATCCAGGATATCTGAGTGTAATATTAGATGCCAGATGAAGTAGGGTGTTGATTAGTGTTGTTATTAATACTGCTGGAGGTCACAGCTGAAAGGCATCAGTGTACACAGTCTGAGAATTGAAGAGGAGGATGAAGTGAAGGGCTGCGTCTTCTAACGTCACCTCAGTTTTGTTTTGTTTATTTTAATTCAAGTTGTTGTGAATATTCTGTAATAGGTTTGGCTCACTAAAGATACATACATATTATACATATTTATTTATTTATTTAACTGAAGTAGAATAATCCATCCCAGGGACCATCAACATTTTTGGGGGCAGGTACCCCTACCATATAAATCCTTTTTGACATTCAGTAGAGTTGCAGATCTTCAATGGGCCACATCCCACCTGTTGAAAACCCCTGATTTTATGTGAGTTCTATTCCTGCAGTGTCATGTAACTGACGTTTCACTGTTTATTTTCTGATCAATAAGTCAGAGACGCCAACTTCTCTCCTCAATTTTGAATCATATTGACCAGCTGTGGCTTCACTCGGCAAACATATTAAAATCTATACACTCCCTGACTCCGTACCACTGAGGAAGTAACCCCGGCACTGATGCTTTAACCAAACATTGATTGCTGTAAATTAAGGAAAATCTATAAATCCCACCATATACAGTATCTGATGGAAACCTCCCAGTCACATAGTGTGTGTGTTATTAGGTGTAAATAAAGATATATGTGGAGTCAGGATCATGAGGTCATAGATCATTAATTTAAATTTAAATTCACACCACGACCGTTTCATCTGCGTGCTCATTCTTCACTAGTGGCACTTTAGGAAAACAAAAAGCTCCAGCGTTGCGGTGGAGTTCGGCCTCAAGAAGGCAGTAGGAAAATTGTTTTGTGAAAAATGTGCTCTAGTGGACTGTGAATTAAATATATGTGGACGAAGTCACTCCTGTTTCCCACACAGGCTCGTTCAGCACTGGGATGTAGATTGTGCTGCTGCTGCACTTGATTAAAAAAGGTGAAGTTTCTTTCTTTATTTACAAGAGTCCATGAAGAGTGTTTCTTTTTAATTTGCTACACACTCTTTATTTACAAGAGTCCATGAAGAGTCACAAGTGTTTCTTTTTAATTTGCTACACATGTGCACTTAACTCTGAATCAATACAAGAGTTGTTTAGTTAATGCTTGAAGGTTGAATTGTTGTCTGCCTCTAACGCTGACTCAACATGTTACTCAGATTACAGTTCACTCTGTCACACCAGATTTTTTTTTATCATGCTTATACAATCAATTTAATTTAAGGGCTGAAATCTGATTAATCACTGGGTAGCTTTAGACAAATTATAATTAATCGTGATTAATCAAGATCATAAAACACTCAAATGGCTTCATGTATTTCACTTTTTTCTGTTTTTATTTTTATTTATTTTTCTGTCATGGTTTGTGATTGATCCAAATGGTGAAATTATGAAATGTTAGAAAAAAACATATGCAAATGTGCATCTTAATGCTGGCTTGTAGAATGCATCAAGACTTGGTTGAAGGTTGGTTTTTTTTGGTTTTTTTTTGGTAAAAAAAGAACTTCATGTCTGTTTTATCTGCAGAGCAGGACTTAGCAGCTACATCTGTTAACTGATGTTTTTGATTTCACAAGAAGCGAGTTCTTGACAAGAATATTAAAATAAACTTCTGATGCTTTGAGCATATATTTTGTTCTACTCTTGTAGTGCCGCGGTCCATCGTTCTTTGATGTCTGCCAGAGGATTCTGTCAGAATAATCTGTGGAATCTAGAACCACTGCACTTCGGTTACAAATCATTGAACACAGTGTATTTTCTGGACCGTGCTCCAAGACAAGAAACATCACAGTGTTACCAGCTGCGTCACCAGATCTGGCATCCAGCTCCCACTGGGTGTCAGTCTGAGGTGACTGCTCCACTGTTGTGCACCAACCGGGGTCACCTGCCAAAGTCATGCCCACTTTGCTGCCTTGCTAATCTACTCTCTTGTACCTTAGATCACTACAAAGCAGTGTGCACAGCCAGGGCTCGGAAAGTCAGTGGAATTTGCATGTTAGTCACATCTACTGTCGCCTTGCATTACAGCTGATATTCATTCTCATTGATTCCAATGCCTCACATTTACATTTATTCATTAGGCAGATGCTCATCTCCCTTCTCTCCTGTGAACGACTTTTCAGCCCAGGCTTCTTGGTGTAATTCTCCCAGAGTATGCAGCAAAAACAAAAAAAAGCCACAGAATTCTCATTCACATTAGTAAATGACTGAAGATTAAACTAGTTGTGATTACCAGATAATTAAGTAACAAATAAAAAGTACATTTGTGGAATGGGGTGTGAAAAAAAGGGAGGAAAAAATAAAATACAAATATGTTAAGATTTCTTAGAATGGAAAGAGATGCTCAATACATTCTATTTTGTTTGTTTGTCTTTGTCACTTGCAGCATATACTGTATGTGAATAAATGCCATGTGATGTACGACTCGTCTTATTAAGACTGGCTCATATTTAGAACTTGAAGTAAGTTCAAGATCAATGCTGAGCCGTGGTCTCCTCTGAAAAAAGTGAAAAAGTCATCAGAAAAGTGTGGGTCATTGACGCGTCATTGTGTTTCTTTACTACAACATCAGCACCTCTGCAGCAGCTTTGCACTTTTTAAGGTCGTTATCAAAGGTTGCCCGTTCCTAAAATTAACATTGTGTCAAAAACAGAACTTTTAGAGGCAGAAAACTGCATTTTGAAATTACTCTGATTCATCACCAATTTTTCTGGTCTTGGTAAAAACATATTGTGATGAGTGTGATTGGACCAACGGAAATGTCAATTTCAGAAATTCAGATTTCTTCAGGTTTTTTTTCTTTCTTACTCTCTTACCTTTGTCCCACTAAACCTCATCATTCTTGCTCTGCCCACAGGTGTTATGTTGATGACAAAGTGTCCAAGGTGGCTTGGCTCAATCGATCCAACATCATCTTTGCCGGCCAGGACAAATGGTCCCTGGACCCCAGAGTAGATCTGGTCACCAAAGGACAGCTGGAGTACAGCCTTCGCATACAAAAGGTAACGGAGTGGAGAGAGTGGATAAAAGGACAGAAATGCACCACAAAGTACCATCAATGTAGTGGGTACTACAAGGAGATGATTGATTTTCATTAGGATAGTATATGTATATATGATTCCCCAGTTGAAAAACATTAAAACATTTTTGCATATTGAACCATGAAAAACATTTGATCACATAATGACGTGTGCTGTTAAAATACAGTATGTATCAACTTTATTATAATTACATTTTTTGTGTCCTACTGAGGCACTAACAGAAAATATATTTCTATTAAATAAATGTTTATATTTAAAGACCTTATTGTCCTTATAATAATAACAATAATAATAATCATCATCAATAATAATAATAAAAATAACAATTATTAGTATTATTATTCAGTTGGAACACCATGTCCAAGTCAGTAACTTGGTGATTAACCCAAAGACTGACAGCAACTGAATATACTGAAAAAAATTCACTCACTGTATTACCAAGTAGTCAGTGTCTGAATATTTACACCACAAAGAAGGCATCTTTGGAAGCAAATGGCTCTCTTGTACTGTCATAAACAAATGAAGAGATAAGTGAGAGCGTAAGTGAAAGGAGTAAAGTTGTCTCTCTGTTGATTATGGTTCCAAAAAACAGTGAATGCAAGGTTCTAGTACCAGTCCTGGCACAGTCTCATCTTGTCTGAGTGTAGACATTAGCAGTGTGTGTTAGCGTTTGTTACAGACAGATGGAAATCAATTTGAAGTGAAAGAGACTATTGTCACTGTGCCCGAAACTAAAGTGCGACTATTTGTTTATTCTGCTCCTGTGAGGAGTCCGTCAAAAAAGGGGCGAAAACCAAACAAAGTTAAAGGGAATGAAATTTGGAGCCAATATTTTTAAGTGTCTGAAAACAGTGCAGAGAAGAGTCTGAATTCTCAGGTTTGCACTTATTGTGTCTGAAATCACTTGTTAGCACAGTTAATGAGCTGCTAAGAGAAGCGCTGCCGGTGGCTGCTGAGCTGCAGGTTTTTCACTCGCTGGTGGAAAAACATAAGGTTTTTTTTCCTCCTTTATTATGAATAATTTTGTGCAAAAACAGAATGTTTTTAGAAAAATCAGAAAAATTATTGTTTTTTCTATTGCTAAGAACCAAATTATTGAGATTGAGGAATTTTAATATCTGTATATATATATATATATATATATATATATATATATATATATATATATGTAACTGAACTAGAATAATCCATACCAGGGATAGTCAACATTTTTTCACCAGGGACCCCTACATTATAAATCCTTTCTGACATTTTTGAACCCCCTACAGTAGCGTTGCAGATCTTCAATGGACCACGTCCCACCTGTTGAAAACCCGGGATATACTAATTGTGGATGGAATTAATGAAAGTCACTGTCGTTGTGTAGGTGGATGTGTACGATGAGGGCTCCTATACCTGCTCCATACAGACCAAGCAGCAGTCCAAGACTTCACAGGTCCATCTTATCGTACAAGGTAAGAATTTTTATACAATATTAACTAAAACGGGGAGTAGAACCATATATTTTACGAGTATATATATCCAGGGTTCTTATAAATAAATGGACTAAACTAACCACATGTCACATCCTACAGAAACCTAACTACATTTAGTCACATTCCAGGAGATATTTCAAATGTGACAGCCGTCATTGTCCAACAACCCAGACGTCACTGTCACATTCCCTCTATGGTATCTGCAGCCTTTTCTCTGAATACCTTCCTTCACAAAGAGCCCAGCAGCAAAGCTTTTTCATCTTTGAGTTCAAATTAATCTTTAAGTGCACTGGAAAGCCTTCAGTGGCAACTGTCAATTGCAAAAGGCATTTGTTGATCACGTATAGAGATAGCAAGAGAGTGAGAGGGAACGATGATCAGCGGTAAAGTACAGGGAGGATGTTGCTGCAGCATTTAAGCCCAGGAGCTGCTTTTTCAAATCACATTTTAAGGAACATTTTTCCAGCTTTTTAAAGGTTACATTCCAGGTTTGAAAGCTATAAATTATGAGACAAAGCAAAGAGCTCCACCGTCATCAGACTGTACCTCAGAGAACTGGTTACAATATGAGCCATATAAACCTTTCTGGCTTTGTTTTCATTTGGCAGTTTTTCCCTGTAGATACAGGAAGTTAAATACCGTTCATTAAGAATAAAATGCTTACAAATGCCATGTGGATACAAATGTTAGGATAAGACACAAAAATGGGCCACAGGAGTTTAGAAAGTCGATCCCGGTGGACATTAGGCAGAAGTCACTCTGGCCTGATGTGCAGTGAAGTGTTTTGTTTTCACGATCGCACCAATCGTCCTGGTCGTCGTGACAATCCCTCGCCCACCGTTTCCCAAAGTAACGACCGGTGGATCTGCTGGTTTAATCCCAAGCAGTTGTCCGTGGTGACAGTTTCCCCGTATTTTCATATCCTTTGTAGTGCTCCGCCGTGCTTCATACGCCGTTGGCGTTCTCGCCTGTGTGGTCACAAAATGCCCAATTATGCAAACAAACAAGGTTGGGCCTCCGCAAATCACTCCTTAAATCTTTGTAAGTAAACCCCACAGAAAAACAACGGCAGAGATTGTCATCCACGTCGCCGCGGGAGCAGAGACCAGACTGTGATCATCACATTAGAACAGAGGTTTTATTTGGACAAACGTCACCACAGTACGTCGGAGCCTATTATCTTAACCGGCCTTGGCATCATTCTAATAGAAAAAGGTTGGACCCGTTCTCGAAAGACTGTTTTAAAACAAAAAAATAAAAAGTACCATACAGCTATAAAAGTTTCTGTGTCCAATTATAGATCTGCCTCTGTCAGTTAACACAGTTATTATTGTCACTCATCATGTATTTCATTAACTCTCCACCACTGCAGTATTATCCGTAGTCACAGAAGTCCACCCACTCCTTCCCCAAAGATTTCACATCATCCGATATAGTCGTCTGTTTATTGTCCCCAAAATTAGAACTAACTTCAAAAAAGCACTTTCCAGGTTTTGTGAAACACAGACCATAAAACCCTGGTAAATTCCTCCACGGCTCCCGCCGCTTTTATTTTAAATCAAGAGAAAAGAAGAAGTTTTACGCCACTCTGCCACTGCTTAAGCTTAATTTTTTTACCCCCCATTTTTATGTTGTGTTTTATTACATTTTTAAATCCCGTTTATATGCATCTTTAAGATTGCCCTGGGTGTCTGACGTTTTTTCTATCCCAGCGTTTTGAATAGCCGACTTTAAAAGGCAGAGACTGGAGCACAGAGAAGAATGTGCCTTATCTCACTAAAGTGCTGCTATTAAAGCAGAATTATCATCTGCTGGAAGTGGCTCACTTGTTTACTCTATAATACCTTTTTTTTCTGTATTTAAAATACCTTGTGCTTTTTATCACCTCACTTGCCTCTGTGAAATACTTACACTGCCCTGCAAGAACCAAATTGCCCCCTGAAATTACTCTGCACATATTGTACATACATTAGCCTTTATCAAAACATATTGATGCATATATTTAATGCTTTTAATTCAAAATTGTAAAATCTTATGTTGGTCAAATAATTTACCAAAAAAAAAAGGTCTCTAGTATAACAACAAACCATCAATCATCACGCGAAATGTCTAGTAATTAATAAAATGAATGCTGCGGTGTTATCACGAGATACTGACCAAACTTTTTCCAAAGTGTGTGAGCACTCTGCAACTAAAACTTTCCTATCAAAAAGTTATCTACTTGATATTTGATTTGACACACTGTTAGTTTTGATTTTGCTGTTACATCATTTCAACAATATACATTATTAAGAATGCATTACACAAAGTCACTGCATTCGTTTCTGTCCAAATCTGCACTTACAGTAGGATTGCAATTTGCATCCAGGCTGTGAGTGTTGGATCGCTGCTGTTGGTCGTCTGAAACAGACACCAAAGATTCTCATTAGGGCTGAGGTCCAAACTCGCTGACTCGTGTCTTCTGAACCTCTTTGTCATAATTTAAGCTCAGTGAATCCTCTAAATGTCAGCTTGGAATATGACCGTGTCATTATTGAAGTAGCATTCACTGCAAAACCGGCTGATTGCTTCATCCTCCTCTTACCCTGGTGTTTC
Source organism: Cynoglossus semilaevis (assembly GCF_000523025.1). Classification (NCBI taxonomy): domain Eukaryota; kingdom Metazoa; phylum Chordata; class Actinopteri; order Pleuronectiformes; family Cynoglossidae; genus Cynoglossus; species Cynoglossus semilaevis. The sequence goes on along the minus strand of NC_024310.1, from coordinate 3,213,123 downwards.
CATCAGTCTGAAACTGAAAGAAATTGGAATCCTGACCTTTCACCTTCCCTCCAAACTCCAAAAATATAAATTCAAGAACGTCAGAATTCAGTGATAATTAATATACAACTGCCATTAATTACTTCATTTTAATCAGTCTTATTTGAACACCATGTGTTTCTTCAGTGATGTTTACAGTCTCTGTTTACAGACAGTCTTTTTGTTTTGTTTTTACACCCGTTTTCTCCAACAGAGCGCCACCATGCTACTCTGATGGTGGGTGATAATGATTTCATTCAGGAGTAAACACAATTTAAATTAGCATTAATCATGGTGTTACTGAAAACAATAATTTAATAAACCACGGATGAGAAAACACCAAACTGCAGTGCAATGCTTTTTGGAAGAATTTATTTTTAAATGAAATAATGTTGAATTGTTTTTTTGTTTGTTTGTTTTCCTTAATAAATGCATCGAGGTTTGATGTAGATTTCAACCAGTTGACCTGAAATTGTCCCAAACCTCAAGTCCTAATCTGGTCTCAAAGTCTTTTGTGGGCAGATCTGAAGTCAACTCTTGAGTCTTTGTGCGACTCAAGGCCTCAGACTCGAGGAGACACGATCATGAGCAGCGTTAGTGACTTCTACTATATAACCTAGGAAAAAAAATCCCATTTGTCCTCTTGCAGTTATTAAGGTGTCATCTTCTCCCATTCATGATAAACTATTGTGGGTAGAAAGTGACATTTTAAAGGATTACTGATGTCTACATCACTTCCTCTAGATCTTCTCTTTCAGTTCTTTTCCAATAAAGCCCAAACTCTAAATATGTATACCGAGCTCTGCTGTTATTTCAATAGCCTTCTCGGGAAATTGTCGTACAGCTATCTATGAAATGAAATATCATCCATTCGTATTGTTTAAAGGTCAATACATGAATTGATGCCTCTCTTCAGGGATCCACGGCAGGACATTTTCCTCTACTCTCCAGAATCCATTGTGTACAATTATCTAGTCGTTGATCACAGGAATCTCCTGCATTTACCTTCAGAGGTTCACGGGTCCTCATTCATCACAACTAATACGACGGTTATGGCTGAACATTGATTTTGCTGCTTTCTATCCCAGCTGTTTTGCCCAGTGTTTCTAGCGTCCTGATCATTTTTTGCCCATTCTTGTTCAAATTGTTTTGATATTTTCCCTACTACTGTGTGTAAGCTAAATTATCTCTGTGAGGCTCAACATCTTTCATCTTATTGGCTGTGCTGCTCTCTGTAAATGGATAACTACTGTGATCATCAAATTTACTTTAACAGTGGGACAGTGTGGATGAAATTCAGAAATCAGATGAATCAGACACAAAGATGGAAGACAGATACAGAAATGCTTACAGATGGAATAGATGCAACAATTTCCTCACTAGATTCATTAGTTTTTTGAATGCTCATTACTCCATGTACAATGAACAGGAAGTGTGGCCTTCCTCTTTGGAGTTATTTTTCTATAAGCTGCATAAAACCTAAACCAACCCCTGCAAAACCCAATCAACTCTGCAGGATAATAATTCACCCTGCCTTCCTTTTTTAATGGGTACGAAAATGTTCTGAGCTTCAAATATCGCCCCTGGTTACAGACCCAAAACGGGGCTCACATAACCAAAGCTGACAATTTTCTGCTAGCAGGGACAGGGAAGTAATTGGAAAACAAATGATCAGACGAAATACATTTGCAGTGGATGAGAGAGTGGGGGAATCGAAGGGCCCAGATGACTGGTAGCAAGTGGCAGGGTCACTGGAGCTGCCAAGAATTCCAGTACAGTGACAGGTTTCTCAGCAGAGTTCAGACTGATTTTTGTGAAACGTGGGAGTTTAGCCAAAGGGGGAAGCACCCTTGGTCTCGTTGAATTTCATGTCGAAATTTAAAAATCCAAAAATGAAGTTGGTCATTTAATGAATGATGGTACATTTCCCATGACAATGTCGCAGAGAGGCCTGTGGTCCTATAAACCAAAATAGCTTAACCTTTTAATATCACCTTCACTTTAAATATTCTGCACCAATCATAGAAAAATTGCCAAAATTCAAGTGAATTTGGGAATGTTTATATTTTGGATAAATGAGAAATTTATTATTCCTTGGATGTTGGAAACCAATATGCCTTTATGCTAATATCTGTAGAAAGACGCCTTCGTAGGCAGTGGGAGCGCCTGGGTAAACTTGAACCAGTTCAAGCAAAGAAAAAATTAATCTGGCATATAAAATTTATTTGAGTTTATTTTTTTTTTAGGACAAGTGTAACTACTGTGTTGTCTCTGTTTTTCTATCTACAGATAAACAGAAAAGAAACCTCACTCCGAGTCACAGTCTTAATTGACGTAAAGTCTCTTCTGTCACCATCATTAATTTGCACTAAAATATTTTTTGGCATTTTTTTCAAGGCAAATTTGACATTAAGATCTAAAATTAGGGACGTTATCACCACCAGATTCTGCACAGACGGTCTCATCTGCAGTTTATCACTGGTGCCAATTAAAAACTGTGAGCACATTATCGCTCGCTGGAAAAAAACAAATCCCCCGAGCTTCCGAGTGTAGGATGAGCTTTTTTTCTGAGAGGAAGAATAATATTTATCTTAAGATTAGTACTGATACTTTATGGAGCTTAATTAAAATACATCCGAGTGCACGTTTCATACTCTGCCCTTTAATGAACATGTTGGAATTAATAATGCAGCACGGCTAAAATGTAATGTGCGAGATCATGAGGACTGGCAACGAAAAGATTTTCAGTCTGAGCTTTTCCACTTTGAGCTTTCCCGCGGGCTGATGTTAAAGTTTTATTCTCCCAAATATATTATTATAGTTTATTGCACTACACATAACGAAGTGTCATGGGGTCTTGTTGTTGTTGTTGAACATGAGCAAATAATCCTAAATATAAACCCAATCACCAGCCCTGCATCTTTTTTTTTACAACCACATCCAAATCAGCAGTTAAAGCCAGCACATCCAAATACTCAGTGTTTCATATGATGCAGAGACTGCGGAGCGATTCATCTCAGGGGCTCCGATAATTTCCGTCTCACAGGAGTGGAATTTGTGTATCATTTGGCCCTAAGTGTAAGTGACAGTTTTCCTGCAGCGCTGGACACGGTCAAAATGATCACAGCTTGTTAAACTGTAATTTCCACTAGTAACTAAATGTTTGGTGGTTATCTGATAACTGTGAGCTGTTGCTGCAGTAATAAAAAAGACATAATGGTGAGTAACACAGTCAGTGAGTCAGTCAGTGTGTACAGTGAATGCACTCAAATCACTGGCCACCAGTAAATTAAAAATCATTCTACTGAATCCTGTACCTGATGCTGAGGCCGCAGTAAGAGCTGGATTCTGCCTTACACTGTCATACTGCAAATATATTACAACAAATGAGTGTGTGTGTGTGTGTCAGTCAGGCAGTGACTCCTATAGACTGGTTCAAGGCCCATGTATTCTCTCACTAATGTTCTTTGTATATGTGAAGAAGCCATTGATGTAGATAGCATTCTATTAGAAGGTGTTTTCCTCAAGTAGTTTTTTTTTTTTTTTTCTAGGGTAGTCGACGATGTTTGTAGGACAAAGCCAAACCCCCTAATGCACACATTACAAAAGTGTAGCATTGCAGATACAAGTGTTCTTGACTGCAGTCCACACTGACCATTGACTCTGAAGGCACTCACGACTTTGGTGCAGCAAGAAGGAGAAATATTGCATTTGCTACACTGCCAGAAATTAAGTAATTGAGACATGGAGTAAGGAAAAGGGGTGTGTGTGTGTTTTATATATAGAGAGAGAGAGAGAGAGAAAGAGAGAGCGAGAGAGAGGGCATTGTATGTATAATTCATATATAATTAATTTATAATAAATAATTTCAAATATAGTATTTACAGTATATTTAAAAGACAATATAATTACTTCAATAAGCAACTGTCACTATTTATCTTAAACACATTTAAAACCTTTTTTAAAATCTATCTATTCTCCACTAACTCCACCAACCCTTGCTCAGTCTGTATATTGATGGATTAAATCTTGACTGGTTAAAAACATCAGCATGTGGTGAAGTGGTGGTTTTGTTTGTGAAAACGCCCTCTTCCTGTTTTCACAGTCTACTCTTTAATCTCAATAACTCAGCCGAAGGGACAGAACCCATTTCCTCTCCTGTTAAAAAATGAAAATGCAGCACTTTCCCTTTAGGCTTATCTGTCTCTTTGGCTTTAATTTGCTCCATCCTTATATCAGGGGGCTGGGGTATTAAAGGTGCTAATCTGCTGAACTCTCTGAAGGCGGTCACATGGTTATGAAGAACAGAGACGGAGGGAGGATATGTGCTGGAACTCTCAGGGGTGAGGAGTGACCTGTGGACAGTCACCACCTTTAGCAGTGATATGTTTTCTTAGACTGGCAGAGGGGGTGCCTGGAGGCCCCAGCAGGGGGTTCAAGTATAATTTAAGATGTGGTTTCATGTATTTAGCCTTGGCACAAATTACTGTACATGAAACCACACTAAACCAAGAACAGTTTATTTCTGTCAGTAATTTAGAAAAGCACTAACCAGACCGTTAGTCAAAAGAAGAAACAATTTTTAACATATCATTATGACTTTTATTGTCATAAACTGATGACTTTTTCTCTTATCATCATGACTTTTTCTCGTGAACTAATGACTTTTTATGTTACCACTTTATTCTTCTCATTATTTTCATATTCATTTCATTTTCGTCTCTTTAAAATGGTAAAGAAAGAGACAAAAATATTTTAATCAGTCTACAAACTGGGTTGTATTGACATGTACAAGTATGTGCTGTAGTGTAAATAAATTAAATCTTTGAAGCATCTTAGAAATGCAAAATCTTTAAGTTTTAATTTTTTGATGCCTGGTTTTTCTGCCAGACACAACGTTAGAACTGCTATTAGCTGCTCTCGTTAGCTGCATGCCAACATAGATCAATACATGTTCATTTCTCAAAGAGAATAAAGTAAAGACGACTACAAAACAGCAGCTGTTTATCCAGGACCCTCATGCTCTCACAGCCTTGAACACTCTTTAATTTCTGTCTGAGGTCCAAGTGTTCTGGAGTGATGCTCCGTGGACCTGGATTTACGATGTATTGAAACAGTGACACCGATGTGGACAAAGAGTGTTTATCAGCTCCTCTCATGAAACGAGAAGTATTTATGTACTTGGCCTTGATCGGATCAAACCGATGATGAATTTATTATGTCAAGGTGTAGTTGGATGGTTGATTGTGCCAGCTGCTGACACAACTGCAAACAACAGCTGTGTTGCACCTGTTAGCATGGTAATATTTCTCACTAAATGAAGGGGGTGAAGTAATTTCTCCGGGGTCAGGTGACTCATATTCAGAGAATTGAAAAATTCCAGTTTGGTTGATTTCAAAAGCAGAACTCTTTGTCCAGTTAGTGGTCGTGGATGTTTATTTAGTTTAGGGTGAACCTGTTGTCTCGTTTTCTTCATTACTTTTGTTGTAAATAACTCTAACTTTGTCTATCTTTATTTGTTAATTTGTTCCAATTTGGGGCCGACTGTGGAGAATTGGATTTAATTGAGAGTTTTCTAATGAAAGCAGCTGCTGTGTGTTAAAATAACAAAGGTGGTCGCTTTGAGTTTTAAAAACATCATTTTTAATTTTGGGTAAAAAAAAAACCGAAAGACTCCTTTGTTTAGAACTTTATTAAAAACTAACTTTATCAGTGATTAACACTGGACACACGGGAACAGTGGCTTCAGTTCTGAGCAACTTGGGGAGCAGAAAAGTACTGGTACTTGGTTAAAACACAACAATCCAGCTGCGGCTGAGATTTGATCCAGCTACTCTTTGATTATTAGCCCAAATCGTTTAGCTGCGAGGCCACCAACTGTCGTTCAGCCTCCAGACTGGCTTTGTTCTGGCTGATTCAACCTGCTATAGACACAGATCTGCACGCAATAGCTCTCCAGAGATCACATTACTTATTATTTATAGAGTAAGTCGCCAGTTGTGTAGAATAGAAGAATAAGTGATGAAGAGGGAGAGTGAGAGAAAACAGCCACATACGTTTCCTACTGCCTTTGAACCTCCATAATAAAACTGACTGCTTGAAGTTTTAATGAAAGCAACAATTTACCATTCTGTTTTCCTCCTGTGGCTGCTGAGCTTATGGTGCTTTGACTGAATCTCCACAAAAAAATATTACACAAAAAAAAAAAAAAGAAAAGAAAAATCCAGCCCCCCTTTAATCTCATGGAGGAGGCGCTCTCATGCATTTAAATGGGTCCATCCCATGGGTGCCTATGACAGCAGGGGTATTTGCAGTGGATGCAGGTGAACGTCTGAAGATATATATTTCACTGACTAACCAGGCGGGCTGGTGGCCATCAGTTGTGACCCCCCATGTGCCCCCGTTTATTCCTGTCTTTTATAAGGGAGAGAGGAGTCCCCTATACCCACATGCATTAACATTACTCGTATGGAACCTGCCAGAATCTTTTTTTTTCCCCATACCATCCTTTCAGTGACCTGGGTTCCTCAGATAGATGGACAGCCCTTTGGTACTCCGGCTGCTGAACGTCTGTGGAAGTGAGATTGAGTGTCTCACTTCAAACCTGACCACTCCTGCTCTCGTTTCTGAGGGAAAGGCCGAGGTTAAAGTGAGTGCAGAGGTTTTGTCAGTGAGCGTCCGATGAATCACATACAACATGAAGCAGAGCCCAGTGTGGTTCTGTTGCCTTTGGAGAACTTCATCCTTTTGTGTTGCTGCCAAGTTTTCTCTTCCTTATGTAGCCTGCTACTTAAGTTAACCTGCTGTGTGTGTCTATGTGTGTGTGTGTGTGTGCTTTTTGTGGACCCCGTCACTCAGCCCTGTTGGAATGCAGACCACTTTTGCAGCAGGATCAAAAATCCAACCCCCCTTTAATCTCATGGAGGAGGCGCTCTCATGCATTTAAATGGGTCCATCCCATGGGTGCCTATGACAGCAGGGGTATTTGCAGTGGATGCAGGTGAACGTCTGAAGATATATATTTCACTGACTAACCAGGCGGGCTGGTGGCCATCAGTTGTGACCCCCATGTGCCCCCGTTTATTCCTGTCTTTTATAAGGGAGAGAGGAGTCCCCTATACCCACATGCATTAACATTACTCGTATGGAACCTGCCAGAATCTTTTTTTTTCCCCATACCATCCTTTCAGTGACCTGGGTTCCTCAGATAGATGGACAGCCCTTTGGTACTCCGGCTGCTGAACGTCTGTGGAAGTGAGATTGAGTGTCTCACTTCAAACCTGACCACTCCTGCTCTCGTTTCTGAGGGAAAGGCCGAGGTTAAAGTGAGTGCAGAGGTTTTGTCAGTGAGCGTCCGATGAATCACATACAACATGAAGCAGAGCCCAGTGTGGTTCTGTTGCCTTTGGAGAACTTCATCCTTTTGTGTTGCTGCCAAGTTTTCTCTTCCTTATGTAGCCTGCTACTTAAGTTAACCTGCTGTGTGTGTCTATGTGTGTGTGTGTGTGTGCTTTTTGTGGACCCCGTCACTCAGCCCTGTTGGAATGCAGACCACTTTTGCAGCAGGATCTTGATCCCATTCTTTTCACCACAGGCTTAAAAAAAAGAGCAAAGAGCCAAACAAGGCCAGTTTTTCACAAACAAACAACAAAGGACATGTCATATTTAAAGAAAATTGCTCAGATGAACTTAGTGAAACCGCAGTTCTGTTAATGCCATTAGTGTTTACAAAAGAAAAGTGGTTCCTCAGTTTCAGGAGGTTTTTAGTTTTTTTTTATTTGTTTTTCTCAGGAGGGCAGTTTAGACTCCTACACTTTAACTCCTCCTGAGAGTAGATGGAAAAAGAAGCACTCTCCTTTTCATAATACCAGCATGAACCACACAGCCTGCTTCTGGTCCTGCCAGGTGACTAGTTCAAGGGATGGCCAGTGGGCCACTTGTAGCATTTTGAACGCAAATGGACACAGTTATATAAAAAATGAAAAAATATAAATTTAACATTAGAAACCAAACTATCCTAGAGAATTTAGAAAAACATTTTTTCCCGCACTTCAGATAAAAAAGACAATCTTGCCAAAAGACAATGATCAAGTTTTCATTTGTGAAGTCAGAACAGGCAAATCAGGTGTCACCACAGGTGTAGTCTGCATAGAGATTTGACATGGATTTATGCAGCAGATGCTCTTCTGGATAGAACCAAACCTGAGGTTCACAGACTAGGAAGTATTTATTCAGGAGCCGTGGTACTGTAGGCAGAAGAGCTCCCACCACTGCACCACTCTATCCCCGCTCAATAATCCCAAGTCCCCCATATGACTCAGAAGTGTACTTTCAAGAAGCTCTTTCTTGAAAGTTTTACCAAGTGTTTTGCTAATATACTTGATCTAAACTTAAAGCGCTAAAAAATGTTCGTGAAAGGGTGTAAACGCTCGGTGAGACAGAGGAAATTTCAAAGCTGTTCCTACAATTCTCCGGTTTCTGCGATGACATCTGTCACCTGCTTTTTGTAGATTACATACTCTCGCACATCATCGGTTTCTGCTGCCAGTGCCCAGTGCTGTCCAGATGTCTGGCACATTATTTAGTTGTACCATATGTTATCCAGCAGACCAAATTTACATACCAAATCTGTGTGGGAGCAGAGTAATAAACACTCCTCGTGACGAGCAAATTTCTTCCTTGATGTCTCTTTGATGGATGGAAGTTGGGCGAGAGTGGAGGGGGGCGCTGGGGCAGAAATGTTTTCTTATTCAAAGTATAAGTTTTTAATTAGCAAAAGTCCAACATCAAACTGAATTTAAACCTTCCACATCGTGTCTATTGACGTCTTTGTATTGCTTTGTTTGAACTTATTCCACTGTCTGGGCAAAGTTTTACTTCGGAAGCACACAAACGCGATGTAATCAAAATAGGAGCCCTAGGAGAAACTAAAAATACATCTCACTAATGAGAATAAAATTGCTTATCACATTCAGTGGTAAAATATTTACGACTCTTCATTAGAATATTCTGTTCTCAAATGCAAAGGCATCTTGGAGCCACTGTAGTGTTGTCAAGTAGGTCCCCGGTCCTCGGTACTTTGATGCAACGCCACTGACTTGATGAGAAATGCCTTTCCACAGGGAATACTATCCGGGAGCTGGCACAGGTCGTCTGCCGCAGTGGCCGCTGTGGTGAATAACATATGGACTTGTTATATGTCCATAGAGCTGGGAAAAGACCGGCCACTTGCTCATTAGATTGCAGCTCAAGGCAAAGCAGAGAAACAGAAACTAGGAAAGGAAGACATTGAAAGAGTGGCAGTGATGAGGCAGGAAGAAAGACAATACGGGAACTCCAAACCTGCATGGGAAGAACAGCAGTCTCGGGATAATGATGGAGGGGTCAGTGAGATGCACAACACAGTATGTGATAATCAAAGACGGAATGAGTCACAAATGAGGAGGAATAACAGTGAACACAGCTTTGGCCTCTGATGGTTTTGGGGGTGCAGTTGCTGGAACATCGCAAGCCACATATTTAGCCTCAGTTGGTATTCCCTCTGAGAACGTGTAAGGTTGGACTCTTTAGTTAAAAATGAAGGCACCATGACACGGACATGGACCTGGGCGAGAAAGTGTGATGACAAACACACCCATTCCATCAGTGTGTATGACAGCAGCTGCAGCCACTCAGTCAGTGCACTGAGGGGTGGTCTCCAGCTGAGTGTCAGGTGCGTTTCACTCCGGCAGCTGTTCACAGCTCTTCACCGTGGGAAGCAACAAGATGCATGAGTATATACATTTTCCAATCAACACTGGTGGCACTTGACTGCATGTTCACACACGAAATTGTGTTTGAATGTCTACAATGAGAAATATAAAACAATTTGTTGGTAAAAACAGAGACACAAATTTTAGAAATGAAAGTAAAAAAAAAACATTTCCTTTGGAAACATTACCTGCATATCATCAACAACAAAATCGACTTCACAAACTTTAACCATTTGGTTCACCATTATTTATAGAGCAGCAGGCTGCTCGCAGTGATGACTCAGGTAAATATGAGCCAGTTTTTAAGTATATTAACTGACTGTGCAGATTGCCCAGAGCTTGTCTTTGGACATTATGTCATGTAGCAGAGCAGATAACCTTAGAAATGTCACGGCACAAGTTTTATATTTTATTCTCCATTTAAAATAATGGAGCTGCATGTCCTTGATAGAAAGTGTCTTTATGTCTTTAATAAACTTTAATAAACTAAAATGTCCAAAGACTGAAAGAGTAAAAGAACACACAACGGCAGGCTGCAATGAAAGCAGTGGTCTTGGACTCAGGGGTGTCCATTTCAACGCCAATGAATTGAGAGGTTGTTGCCACAATACCTGTAAAAATTGTAATAAAGTTTTGTTTATTATTACCACAGATCATTCAAGGAAGTTAAAAGTCAGGTCAAACAGATGGTACCGTAATAAAGAAAAGCTCAAAAGTCGCTTTTCTTTATTCCACTGAAACGGTACCACAGTGAAGTGCAGGAGTAAGTCACACAAGTTGAGATAGTCTGAGGAGTACTGATTCCATGGTCATCTGATTCATCTATTGTAGTCTGTTGGTTTGTGTGTTTTTTTTTCTCCACCGTGGCGACGTTTTACTACCAGACTCTGATATGAAAAGATGAAATAACGTGAAAGTAAATTCCTTCTGACATCTCTTGTCACTACAGCCTGCTGTGGTCTCCTGTATGTTTTGCATGGTGGCGCACACCCAGGCACTAAAGTACAAAAGTGCTTCCTCTGTATTGTGTTGATCAGGAGTAAGTGGTGCTATTAGCTGTTTATTGATCTGCAACATCATGGACGAAGGCATTCATAAAATGGACTGTGATTTCCTTTTTGTTTATTCAGGGGTGCAGATTAGCTGGCTAACGGGATTTATAAATTAGGTTGCTTCAATTAACCGCAATTTAAATAATTAGGCCTTAATAATGTGCAGTTTAATTTAAAAGGAGTTGACACAATAACTGTTCTTATGAGGAGGGAAACCTTTCTTTTCAGAATTTCAAGTTTCATTAACTTCATATATATATATATTTATATTTCTACTACTAAAATATGTATAAGTAGTCTGAAATGACTTTGAAATGCAAAAGACACACATTAACTACTGTAACTAGTTGCCCTATCCAGGAATAGTTGGGAATGCAACAGCGCCAACTGCTGTTAAACACCCCACCAAATGCCTTAAAAATTAACTAGTGCATGTCAACAATCCAAAAGATAATTTTTTTGTAATCAATTTTAACATTTTTTTGGGTGCCATAAAAAACAAATAATAATGTTAATGCGTGACAGAAAAACACTTTCTCTGCAGTAACTGCAGTAATGTCTGTGCTAACAAGAAATAAATACCTTAATTGGCTGGCCATACCGTTAACATGGTCCAAGTGAATAAGAGTTGTTTAGGAATCAGCCAAGGTTTGACTCTTCTATATGTTAATGAGGTCAGGGGTTGTGTTTGTCGACACACAGCTGTTTAAGAGTTATTCAGGTCCAGAGTGAGGCCATAATTAGCCTGACATTTCCTCAGACTGAACTGTTGTATAAACTGTATATAAGGCTGTTGATTAAAAAAGAAAGTGAAATGCCGTTTGTGGCCCTAGATCTTTTTGTTTTTAATTTCTGAATAGAATGTTATTATAAAAATAGACCTTCCTTTTAGTAAAATACTGCAGCATTCACCAGTACATTTTCCCCTTAAGATAAATAAAACTACAATATAAAAACAGACAATAATCTAATTTATTATCTACTTTACAAAAATGAAACCACAATAAATTTAAAAATTTAAGATGTAGTAATTTTGTTGTGTATCTCTTTCTTATTATTATTGCTCTATCGTCTCACAAACACACACACACACATTATGGGAGGTGTTTAAAGAGCTGATTGCAGTGCAGTCACTCTTGTCTGTTTTCCTTCTTGATTTTCAATCACTTCCTGTGATGAGTGAGGGAAGCAGTAAAAAAGTAGTTTTAGTTCTCTGTATTTCTTAGGGTAGGTCAAGATTAAACTTTTATGAATAGTTTTTTTTTGTTGCTAATGTTATCATCCTATAATGATGATAAAACATGTGTAGAGTATGTTGGCCTTGTTAGCATGTAAGACATGCTCTAGCAGTAAAGCATAAGTGAAATACTGTATTTTTACACTCAGAGATTTGATTTATTTATTTATTTATTTATTGGTTAAATGGGTAAAAGAAATACACTTGTAATTGTACTGGTGTAAAGGTTATGCGTCAGCAGCCCACTGACTTAATCCTTTATTGGCTCCAGGGGCCCAATAATCATACAGAAAATTAGGCAGCATCCTGCTCTTGAACCACCCCAGGCCTTAATTTATTCAGTTACACCTTATTATTTACCATGACAGTGTCTGTTAAGCTACAGGCTGAGATAAACTACCAACCTGTGGACCTTCTCTTAGGTTGAAAGTTGATGGCATGTTAACCGTAAGGCTTTAGACTGGGCAAGTATTTGAAATTGGTACTGGTCACATGTTCACAAAATGCGCCACTAAACTTTTGAACCCACATATATCTGCACAGCCACTGCATTTATTATTGGTTGCACCATCATCTGGTTATCTACCAGGTGCAAAAAGAAATAACTGTACAACTCTACATACAGCCTCCCTCTAAGCTCAACAAGCTACTCACAGTTTTGTGTATTACCACCACCAGTTAAAGCAAGACTAAGCCAGACTAGTCACCCCTCAGTTCTACCTTCAAATGCCCCTGGCCCCTAGTGTTTGGATAAATGGTTGAGTTCATTATAACAGGGGCCACAATGGAGCACTGAAACAATATAATATGATTACCAAAAATAAATACATGATTTTTCATAACAAAAAGACATGACTAATAAGTGTACACATTTAATTGCAGTTATAATTATGGCAGGACCAAGGAAACATTTGAACGACGATAACAAGTATACACGGACAAACACTCAACCCCCTTCTCCCGCACCCCCACACCAAATGCAAAATTCCCTGTCCCAATGTGGAACGAAAAAACTGAGTGTTCCCATGGTGTGCGCTTCCACGGGGACACTCTATGCTGCTGGACCAGGAAGTTCCGCGGTGCGACCATCAGTTTATGTACGGTAAGATGCGGTTATATTGGCTTGGTGGCGCAATAATAGTGGATATCTCACTGTCTGTTGTGATAAATTGATTTTGTTTGTGATTCGCGTAGTTCGTTGTAGTTGTTGGCGTTCGCTGGTTAAACTTGTGAGCGGTTTAGCGTTTAGCCTGCCGCTTTGCTTATTTCCGCTGTGCATTGTGGGAAGTGGTGTCCGGGTATCTTTGGCGTTATTTGTGATACGCAGAACATCGGTTCTAGGGGAACCAAAAACAGTTCAAAAGTGCCCATACTTTTTTACAATGTTTATTACTGGATTCGATGATAGAGATTGGCAGGTGACCTGTGGAAAATTGTCCAATTTATTCTTGTCTGGTCATGCACAATGGGATTTTTCGAAAATATTTGCCATCGCTCAAAAACGTTGGCCTGCAGCATGTTGAGTCTTGAATTTCTACCTTCACTTTGACTGACAAATTCAAAGAATGATGTTTATCATCCTATTGGCTTAATTAAATACAGGAAGCCTATGTTTATTATTATTGTAAACCACTGCGTTTAGATGTTTTTAGAAATTTGTTAAAATGTATGTATTTATTCAGACATGTAAACTTCAGTAATTATGGAACATACGAGGAAAGGGTGCTTTTAGAATTTTTTTTTTTTTACAAAGCACAGTTGAACTACAGCAGCAAGTGCAGTATTAAAAGGACATGAATGATTTGCACAACACTGCTGACTTTTCATCAGAAGGTTTTGCTGAAACAGCGCTACTGGATGAAACTTGAAATAGCTTTGAAAAAATAAATAGGAGGTGGAGTGGATTTCACACTGAGAGGAAAATGGGAAGTAGTGGGGCATAAAAGGCATCTAAACTGAGCTACATTCATATATGGGGTTTTTGGAGGTTGGCCTATGATCTTCAATAAACCTGGGCCGGACAAAGTGACATAATGAGGAATTGTATTTGGAAGTGAAAGCGCAAAAGGGCAGATGGTGATATTAAAGTGTTTAAAATTTTACCTGTAGAAGAAAAGGCAGCTCCAGAAGCCAAGGTTCCCGAACCTTGGAATATGCTTGCTTGATCATCTTTGTTTTGTTTTTTTTTTCATTATCCTGAGCTGTATGGTATTACACGATTTTAAATCAACTGATTGTTTAAATGCTAAATCTCTTATAGCAAGACCTCCAATCTTTGTAAATGCCAAAAAATTATATTACCCATGAGGAGGCGTAGGAATTATACTAAGGTACCACCACTTGGCCAAAATGAGAGTTGCAGTTTATGAGAAATATAACCATGGATGCTTTCATTAGTGCAAGAGCTGCTTTAGTTGGTTTTATGAAAAAAGAAAAAAAAAATGAAGCACTATGTGAAGTGTTTTCTCCTGACCCTGTCTGGCTGCCCATGTAGAGCTTGTTAGTATAACAGGAAAACTTCTGTCTCACACCACTTGTTTTTTCCCTGTCCATGCAAACACCAATTAAATTTTTACACTGGTTGCTACTGTTGTGAGATCCATACTGGATCAACACCTTAACAACCCTCCAATAATCACTTTGTCGTCTCCAAGGAAACCAAGGATGGAATAAAATGAGATTGTCTCAAATTAACTAGATCTTTTATTTCTGGTAGGGGACAAACAGGGCACCTTTCGTTCCTCCTTTGCTTCCATTAGTGCCTCCAACAGACCAGCGTATCTGTTTCATATCCTGTACTTTTTTTTAATGTTTTGTTGGCGTCTTGAGTTTCTAAAACCCCACTGCTGCTGACGGCTACAGTTATGGGAAAGCGGTTGTGTCTTATTCTCTGTCATCACGTCTTTTTCATCTGCCTGCACTATTTTCACAACAGCTAAGGGCTGATGGGGTGGGGTGTGGTGGGGTGGTGGGTGGTGATGAAATGGGGCTGCACAGACACTGCCAAGACACTTGAGCTTCTTTTCCAGTAGCGGTTACACCAGTCAGCCCACTTCTTAGAATTATGAACCCACTTTTATACCAATTCTACCATGTCAGACAGAGAGACATTTCCTCTCTGTGGTGTTCATGTACAACCCAGCATCATTAAAAGGAGTGTAATTCTGAAATGATGTGAGAAGTACAAGGAAAATGTAAGGTTTTGGAAGACAGACTTTCTCACTAGGGTTAGCGTATGGTCTTAATAAGACTGGGGAAAAAAATTCAGATTAGCATCATTAGCAGATGAGAGGTATGAGAATTAAATGTAAATAAATCAGCGTAAAGTGGCTGTTAGTATTGCTGGAAACAACTATACAATGTGTACCTGGTATAGTTGTTTCCAAGAAAACAAGATTAAAGTTAGCTAAGAAAGTCAGCAAAGAATAAACACAAAAAAAGTTTTTTATTGCCTTATTCTCTAAGCTGTAGTAGAAACGAGAAGTCTGAGTGTAGTGTCCTGTTACTCTGTGGTGAGAATGAAGGCAACGGCATCGCCACAAGGCTTTGATTTAATCTATTGTATTATTCTTGGGCTACTCTTTATCAACACAAGCACATTGCAAACATTTAAAGATAACCCACAGAGGTTATTCTCTATATTTACATTTGCCCCTCATTTTTTTCAATGCTTATCTTTATTTTCACCTTTCCCCTTCCTGAATTTTCCCATCATGGTAATCTAGAACCATAGGTGAGATTTGTTTTAGAGTGAATAATTTACAAGAAAGCCATGAAGACCATTTAATTATTTTGCTAATTTCATTGATTAAAACACAAATTTAACCACAGGTGACCTTCCACCCCGTTTATAAAGGCTCTCACTATTCTGCCAAAGAGGAAGATAATTGGGGAGTGACCTCTGGAAACTTAATTGCTGAACCTAGTTGTAACTGGCAGGTAATTTTAATCAAATTTAATTGCATTTTGATGTCATTATGGGTCGAAAAGTCTCCCCCGATGGGGCTTTGTCAAATTAATTACTTGATATTATCTTAGACAAGGAACTATACTTGTTAGATTATAATTGCCTAATTATATAATGTGTACTGACTGTTTGTATTACCTGTTGCTTATCCTTCACACTGGCAGCATGTCTGCTGTCTCGCACCCCCCTGCACCTCCCTCCCATTCACTTTGCTGCTGTATCGCAGTCTTCATTATCTAAGGATGCTCCCCCGACCCCTGGCCCTCCCCTGCTGCCATAGCAGCTCTGCTTTAAGCCGGGAAATATGTGAATGAAATTAATTGGAAAGCTAATGGTCAGCCTAATCACATTCCCTGTGCGGTTCTTTCATAAAGTTTGTGATTCTCTGTGTTGTTACTGCAGCCGGCTGTGTTTGTTGTCCTTCTTGACTACAAAGATAAACTGAGGCTGAATTCTTCATCAAAGAGCTTCACAGTTTTCTCTGCTAGGAAAAGCAAACACTAATTCCTCCTTCACATAATTAATTTTGATTCATTGTGAACTGGCTCTAAAAAACATGACATGTAAAACACTGTTTCCAGCATATTTCATGATTTGCAGTTAAAGAAAACTATAATTTGAGGTTAGTTAATTGACCTAATACACTTTAAAACCTTTATACGAAAACACATTGACCACAGGGGCAGCCCTTGGATAATGGATCTGACTCACAACAGGAGGATTGTGGATCTATTATGGCAGGACTGTGGTGTGATAAAAATATTAAGAATAATTTCTTGGCTTTACATTTATTGCCTTTTCATAATCGTCACTCGTGGGGTGCGGCCGTCTGATTACATATTTTTATATATCATATAAGTTACCAACTGATAAGAGACAGTACAGGTTTGTTAATGGCCACATTAGTCTGTGTTTGATTCAACCTTGTGGCCAACAGGCTGCTCACATGGTTCTTTGTTGGGTCCTTTGAATGTGAGGTTTAGAGCCGACCTTGTTTTATAGAAAGCAGGTAATTGACAGTAAAGCTTCTAAGCACTAAAAGCTAAAGAGCTGCGAGTGCTTTCTGCTGATTATCTTTTAATGGTTTCAAATTAACTGAGCATAATCGCATGCCTCTTCCACTCATGCTGCCACATCACTCCTCTAAATGTCACATTGTAAGCCAGCAGGGGTTTGGGTGGATAATGAGCCGCAGGGAAAATATACAAAACATGCAAAATGGTACAGACAGAACCAGAGGCTTTGCCAATGATTCATGGGTGAACGATACTGTAGTGTCTGTTGTATTAAACCATGTTATTGTGTCTGTAAAAGACGTGTCTTGCTGCAACACTGAAACACTTGTTTATTACAACATTGCTTCTTGTTGTCTCCCAACATTTGGAGATAATCAGGTCGTGCAATGGAACGAAGTTAGATTTAACATCCGCAGGCCGAAGCTGATTTTGCAGTGCATTGTTTTTCTGCATGTATCCCACTGAGTGGAATTGAATTTGGCGTAGTAATCCCTGAATTGTAATGAAAGTTTTATCTTGAATATAAAGAGGTCTGACAGAGTCCGTGTGGACAAGGTCACGCTCTGCATTACCTGCTGCCTTCGCTGCAGCTGTGCATAGTTTTATACCCGATACGCCGATGTGTTTTGTTTTTAACATTTTAGAGTAGACCACCTGTGATTCAGCAAATGAGAAAACAAAAAAATACAACAGCAAGGTGGGAGAGAAACACACTGAGAGAGTAGAGAAATAAATCCATCCATTCATCCACATTTCTCTGTAACTGAATTCTGAATAAAGGCTCTCGCCTTAAGCAAAACAATTGCAAGTGAGACATTTCCTGCTCTCTGTTATGCTGCAAGTGTGCAGAATCATTCCTGCAATCATTTGGCACAGTGTTGTTTGAACGAGGCTCAGACGTGCGTAGAATTTTCTGGTTGTGTAATGTTTTAGAGCATTTTTGCATATAAATGCATCCAGTGATTAAAGGAGAGTCGGACTTTAACCAAGAGATAAATTGTAATAACCATCCATGGTCATGGGTCGAGAAGGTACCTATTGGTGTCTCGCTCTCTCTCCCTCTCTTGCTCACTCACTGTAGATTTTTTTTATTTCTTAATTTTTCATTAATCACTGAAAATCAGGTACCATTGACACTGTTTTTTTAAATTGAGATTTATGTGAAATGGAGACCAACTCTATCACTGTAAACACAAGGTGAATCTTGTGAACAACAACAATAGTCATAATAATTCTAATAATAACAATAAGTTTAATAATAAGTTTAAAGAGAAGAAGTAGGAGAGGAATGGTCATTTTTATCCAGTATGGGAGAAACCTCCACACAAAACCGCCATCAGTTACAGTACCACTGTTTGATCTGTTTCCACAAAACCGCCATCAGTTACAGTACCAGTGTTTGATCTGTTTCAAAACAAGTGCGAAATTCTCAATATTTGGCCTTGTTGTATCTTTTGTTCGTCCTCCTTAAAGTTCACTGTTAGTTGTTATACAAACTTCTAATTTACTGTGTGACAAATAACCCACAGACAAGGTCACTTAAGCAGAAAATGCAGAATTCAATCCTGCCTTATTCCTCAGCATTAAATAAGGGAGATACTGTAGACGGGGGACAGGGAGTGGGCAGAGGTGATGATACAGGGGCTTTCTGGCCCAAGTCTTTCTGCGCCTCTCTGGACCATCTGGGGCTCTGACGCTGCAGAGAGCTGAAAAGTATAAGACAAGATATAAAGTAAAGATCTTCACGTTTCCATTAATGGAAGTGTTTTGACTGAGGGTGTGGATAAAGTGCAGTCTCTCTCCGTGACAGTCGTTTGTCGTGCTCTTACAACAGTTAAGTGCTTTTCATAAAGGTGCTCTTTGCATCATTGTTCCTTAAAGGTTGACCTAAGTGATAACAATTCAACCCCACGGTTTCAGCCCCACTGACAGCACGACGCTGGGCCATTCTGTATGACTGTAAAAAGTGAAATGTCATTCTTCCTCTTGCAATTCTTTTCTTATTTCCCTATTTTTCCTTCTCTCCTCCTTCCTCCACCTCCCCATCAGTAGCAGTAAACAGGTTATTAATGTGTGAGCAGTCACTGTTTCTTCCCAATTTGTTTTTGTCAATTTATCTGGAGATTAATTCTCCAGTTTTACATGCTGCTTAGCCAATCAAATTCCCCCCAGCCCACGGTAGTTGAGTTTGAGGTTGGGGGGAGGAAAAAAAAAGCAATTGGATTATGTGTCACCCCAATGGAGTGTCTCCGCCAAAACATCCACTTCTTCCGTCTTCTTATATCAGCAAAACACGTCTTCATTTAGGGCCTGCTCTTTTGACTACGGCAATAACTCTGTATCGCTTCACTTAAGATGCTGCTTGGCACAGTTGTGACTGTCTTGTCAGTTGGAATTAAAGGGGTGAGTTAGCTGAGGAAGAGGGGGAGAGGTAGTTGTTTGTGGACGGTCTGTGAAGTGATGCAGTACAGACACAAAGCTTTAATAATAACTTTACTGCAGAAACTGTCAGAGAGACAGAAAAACAAAAAAATAAGCAAATGGAAAACTTCAGGATAAAGAAAAAAAGGTTGCGTTCTATCACTTTCCCACTTTGAGTGCCAATGCATATAAATAGCCCGTGTCTCTATTTGTTTATTTCCTCACACAAAATAGTAATGATCTCATATTTGTTTTTAGCTTTTAAGTCTCCCGTTTGTTTCCTAGATTTTTTTCCAAGTGTGTTTGTTGGTGGCAGAGTCGTGGAGGTCAAAGCATGAAAGTCTTTGCTGAAATTAAAAGCTGTAAAAGTGGAATCAACCAAAAACACACCACATAGATTCCTTACAGTACAGCCCACCACAGGGGTCCGTCCACTGTGAATTATTAATTGTAGGACCAGTGAGTAATTTTAATGGAGTAGTGTAGCTATAAATGTTGTGTTTGTGCTTTAAGATAATTTGACTTGGAGAGCTGGCATGTGTTTCAAGTGATTGTTACAAACAGGGCTGGTTTATTATCCTGCTCATTCTGAATCCATTTAATTTGGTTGTAATTTAATTGTGAGTTTAGGTAATTTCGGTAACACCATATTTACTTTTACCTCCCAAACCTTCAATTTGACTCTGGTAAACTAAAACCGTTTCTAATGTTTACAGCTGAATAGCATTTGTTCACAGTAATAATGATGGTTTTAAATTAGATGTTGAGGATGAAACATCATGATCGTGCCACGCACACCCCTGCTTTTTCCTGCAGTTCTTGTTAGAAGATATTTTGTTAATAGGCCACATGCCTGTTCTATTAAATGTTCTATTACATTCTGTTAAATATTAAAAAAAAAAACAACCAGCTAATGAAGAGTGCACTGATACCAGTATTGATACACTTGATGTGTGCCGATCCAGCAACACCACTACCCTATGATGGCTTTTCACTGCAGGCTGCTGCACAGCCGTTTTCCTACTGCAGTATTATGTCTCATTGGTCTCGTAGGGAGTTTATTGAAATACATCAACAAAGTCAGCAGTTTGGAGATATTTTAAAATGAAGGACAAAGACAGGAGCAAAGCTTACTGCAAGATTTGTTCTGTTATGATATGAAAAATTTAATGACACACCTAAAGACATTAAGGTCTGGTCTCAGGGATGAGGCATTTGCAGCTCATCGAGGCACATTATTTTATTTTTTTATTCCGAGTTATTTAAACAACATTGTGTGTGTGTATGAGGAGTCTCTCACCATGGTTTAGGTTGAGTTCACGTCTACACACTGCATGTCTCCCCATTTCCCACTGAGCTGTATCACCTATATAATACTCCCTACCTGTTCACTGCATATTTATTGAAACCTGATCTGAAGTATCACTACGTGTACTCAGTATCATATATGAAAATACGCATACTTGTTTTGGTTTGTATTTTTAAAAAAATATTACAACAACCTCACACTAAGGAAAGAATAAAGATAAATCCTGGAGTGGTTTCACTAATTGAATTACGTTTGTTTTTTAATTCTGTGGAAAAAAATCAAACAAATACCCCAAAGTATATTCCATTGGCATCAGAATTGCACACAGTGAGGCAACTGATAAAAACCTGTTTGAGCCCCATCTGTGAATATTGTCTCGGGGGGGAATGAGACTTTACTTTAGAATCAGCTGGGAATAGCTCTTCCCAAACATTTACTCTCCAAGATGTAGCACTGCAGTTTTCCACAGTTTACTGAGGGATACAGTGAGTCAAAACATCTTGTCAAAAAAGATGAATAATCCCTTCTCTGGGAGCTGCTGGCCTTCTTCCTCTTCTTCCTCCTCCTCCTCCTTCTCCTGCTGCTGCTGACCACAGTAGCATTTCTAAGCAGGCTTGATTGCTCATTTGTCTTGTAATAAGCATAGCTAAGGATATATTTGCTTTTACTGACACGTATTTTGCATCATATTCCTACAAACACACTTAAATACCATGTCATTTTTTTGCAGATTTATCACAGCAATATGACCTTGTCGATTCCATAACAATGTAGATGAGACAGATGCGTGCACGACGCTGCGATGCTACTCTCAGAATGTCAATTCTATTCCTGAGAAAAGGAAACTGTCACCTTTTCCTTGTTCCCACTTTGTGTGTGTTGAACAATTAATCATACAGCAGAGTCATTGGTTATATTTATCACTCTACATATCTGCGTACAACATATCTTATGCCAAGCCCTGTATGCACGGTTTGTAAACCCTATGATGTATGCCCTCTATATATTTCTTGATTGATTGTATCCTTGCTGCTGACTCCTGGCAAAGCAGGACGCACCTTCTTAATTCATCAGTTGTTTATTTATTTTATCGCTGCAGAGTTAAAGTTGCTCCCTCCTCCTCTTCCCCTCTGAGTTGCTGTATAGTTGCCCCAGAGTGTAAGCAGAAAGAATGAGGCAAGATGACGTTGGTGATTAAACAGACATGTGAAAAACTGTTTATTTCAGCTTCACAATTTGAATCATGTGTTTAAAACCTTCCTCGTTTGAACTCTGAGTCGGTGCAAAACGTCTACGACAAAAAATGCAATCAGTCTTGCGATCTCTGGTCCCAGGGTGGAAGATAAAATTGCTTATTTGGATCTTAGGTTGTGGGAGTTTGCTCTGAGTATCTCTGAGGGATTCATCATTTTAAGGAAAGAAAGCTTCCTGAAACTCATCCTTTCAGCAGACAGAACCAAGGTTGCCTCGTGTTTGCTGGTAACTTTTCTCCGTAACCAATCTTTCCACGGAAATACATTTATATCTGAGTAATGAAACTGGCACAGCACGCAAGTAGTATTTCTTTGTAACTGCATAACTGCACTAACAATTTGGAGAAATAACTGCAAGAACATATTCGGCATTTAAAAGGATATTTGACTGTGAAAATTGTCATTTTATTTTGGTCTTTAGAGTGGAGTCAAATGTATAAAAGTACCTGCAACAAAACTAGTTGCTAGGATAAATCAGTGAGTGACCTTGTTGTGAGTTTACTGATAATATCAGTACGTATTTGTCCTATTTTCAAGAGTGAGGGCAGAGCTGTTGTTTTTTTTTTTGTTGCATTTTTAGAAACGCTAGATCTATAGAAAGTGAATAAATCTTGCATTTCTCTGTATGTCTGACCTGCAGAATTTAGAAACTTAAAGGCGAACATATTTTTTTTTTTCATCCTGAGAAGTTCAGAAGTTGCTAACTGTTTTAGTTTAGGTTTTCTGAAGATAACTCACCTCTTAATTTGAAGCTTATTCAGTTAATGCTGGAAGAATCCTGCTATTTAGCCTACAAGGACCTGAAACCTGAACAATAAGTCACAGTCACGGTAAAACAAAACCATTATCCACAACCAGACCTGTACAAGGATTTTGTGTTCACCTGGTTCAAGGTGTGAATGTGAATGCATTTTCCATTGTTCAGGATATTGATTTATTTTTAACAACAGTACACATACAGTACAGAATGACATTCTGTTCTGCAACAACACTGCCCTCTACCTGTGTTTCTCTTGTTGTCGATCTATTGAGCGGTGACTCTGGACTAAGATCACAGGGTATTATAACAGAAAAATGAGTGGAGCATAAACAGAATCTTTGATCAAAACATGGAAAACATTGGACAAAACAACAAACTATTGAACATCTGTGCCACTCTGAAATGTTGGCTCAGGATTTTTTTTTTTGTAAGCATTAAAATATAAAATATGCACATACTGCAGGTACATTAATATCATCAATTATTTAGGAGTGTATATTTTACCTGTAATGGAGATTCTGCTGTTACTGCTGTACTCTCTCTCTCTCCCCCCTCCCTCTCCTCTCTCTTCATCCTTCAGTAATCTTACACCTATACATTTGGCAGTCACACTGCGTGTACTGTAAATGCCACCTGAAAATTTAAACACCTTGAAAACCTGCAGATAACTCCATCCTTTATTTCACTTGTCTCTCTATTACGGCATGTCTATTATCAACACTTACTTACACTGCACTCTGGTAATTAATGTGATAATTTGGAGCGTCTTTGTGGTTTGTTTACTGTCATCTTATCTTAGAAATGTCTGCTTTTAGCAGCGCTCCTGAACAAACAGGTCCAACTCAGCTGATTTTTTTTCCGACTCTTTGCTCGGTAACAGCATCACATCCTCTGACCGTGGCTAAGTTTGGTGACAGACTGTTCACTGTGAGACCTGCAGCACAGACCTGCAATAAAGAAAACCTGCTGAGACTCTGTGTCCTAAAAAAGTAACTCCCCAGGCCATTGTCACCTCAAATATATTAATCCCAATCGTGTAGCATTTGCAGTACATATATAAAAACACTATATATACAGCAGCACTACATCACCTCAGTCAAACTGGTCTACTGTACCTCTCTCCCTGTGTTTTTAAAAGTAGATTAGGTCACATTGGTGAATGAGAACTAAAACATCTGTAAACTCTTTTGTCTGTGTTTCATATTTAACACCTTTTTATCTTTTCCCCTCTGTTTTCAGTCCCAGCCAACATCTACAAAGTGTCTGAGGACATCATAGTGAATGAGGGCAGCAACGTGACACTGACTTGTTTGGCCAGTGGCAGACCAGACCCTATAATCACCTGGCGGCTCCTTAACCCCTCAGGTAAGAGTCATGCAATCAGTGCTCATTTTAGCTGATGTCAGTCTGGATTGTGGCCACATGCTGCTCTTAACTACATGCTGTTTGTCAGAATTTCAATGAAAAAGAAGTCTTTTGAAAAATATGTTTTGATCCAAACTATAATAAGCTAATTTTACAACATTTAGACATTATCATTGTACTTACTAAGGCATTGACAGAAAAACCAAGTGGCACTAGTCCTTGTCCCCTGGGAGGAGTTTAAAAAGTCGTGTGTGTTTTTTCTTCTGCATGTCTGCCAACGAACTCTTCACCTCTGATTGGCTTGCGCTGATATTTTATCATTGTTTTGACCAATAGTTGTTATCACTTCATAAAACGGGTTGTAACGTTGCTCTGCCTGGAAGGATAGTTTACACAAGAACCCACCAAGCTGCTCATTTTTAATAACTGGAGGAAAACCACAAGATGTCACATGATCACAAGATCACGGTGCATTTAGTCTTAGAGGACGAAACTGTCACCACCCTAAGAGTAAAAAAAACGTGACTGAAGATACGAACGTCTGACTGGGAGCTGATAGAACAAATGACTGCTGTGATATTTCCATTAGCAGAAGCTATGAATGTGATGTATGGAGGGTTACAGGCTCGTTGTTGGACATATGTGTCTGCATAGATTCTACTCTGTCAATTTGATGATGTCATAAATTACTCGCCGACCGGATTTGGACTTTATTGTCAGATTAGTCGACGTAAAAAAAATGGACATGTTGTCATTGCCCCAGTAATAATTTAAATAATGTGTGCTCTGCGTCTAACCGCTTGCAGAGAGCTCCCAGAATACTACCATAATGATTTCCCCTTACTCCATTCTCCATCAAGTTGTAACACGTGTAAGATCTTGGCTCATGTACGATTCAGATCATCACAGTGCAGAGGCTGCTGTAAAGTAGCAGCACTCTACAGTGATTCAAGTTTCCCTCAAGTAAGCAATTTGACTAAAGTCTAAAAGACAGAAGTACTTATGAGCTGGCAGTAAATCCACTGTTAGGACATCCAGTAAGATGTATCCTCCATAACTTTTCTGCAGGTTTTCCCCACATTTGGAGCACAGTGGCAGTAAACCCTTCACTGATGTCCCATTATTCTTACCTCTGGCACCATTCGTGCAGACAGAGCTGGCTTCAGCAACTGTCACAACTGAATAAAAAATGGCCCAAGCAGCTTCATTCTCCTCTTTCTTTTCACCCAAAAATATACTCCATATTACCCTGAACATCCCTTTAATTTATTCCAAGTCTTATTTTTATATGCGTGTTGCAGAAATACCACCTTTATCTTTTACCTACATTAATCAGTACCACCATAACTGGAGCAGTTTAAATGTTACACAAAATCCAGTAATTAGTCACATTTGTCTTATTTGGGTAAACGAGCTATTTGCGGCTTGCTAAAGTCAGGAATAATGTAAAGAAAATGTTTGTAAGTAGTAGCAAATAACAAGCAGAAATCCAACAGTCTGTAATTTTTAAACTGTTAAATGAAAGAAATCCAGGGTCGTGTCCTCATCAGTGGGAAGTACAGATTTATGATGACATCACAGATGTTAGTCGTTACCCATGTATGCACAGGCGCACTGTTTAAAGTTGAGTAATTACTTGCTTGACAGTGTCTTCTAAAGAAAGGAAACTCTTCCCTGCCTAAACTTTATTCTATATTTTATGCACACTGGCGATGAAGATCTAGTCAGGTCTGGTTTCCACTCTTGTGTGAGGGGTGCTTTATATATTAGACTGTTCTCAATAGAATGCAACATCGGACTTTTAAGGTTATGAGGCCATTTATCTCAACCTAAAGGACTCAAAGACTGGAGTCCATCAGTTGACAACATTGTGTGTTGTCAACTGTGTGCCATGTATTTGTACTCACCGTCACACGTTACCCATGGGTTGGGATTACGTCAGTGCATGCGCTTTTTTCATGCCTGGGATTTCAGCCACGGAAGATAAATGGCCACCGCTGTGATAAATGGAGATTCTTGTGCTGACACCATCTTAGTTTGATAACAACCATGTGTAAAATGAAAACAATACTGTTGTCGCGTCTGTATCAATCCCTGCATCGTTCTGTCACACTTAGTCATCTTCCATCAAACATATCCGCTTCTGCACTTGGAAGCTGAATCACTTGCGTCAGTGTGTTTGCCTCTTTTGTCTGTTTTCATTAAAGAGGAATGATTTATTCATCCTAATCCCCAGAGGCCCGTGGATCTAACTGGCTGCTCCACAGATCCGTGATAAAATATGTGGGTTTTTTTTTTTTACTCATGCAACCGAGGGCAGTCCCTTAGGTTCTAATGGCTCACAACTTTATTCTGGGTAAAGCTCTCTTAGAACTTTGACAGCTTTGTTCCAAGAAAATAAATGGAGATGTGAGCAGGGAGAAAAAATCCAACAGTGGACTGTTCACACTGCATCACAGCATCTCACTGTACACTGTACACTCCTCTGAAATTTCTGACAATTTCATCCCCATACAGTGGCTCTTTCCTCTTTTTCCTCATTACTTTTTTAGTGTTGTGTTGGGGAGGTAGTGGGCAGAGCACCTTTGGCAAGTCTTTGTTTTTGACTAAAGGACAGAACAATAAGAGAGAAACTCTATGGAAGGAGGAAAATCCTGTCAACGTCCTGGCAGGAGAGGATCCTGTTAGGTGTACATGGGCACATGTGGTTGCAGAGATGGGGTCCCACTCTTTTTGCAAACACTCGGAGTGTTGTTATTTTCAAGTTGTTACTGCAGGTTGTTTTAACCCCCCCCCTCCCCCCAAAAAAAAAAAACCCACAAGTCTAACCTAGTTTGAGTGTGTGTGTGTGGAGGGGGGGACTGCTGGGAGAGATAATGATGTCTGGCAGCCCGTGCTCTCACTGCTTCACTCCTTCGCCTGCTTAGGCAGAGATGCTGCTTCTGCTCGGTTGGCACGGGTTCTCAACCATGTGCTGTTACCGCGGAGGTTACAAAAATACAAAATACCTGTGTATAATTAGAGTTGTCTTTTACTGAGTGTCTTATTGCACAAGTGTAAATCAAGAACAACTCAGTGTAGTACCATGTACAATGGGTTGTGAATCCTTGGGTACAGACTCTTTGATTCATACCATTACAAAATTATACTAAAATACCAAATTATTTTGTAGCAATATCTTTTAAGGCTGCAATTGAAGCAGAAGACAAAAATAGAAATATGACATTTTTGCAGGATTTGTTTCTGAATGACTATACTCGTCTCCCTTGTTCACAAATAAATTTAAATATGTTTTATGAACAGTAAGCATTCCTCAGAAAGAATTAACAGTAAAGTCAAAGTTACATGTTCAGTCTTATACAGTCAGTAAGGGAAAATAATACAGTAAATCACATCACATCCATAATGCATAGATATGCAACACGGGCGAGTTGCGATGTGAAATAAGCCACAAATCCTGACCTTTCAATATTGCAGCCCACTTTGGGATCCAATTCACCAGAGGCTTTGTGTGGAAGTTCTGCTGTGGGTTACTGAAGCATCTTGGCCCATCTGTTTTTCCAACACGGTTTGAAAATGAGAAATATGGGAGCACATGTTTGCTTGTGTTTCTGAAGTACTTTCATCCTTCCTCAAAGCCGAAATGCTGTCACACGCCAGCTTTTTAGACTAGGGGGCGCCAGTGGAGATGGTTTTTTTTGTTATTGTGGCTCTTGTTAAGAGAGGTTTGGTGAACCTCACATGCAAAAAAAAAAAAAAAAAGTGGTAGTTTTATTAGCAAACTGGTTAAATAGCCTTTCTTACTGTCATTTATTTTTCAAGGTTAAAAAAATATTTATTTTTCAAGGTTTAAAAAAAAAAAAGAAAAAATATTTATTTTTCAAAAAAAAAATTTCATATCCCCAATTAATTATAGGCAATAAATAAAATTCTCACCCAGCCTTTTATTAGGAGTTTCTTTGATACAGTACCAAACTTTAACCACTGGTTAAATGATAGAAAAGGATTTAAACAGTTCCAGTAAATCACATCATATATTCATAGGCACAAATGCACTTTAAATCTTAACTGTGATGATATGTAGCTATACTCTGTAAGTGTTTACACCACATTTGTTTTCCTATGTCTAAGTTCTGAATTATAGCCGAGTCGGAGACAATTACAGATAAACACTATTGAAATTTACGACCTTAGGACCAAATGTGACTGGAGCTCATGCTTTTCTAACCACATCCATAATCACGTTCACACTAATGACTTGGAGCACAGTGGTGTCAGTCAGTGGTTGTCAAGGATTAGCAACAAAAGCTTTCACACACCCAAGATAATCCACTGACGTCACTGAATTCCCCCAGCCTGGATGGTTATTAAGCCTTTCAGTGACCACATTATTCTCTGGGACTTTCAGCCCAGCCACAGTATGCATAATTTAAAAACCATCTCTGATATGAAATTCATTCCAGGCCCAAACTAAACATTGAACCACAGGATTGTCCAAAAATCTCATTAGGAAATGCCCACACACATTTCAATACCTCAGACCACTTATAACATAGTATACGAGTTTAAACATAGGGTAAACGTCCTCGAAAGGGACCGGTGCCCATTCCTCTCCATTTGAGGTGTCTTTGATTAAAATGAGTTTGTCAATGTGACTCACTCTCTCTTCTTTCTGCAGAAGAGTTTGTGTTTAGTGAGCAACTCTTTAATGACAAACAATTTGCTTGTTCTGGACAAACAGAACACACTGTGCTCCATGTTTGAAATATAAAATACAAAGTGACGGATTCAAATTTCCAGAGAGACCCGAATGAAAATGTGCATAACTCATAACATTTATCAAGTACAGCATATACAGCTATGATCAAACGATCCCTTCTCATTCTCTTGAAGTATGTGAGTGTGTCTGTGTGTGTGTGTGTGAGTGTGTGTGTGTGGAGGTTGCCAAATAAGTTCTCTGTCAGGTTTTTTCAAAGATCTCATCTTTCATCTTCTCTGAATCGAAACTTTAAAGCAGATATCAGGGAAAGACCTGTCCCTTAATATCAGTTTACTGGTGAAATATTGACTCTGTTGATCATTTGTCAGTTGGATTGGAAGTGAAAAGAATAATCAGCTGCAACAATAAGTGAACAGACAAATCATGTCGAAAAGGAAAAAAAAAAAAAAAACAAGTCATGCACGGACAAGGATCTTGATAAAAGGCTGGTGTTCACAAAGTTGGATGCTTTGAGCTGCAGCAACACTGAGAGTACAGGATCTGCCCCCTGACACCCTTGTGGTCAAAGTGCATAGAGAATGTGTGGATGTGGGTGAATCAAAGTGAAACAGAAAAACTATCATCTGTAGTTCTTTCTAATGGAAAAAAACAAAAAACGTTTCATATATCAGTACTACTACTACTACTACTGCTATTACTACTACTGTTACCACTACTACTAACCCTAACCATGTCAGACTTAGTGGCTCAGATTTGTTTTCCCGCCGTGGCAAAGTCACCAAACTAAGCAGATCTGAACTGACATTGACAATTTCTAAGCAAATAGCGACACGCTGCTTGGATTTAAAGTTATGTTGAGAAAGCAATATTCTTTAGTACGTTTATGCACAGCACACTGGCATTATTATTTTAGAACAGTCAATCACCACGGCAGACAGTTTATGGCTCACATGTCACAGAGTTACATTTGTAATTGAGAGATTGGGAGTCTGAACTAAATGACTTTTCCCGAGGTCTTAAATCAGTACAGCAAGTACCTGAAAAAGTTTTAGAGCTGCAGCGAAGACGCTGTGCTGTAGAAAGTTACCAGATTAAATTAGAGTCTATGGCTGTTGGAAACAAATGACACGTTCAAGTCGACTTTACTGAACTGAACTCAGGAAAGACACTGCAACATTTTTCACCCTGCAGTTTCTCTCTCGGCTTGGATTATACTATATGTATTTCTAAAAGCAGAAATAAAGTACAGTATGTAGGATCACATTATCACAATTCCAAGAACAGATTTAATAATGTTTGTCCTTTTTTTTACGAACACATTTTGGACATTTTTTCTATGATTGGCTCAATACAACGTTTTCATGTCTGGTACCGAAACTGCAACTTGGCGTGTCTGCCAATACCGATATCAATCTGATACGTTCTTTTCTCCTCAAACTGCCTTTGCTGAAGTGATAGTGTTCCGGTTTACAGCTTGTCACACAGAGTTCGGTTGTTTACTTCAATTATCAATCCTGAACTTTTGACCAATGTGGGATTGATACCGATTCCGAATATCGGATTGAGCCATCCCTAATGTTTACTGCACGTTATCTTAATATTATTAGGTCTGATTTCAGTCAATCAGATCAATAAAGGAGGACATCCAGTTATTTTGTCGACTGTTTCCAGAAGTATTTGCTGTCCCTAGATCACTTTTATTCAACTCCAGGTACTGGAATAGAGGTGAAGTATGTTTTAATGTTGTACCACAAAATATGAACATACATATACATATATATATATATATATATATATATATATATATATATATATATATATATATAT
>NC_024310.1:3155090-3182419 GCF_000523025.1 Cynoglossus semilaevis | reverse complement strand
TATATATACTTTTTTTCAGACTTTACTGTGGCCTGGTGTGACAGTACATTAATGTATCATGTCATGTCAAGACAAAAATGTGATAATGTTTCTCCTCATACTGCACTTTTTCACTCTTTCTTTTTAACACCTTAAGTGACAAGGTTGTTGCTAAAATTGATGAAGTCGTTTTATGCATGAACATTAACTGGTGACAGCAGTTCTTTTGTCAGACGATGCTCGTAGAAAACAGTCTTGCTCATTATTGTTAGTATCAGTAAATAAAGCGCCCGCGTGTCGTTTTGAAAAAGCAGCTTGAATCAATGTGTCTTTTAATTTAATTTGCTGGACTTCCGCTTGTTCGGTTTAAGATGTTCTGACTCATCCGCCTGACTCTGATTAGAAAATATAAATCAATAAGCACTAATGGCTCCTAACTGGACTCTCCTCAGCGATGCAGTTCATCAGTAGAATAAGTGTTGAGATCATTTAATAGTCACAGTGCAGTTAGGGCTGAGCAGTAGAGTGAAAATATAAACTGGGACCAGCTTCATTTATTTATTTTTTTGGCGACCCGGTGGGGAACCACAGGACAAACAATGCCAACATCTACTTTTTTCACTTGTTGCATTTGTGCCTCATTAAATGGTTTTCTTTGAAGACAGTCGCTTAAAGCCGCAAAAGAAAACTTCAAAGATCTGCGACGGACAAAGTTCATAATGTGCAGCGAGGCAGCAGGACGCCAGGCACGTTATTGGTGCCGCGTGGCTTTGTGTTAAAACACCTTCGTAACTGACGCCGCCTGGACACTGCTGTGAATATTGACTGAGCGCCTCATTTTTCAGACATGTGAGCTGGAGGATCAATAGTTAATAGTTGAAAGACAACTGGGGTGGAGGGCGTGGGGCTGGTGCAGTTTGGGAATGAGGGACAGAGAAGAGCACGAGGTTGCAAAACCTCTTGTGTCTTCGCAACAGGAAAATGCTTTTTATGATTTTTGTCCATTTTCAGTGAATTGATTTTATACTCCAGTCCTCTATTGTTTTTAACACCCTCAGGATTTTTGCCTGAGGTAAGAGAGACTGGGGTCCTACATGGTGGGAGGAGACTGGCAGCGCCCCATTGAGCATGATGGTTGGTAGCGGGCTTTCAAAGCCTGTGGTCAAGCTTATAATCGTAGACTGTACGCCTCTCAAACCACTAAAATAGAAGCGGACAAGTATGAAAAATACATGCCCTCTAGCTGCTTCTGGTGTGCCGTGGAACGAGAAGGACTCACATGTAACTGGAAAGAGATTTAAGTGAAGAAATATATAACATTCTGAGGCTTTGAACAAAAGGGAATATACAGTATATTATATATGTTATAGTATGCAAATGGATGGTTTTATTAAATGTGCAAGCGTTCTAATCATTAGTTATAGACTCCAGCAATTAATTACATTCAATTATACATTACAAATCCTCTTACTGCTCTGCTGTAATAGAGTTTGTCAGTCATTCGTCTCCACGGGGAGAGCAACCAGGAGGAACCTCAGATCAGCTCCAGCACAGACAGGCACATCTGGTCATCTGCAGGGAGACAGTGTAACGCTGATGATTTAAACGGAAGTCGTAAAGATGCCCGGGCTTTATTTACGATGCTGCACACTGGTGGCTGAGTGCACAAATGGTTGTAAAAGAGACTCCGATAACCAAAATAGTAAGTGCTCAAGTTCCTCAACTCTCATTACCTGTCCATCAGCTGCTGTATTTATCGGTGCCGTGTCCTTGAGCAACACCGCGAGCCCTCGCAGAGTTTTGAATAATAGAGTCAAATAACTGTAAATGCTATGCTATGAATCTACCACTACACTTTCATTGCAGAAAAAGACATCTGTCCACATGAAATGATTTGGACCAAAGCCCACGCTGCCGCACTATATGATCTGGCTGAATATTAAAGTCATAACCTTTTTACAACACTCCTTGGCAGGGCAGCTTTTTAGAGGCTTGATGCTAAGTGTCCTTGACATTCCTCCTACGCTGGCCTCGGCTGTGTCGGCTGTGCTCCAAGACCAGGCTCAGGAACATCTTCCCCCGGACTGTCACCTTGTCTGAAAAGCATTCACCCTGTTCCTGCTTTTGAATCTTTGTCTTTCCATCCTCAGCTGTCGCTCTCTCCCCTTCTTCCACATTTTCACTCCGCCTGTCTCCTCCTGTCTCCTCCTCTTCCCATCACTCTTCCATCTCTTCCTTCAGCAGAGTTTGACAGTCACTTCAATTGTCCTTTCTCCACCTCGACTCACTGTCTAGAGGGTGACATGGAGCTACAGAGTGCTGCGGCGCAACATGCACTCGCATATCTCTGTCTCTCAGGAGGGAGTAGGCCAGGAGGGAATGGAGATACATGGGTGTCTTGGTAATGCATCTTCTGTGTAGTAAGAGTGGGGGAGCAGATTAGGCAGGACACACATACACACACATATCATTGTGCCCCGCTGCCTGTGACTGACAGAAAAGTTGACATTCATGCTGATTGTAGAAGTGGAGTGTAGGTGGTGACAGGTCCTTGTCAGAGCGACCCAGGTCAGAACCCCATGTCTTCAGCTGTGTTCATGTGCGCGTGCACGATTGTGTGTGCGTGCGCGTGTGCACGTGTGTGTTTGTGTTCCGATACATGCATTCGACTCATGCATGCATTCATGCACAAGTCCAACAACAGCCTGTTGGGGCACAGCTGCTCATCCATCTCTCAGCATGTCTCAGATCTGCTGACTGTCACTGTTCATGTGTTTGTTTACCATCAGTACCCTCAGCAGCTGGTCTGAAATCAGTCTGCTGTCACACTGTGTACAGAGCATCGTGAGCACAGCTTGCCCTGTTTCTACCCAGCCTCATTAGGTGTAGTCACCACCAGGCTGGCTGAACACTGTAGCTAACACTTGTTTAAAGTCACCACTGTACAGAAACTCAGCACTTTTTCCCTCTCCATAAGCACTTATTCTACAGCCCTGAAGACTCACTGCCTCTCAGGGAGGCAGTAGCCTGCAGGAGAATTGGACTCCTAATGTGATGATTTCTGAATTTACACTAATGCTTCACAAAGAAAGGAAGCAGGAGATGAGAATGAAGATTAATTGTTGTCTGCCCTTTTTTTTACATTTATTTACAGTATATAGCCCAGATCCTCTTTACCTTGATAGTCAGTGGAATTAGACTTGATCTCCAAGGTGCGGAACAGTGACATCTGCTGACTTTTTAAAAGCTGATCAAATCAGGCAGTAAGGATAGTTAGTGTGTATACAGTATAAAGAGTGGGTGAGTAATTTCCCATCATTCCCTGAAGATCCAGAGATCTCAACCTGAATTATCGCCACTGTACTGTGGAGTGATGTGTCTCTGACATCTCCCACAATGAGGTATTGTCTTTAGGCTCGAGTGTGTTTCCACACACTCAGACAATCTATGCAGAAGAGGACAGAAACTGTCCTGCAGAGTCCTGGTGGAAAACCTGACAAGTGTCACATTA
The DNA here is from genome assembly GCF_000523025.1 of Cynoglossus semilaevis. Classification (NCBI taxonomy): domain Eukaryota; kingdom Metazoa; phylum Chordata; class Actinopteri; order Pleuronectiformes; family Cynoglossidae; genus Cynoglossus; species Cynoglossus semilaevis. The sequence continues at coordinate 3,178,929 of NC_024310.1, read as the reverse complement.
TGACAGAAAGACGGCATTTCATGGCTCCTCCAGTGTAAATGTGGGATTTTTACACTTTAATGACCAAGAGTAGATATAAAATCTGCTATTAAAAACAAACAGCTATTAAATCAAACAGGACATTGAGGAATAACATTATCTGGTATCATATAATGAGCATTATGTTCAGATACAAGTACTACAGTATTTATAAGACTGATAATGTGGGTTTTTTTTCCTTCTTTTTCTTTCTGATTTTCATAAAATTGAATGTTTTTACCCATTTTTAGGTAATAGACAAATAGAGAAAAAATAAAATAGAAAATGGAAGAAATGCAATTCCGGCAGATGTTCAGCATTTTATCTCTCACAGATGGACAATCTGCAGCAGAGCAAAACTCATTAAAAAACAGGAGGTGTAAACAAATGTTAGCCAGAAAAATTCAAACTAGCTTTTATTTTAGTGTTTGTGATTTAAAGGAGACTCCTGCAGTTGACAATGACAACAATGGCTGCAGGCCAATTTAAATGTAATACTAATGTTTATTTTTTTCTTTTCACATTTGATCATCTCTACATCTCACCTCCTGCATGCAGATGTTCCAACCACACAGAACCAGAATAACTTTACACTTTATCAACAAGTAATTATGGCTAAGAATTACTTCTGACAGTCCTTGAAACTACAAGAGCAGAGCAGGATTAACTTCGATTAACTCTTCATGGCTGGTGATGAGGATTCTTGCTGAAAAATTACAGCTGTCAGATGAACTTGATTGTTGTCTTGCTAACATGGCGCTCTTATCCTAGATTTCTTTTTTTAGTTTAGACCCATACATTTCTGAATGTATATGGAAACATATAACAATGTGCAGTAAATTCTGACATGAAGTCATGCCATGTATGTCAGACTAGAGTGACATTCGGCAGGACGTACACTATTGACAGACCACCGTGCAGGTGCTGTATTTCAAAAAATGATCGATCATCACATGGGATGATGGGTGTGTTGTCGGGTCGTTGGCTGATCACACAGACTTTAGTGTGCAACAGTTGCATTAATGACATGTTTGACTGTTGTGTATCGGCGTGGGGTGAAAAAAAAGTAGAGCGAGGAACATGTTTGACTGTTGTGTATCGGCGTGTCCTTGCGTGTGCACAATGGATGGGGTGAAAAAAAAGCAGAGCGAGGTGCAGAGAGGGCAGGTGAAAATAGAGGCAGAGCAGTGAGAAGTCATTTTCTGTGTCTGACTTTTTCTATCCCGGCTCAACTCAAAGTCTGCACTCCTATGCCAAACACAAGCCTATAATCTAGCCTCACAGTAATGAGACATTTTCCCACAACAATGGGCCGGATCCCTTTATCAGCTGGGAGGAAGAAAGAGCGCACAACTTAGCTCTCTTTTATAGAAATTCAATCACTGAACTCTATTGTGGTTTATCAACAATTAACCTTGTTTACCGCCTCCGAGTTGATTGACATAAACAAGTCCACAGTGTACAATGCTGTGTAAAGAGTGAAACCGCCGCTCACATCAGGAGAGAACAAAGTTATGTAAGGAGTTGACGGGAAACTCACTAATAGTGTGGAAAATGAGAAAGCAATGATATCGTTCAAGAACGGAACAGACAGCTCCAACGCTCCACTGTGCGTATAATTTTTCGGCTCAAGAGGCGGCAAATAAACAGCCGTCCTGTCTTTGGCTCCAACACCTGCGTTACAGCTGCAGCTCTGGTAGCAAATGGTTTGTGAATAGAAGTGTTTTTGGAGGGTCGCAGGATGTCACCCAAAGCGTGACAGGACGCAAACATTTAGACAACAAAAGTACACTCACTGTCAGGCTGGTTCTGCTGACGTACTATTGTGTTAAAATGCATAAACATGGTTTTTGTTTGTTTAATTGTGCCCCAAGTGTAATGTTTAGGAAATATAGCAGTGAAATATGTTAACATTAAAAATATGGAAAAAAGTCAAAATATAACGTTACATAGTGAATTGCTGAACAATGATGCATCCCATTTTCTTTTCTTTTTATAATATAGAATAATAACAGTGTATCACAGTGTGTTGTTTCAAAACTGTGGCTCACATCCACCAATATGTTACCCTTAGAATTATATTGTGAGAAATATTGCAGAAAGTTTCCCTGAGATTCTCCGAATGTATATTTAAACTTTTAAAAAAAATAGTGTAATAGAGTAAATATTCTCCTGTGTGTTACCCTGTTAAATACAGTGTAACACGGCTAATTGTTGCTAAAATATGCCTCACATTCTTCTAAATGTTAAACTTAAATATACATGGTTACAACCACTGTTTGTATTTAATATAGTAATATAATATAGTTATATATATATAAAGTAATATAGTTTAACTTATATTTTTTGTTATGTAATATCTCTCCATAAGATATTAGATATTCAGGTATTAATATTTTAAAGTCAAGTACTTTTATTTGTGATTTGCATTTATTATCACTTTTTATCATTTTCAGTCATTAAACAACTTTAGCTGTTATTGTGGGATGAAGCACAGATCTGGCCACACACACATACTCACACTCACCCAAAGTTAAACATCCAGTGATGGGTAAAAGCACATCAGCAGACAACATAACATATTCTGCAGTCATGCAAACAAAAGGACATAAATGTCTCTGGGTCTTTTATGCGTCTCCACTCTGAAGTTTCTTAAATCAGCTGCTTAACATAAATTACCATTTGCCAAATAATGTAACGTCGCACACCGAGGTGAAGTGTTGCCGATGAATTAAACATGAGGGTATGCAAATGACCAACCATTCACTTGCCAGCCAAAGTTCCCGCTTTGCGATTCACATCCGTCAACATTCTGCGACATCTGTCTCCCTTGCTCTCTCCACTCCTTAGGCTCCAAACTGGCTTGGCGACGTGAGCGGGGTTGGGCGGAGGATGGTGTGGAGGGTGCTTCGGGCTGCACAGTGTGTGTGTATATTTGTGCCCCTGTCCAACCTGTGTCCCTCACACCTGCAGTGTGCCGTAATTGACACGGCCAACTTTTGCACTAAACTTAAAATTACCCATGCCATGCAAATGAGTTTCCAGCAGGCATCTGTGGCTGAGTAAATTCTCCAGGTTCCTCCACCTTCTCTGCCTCGCCTCCAAAAGCCCTGCTGTTGCAAACCCCAAAGGCCACCGCACCACCTTTTAGCAGAATAATGTGTGGAAACAGACAGCAATTACTCTATGTGCATTGTTTAGTCTTTTCCACAACAGCTAGTTCAGGGCTGCATGACATATTTGGAAGGATGGCAGAAAGACGATTTGAAATCGGTTAAGAACATTAAAAGTAAAGGTTTAAAGAATAAGTATTAATTTCTCATTTTTATGTTTGTCAATACTAATTGATTATCTCTCCTGTTGTATTAGCAGTGCAGTAGTTGTACTTCCCAAAGACACCTTTTCATTTTTCAAATATAAAAAAATTGAATAATAAAGTGTGGCTAAAACTTTTGTTAATGACAGCCATCAGAACCAGGTCCTATTAACTTAATCTGTCATTTGGGGCACGGGGCAAATGTGAGAATAACAAGGAATCAAACCAGTAAACTGTTAGAGCCACTGTGGGTCCACTGTGAGGTTTTTTTAGTTTTTTTTTAACAAATCTCTAATGATAATTTCTGTGTAAATGTCACCTAACGCTCCAGAAATAATGCTTTAAAACACATTGTTTCCAAGCAACTTGGTAAACAAAGGACGTTAAAAGCCGGGTCGTGCCGCTCTTACTTCTAATCACAAAATAATTTTCATCTAAATCTGCTGCCAGCCGCTCACACTCCACACTTTGAAGTTAGAGCTGAGTGCAGCTAATGACAGCCGTGTTAGAACAGAGCGTACGTTGCGGTGTGAGGGTGAACTTTAGTTTATGTGCTGTATTTTCCAGGGTGATGCTCCTTCTTGCAGAATGTCACAGTTCAAGAACCACATCCCAGATAATACTGTTCTAAAGATACCATGCTGTTCTTTCTCAGAGAGGGAAAGAAATAGGCAATGCATTTTACCACATATTCTGTGGGTTTCCATTGTGAATTCTATTGTTAGTAGTATCTCAAGGCCATACCCGCACTTTCTTGCCCCCGGTACTATACCGAGTGTTCCTGCAAAAAAAAAAAAAAGTTTGTCGGTGAACTGTTGTTGCATTTCAATTGTGTCAAGACTAAGTGAAGAAAAGTATGTGCAAAAATACTAAAAGAAGATATGTGTTATTTTCATGTCTCAAGGTAAAAAGACTAATGAAACAGTTGTAACAACTGCTCGTTTGAGACGTCTGTCAGTTTCCTCCTGCGTGTTACCTTAGGTGTTTGTTGCCGTGGCGGGTTGTAGAATTTGTTTTCTTCCTTTCAGAATGTCTTCCACGAAAATATGCGCAGTTTCCAAGTGAAGTTCATTGAAGCTAATAGTTCTTTTCTGTATTAGTTATCTCGCCCGGTGCAGATAAACATAAACGTTGGGACATTTCCCGTTTACTGAGTTCCATTGATTTTTGCATCACTGCTTTAAGTGCTTCCAGAAAACCTTTTAACAAATAGGTCTGCACCTTACTGCATGCATGGATGCACTTCTTATTTTCCTCAGGAATGTTGCCTCTTTTACAGGTATAGATGGGTCTGTGTGTGTGTGTGTGAACACAAAAGTATTTTGTTGTACTTTTGACAAACTTTCAACTATTATGCTGTGGTTCTGTTGTTTTATTTCCGAAGGCTATTATGTAAAAGAAATAGTCATATGAATTACCAAACCTCACATTTGAGTTAGTGCTTTATTTTGTGTCATAAACTTCTTCAGATTAACTGTCTTGTTTTTGTAATAGAAAGCTGGAGGATGTAGCTTTTTAGCTTTAAGAAACCTTCGGTATAATAATAATTTTCAGAAAATGGTTCCCAGCCAGCGGAAGTGCTTTAGCATATTGAATGGTTGCAGTCAGAAATGTCATCCAAGAAAGGAGCAGCCAGACAGGCTAATTGACTGCAGGATCAATGTAATCAGTTTTTGCTGTGACAAATAATTTTTAAAAGGCAAATTATAATGGATCAAAGCCAGTAAAGAAGAGAAAGAAGTCATTCATTCAACAGAACATCAATACGAGTATCAATATGAGGTGTGAGGGACAGTTCAGTGTCAGACTTTGATACTCAATAATTCTTCTGTTAGGCTCTGTGGGGTCGTTAACGTCACACGAAACAATTAGCTAATCATAAATGGGTTTAACAGTACCTTTTATACCAAAGACCATTTGGTGTGATTTATTTTAATTATTAATCTAGTAGAGCAATAATCTCTTTAAAGACTATTGAAATCTTGTAAATGTAATTGACATGTTAATAGACGGCAGGCGGGCAAAAATGAAAAAAACAAGTCGGTTAAAAGACGGAAAAGGAAAATGGTTGCGTCTTTTGTAGCATCTATTTAGTCAAAGTGATTTATTGTCATTGATCCACAGTAAAACGAGATTTGTCCCCTGCTTTTTACCACCCACCATAGTGAGCAGGGAGCAGTGTGTGAACATGGTGCCATCCTCATTGGCACCTGGTGGATTCAAACCTGCGTCTTTCCTGATGCAAGTCCACTTACTAGTACAGTAATATGTGTTATGTGTGTTTCTATACGGCTGAAGTCTCAGAGATGGGAAGATAAATGTTTAATTATACCCCAAGTAAGTTTCCACTGAGGAATCACTTTTTACTGCCGCCTTTCTTAGGAGGTGCAACATCAGATAATTCACATTTGACCCTGGATTTCAAACATCACTGTCCATTAATCCAGACGTAGGATTAGCTCCTAGAAATGCCACTGTTGCAGGTTTCGTATTTGCCAGTGTAGTGTGCATTTTTTTCCCTTTTATCTGCATTTCAAGACCATTGTGCACTCACCTGCTGCTAGTGTTTAAACCCTGGTGTCCTACAGCTCACAGATTGTCTGCACTGAACACTCCATTCCACACAGGTTCCCTTTACACCACCAAATTATCCCACGCAATTAAAGAGATAACTGACACTATTACCATCATGCGCAGACAGCTGTATTCTCCTGAGGACAAAGACAAAGACGTGAGAAGATGTATTGTATAGTCGTTTGTTTTATCAGACAATATGTCACGTCTCATTTATCCGTCATGATAAAGTCGCTCTCTGTAGATGTGTGTGGATCACCGATAATCCTGCAGTGAGACGTCTAGTCAAGGGACATCTGACCCAATAACTCAAGGGGGACGAGATTTAAAACACACTCTGTTTAGCGGGTCGTAGATTAATGCTTAATAAGATTCTGGTGCGGAAGTTGCTTTAACCTGAAATAAAGAATTCAAATGAATTGAAAACCTTTTCATGAATAAAGAAGCATCAGCAAGCAAAATAAGAATATTGTTACACATTCAAAGTGGGATATTTCATTTTTTCAAAATAGCCAAACAGGTTGACTAATTTCAAAATTATTTTTGGTTGAGTATAGTGGTTGATAAGGTGGCGCTGCCTCTCCCCTGTGCTGCTATCTCCTCATTTAGGTCCCTCTCCCCATTCTCATCCATTCATTTTTACCATTGCATTCAACCTGTTCAGTCAACATTAGTATTGACTGCAGACTTTGATTTTAAGACAACCATATGCATGTTAAATTCTGATGAGCCAGATAAAACGGCATGTTGGGCTTGATTTGGACCACGACCCTCGAGTTTGACAAACGATTTAGTGTTGATGCTGTTTGTTTTTCCACCTTTTCTGTATGTTCTCTCTCTCTCTCTCTATCTGTCTGTCTGTCTGTCTGTCTCTGTGTCCATCGTTCTCTGTCTATCATCTTCCCTCTTTTCAACTGGCACCAAAGCACAGCACAGGCGAAGAGACTATGCTTCAATAACAATTCCATGGCAACAGATTTTTCAATCACACCGCTCCAATCATGATATCCTGGCAGTTAGTCCAGGGAGAGCTGAGTCTGATCAGCTTTTGGCCTTTGATCGTGATCCTGCTGATATTTCAATCATCGTGGTCTAATGCAGTATTCACTGGTCTCCATCTCCATTCTGCAGGGGTTTTTTTTCTTCTTCTTCTTTTTCTTTTTCAACTTTACTTCTGCAGATATTTCCAGTGTAGTTGTGATGCGTTGTTTCTGTCGTCCTGGTGTTGTGGAGGTGTTGTTACCAGTTGTTGCGGGCGTGAAATGTTGCGGCTCTCACTGAATATGTGTTAACCCAGGCAGAACAGCTGTTTTCTAACCAGCCACCCATATCACAGGGCCCCAAGGTTGTTGCTTCACAGCGTTTCTCTTCCGAAGGATTTAACAGCCTCGTGCTGTGTACGAACATTTTTCGTGACTGATACTCCAGACATTCACTATTGTTACAAACGACACATCCTGGAAGTGTCTCTACAATGTATTTCATGTGCCTGGATTTTGATCAGTTGATATTTTCTTATATAATGAAAGCAAAAAGTTTGCTTTTTGCGTGTTACTTCAATCAGAGTCGTCATATATTTTTGTTTTACCAGAAGCCCTTTCTAAAGCAACCCAACCTAGGGTTGGGTACTAGTTAAAAACAAACCAAGATTCTTCAGAGGGCCAGAATGAAATCCTACAGTTGTGCTTTTTAGCCCCTTCTCCAATTAGAAACGTTTTTGTACATTTTTGTCAGTACAGGATGAGAAATCACACCCTGCATGGATCCCATCTCAAAACATCCCATCATTAACATTAGACAAAGAAAAGCAATGGACTGTACTTTGGTAATATGTTGGGGAAGTGTGTGTATGTGTGTGTGTGTGGGGGGGGGTCCCTCACAACACCTCACACAACACTCACAAGATTGGAACCAGCAGCAGAAGGACTGCTGTTTTTTTTGTGAATCCAAAAATTTTAATAACTTTTTTTAAAGAATTTTTGTTGTGAGAATCCACTAAAGCTATGTCGACTTTTATAAACAAATCTATAAATCAAAGTGATTACAAACTGGGTCGAAATACGGGTTTGTTTTGGTTTGACTCCTGTAAACATCCTGCCTGTGATATTCTTGTAATTAATTATCACTTTACCACTGGAATTAATTCTTCTGTTGTCGGACACGTTCAGCAAATTTGTTTACAGTATATCAACTCTTCCTCTCTCTGTCTCACCAAGACAAATGAGGTCTTTGCTAATGAGACATCCAGGTGCTGTGTTCTTTACGTGCCAAATCAGCTGGAATTCTCCGGAAAACAATTAGTCAGATATCTGTCTGATCGTCTCTGTGTTTCCCACTGTGTTCCCATGTTTCCGCTGACATTCACAGGTATTTTTCTGCCGGTAATTGGAGCATTTACACAAACAGCTAATAGTTTTACAAGTTTCTGGATATTAGGTGGACTCAGGCTGTCAATCGCAGTCAGTCAGCCTTGGGTTTGACTCATCGCTCATTAGCTGAGATGCTAAAGATCGTGGTTAATTTCTCTTTAATTTAACCTGCAATATCTAAGTGTCAGTAAACATTAAGCAAAACGCTTGTTCAATGGCACGCTCATAGGACACAGTGATTACCAGGAGACACAACACTACATGAAAAATCTTTATTTAGCCTGTGAAACATTTTTAACATATCATAACTAATCAATTCAAGTTTTTTATTGTTTTAATTATTTTTTTTATTTTTTATTTTAACTCGCCGAGTCCGAATACAATCAGCGATATAACTTTCGGTTGGGTTGGGTTGGGTCACTTGAACTGAACAGAACTATTTCCATGTGTCTATATACAAATGAACACAAAATTTTAATTAAATAAGTCTTGACTTGGGGAGGCATAAACGCCTTGTTTTCCCACTGGAACGTATAGGAGACATTAGCTTATTCAGCTCTGCAGCATGTCTTCATGTGTTTTATGAATGTACTTGCATCATAACAGAACAAATCCCACAGTACGTCTTGTTCCTGTCTTCGTCCCTGATGTTAAAGTATCTCTAAACTGCTGACATTGTTGACCTATTTAAGTGCACATCCCATGAGGACAGTGAGACACTGGACTGCAGTAGGAAAACACAACTCTTGTTGACAGCACTTGGTTGTGTTAAAAAGTTGTTGCCGCTTGATAGGCATCTGTTTTAGAGTATTTGAATGACCTTGAGTATTTTGATGAGTATTTGACGGTAGTCTGGCCTGATGACTATTGTTGCGTGTTAATTGTTAACTTAAAAAAATTGCTGTAGACTATCGCGACTGTATCATGAAATGAAATATAGCAATATATCAGCGTATTGATCCCGCGACCCGGTAACGGATAAGCGGATGAAAATGGATGGATGGATGGATGGATCAGCGTATTTATATTTTCTCACACCCCTACTCAAATACTTCCTTCTATGGATATACAATACAAAGCACAAAACTTTCTAGTGAATATAACACCGGAGGGGTTCAGTATCTTATCGTATACTTTATCTCCTTCTCTCCCAAAAACTCAAACAGATATTTTAACTTTCCGTCCTTGAGAGTAAAGTGAATCTGAGCAATAGCAATGACCTCCATTCGGCAGCAGCCAAGGCAGTGTGACAAAAGGGACACGACGGTGAAAACGGATGCATTTTCAACTTTTTTTTTTGAGTAAAATCCAATCATTGTTGAACATTTCAACTATGATGGATAGCATATTTTAAGTCCTCTACACCTTTGTAGTCAAAGAGTAAAACTTTTACTTCTAAAACTGTTTCACCTTCACTACTACAGCAAACAATAGAATTTAAAAGTAACCATTTATTTTCATTTTAAAGCTCCTGGACGTGATCATTTTTCACATCATTCTTAAGATGAACTGGTAGACTTCTGTCTTTAGCTATAAAACTGATGGATTCATCTGAGTGGTTGGAGTCATTTCCCAGGCTGGGTCATTATCGGTCTTCAGTTATTATCCAACATGCATGTAGAATTAATTCATCTCCTAGTCATTTTCATTTCTGTAGGATATATTTCTAACAATGTCTGTCAGAATCAATGATAACACTGTGTGAGCAAATCAAGCGGAACAGTTAATGACTTCCCCCCAGTGTAACAGACACAATAACTTAATCCTAATCCCACATCCTTCTCTGTCTCTTCCCCCTTTTTCCTTCCCTTCTTCCTCTCCTCTGCAGCGGAGCCACTGGACGGTGAAGAGTACCTGGACATTATAGGCATCATGAGGAACCAAGCAGGTCGTTACGAATGCAAGGCCAGCAATGATGTGGCCACACCGGATGTCAAATACGTCAATGTAGTTGTCAACTGTAAGTAATGACCCCCTCTCACTACACCTCCAACCCCCACCCACCCGCCGCTACTGTGTGCCACTTTCAGAACTGATCAATATTCCCCCTCTTGTTTAATGTCAGACTTTTTCAGCAGATGATGCACTGGGCAGATTAAAGATGGAGACATGAAGGGGCTCGGCAATTTAAAAACTTTTGGAGAACCCTTCTGTTTTCTCAAAAACGAGAGTTAGATCTGTGGCTTTGATTTCAATGCTAATTTGCTCCGACCATGTCATCGCAGCTGAGGCACTCATACGACAAGATGGTTAATTGCATCTTGTAAAGGGTTGATGTTCTGAGCTGAGTATTTATGTCGTATGTTGTGGAGCACTGATGAACCACTCGTGGGATTTTACGTCTCCACCCATGGGAGCCACACAATCCTCTTTGATTTGAACAAATCAACTATATAGGCTGTGACTGTGTAGGTTATGTATAATTAATACAGTCTTTATGTTAATGAACATATTCTATATTCATCTGCATATTAAATTGTATTGCGGGGGTTTTGCCCTTTTTTTTACCTAAACTAATTTTCAAAAAAATGAAAAATGTGCATCTCATGTGATGCATTATTTTATTAATGTTATTTTCAGAATTAGTTGTGTAAAATGTGTTATGTTTCGACACAATTGACACACAGCAATAAAACAGACAGTCAATTTCACCTGTTGTGATAAAAGCACCGACTGCACTCACTGCTGTTTTATGACACAACATATCAACTCTGTGTTACCCTGCAGACCCACCCACAATAAAGAGGACCCAGAGCTCCGAGACACCGGTGGGCCGCTTAGGAACACTGCAGTGTGACGCCACCGCTGTGCCTACCCCAGAGTTCGAGTGGTACAGAGACGATAAAAGGTAAAACTCTCAATACGTTTAATTGTATTTGTTTGACGGCAGCTTTCACTGACAAACACCTGCAAAGAGGCACTGCTGCATATCTGCAGACAATTATCTGATAATTCCACTCGTCCAGAAAAGAATAGGATGAATGTGAGAACATCTGGCTGCGTCAGGTTATTTTTCAAATGGAATTAAACCCACGAGCTAATAAGGAAATAAAAAGGTAATTTGCAAGCTCAATCTGTGTATCATATAATAGAATTAGCCCAATCAAAACAGGAGCCGAGCTACGTGGGCTGCATAAAGCCAGTCAGACAAGCTACTGAATAAAGTACAAACCATTAGTCTCTGGTATCACAAACAACCATATCAACCCTATCTACCAAGGCTGACACCTTTATGCTCTGAAGCCTCTTCATCATTGTAATGATCCTCAGTAATGGTTCCTGGATGAAGATTTTTTTACCCCTTTGTCAAAGCAGAAGAAACATCAAAGTCTTTGTCAGAAGCTTTACAGACACGTAAAAAAGTTTTACTGTACACAAATAACAAACAGTGCTGTGATTAAAGTGGTACTACAGTCGTACAAGGTGTGAACCATGCAGTGGCTTTCGGCGAGCCCTGTGTGTCTCATGAATTTCAAAGGGCGACACACGATCATGAGGCATGAGAGTCACATATTTATACAGCAGCAGACTTCTGGCAAAATCATCGTAACATTTTCTAAAGAACAAAACAACAAGAGGATCATGAAAAAAGTCCTATTATACAGAAGTGGGCAGAGCCTTGTGGACATAGTCTATATGGGGAGTCCCCCCCCAACCGCAAAACCCCCACAATTCTCTGAAGAGTCTCTGACAGCTTTGATTTGATGTAGTTTTTTAGTAAAACGTAAACTGAATATATTTTTGTGAAATCGTACCCAAAACCTAATTATTTATCTGAACCAGAATTGTAATCTGTTTTGATCTTGTCCTATTTGAGCTTTTTTTTTTCTCAAAAGTCCTAAGTTATTTTTCTTACAAAGAAAACTCTCTGATGGAATCAAAACTGTGTTTAAAGTTTAAAGTGTTTAAAGTTAAATGGAGAGCACTTGGAAAAATAGCTTTGTTGTATTGACAAATAAGGTTTTTTTAAAAATACTTTTGCTTTTTTTTTTGGTTTTTATTTTTTTCCCATATCGATAATTACATTGTTTGAATCAGTCACAAATAACACATACATCTATTTGCTGTTGTTTATCGTTCTGCTCCAGCAATAAACAGAAATGTTTATAAATGCTGATTAATCAAGGTTAATTGTGGCTCATCTTTGTCTGCACTGTGGCTGATTTTAGTAATTGGTTTTCCACCACCCTTAAACAGGGTCTTCTTTGTAAAAATGTCCAGTCAGAATCCTCAGTCTCTGGCTGGAACTTAATGAAGACAAGCACAGTAACACAGAGACTCTGTCTCCTCAGATGCACACTCTCTCTGCCTGAGAGATTCTTAGATGTTTTAATTATTTCGGCATGTTTCAGGAAACTGCCGTCAGTGTGTAGTACGACACTGGAACTTCACCACTCGATATGTCTGCAGTCATAAAAGCTTGGCGTCACTGTGGCAGGCTGTAAAAAGGAAAGCACTGAAATGAGGAAAACATTACTTTCTGTTGAAAAAAAAAACCCATTGAATACTTCTAACTCTGTTCAAGCATTCAGTGAATGTGAGCATTAATCTCAACAACAGCCAGAGAACAGGAATAAACCTCAGGTCATGTCTGTGGGTTTCAAATGAATAATCCCTTTAATGGAATTCCCAGAGTCAGAATGGCTTCTCCTGAGGTCCTTCCTACCCCTCATCCCCAAACGGGGCAACAGCTTTATCACTTTATTCTCAGTGCCAGACGCCCTCTGTGTCATTTTAACTACTGCTTATTATGGATGTCTTCCCTTCAATCTGCCCTCACAGTAGTCCTATTGTCACATGGCTGTGTTATGCGATAGCATCATCTGTGTAGTTTGATTATGACTGATCACCCACTTAATCACTCACTGAGCCGTTATTATACTCTTAATTGCACATTAATATGAGGGGACAGCCGTGGGTTTTTTGTCATTCTTTTGAAAAGAAAAAGTAAAAAGAAAAAAATCTGACATTTCTCTGAAAGCAATTTAGCTTCTACAGTGAATGAAAATCTCAGTAATCCTTTTTCTCATACCACAAGTAATTCCACTGAAATGGAAATCAGAATGCCGGCACTGTCTTGTCTCAGGGAAAGATTCGAAAAATGTGTTGTCGCAAAAAAAAAAAACTTTCAATAGAAAGCTATCAATTTAAGTGACATGCATGAATCGGGAAACATGCTCTGAAAGGATCTAAGTGTAATGACATACAAGGATAACACAGTCGCTTCAATTTGACACAAAAACCCCTACATACCAGTGCTCGGCTGCAAAATCACCCCCTGCATCATTCTGCCAATCCAAGAGTCTGGAAGACAAATGCCGAACCTCCGGAAGCATAAAAATTCACAAGGAAATTGCCCTTATCTCCTTTTTCACTTGCACCTAAAACTACAGCAGTAAAGTTCATTGAAAATGTTCCTGAAGTGCCACAAGTGTTATCACTGATATGATCTCCAAAGTTATGGCCCTATCACGGGAGAGCTTGGAATGAAAGATTTATGGTTGTTGCAATATTTTTGCATTATCTGCTGTTTTCTACCTCCATCTATCTCTCTTGTTTTGTCCCCTGGAGGAATGTGTGCCTGCTCAAGGGCCCCCTCCCCCCCCGGTTCCGGTGCATTTGCACTTTCTCCTTGGATGGTGATGATAATGCACCATAAAAATGTCATTTATCCTTGCATGGCTAGTTCATTTTATAGATATCCTCCCAAAGAACCTCTTTAGCCAGTTGGATCTTATTTACCTGATTGTTATGTTGAGGTCTCGCTCCGCTGCTTGTTTCCCATTTAATCAGTTTAACCTCATCAGTACACAGATCAGCAAACAGGCCGAAGTCTCAGAGATTTAAGTTTCAGATGCTGTAACACATGGTGACTGCCTGGGAACAAGTCTGTAGTTTAGGAGTCGTGTTATTTACGTGATGACATGTTTGATAGAGAAGTGTTTTCTAAACTGATGCTGTTTGTTTTTTGACATCCAGTGACTAAAGTGTACAAAAGGATGCTAAACGTTTGTACTACCAACCCAGGGGATTGCCGTTAGATATTGATACTTTAGTATACAGTATACATCACTCCATGTTTTATCCCTTTCTTGATAGAAAGACATCAGTTGTGAATTAATAGCATTGCAAGTATTTTCTGATGTTGTCGATCTGAACCAAATTACGGAGGTGTGTTTGTGACATCACCACCCAAATATGTCTTTTTGAGCAAATTAGTAACCGCAGTCATGAGGGGACCGACGAACAACGCTATCAGAAGAGGTTCTGAATTCACGTCTCTACGAGTTTTCCAGTTTAGAAGAAAAAAATGTATTGGCTAAGTTTATAAGCTGTGATTATTTCTAACATCCAATATATTGGAGTTTAAATGTGTGACATTTGCTCTTCATATAATGACTAATCACAATGGCCTTTACCTTGTCCAAACAGATCATCAGCAGATGAAAACTTGATAAATCTGACCTTTAACAGTAATTCAAGTTTCGGAATGAAACCAGGAGGTGTTTATATTGATTTTAGAAATGATTCAAAATCAAATTATATCAGTTTTAAATAATATCTCGTACTTGAATAAAACTCAAGACATCAGCTCAGTTTTGTAGTCGTTGTGTGGAGATACAGTATTTAGGTTATATATTCCACAGAGCTTTGTTTACTAGTGACTCAAAGCCTGGATGCAGTAGTCGGGTACTTTGTACTTTGCTCTTAAAAAATATATGCTGATAGCTTTGTCATAAATAATAGCTGTTAACCCTCGATGCCGTGCTATTTTTTCCTCAGCTGACATGAACTAAAAATTGTGAAGATGCCAGCTGATGACAAACACAGCCCTGGCTAACAGCCACATAAATACAGATGTGTGGACTTTGCTGGTGTGTTCACTGACGCTTGTTTTTGAAGGCGATAGTTTAATCGTTTTATAAGAACTTTAAAGATATGGCATGGGAATGAAAACATCAGAAGTTAATTTAATTTCTCTTCTGCTAATGAAGGATCATGTTAAAGACTGTAGAATGTTAAAACAAACGCGTGTCTTTGATGCTTTTTTTCTTCTTCTTTAACTAAGGGAGAAATACATTTTCCCAAGACTAAGGATTTACAACCACTGTGCGATCAATGTGACAGTGACAGGCAGAGCAATTATAGAACTTTCCACTTGGTAGGAGCTGATGGCTATTAAAAACTTAAAAAATATAGATATATATTCAGAGCAGTTGAATAAGATCTCTCTGTGTGTTTTTCTTTAATTTCTGTGAGTATGTGGGTTTTCTGTTATGCAGTACAGTGTAAAAGTCTAAGGCCACGTGTACAATTCTATAGATATTTACTACTACTACTTATATATACAGTAATTGGTACTTGGTGTTGAATTTATTTTTATTATTATTATTATTATCATTTTAAGAATATTCCTAAGATTTTCTTTCTCAGATTTAATCATTTCTTATCCATTTTTTTTCCTCTCCAAGCATTAGTTCAAACATGTATTAAAAGCATTTGACATCTTCTAGTCTAATCATTACCATATCCCAGGCCTTGCACTCTGTTCAATTTACTTAAAAAAAGGTCTGCTAACCTCCCACAGAGGGCGTCTTCCGAACAAGCTTTTTCTGAATTTTTGAAGGGTCATCTTGACTTCATCCCAATAAAGCTGCCAGATACGGGGCTTTTTGCTTGACGGATACTGCAAAACTTTTTATTAAACTTTGAAAGTTGTGTGAAGTCTTGAAATACTTTTGGCCGCACATAGTCTGTAGGAGGATTGAGATAGCATTTAGGTTCTTTATACCCGGTGCATTCACTGATGCAGTTTTAATGCAAAAATATTGAATGGCATACTGTGTGGTCATTTGACTCTGCTGTGTGTGATGGAGCTTCACTGAACTGAGGCTTTAATATATAATTGTTAACACATCTATGTTTGATTGAAGAACTTAATGCTGAGGCGAAGCAGCTAAAACAAGACGGTAGCATAAACGACAGTAGCATAAACGACAGTAACCCCTATGAACTCAGCCAGTGTCGTTACAAACTTTAACGGCACCCTGTTGTAAAAGTAAATAAAAGCTTTGCAGGAGCTGTTACTGTTGTGCTCTTGAAGCACTAACCTCCACACAAGTGAATGCAAATGAATGCATAATTCCAACAAGGCTGCTAAGCTAAGTGATTAAGGTGTTCACATTAACAGACTAGAGCTATTTGCATTACCTTCCCTGCACATTTTATTTCCTTACATTTTGGCTTTACAAAGACACGAGTGGAATGTAAAGTAAAAGTGAGTCAGCACTGTGTCAGAGCTGTGTGAACATAAACAATGTCAAAATAAATGAACATTTGGAGAGGACACCCACACTAATAACTGTCAGCGGAAAAGTTCAAGAGTTTAAATGCACATAACAAAACAAATGCATCAAAATGAAGATGATTGTTATGATTATGATGATGATTATTATCATTATTATTGTAAATTAAGTTAAAAACATGATCAGATAAACACATTTTTTGTTAGTTTGTTTATAGAATTTTGTTTTATATTGTGCAAATGCAGTCTGTTTTTGTATGTCAATTGGGTTTTTTGGTTGTTGTTTTTTTTTTGTAAATCATCCCCTTTAACATATTCAAAATGAACTTTCCAGTTACAATAATAAGAGTCTGCAGCCAACGTTGAATGAAATTCCTGGCCTGAAGTTGTCAAAACACTTAGTTTGTCAGCGCTGACAAAACACAGCCTTATTCATCCCAGAATTCTTAGCATTCCGGTTGCAGATCCTCCTTGACAAAAGGAAAAGGAAGTTTGGCCAGAGCAGTTAGGACGTGTTACACATACGTCCTTTAACTTATTGTTGTGACGTCTGTGGATTTAAAAAATAAATCTGTGATGCATGTGAATGGGAAAAGAATGTACCTTTTTGAAGTACACTAGCAGCTTTGGTCAATGGTCATGGCGGGGGGCAGAAGGGGGGGGGGTGATTGATTTTTATCAAATGAAGATTTACAAAAAGGTCAAAAGTTTTTAACTTTCCTTCCATAAGTAAGAGTGGTGACTCACCTCGACCTCATTACTGTCGCTCTTCTGTCAGAGTTAATGTCCTCCGTCCGTTAGATTTGACTTTTTCTTTGAAAAATTAATGAAATTTAACATCACAGAGTCTCAGATTTTTTTTTGAGGTGAGAGACGGTGCCGTCCACATAGAACTAATTAGCGTCAGTGGACTGACCTGTTGTGATCTTAAAGCAGCGGGCCAGCAGTTCATGACTGATCACTGTAACCACAAGGCTGTCAGGACCCTGCCTGCCCTCTGGGTCTCGTCTCACTGGCAGAACGGTGAAGAATTTTCCACCATCTCTGATCGTTCTGTACAGAAGGACCAATCATGGCTTCATGACCAAAGACAGTGATGTGTTCACCGTCTAAATGGACCCAGTCTGGAGTAAATCACTTTGTCCATGTTTATAACATGAGAAAACTTCAGAACGGGCTGTCAGCCAGCGTGACAGACATTTATGGGTGTTGTTTTTTTTTTTGGTTTTTCTTTTGCCAGCTGATAGGTGGCTGTCACAGCCAGCAGACCAGTTTCAATCATCTCTGGGTTACGAGTCTCAGCAGGACCCTCCACTCGGTTTAATTTACCGTGGGCCTTGAATCATAACAGTTCTGTCACTTTCTCAGACGGTGATAACCTATTTTAGTTGCTCCCAAACTCAACAGAATCAAATCTGTCCCTCTGATGATTTGCTTCAGTCTTCCATCTCTGCCGGCCCTGCGACTGCAGTCCTGCACACAAACTGCTTGCCCTCCACTAAACATGGGGGTCAAATCATTTCAATCTCCGGTTTAATGTAGCAGAGTGTCTCCATGAATCATACGGGCAGCACTGAAGACGGTCAGCAGAGCAATGCTGCCCTCTGGCTGTAAGTGGATGCTAAAAAAAAATCAATACAAGAAGAGTGCAGATGTTCTGCCAAGTTTTCTCAGAATGTGTTTCAGTCCATTATGTCAGGTAAGGAAGTCAGCTGGAACATTAGTGTATGGACAATAAACTCCAAATAATAGCGTTGGGAAAAACTGGGCTGCAGATCAAAGTTTGCCATCATTTAAAGTTCTGCTGCGAGAATAGAAAAGATCCAGTTTTCTGTCCTTTCTTCCTCCACATTTCTGGGCTGAATGTTAAAGCAGCTTCAGTGCAAACAGAGCCAGAGAGAAATGTTCACAGTGAAAACTAACCTCCATCGCTCTTGACCCGTTTAGGTCATTTTCTATCCCCTGCTACTGCATTACAATCACTCTCCGTAATCTATAGAAAGGATGAGTGTTTGTCTTTGGCTCCCTGTAGTGCTGTGTATTATCTGAGTCTCTCAGCCGAGCTCTGTGGACAGACTTTTTAATAGTACAGTCACTTCTCACCAAAACGCACAAGATCTGCTGCTGCTGCTGATGCTGCTGCTGCTGCTGGCCTTATCAGTGGAGGAGGGGCGTTACTTTTAGATAGAGTGAGGACACTGCTGTTATACTTGGCCTCTATTATTCCCCCCCCCCCTTTTTTTTTCACACACGCACACACACACACAGAGTCACCGTTCCGATGGTGTCCCTATGGGAAGCACCTCAGCACTTTATCACCTCCCACACTCCCCAGCGAGCTAAATTATGCTGTGCCATGATGTGCATTTTCCTTTTATGTTAATACTTTCCATCAGCCAAGGGATGTGTCAGCATAAACGTTTCCTTCCCCTGCTCAAATTCCGGTTACTGCATTACCCAGACTTAAGCAGGATTAAGTTGGGGCGCCTTAAATGAACTTCACATCAGTCATTCATACAGAGGAGCCAATCAGCACGGAGCACACAGCATCTATTGTGCATTGCTGTGTTACTCAGAGAGTTTATTTAGCTCCAATAATGAAAAGAAACAGCAGCGACGTGTGTTCACTCCGAGTCAGCAAACTGTGGGGATTAATGTGCTGTGGAAGAAGTCCGAGGTTGACATAATTGATTTCTGGAAGTTTGGTGGTCATGGGGGGGCGGAGACATTTACATGAGTTTGACATATTTAAATAACAAACTGTTGTTTATTTCATCTTAGCACAGGCCTGTAGCACCACTGCCCCCCCCCTCCTCTCTCCCCTTCCCTCCCAAGTATTGTCTTTTGTAAAAAAAAAGTGCACCAACCCACAAAGGTCAAGGTTTGCTCCGTGGTTAATGCAGCTCTGTGTCAAACTGTCAAAAATGAAAATGCTTTGTTGGGAACAGGGTGAGAATTATGTCCTCTCATGATCCTGACTCCTACACCTGCTGTAATGACGCTGAACCCTGCTGCTGCAGCACAACCTACACCTCCCTCTGGAGCTGAATTAATGGTGTTAGATAATTAAAAAACCTGGCCTCACATACATTAAATAGTGGCATTAAAATTAGCCGTTGTTGTTTGTTTTCGTGACTGTTCTGAAGGTTGGTAATTAATATGTGAGGCTATAGATCTGTGTCTCCGGCCTCGTGGTCTTTAGTGGGTGGCAGAATCTGTGTTATTAAAATTGCATTGAAAAATGTTATAATTTATTCATGGCAAACATTTGCAGTGCAGAGGGTAATTTTGATGGAAGGAAATCTAATACAACAGTGCATTCTGGAGGCAGCGTGTTGTGCATCACCATAGAAAAAAAAATATTAACTGAATATTGTTTAAGGCAGTGGTTTTCAAAGTAGGGGCCACCAGGGGGCCCTAGAAAATTTGAGGGATGCTAAAAAATATTTAAAAAATACATATTTATCTTTTTATAGCTATTTGTCCTCAATCATGCAACAAGTAAACTGCAGTGATCGTTGGATTCTCAAGTTTCCAATGGTGTTTGAATGCACCTCGAGTGACTTCGGCATGTGTAGACTTATGTTATCAAGCTGCTCTGCTTCTTAACCTGGTGTGCAGCTAGCAAGCACATGTTTGTTAATAATTTTCTTATGCTAAACAGGTTTAATAATTATTGAAAAGTGAATAAAAGTAAAAGTCGATGTTTTCTTACATTTTTTGTAGCATTGTCTGTGGGTGTGCAAACGTGGTCCACGGCCAGAAGCTAATGCTGTTTGACATTAGGTAAAGGACTGTAAAACCACTCATGTTAGAAAGTGGCTAAAGGTTAGCTTCCCTTATTTTTAGAATGTGTGTTTTTTTTATCTTTATGAGAATTATTTGATGTATTTCATCCAACAATTACACATGCTGGAGTGTCTTCCCTCTTTTTATCCCTGAACAACAATAACCGACTTTATAATTTGGCTGAAAATCTCACTGACTTCTCTCGTGCTCCGAGTCTTCTAATTTCCATTAAATTCTCATTTCTCCAAATATTGCCTCATTTCATGTGTTTCTCTTCTCCTTTCATCTCCAGGCTGTCCAACACCCAGGGCATTAATATCCAAATTCATGGCATGACTACTGTTCTCATGATTGCCAACGTGACTGAAGAGGATTATGGGAACTACACCTGTGTGGCCTCGAACCGACTGGGTGTGCAGAATGCCAGCCTTTTCCTCTACAGTGAGTACAGCTGCAACACTTCTGGTCATGTTTTTTAAAGTCACATTTCAAGCATTTAATGTTATGTTTTTGGTAGGGATGCAACAATACTATAAGATACAAGTAAACGTTTAAAAAAATGTACCAAGGCTTCGCTTAGGCTTTAAAATTCATGTCTATTTATTTATTTATTACCTTAAACAGAAAAACCCTGCAGTCCTGTGTGTGTATGTGTGTGTGTGTGTGTATGTGTAAACATTTGCCTTTAAAATACTCAGTAGGGATCAGTGCGTAGCTGCTAACCAAAATCAGTCTGGGGCTTATTTCTGTTTGATCTTAAAATAATGTGATGAAAAAAGTGAGAGAAAATAAATGTAATGACTCTACACTATTGAATATTATGCAGTTCTGCGATGCGTGACTAAAGTGTGCTCAAACAATCTGAGTATTTATTTTCACTTCTTACAAATACAGAGCACATAAGATGAAGGCAGAGTTTTGTTCTGTAGAGAGAAAAAAAGAATCCGATGAAGTATAACTATTAAACAGGCGAGGTCAAGAGCAGCCGCACTGCTGAGTGATAATACGCTAATTAATTCTTTGATGTATTGCCGTGAAAAATGTTTGAAGTCACTTCAGTAAGAAAATATCTTTATCCAGTGATGATCAGTAACACTGCTCCACCAGCTGCTCATTAAGGTGAACTACAAGCTCCACAGATATGAAATGTAGAGTATGGATTGTTGTCTGGTGTTTAGTCAGTGGTGCAGCAGGACTGAACTTTAGAACCAGTGGAGAACGCTGGGTGAACAGTTGTCTGTGATCTTTGTCTCTGTGGAGAAGAATACTAACGAAGGAAGACTTGAACTATTTCATAAAAATAGTTCTGTCGGCCGGTATCAGCCATTACTGGTAATACCGTGCAATTGTTGAAGGATCATAAAATTTTCAAAATAAAACTTCTTCTCGACATTCTTCTGTTAGTATCAGAATCTGAATGACCTTTGACCTGTTGGTTTGAAACATTGACAGATTATCTTTGAATGAAAAAAGTAAAGGGATATAACTGGATTATTTTTGAATGAAGTCAATTAGTAAAACTGAAGTACATTTTTTCACTGTGTTCCAATGTGGCCTGGTACCAAATGACCTACGCACCTGGGGTTAATGACCCTAAGGTTAGATGACCCCTGATCTATGGGAATGTTGAGGCGCCAATTTTAATTTTCCAAATCTAATAATACTACTAATCCTTACTAGTCTTAGTAGGAAAATAAATAAATAGAAGTGCTCTACTTTGTCTTAAATATGTATCTCTATCATTTTCCATGCTCAGATTTCTTACCTTTTACTCCTTGACAGATGAGCTGTGGCCAAAAAACATTTTGATGTATGGCTTCCTCTTTGAATTATACAGTCATAATGAAATATTTCTAAGCCTATTTCCATGTCATCCTTACAGCAGCATATGATTCTTTAATATCTCATTATAAGGCCCAGCAGTAATGATACCTTAACGTGAGTATTCAGAAGGTCACGTAACCGTAAAACTTTGTCGTGGATGAGCTCAGATCCATCAAACCTGGAGAAATTACTGCAAATAAATGATGACTGACTTCATCTTTTTATGACAGATTTTTAACAGTTTGAACGATAATTCATCTGCAGTAATCCTGAGCCCATTTGGTTACAACAATGGTTATAACCATTACTGAGAGACGGGTAGATTCCACAACCAAGGGGTCAAAGGTCATACAGTA
This sequence comes from Cynoglossus semilaevis, assembly GCF_000523025.1. Classification (NCBI taxonomy): domain Eukaryota; kingdom Metazoa; phylum Chordata; class Actinopteri; order Pleuronectiformes; family Cynoglossidae; genus Cynoglossus; species Cynoglossus semilaevis. Next base: position 3,156,378 of record NC_024310.1, on the reverse strand, counting down.
GCAGTAGTCATCGGCCCTGGGCCTTTACACCAGGACATTTCTTATATTACCAGTTTAAGTATTTGTAATTGTAGATGGATAGTATCGGTATCGGGCCGATACTTTATTGAAACGTTCGATCTTGTTTTGTAGTTGTACGTAATAATGTGCAGATCTGGCAACCTGATGGTGATGCTTATGTCCCTTATGTGGGAGTTTATTTGATTAGCAATTTAAGTGAGACTTCATTTAAATGACAGCAGGGGGCAGTGTTGTCAAATGAAAGAAAAGTACACTGTACTGAGAAACAGTCTTTTTAATTCACATATCTTGATTTCTTTTCTTTTTTTCATTTGACATGTTTTTTATTCGTTCCTTCTCCCTTTGCGTTTTCTCAGACACATCTTGAATGCTGATGTTACTCTCTGTCTACTTCCTATCTATTTACTTTCCTTCCTTCTATCTCTGTGCAGGACCTGGGACAGGTCGGGACATCAACGGTGCCGTCTCTGTATCTCAATCACTGTGGCTGCTGCTGGCCTCCTTCTTCTGCCTTCTCATCAAGTGTTAATACCACTCCCCTCACCTCGCTCCTCCTTCCTCTCTGGCTCTCTCTCGTCTGACATCCTATTTGCTACCTTGTTACCATTTTTACCCTCCCAGACTGTTTGCGTCATTATATTAGAACCGTACTCGCTCTCCAGCACTGCTTCCTGGTATTTGGAGGAGAATAAGAAAAAAAACATGGGTCATTGAGCAAAAGAACAACAACAATAACAGTGAAATGAAGAACAGGACAAGCAAACAGTGCTCTTTAGAAGAAATGCATTGCTTTTATTTTATTTTATTATTATTATTATTTTTTATCTGAATGCACTTCTTTGTTTCTGCTACATCTCGTCTGTGGGCTCTGGATATGGTTTTGGGGTTTGTTGTATTTTTTTTTTTTTGTCTTCAGAAAGCAGATGACCTCTGCTCTTAGAGAAGCCAACAGTCACGTGTCTCAGACATACTGACGACATGAGATATATTCCTTTTTACTCCCTTTATGTTAACTTAAATTTTAGAAGTAACCGAGTGTTTAACTGGTGCAAATATGTGTAACATGCAAAAGTTTCTGCCAAATATTCATCTGGTGTAGATTTGAAACTAACACACAAAAGGAAAACAAAAACAACAGCTTTTTCTGTATTGACGATAAAGATATTAGAGTCTGTGTAATCCTAATGAGATGCTAATAGGGAAGCCTTTTCTCTTTAATTGTTAGCATTGTTAGCATTGTTTATAGATGCAGCGCTAAACAGCAGAA
>NC_024310.1:3148111-3153849 GCF_000523025.1 Cynoglossus semilaevis | reverse complement strand
CCCCCCTTCTCTCGCTCCCTTCAAACCTCCCATCCCCCCTCTCCCTCACCCGCTCCCTCTCTCTCTTTCTCCCCCTCCAACACCACACCCCCCCTCCACCCCTCCCTCACTCCATCTAGGCACAGTTGATCAAATAACGCATACTGTACATAGTAACATTTTTGTATTTCTCTACGATACGGCAACTTGTTTTGCCATTTTAACAGCAGGATAAAAAACAGGAAAAGACCAATGGTACAGTGTATGTTGTTTTTTCTGACGATCGACCGACCGTGTTGTGGCGGGCCTCTGTCCACTCCACTGCAGGCGTTGCGGCGTTCAGTTCCATACTCTGTACAGTTTCATATGCAGTGTTTTTTCCGTTTGCTTCACTCTTCTCTGCTGCTGGAATTTGGATAAAAATAATGATGACACCAATGAATGACTTACTTTCTAGTCCCTCCCCCCTCTCTCTCTCTTTCTCCCACTCTCTCTCTTTCTCTCAAAGGGGTATGTGTGTTTTAATATGATGTGGTAACAGAAAAAAAAGCGTTATATATTATTAATATTGAGGTGATTTTGTTCAGTCTTTACCTCAGTTATTTGAGTTTGTCGTGTATATACTTGAATCTACAGTAATGTCCTGAGGCTATATGACACAAATGTCCATGTGACCCTGACGTGTCCATTATAAAAAAATTATTATTTTGCAAAAAGGTACTTCTGTGCAGTTTGCTCCTGTACCAGTTTGAGAAGATCCAAGTACTGGTTACTATGATATTGTAAAGAGTGGAATTTTATTGTTTAGTCTCAGATGCTTGTTCATGTTTCGAGGTGTAAAACGGAGGCGGCAATGAAACCTGAATGCTGAGGGATCATCTAATAAACCAATGACATCACATAACATCCTCCGACAAACACACACACGTGTTACCAAGATTTAGGCTGAAGACGTCCTCGTAGTAAAATTAAAGACTGGGGGTCAATATTTGTGAAACGCACAAGAAGATGCCGTTTGACGCCGTGCACTATTATATTATGCCTTCTGTTTTCACCAGTGTTTGACCTACAGTGCTCTGATGACTGACACAGACTCCGGCCTCAGGCTGCGGTCCACCAGTAGAGCTAAGGTAGTGATAGTACTGTAAAACACATGTGTAATTAATATGTCATCCACTTTGTCCTACATTAAAAAAAAAGACTTGTTCTAAGTGTGTCTGTTATAAATGCATCCAAGGCCCTGGTTCTGTGACTCTCTAGTGTCGGTAAAACGCTAAAAAAAAAAAGAGAAAGAAAATCATCCTTTGCTTTTTTTAAAGTTACTTAGTAAGTCCATACCATCTAATTAAAGTGCATCAACATGGCCCTGATGTTTTTTTCTGTGGTATTCCAACCTTACCCACTCTTTCAAATGCAGTTTTATTAACAGCAACAACTACTAACCTTCAGTACTGCAACCACAACCTACAGCTGAGTAGCTCCTGACATCTGTTTGCACGGTGGAATGTCCAATGCTGCATATTTTCCCTCTTTTTTTGGTTTGTGTCCAATACAAATCTGAAAAAAAAAAGTCAACATAAATATAAAAACAATGAAAAAAATCAGCACCTCAGGGCAGAGCTACACTGGCCTTAGGCTGACTCTCAGACAAACTCAAATGTTCTTTTTGGTGCTGGAGACCCAGACAGACCAGAGCAGGGACATGCACTCGGCATTGATGCCCCATCTGCTTGGAATGTGTGGTGCAGAGTTGAGTGCATCAGGGCAGAAGTGCAAGAAGATAGAAAGGACTGGACAGAGATTTGTTCACCTGTTGTTTTAACCTCGTCGTTAAGGTGCTTTTTTTTTAATTCAAGGTGAACCTGGATTATATGTGGTTTCCATGTGTCCGTGTAGGAAAACCATGTTATATACCAGGCGTGGGCAAACTTTTTGACTCGCTGGCCACAATTGTCCTAAAATTTGACGGGGGGGACGGGTCAGGAGTAGATCGATGCAGTGTTTGTGTGAAGATAAATGACGTAAAAGTCATGCATAAAGGCTAAGATGCTAAAATGCTTTTATCATTTTCTATACCACCTATTGATGAAATATGGGTATTGCAGGGAAAAGGCTGAAGTATAAAGATAATATAAATAAATTATATAATTTGGAAAAATTTAACGGCCGGATTAAAAAGCTGAAAAAGCCAAAAAGCCCCCGGGCCTTAGTTTGCCCATGCCTGTTATATACGAATACTTTTTGCCATACAGTGTATATACATACTATACATATATATATACATATATATATATATATATATACACATATACATACACACATATATATACATATATAGATATATGTATATATGTGTATATGTAAATATATACAGTATATATATATATACACATATACATACACATATACATACAGTGTTCCCTCTATATCACGGTTCTCCTTTCGCTCCCTCAGTACATCGCAGATTTCTTTTTAATCCTTTCTGCGGAAGTTTCTCTATATCGCGGTATTTTACGGTAAATGTATATTTTTTATTTCCAATTTTATTATTTTTTTCATGATGTAAAACATTTTCTAACCTAAAACCGAGGGGAGATCGAACACAGCTTCTCTCAGCATCTCCCCTTGTCTGTCACTATATAGTAAGTTGCTGCTCTTGTGTGTGGTGAAAGTTGACCCTAATTTAATGCCCTTTGATGTCTCCTAAACGATCTGATCATCTTCTCAGGCTTCTGTTACGAAGACCAAACGAAGACGCTGACACAGATGGCAGTTAACAGCCTTTATTGTTCTTTACTGTGATAATATGCGCTCCTGCCTGTGCCTGGCTTTCATATACGGTCTGTCCGTGTAGGCCAGTATGGACACCTCTGTTCGCAGTTTTTCCCTTTTCGCGGTAGGTCTTGGAACGCAACTACCGTGATAGGAGAGGGATCACTGTATATATATACTCTGTGTGTGTGTGTGTGTGTGTGTATACATACAGCCAGAGATCTGTTCTGTCCCTGCAGCAGATGTTGCATTCAAACGTTGAACGCTGCATCAAGTTCCTGCAGACAAACAAAGAAAAAAAATAGTGCTTTTATGATCAAAACAGCATTGCATCACTGTTCTAACCTGGTTTGTGTGTATATGTGTGTGTACGAGCGCTCTCATTTAATCTCTGTCATTATTTAAACCTACAGAAACTGTTCCATGAGGCATGGGATCCATACTGGAAAAAAAACAACCCACAAATAACCTTTTAACTCCTGAGACATGGTAACAACTGTAACTTTTTATTTTCATTCAATATTATTTCCCATTTTCTTCTATCATGTGTATGTGTGTATTTCTTTAATGTCTTTATACCATGACACTGTTAAAAAAAAAAAAAGCCAATCATTTTCAATGTATCCCGTTTGTTCAATTTGGCATTTGCTCTTAATATGAAGCAATCAAGCTGTTTGAATTTAGTGTTCTGTATCTGAGTGTGATTTCGGATGTTGGAGCAAATTCCATCCGTTTCCTTTTTTTCCTCCTCTGTTTTTGAGTTTTTGAGTCTGAAGGACAGAGTCCTGTCATGTTAATCACCATGCTACATGCAAATAAAAAAATATATGTATTGTTATGGATTTGTATTGTCTGAAAAGAACATTGGGAAACTGTAAAAACTGAGATGGTAAACTAACTACGTACTAACAGGTACACATAAAAACACATACAAACATAATCAACAGTGATTTAAAATTAAAAAAGATAAAAATTAAACAAAAATAAATAATAAAATATTACACAGCAACAGATCTTGATTAGTCATCGACAGCATACAACATACAACGGTGTCTTTTAAAGAATATATACACATATACACATATATATGTGTGTGTGTGTGTGTGTGTATATATATATACATATATATATATACACTACAACCAGTTGAGAATTCCGTGCACGGTGATATGAGTACGAAGTGTGTAAATTATATATATATAATTTCACTCATTCTAAGTTGTTTGATGTAGGGTTAGTTATTAAACTAGTATTAGAACTAGTATTTCACTAATATTACTAGTACTAGTAATATTTAAATGTCATTGAAACCAATGGTAACCTTGTCTTGCCATTTATCTCTATCCCACTTTAATTTTTTTCTGTTAAATAGTAAAAACATTAATCTTGAGAATCACTGCAGTAAACAATGTTCTCCACTAGGTGTCAGAATTAAACAAGTTATTAATGAACTCTGTAACGACAAACAAAAGAACACCGCAATCGCAATTTGCAAGATGGTGGTAAGAAAGGGTGTGAAAGGTTCAAAGGTGAGTCCACTGACCTGACTTCAGCTCCAACGACAACACACGGCAGAACAGCAGAGAAAATGTCGACGAGTCAAACACAAGCTGCAGCTCCTGGAACAGATGCCGATGAACAAATTTATTAGCATGTCTTTATTTGTCAGAGTTATGAAAATGATGAAAATCTTTGGATCTTTTCTCATCAAAATAGAAAATTCTGAGAAGTGTTTTTTCTGTATGTTTCTCATCAATATATAGCGTTTTGAAATTTTTCTCAGAAAAAAATATTTTTCACCAAAAACATGCCCTACCATATTTTCATGACATCATGAAAACAATCCAAAAAAAAAAAAAAAAGTCCCAGAAATGCCTTAAAATGCCAGAATGTCCTAAAACTTTGTTTTTCTGAAAATGTTTTTTCAAACATATTTTTAATTTTTTTTTTTAAAAAAAGCTATATGTATATTATATAGCTTTTATATATATATTGATGAGAAACATGCAGGAAAGATAAAATTTTGAAAAAAATATTTTTTCACTAAAAATATTTTCAAAGAAATTTTTTTAGAAAAAAATGTTTTTGTAAATTTTATTTAAAAATCTTTAGAATTTTTTTGAATAATTTTTTCGAACTGCTTTTTTTAAAAATTTTGAAAAAAATAGATTTTTTCACTAAAAATATTTTTAAAAAATTTTTCCAAAACTTTTTCAAAAAACGTATTTTTTCAAAAAAAAATTAGATTTTTTTTTTCTAAAAAGTTAAAAAAAAGGTTTTTTTTGAAAATATATTTTTTCAAAAAACATTTTTCCAAAAAAAAATTTATTCTTTTTTTTTTCCAAAAAGTTATAGATTGAAGAGAAACATGCAAGAAAGATTACATAAAATTTCAAAAGTTTTCATTTAAGTTTTGAAAAAAATATTTTTTTACTTAAAATGTTTTCGAAAAAAATTTCTAATAATTTTTCAAAAAACATTTTTTTCTAAAGACTTTTCAAAAAAATTATTTTTTACGAACATTTTTTCTTAAAAATTATTTCTCATAAAGATTTTTCAAAAAAATAGTTGTTCTAAAAAATAATTTGAAAACACTATATTTTGGTGAGAAACATGCAAGTATGATAAAATTCTAAAAAAAAAAATGTCAAAGATTTTCATCAAAAATGAGATTTTCTTTAAATTAAATCAAAAACTTTTTTCTAAAGATTTTTTTTAAAAAGTATTTTCTCTAAAAATTTCTTTTTTCTAAAAAATGTTTTTATTCTAAAGATTTTCAAAAAAGAAATTTTTTTCTGAAAAAAATTTAAAAAACGCTATATTTTGATGAGAAACATGCAGAAAAGATAAAATTTTGATTTTCTTTTTAAATATTTTCATCAAAAAAAAAAAATTATAAATTTTTTTCTAAAAAATATTTTTTTCTAAAGATTTTTTTAAAAATATTCACTTGGCAACATGTGTAAGGCGTGTTTTGGGTGATTTTT
>NC_024310.1:3115761-3148011 GCF_000523025.1 Cynoglossus semilaevis | reverse complement strand
AAAATCACCCAAAACATGCCTTTTTTAGTTTTAAACACAAATATAAATACAAAAATATTCGCTTGACAGCATGTTTTATGACATAATCCTGCATTTTGCAGATTTTTAGAATTTTCTTTGTATAAAATTCAAAATTGAATTTGAATTTGTCATTTTTGGTACATTTATTTTTCAAAAATGTTATCTTTTCGTGCATGTTTCTCAAAAAATTTGGGCTTTCAGAAATCATTTTTAGAAATTTTTTGTTATAAAATATTTTGTCAAAATGTGAAGTTTTCATCTCATTTTTGGTGAAAAACTAAGAGATTTTGATTAAACTTTTTGTCTAAATTTTGTCTGTTGTATGTTTCTCATAAAATTCAGGCAGGCACAGAACATTTTTAGAAACTTATTTTTTAGATTTTTTTCGTCAATATCTGAACTTTTTGTGTAATTTTTTTGGTCAAAAACTAAACATTGTGATAGAAAAAAACTTTATCTTTTAAAATTGTCTTTTCATGTATGTTTATCATCAAATTAGAGCATTTAGAGACGATTCTTTTTTTAAAAAATTGTATTAAATCTTTTGTCAAAATCCAAAATTTTCGTTTCATTTTGGTCAAATTTTTTCAAATTTTGACTCAAATCTTTGTAAAATTATTTTTCAAAATTGCATCTTATCCTGCATGTTTCTCATCAAATTAGGGATTTTAGCAAACATTTTTAGAAATTTATTTCTATTAAATATTTTGTCAAAATCTGAATTTTTGAGTCATTTTTGTTCAAATTTTTGTTAGAAAATTTTGTTAAAAAGCCAAGTTTTCCAACTTAATTCGTCCTTGAAGGTCGTTCGTTAACCGAAACTGATACAATTTTAATTAACGTGGATTAATCCGTTCCTGTTTCCCTGCTTATTCAAACTTTTTCAACAGTATTTTGTGTACAGGTTCATACACGAAACTAAAGAAAATAATTAGATCTAACAAAAACAACAAACACAACTGAAACAAGAATAAAGCTATAAATAGGAAAGGCAATTTCATTCGTCCTTACCCGTGCTGAGGAGTCGTATTTGCACAAGGTTCGCTTTGCAAGTTATCGTCTACGAAATACGCCGGCCAACTGCCCTTCGTTGATCCAAATAAGTAGCAACTTTTCCACTTCTTCCAATGTCTGAGATCTTTGCTTGATGATCACAGTCACTTCTGTGGCATCCATAGCTTCTTTTTCCGCTTCCTTGTTTTCAATGATGGTACACATTGAGGACTTCGCTAAACCATACTGTAAAGCCACATCTGGAACACGAGCGCCATTCTCATGCTTTCTTAGAATCTCTTTCTTCACTTCTATTGTTGTTCTCACTACTTTTCTTTCCGCACAAGGCAAGAAATACTGGCAAAATCAAAGAGCAGTTCACACCGTGTATGTCCGGAGCACCGGCTGAGGCAAGACTGACGACACACTCACTGATCACTTGCTGCCCGCGTGACATCGTTGGTTTGTTCAGCAACCAAGGTCGCAATGTATTTACATTTTTGGAAGCAAATTGTATTGAACAGGTACTTTTAAAGTTTGGATAACAACTAGTGAGTTTAAATGAAGCCCACAGTTTATGGTGGTAATTGGCACATTTGCTTTATTTTGAAAACAGACATTGAAACCATTTTTTTCATGTTTTTCTCACAAGTTTGAACTTTTAGATAAGGTTGAAACTGGACATTGCACTCACTGAAACATAGGAAAAGTTTTTTTTTTTTTGTTGTTTGCTCATTTGTTTGATTTTCTTTAGATTTTTTTTTCATAACATCAGTGCAAGAGTATTTTTTCCAATTCATATAAACTGTCATAACAACACCAAAGACATCAAAAAGAAGCCGCCACACCTCTTACGTTTTTGTGACTGCGGAAAAAGTTCCTCTCAGAGGGAGAGTTCCCATCATGCATCTGGTTCGATGGTTCATGCTACTGTTCTCACGATTGGTTGGCAGAACACAAATTGTCATGTAAGAGCCGAGTTACATAAATACTATAGCAGATTTCTATAGTTTATCATATGATCTAGTCATTCAAATGGCAACAGGTCCTTTGCTATAAATGTGAGTAAACAGAGAGTTTGTTAAAATGGGTGTAAACCAGGCTTGAATGCCTCAAGCAGAACAGAGAAACAGTGACACTCCTATGTATATACGTGGATTTTTTTGTATTATGAAAAAAGCTGCCCAACTGGAGAGGTCGCACATTTAGTTATACATTCTATTCTCGTCCAATTTCTTCGAGCTTCAACTACTTTGCTGAGTTCTCGGGGTCACTTGTGTTCTACCGAGAACGTGGGTTGCGTTAAAAACCGGTTTGCTTTTGTGCGTGCATTTTGCCGAACGGATCAAAATTGTGAAATGTGACAAATAAAGTGCATTGCAATGCAAAGGAAGTGTGGTGTGCATTGGCAAAGCCTTTTAAATGTGTGATGATCCAGTTGGGATCAGCGGTTCCATCGATAACTCACATACATTAAATAGTCAAGATGAATCTAACCAAATTCACCTCCCTACCATCATCATCTTTATCATCATCATCATTATCATTATAAGCATTTTACACAATCATTAACAACATCATCATCACCAGCACTTTCTCATACTATTAGCTTGAGCCAGAAAACTTCACGCTGGAAACTCCCCCAACATGAGAAAATCATTGCCACACAAAAAATGACAAACAAATAGAAACGGACTGCCCTCTTACTGAGGAAGGCAAAGAGCAACCTTTTAGATTTTTGTTTTTGTGTTATTCTTCATACTCTTATTTCTGCTTTCGTTAAGTTTGACTTGGCCTTAGTCATCCTTGGACTCGGTGGCCTCTGCCGCTCCGTCTGCAGGGGTGGCTTCCTCTGCTTTAGATTCAGCTGCAGCATCTGAAAGCCACAGTGAGCCAAAAAAGAGGGGAGGGGGGGGGAGAGGGGGTGAGCGAGTGTAAAGGAAAATAAAAATAAAAAAGAATGCAAAAAAAGGGTATGATATGATAAAAAAAAATGTATTGGGTTTGGGAGGAAGGACAAAAAGAGACATCATTAGCTACATGAATGGAGGTTAAGGTTTTAAGAGTAGCTGTGTTGATGATGTGTCACATTTTTAAAAAAAACACCTTCATTGTCGGGTCATGACAGGAGGAAATATAACACGATATAAAAAATATATATATATATTACAAAGGACAATTCTCAGGTCAGTCAGAGGATACAAGAGATAATGGCTGACATTCTACACTCGCTGTGTAAATAATAAAGACAACCTAACATTACCAGCGGTAGCTCTGCCTGCTGCACGCGGTGTAGCTAACTCTAATAGCCCCGCGATCGCAATCTATAATTCACCACTTATCAAATGTTTGGCTTTGATGCTTTACATTTCATCATGTCAATCTGCTGCAACGCCCGACCAGAAGAACCCTGCACTGGTACCAGGCGTGGGTCATTTCATTTGGTGCTGTAAATAATTAGCGCTGGTGCTGTTTCTGGAAACGTTAAGAACCGTGATACTCTAGTAGGGCGCGGTAAGAGACAACTAGGTTATATTCAATTTACTGTCCCACCCAACCCTTTTGTTCATGTGTCTAGAGAGCGGTGATGTCATGAAGCGGTGATCTCATACTCTTTTAATAGACAGGGCAGACATTAAAGGAATGACATCATTGCACTGGAGAGGGCTGTGATGGTGCGTGTGTGTGTGTGTGTTCATACGACTCAATACAGCATGACTCATAGGGACTTAGAGGTAATTAGCCAGTTAGCTAGCATGACAAACTAGTAAATGTTCTCTGCAGTCATTGAAGGGTGTAATACAAATGCAATTAAACCAAGTGTCCCCTGCCAAGACTTTCTGTCATCTCAGATTTTACTTTTGACATAATACAAAACTACGTCAACAGCAATACCTAAACAACCTACAAAAAAGTAAATATTGAAAAATGGTGTACTGGGACTCATCAGGGTTTAATCTAACCTCATTTATTTTAGGTCAAGTGAAAACAGAATACCTTTGATTAAGAATCTAAATCAAACACACTAAATAAACTTTTTTACTCACAGCCACGCACCTGCCGACCTTGCGCCGGTGACATATTAATTTCGAGCCAAGTGACTTAACTCGTGAATATTCATCATCTCTGCGAGTTCGGCTCTGTTAGCAAAAGCAGATTGTGGCCAGCAGCAGTGGACTGCTAATGAGGAGCTCAGTGTTGTTTGTTCGTGGCGGACTTCTCTGGCAGGGAGTGGAACCAGTGACTATCATTAATCTTTCATTAAAATCAGAGCACCTGTTACCACTGCTTTGTTTTAATGCAGGCCAACTATCCCATCGAGGAGGTAACTATGACAACAGGGAGAGGAGAGTGCAGCTTGGATGACCTAGTTTCTCTGTGTATGTGTCAGTGTGTGCGTGTGTGTGTGTGGTGTGTATGTGTCAGTGTGTGTGTGTGTGTGTGCATGTGTGTCCCCCACCTTACACCCACCCACTCACTCCAGACTGAGCATGCTCCATTAACTACCTGTCTGCCCCAGTCTGAGAGTCCTTGGACCAGAAATATGGGTTCATGTCAAGTGCGTGGTGCTGAAGAACATTTATTGGTGTTGCTGTATTTTTTCATGACCTTCATTTTTCTTCGCGCTCCGTTATACTGGACCATCCTTTGGTGGTTTTGTTTGTTGTAAACCCCAGTAATTGTTAGCGGTGGTCCAGACAAAGATGTTATCGATGTGTTAACGCGGCTTTGACGTAGCGCGAGGTGGAGATACGGAATCATCAATCCACCCACGAGGGCGGCGCTGTCTCATAAATGACGACAGCAGTATGTCGGTGCTGGAGACTTTATTGACCTGACATTCTGATCCCAAACAACGGTTTCATTTTTAAGACCCTCCCAAAAATACCCACGTTCGCAAAGACACGATACAATCACGAGCCGCATGTCTTTGGTCAAACAGGATTGGTTTATACCCTAGCTGGCTGGCTACGGACAACAACAATTGTAAATGTCTACACCTGTCACAGACCTGTTGTCCACAGATCTGCCCCCATCTTGTTTTACCTTCTATTTTACTCTAAATGTGACTGACATCTATGAAATCAGCACCAATTTCATACTCATAAACTTACTATATTCTTGTATTTAGTTTGGTAATATTATATTTCATTAAATATGAATTAATAATAATAACAAATATCTTTTATGTTCTGATTGTTCCGGTCCAGCCGGAGATCACAGCGGCGCAGTCCTCCTCTAATTAAATGCTCCTGTTGTGTGTGATAGCTCTTAGACCAGTGCCAGTATTTCAATCTCCCGCCTCAACACCTCATCAATACACAGCTGACTGTAAGACAAGTCACAAATCTAATCTAATACTGAGCCTCATCTCAGTGTTAACCTGTGAATGATGGAGCCAGGCAGGCCGTTGCTAACAGTTTATTATTGTTTATATAACCATTAGTGCAAACACGATGCCCCTTGCAGAGAGTTTGAACTCATTTTGTAACACCAACCAACAAAAACTAAAGTGTCAGGTTCAGAAATGTCTGTAGGTTTTGTGTCTAAATAAGCAAGTTTGTTCTACGTTCTTTAAGATATTCGATGTTTTTGTAATGGTTTAGAATGGAATGGAATTAAAAGTTGTGCTTTACCTTGTTTATCATTCGTTTGGTTGGTCTCCTCTTTCTCTGCTGTCGTGCTGACAGCATCAGGCACGTCGGCTTGTCTGGCCTCCTCCTTTTTCTCTTCGCTTTTTTCCTCCTCCTTCTTCTCCTCGGCCGTGGCTGTGGTGGGGCTCTTGGCTGCCGCCACATGGGCCTCCACCTCTTTGGGCTTCTCCTCAACTTTTTCCTCAGGTTTGGGTTCCTCTTTTTGGGGTTCAGCCGTAGGAGAGGTAGCAGCAGGGGCAGCCGCTACAGGAGATGTTGCTGTGGCTGCAGGTGAAGCAGCGGCAGCAACGGGAGAGTTGGCAGCTTTATCCGCCACGGGGCTTTTGGCTTGGCTCGTCTCCTCCACCTTCTTGGGCTCCTCCGCTGCGGCCACCTCATCCTTGGCGGGTGCCTCTTCTCCGTTTACTTTCTTTTCCACTTCTCCTCCCTCTGTTGCTTCATCGGCAGCAGCTGGACTGTCTCCATCTTTTTCCTCTTCATCGCCTTTCATCTTTTTCCGAGTTATGTGTCCACGGAAGCTAGCCTGTATTTTGGTGGCAGCCTTGTGGGCCTTATCCTCGGGTTTGTTGGTGGTGCCATCCTGTTCAATCTTTTGGTCCGCATCCTCATTCTTCTCCACCTGGCAGACAAATAAAAAAAGTAAAAAAATAAAGTTGGTTAAATATGTGAGTTGAATGTCTCACAGAAAAGGAATATTGACTGCATTGCATAAAGTTGGTTAAATATGTCGTGAGTTGAATGTTTCACAGAAAAGGAATATTGACTGCATTGCCAAAACGTTTGTCTTTAGTTGTAACATATTCATCGATGAGTATATATCCATATACTCCCACGTAGTTTAGTGTAAATAAAAATGCAGAAAATATGAATGAGTGAAAATGTCAAAGTAAACAGAAAGAGGAATTTGAAACCAAAGAAAAAACACTGCTAAAGCAAAGGGACTTTCAGGATTTAATTTGTACTAGGGTAGGATATCATACAGGGATAAGAGAAGAGGACAGAAAATAACATTCCATGATATTACCTTGGGTAACTGGTTCCATGGTTGTCCATCAAATAGAGGGTGGGGCTAACATTCAAATAAATCTAATGAAAAGAAAATCAAAGAAAATCAAATCAAGAAATGAATGGTGATCATTGAAACGTGCAAACAAAAAGAAATTAGTACTTTTAAAATAAACTGGCAAACAAATCAGGGTGTAAAATATTCCCTACAAAACCATTAGGGATGTGAAATAGCAACACAAAACAAAACACAAAACACAAATGTGAGCAGGGAAGCGTCATTGAGCCAAATGACTCAGATGTAAAAACAGCAAAATCTGAATGATTTTTTTTTTTAATAGCAAAAATTCAGTTTTTCTCTGCATCTGCAAAAGCCAGTGTTGAGACATTTCTGTGGATGTTAAATATTTCATCAGTCCATGAGCTTAAAAAGGAGACATTTACAGCCGTGGATAATCCTGAGGATAACAGATATGTGTGTGGGTTGATTCTCCGTTCATAATAAATGAGCTGCACATTAGTTTTCAGGGATAATAAATGATTGGCTGTTTTTTTTTTAATATTAATGATGATTATATTAGTCGAGACACACGGCTGTTCAAGTCCTCCAGATAAAGCTGCTGAAACAGAAAAAAAAAAAAAACTCTGCAGTGTTCTCTGCGTTCTGTAAGAAGCCAAATCTTCAAACTGCGTGTGGAAACGACATGCATGTTTGAAACCTCCAGCTGTTTCTCCGAAATTTAATGAGGGCATCTCTGTTCTGGAGATATGATAACATTCTAAAGCTCCGTCTCTGGCTGCTAGGTAACCGACTGCCTCGGTTCTCCTCGACATTCATTGCTATACTCCTCCCAGCCATCAAAGGTTACCTTGACAACCAGAGTGCTAACTCATCACAGCGCTGTCGAATGGTTGCTGCGATGAAAGACTATATGTCACCCTGATTGGCAGTGTACCTGACCCTTCAACGGAGTGGGCCAACAGAAAGTCATAAATCAGGGAGTGTAATCAACATGGCTAAGGAGGGGTTGTATATGTGCAGTGCAAAAAGGAGGCGGGGGTGTTTGTGTTTGTTCCACTTGTCAACTTATATTATCGTGCACCTTCATTACAAATTTAAGGTCGTCGAAATTGAGCAGAAATTGTCCGTATCTCTGTTCCTAATCCCCTCGTCTGGTGTTTTATATATGAGACGCTGGGCCTGACTTGGACAGCTGCCCAAGAGAGGAATCACAGAAAGGAGACATGATTTAAGAGCCTCAGGCCCTAAACCAACACATCGTCTTCAGGGTCAGTGTGTCAGTGCAATATTGGAGCAGCGAGGTCACAGTGTGGCTGTGTTGGTAAATTCACCTCCTCCACCTTTATTCTCCACCGCCTCTGGGGTTCAGGCTGTGTAATATTGAAAAAACAATAAAACTGCAGGGGCCTGGCAAAAATGGGCCTCCGTTAAAACGCTAACACTTTTTCACGTTGCTTCTACAATATTGGAGTAAAGTAGTTCATTTAAAGGAGGGAGATTTGTATCTGGAGTTAAACAAGCTTTTAACCGTGATAAAAAAAAAGTACGGAGGCCGACAGACTGGCACTTGGCACCAAATGAGAGTCTCAGGTACTAAAGCTGATCTCACAGGTGCCTGCATTTGCCAACATTTTGACCCGAGCACTTAACACTAAAAGGAATGACTGCAAACTATGAGTCAGAGGGGGAGAGATGGATGATGTTGTTGGGAATGGTATGACATCATTATTGGAACAGGGGGATGTCATTTACTTATTTGGGGGTGTCTGAGTGCAAATGTAATAAAATCCCAGCAGAGTGCCAAGTGAGAGTGATCTCATATCGGTGTATGACGGCAGGACGGGACGATTACCATCAAGGTTTGTTGACCACAATTGAAGAAGCATCATTTGAATTATTGACAGTCGGTGAGTCATCTTTCAAAAAGTGCTGCGCTGTGATTATCTGACTCCTGTCACTTGACTGTAAGATTTACGACTGTCAAACGTGATTGTGATACACGACCAGATTTGACACACGACACATTAAAAACATCTCATCTCATGGACAATGTTGAGGTCGATGTCTTCACGCAAAAGCAAAGCCTGGATTTAACTGCAGTCACGCAGGTTTCTGTGCAGCACAGGAGACATTTTCATTCATAAATACATCAGCACCCCCTAAAGGTGTAGCACATCTTGTAAGACACACACCCTTCACACCCAGGCTCCACACCTTCCTTAGATTAATTAGCAGAGATATTTGCCATAACAGGATTATCAAGAGACTTCTCCCAACAGCCCTCAGTGTTTCCTCTGTGAACACCTCCTTTCTGGTTACCATGGATACGCCACATTACACCAGTGAAGATCCTTTTATCAAGTCAAATGTTATCCATGCAGCAGGCCTGGTTCCATTCCCAAACAGATAAATACTTTTTAGCAAATAATAAAAAATAAAAATAAAATTTAGCTAGACTGTAATATTAGTAAGCAACACTAAACTGTTGCTTTAGAAGAAAAAAAAAGAAAACCACTGTTGACACTGTTTCACATGTAGTTAAAGAACCACGATCTGAATCTAAATCTGCACCGAATCCCTGGTTATCTTTGACACAGCTGTCCACCCAGGGACAGATCGCTGTCTGTTTGGCCTGTAAAGATAACAAACGACCAATCAGAACAGTATCGGACGACTGGACGTGTCTATTAGAGCTTCGCCTGTTGGCCGCAGTCTCGCTCTCTTCCCTCTGCCTTGCTCTGTCCTTGGGTGGGCACCGGCTGTCGTGAGAACCACACCCCAGAGTCAATGGTTTTACCGACAGATCCATAACTGCACGCACACACACACACACACACACACCATCCCCCAATGGTGACACACAGCAACGATCCACCACCTTCGCACTGCCTCATTGCCAGAGCCATTAGGGACTTGTTTCAGGAAAGGGGGAGCGCGGGGGGTGAGGTGGAGGGAGGAGAAATAGAGGAAGAAGACACGATGCTGGTGGAATAACCACCAAACCACAGCTCACTCTAATGCACACAGCAGGCATTGAAATCATGTCATTCTTTAAAAAGGCATGGCCCACTTAGGAGCGGGGCACTCCTTTTTCTTTCGCCCATGTGCCCCAGGTTGGGATCAAATGCCACTAGTGGCAAGAGTAGGTATTATTATAATATAGTAGTGGCATTAGTGGTGGTGGAGCTACATTGCCCTGCAGCTGCTGGATATATTCTACACTGTATGTGTTACTTCAGTGAGTAATAAAGAGTAATATCCTCTAATTGATTGTGTTAGCATGGTTTTCAGCTTAGCAGAAAGGTAATTTTAGCAGCTCTGCTGGAGGCCAGGAAACCCATCACCTGAGCTTCACAGCATGATTATAATGTCTGTCTTTCTGTCTGTCTTTTTCTGCAGGAATCCTTCAGACATCAAATGTCTGGGTGCTCTGACTGGTGAAAACCTCCTGCCTCATTCTGTTGTCTTTCATTTTCTCCCCTCACTGGTCAAACTGCCGGCCACGACTCCCTTTTTTCCTCCTCTTTCTCTCCCTCACACTCACACAGACAGGCACAGCAGAGCACCACACCCTTTTAGCCAGCTATCTCCTGCAGAAGAGTAGAGGGGGGCTCAGGTGGTGACTGCCACAGCCCCCGCTCACATCCTCCTCCTCCTCCTTCTCCTCTTCCTCCTGCTTTCGTTTTTTCCCTCTCTTTGACAGTGAATTGATGAGCAATGGTAAAGAATGCACTGTTTCTTTTACGACAGCTCTTAAAAGAAAAAAAAAAAAAAAAAACCCCACCAAACAAAAAACAACCCACACGCAGCGGCAATTACCACTCTCGGGTTGATTGTGTTAGCATGGTTTTCAGCTTAGCAGAAAGGTAATTTTAGCAGCTCTGCTGGAGGCCAGGAAACCCATCACCTGAGCTTCACAGCATGATTATAATGTCTGTCTTTCTGTCTGTCTTTTTCTGCAGGAATCCTTCAGACATCAAATGTCTGGGTGCTCTGACTGGTGAAAACCTCCTGCCTCATTCTGTTGTCTTTCATTTTCTCCCCTCACTGGTCAAACTGCCGGCCACGACTCCCTTTTTTCCTCCTCTTTCTCTCCCTCACACTCACACAGACAGGCACAGCAGAGCACCACACCCTTTTAGCCAGCTATCTCCTGCAGAAGAGTAGAGGGGGGCTCAGGTGGTGACTGCCACAGCCCCCGCTCACATCCTCCTCCTCCTCCTTCTCCTCTTCCTCCTGCTTTCGTTTTTTCCCTCTCTTTGACAGTGAATTGATGAGCAATGGTAAAGAATGCACTGTTTCTTTTACGACAGCTCTTAAAAGAAAAAAAAAAAAAGCACCGCAGCAACCAATAAGCAGCCACATGCCAGCGTCATTACATCCTCTGGAGCAGCCTTTAATTCGATTACGCCGGCTCTCTGCCTGAACAAAGACTACACAATCACCACTGATCTCATAGGGGTAGGGGATGAGGAAAGGCAGAGGTTGTGGTGGGAGAGAAGGGGGTGAGTGGACGTGCACGAGAGCTGGAGGAAAGAGGCTGGGTCTGGACATGGTGACGGGGGTGGGGCTCTGACGAGAGGGCAATGAGGGCAACAAGAGCCCCGGTATAAATGGGAATCGTTTTCTTAAATTAAATCTAATTGGGTAAGTAACCCTTCAGGAGGAGCACGGTCTCTCAGTGGGACTCGAGGCTGTGAGGAAAACATCGACGGTGGACATTTATGGACGAGCGAAGAATAATTGCTATGATTTGTAATGTACGTAAACTGGGCTTGACAGTGTTTTCACCTGACATTTACACATTTCTTTACTCCAATTCAGTGCTTCACGAATGAAGCAGCCATGGAAGCGTTTCCCTCTCTGTAGCAGACACCACGGCCCTCTGCCTGTTTGTCCATGAAACCTGCAGAATGTGTCCAGATTCAATGATTCCCCGTCTCGTGAAAAGCAGGTGCAGCAGTATAAATGCTCGCCCTTTTTTTTTTTCCCTCTCTCTGTGTTGGGTTTGCGCAGACTCCAAGCAGCGGCAGTGTTTTGTGGAGAAAAAGCCGGTGCCTCACCCACATGGCTGCAGTGTGCAGCATGCTTTCTTCGCTTCCCACCCCCTCCTTTCTTCCTCAAATTTGCGCCTGCTCAACTCCTCCGACCACCATCCGTCACACTGTCACCATCACCGTCACAGGCGGTTGTAGCCTCCGTCTACATTTACTGCCTTTTTTTTTTCTTTTCTGCTTTGCTGCATGTCCGTCTCACTCTACCATCCCCCCAGCCTACCTCCCTGTATCACTCCTTTTTTCACCTCTCTTTCTGTGCCAACCAGGTTTTACCTCCATCCTCTCCATCCAGCTCCATGTGCACTAGCCACACTCCACCCTAACACCACGTTTTCTTCTACCTGCCCCTCTGCATCCTCCTCTCCCTGCAGGTCTCAAACTGGCAAGCCTGTCTGTCTGTCTTTCTGTCACTCTCTCTTCCCCAGCAGGGCTGATATGACTCATGCAGGCTGACATTTAAATAATAATCAAATCCACTCAGTTTCCTGTGTTTGTTGTCCTCCAATAAAATCACCATTATTTCAGGATAGTGACAAGTTCTCCAGCCAGGATCCGACACAAAACCATAGCTTTCTGGAGTACAATGGAGTGAGTGCCACCTTCTCGTCTCCACTCCCCGTACCCACCCACCCACTTCCATGCAACACCTTCTTTTGTTTTATTTTATATTCCCAGAGAGAATAGCCGTAGATTATTAAAAAGGCTCCCCGACCCGCGTCGGTCTCTCACACCCTTTGGATGAGTGCTCTCTTCACCATACCCTCCATTGACAGGATCCACTTATAAAGCTCGAGGGCTATAATAATCCATTTAGACCCATTTATTCCCACTGTATTCCCCTAAGGCTATTGACATGATGGTGCCGTTCACACACACAGACCCTACCCCACCCATTTTCTCCTCACTGTTGAAAATTACTTTTCTGCTCAAAAAAAGAGGATCAGAAGTATTAAAAAAAAAAAAGAATTCACAACAGCTCGACAAACAGTGTTACTCAGAGAAATCCACATTTTTTGTCCTATTAAATGTAATGAAAGATTAGCAGTTGGACATTGTGGTGAGTTCAGGTGCACAGAAGAACTGAAGGTGCAATTCCTCCCTCGAGGCCAAACAGAGATTCAGTCTTTCTCAGTGCCTTTTTCAATAAACATTTTAGCAATCAATCGATCACTAAAAGGTATCACCCGGACACCCGAAGGATTAAAGTTGCAGTTTTACTCTGACTGTACAGCGTGAGGTGTGAGAGCCTGCCTGGCATCGTCCCTTCATTCAGGATAATCACATTAACTAGGCGTGTCTGAGGCTCAGTGGATAAGCTCTCTGTCGAGACAATCCAGGCCTGGAGTCAAAGCACATTACACCAACCTATCGACTCATCTCCTCTACAGCCTTCTGTTCTATCGCCACAGAAAAAAAAGTCTCAAAGTTATTACACCAACCTATCGACTCCTCTCCTCTACAGCCTTCTGTTCTGTCGCCACAGAAAAAAAAGTCTCAAAGTTCACACTTGAGCAGCAGCATTTCATCATGTAAATAAATATATTTATATAAAAAAGAGAGACAAAATGAACGACGGAGGAAATAAAAGTACTTTACCGGTTTGGTTCTTCTTATGCAGCACAGCATAGTTGTAGTTGTAGTATCCTCCCTTTTTCTTCTCTGCTTCTTCCACCCTTTTACTTCTTCTCTCTCTCACCCTCTCTCTCCCTCTCTTTGTGCTCTCTCTCTCTCCCTCACTCACACACTCTCTCTCTCTCTCTCTCGCACACTCTCTCTCTTTCTCTGGCTGTTTCAACAGCTAAGCTGCTCTGTGCATTTACTCATCCCAGTTCACACACACACTTTTTACTTGGTCTGCCTGGCACACCTCTCCCTCTCTCTGATTTTTTCTCTCTCTCTCTCTCACTCTCTCTCTCTCTGACTCTGCCTGACAATGACTTGAAGCCCACCCTTTTAAACCCCTCCCTTGCCATCGCACCCTCTTCCCCTCAGCCCTCCCCTCTTGCCTTCAGCCCACCTCCCCTCTTTTCACTCACAGTTATGAACCCCACCACCTTTTTTCAGATCAGTACTCTCCTCTACATCTTCACACCCTCCTCCTCCTCCTCCTCTTTTCCCCCTCCGTCAGCGAGGCTCCAGCAAAAGATGCAGCCCCACCCTAAAAAGGCTCTCCAGTAAAGAACTGATTGGAGGTCTCCAACATTTCACCTGATATAGTTTTAATTATGCTGGATTGTGGGGACAGTTCACCGGGTTCAGACTTCACAGTCTGCCTCCCTGACTCGGTGTTGTACATCCAGGAACACACGTCACTGTAGTGAGTCTGTGAACTCCACAGTCCACAACACCACAACGCTGCCAAAAGCAGGTTTTCTGGCAAAGCCGGGAGCGGTATTTGCCAGAGGAGAAATGTGAAAGAGAGCAATGATGATCTGCAGGCACACAGGCTACACACACACAAACATGCACACAATGTGCTCTTAGGACACGTCAACCGCACCACCAACCCGCCCACCCCCATACCCAGCGCTCTCTGTTCTCATGGAAACACCAACAGATAGACGAGAAGAGCGAGCAGAGGGGGGGATGATGGTGTGTATGAGAAAGAGGGAGCGAGGGAGAGAGGGAGAGAGGGAGAGAGGGAGAGAGGGAGAGAGGGAGAGAGGGAGAGAGGGAGAGAGGGAGAGAGGGAGAGAGGGAGAGAGGGAGAGAGGGAGAGAGGGAGAGAGGGAGAGAGGGAGAGAGGGAGAGAGGGAGAGAGGGAGAGAGGGAGAGAGGGAGAGAGGGAGAGAGGGAGAGAGGGAGAGAGGGAGAGAGGGAGAGAGGGAGAGAGGGAGAGAGGGAGAGAGGGAGAGAGGGAGAGAGGGAGAGAGGGAGAGAGGGAGAGAGAGAGAGGAAGGGGAGAGATTAAGTTGGGAGGAGGAGGCAAGAGGACTGGGTGTGGCAGGCAGGCGAAGAAAACTGCATCTATCCTTCCCCTTTCCCCTCCTTTTTCCCCCTCTCTGCCTCCCCCGTGCCACATTCTCACACAGTCTCGCTTATTGGGCAAAACATGCGTTTTCCACCTCAACTTCATTTATAACCATTGTCACACAGCGGAGCAGGCAGGCGCATGCTCATGCAAACGCCCACACTCTATATTTGTCTTTGATATTGCACACACACACACACACACAGACACACACTTCTTCAATCTGTTAACACACACTCTTGAGGAGGTGCCTGACGATCCTGCACCTTTCCCCCTCCTCCCCCTCCTCCCCCTGCCTCCCCTTCGTACACAGGTGAGCAGCAGCAGATGCTACACAGACACAATGAGGATGAAGGGAGGAATGATGGGTACACAGCAATGTAACGGCGGGGGGGTGGTGGGGGGGGGGGGGGGGTTGTGTTTTCTCAGGGGTGATGTTCTGCTATTCTTCTCTTTCACAGGATTATTCCACTTCCAGTTCACTGAGGGGAAATAATTAACCTCCTCCTCTGAGCCACAGCTTTCCCGGTGATAACTGCTACCACACAGGAAAACCCGGCACCATTACCCGACTGTACTACATCATCACTATGTGTCATCGTGGCCTACCACGGGCTGTATGACACAGGCGGCGTCAGAATGTTCTGCTGAGCAGGCACCATCTTCCCACAGTGCTGCGTTACATGAATTCTATACAGACGTGTGCATTCATACTCCTCAGCTGCCACTTCACTGTTCCCACTAGAGCACTCTATGGGGATAACTAGCAGATAAGTGCTTTGCTCAGGGGAACTAAGTTTTTCTGAACAGGTTGTCTGAGAACTCATCTCTCAAACGACTGACGTAAAGGCAAAAATAAAGGCAGAAATTATTATTATTATGTTTCAGGAAAACATACTCTGTAGAGTAGGTCTGATGGACCTGAGATTGTACTGCACCATGTGCTGTATTCAAATATGGACATTAGTATGTACCTGCACTGTTGCCAGAAGTTTCACATCCGATTGGGGTCAAAGAGGACAGTGATATCACACTGGGGCATAGGGGCAATCGCAGCTGTCACCAGGAGAGGGCAACTCCAACTGAATAGCTCACTGGTCCATCGCAGAGCCGCATTCTGTACAGAGACAACAACCGCAACTCAGGAAGAAGAACAAGAAAAAACACAGCACTGTATAGTATAGAAGGATGAAACCAAGCATTAACATACCTCAGATCATCGACTGTCCAATTCCATGCCTCCTTTCTGGAAGACGAACATGAGGCTTATTTCCATAAGTGGTCGTCAACGGGACCAGAATCATGAATCTTGTTCAGCACTCTTCCAATAAACCCTGTCTTTTGTCAAACAGCCAAATATTCCATTTTTGACTCATCGGTAACGTCACACAATGAGAGATGTTTGTCTGCATTACTTTAACTCTATGAACAGACATGACGCATCCTTATGTGCTTTGCTAAATTTTTCTTGGACCACCATTGGTTCCCCGCTACTGCAGATTTTTTTGTGCTTCCTCAAATTATCCCGTTTGCAACGGCGTTTGATCACGATCACAATACATTCTCAAGAGTTCATCTCTTTCTAGATTCATCCACACATCAGAACGACAATCATTAGCCAAGACTTGTGCAAGGTATGATTAAACTAGGGTGCATTTGCAGTAAAATAAATGCAACTTTGATCGACTGTTTGAGCCTCTGCGGCGAAATAAACAAGCTGTTGTCTAAGGCCTGCAGTGTAATGACGTATTTATACAAACTAAACTGTTACCGTACTAATTTAAAACCCTCTTTAGAAATCTCTGTTCTCTGATGGATGTAAAAATCCAAAACCTTCAGAAACCAAATCAGTCTGAGTCTAGTCTAAGGTGTCTCCAGAATCTGAGACAGAGCGTGGGCTGGTCTTTGGAAATAATCCATCTGCAGCTGCAGCAGGACGGCCAACAGCTGACTCATTGACCCAACCTAAATGTAGCTGCCCTCCTTATCGTCACGTCTTAGCATGCTAATCTATGTTCAGTTATCTGATTCTTGGCTTAAGCAGCTGAATATGTTGCTGTACAGACCACAGGAATCAATAATGTCACACAGTCCTGCCAATATTTAGGCAAACGTCGGAGGTATGGTCTGTACACTATGTTCTGGCAGCACACCAGTGTGGGCTGCTGCTGCTGCTGCAATGGCTGTCATCTCTTCTCAATGCTGTGACTTATTATTATGTTTAAATTAAAAAAAAAAAAGGGACACGTTCGGTAAGGGACAATGGAAAAAAAAAAGTAACATTTCAATCCAATGCACCACAATAAAGACACATTACGAACGTATGTCTTCCTCTGTGTTTGAAAGTGCACCGTTACACAGCAGTGTTCTCTGTCCTACTTCTAGGTAACTATATATATAAACTGCAGTAAAAACCTACTGTACTGTAAGTGCTGCAAATAATAAATGTAGCGCAAATGTGCAAGTCAACCTATGGGAACAGAAAGTTGGTGCATTGTATATTTTGAGGTGTTTCTTTTTTAATGTTGCAGCAATAGTACTACATGAAAATCATCTCCACCAGTGCATTATACGAGTTTGGTGCATCGTGCAGCAGCCACTCTCTCTGTCTCCGTTTTTTTTTTTTAGAGAGAGAACAAAACGTATGCAGAACAATCATTAGAGGATGGTATAATTCAACAGACTGGGGCAAAGGTAAAAAAGCTGCAGAATGTGTGAAAACGTGATTAAATATACAGTGCTAAACAACGGTGTGATAACAACAAAAGTGAAAAGCAAAGATTACAATAAGAACCGCTACCAAAAACCTCCAGATGCGGAGTGTGAATTATAATTTATACATTTTATATTCAGTCATGCAGTGAAAATATATAAACGCTTGTGGAAAAATCTGTGAAGTTTAAATGTGAATATGCTTCTTATGGCCATCTTAACTAATATATGACAGTGGAGTTTTCATGCATTACTCAATTGCACAATTCACTACTGCATGTAAAAACAATAAGTTTTGTATAAGTTTGTGGGTTAAAAAAAAGACATAGGTCTAGTACCTGACTGATGGAGCACCGACATCAGCAGTGGATGTCTCCCAGCAGCTCCTCTCTGGGTTTTATGCCGAAGAGGCACATCAGTCACTTTCACAGAACTGTCAGCCTTCATAGAGCCACGACTAAATTCAATTGTGCTGCAAAAGTTGCTGCACACAGGTTTTCTGCTCATGGCAATGAGTCAAGTCCTTGATGCTTGCATTTCCTTTTCAAAGAATAAAAAACCCTATACAATCCATATAGAAAAAATAAAATAAAGTGAGATTTTCACTCTGAAAAAGCCAGTATTGTAGAATCAAATAGATGGGACTTGTCATATTATAAGAATTATATTGGACTTTTCCAAACTTGTATGGAAAGCGTTTAATTTGTGTGTGCATAATTTTTCTACACAAGCACATACTGTTCATATACATATAAGGATTAAATTTCTCCAGCTATAGCGCAAGCCCAATATCTTCATTCAATCAATTTAAAAGGTAGACTATTTTCTCTGCCAGCCACAGGTTAAGTTGTTGCTATGGTAGTTTTAGATGAGGTAGGAATGATAATAGTCTCACTGTAGCGAGTTAATTATTTAAAACTTAACCGAGTAATATGCATGAGAAGAATGAGCAACAGAGAAGAAAAGGAGCCGAGCGATAAGCACCGTCTCTCATCACTTCCTGTGCGTTTCATTGGCGGCTTTTTATTAGATCCACATAAGAGTCTCTGGTCCCACAACTGCGTTGGCGAGACAGATGCTGTGGAAAATTGCAAGTGAAGCTCTGAGGCACCGGCAAGTCCTTGGAGTTTTTAAAAGGAATGTTCAGGAACGTCATAAATAGTGGAGGAGACCCATTCATGAATAGTGCAACAGTGCAAACAAAGGCAGCGGTGGAGATGCAGCGGCTGCCTGCCATTAGCTTTGGCAAACAAATTGCACCCTTTATGTTGAGTGAAGATAAATTGTCAAAATAAATTACTTTTTGCACAAGCTGGCTGAAAACATTTTAGAAATTTACCCAATCTACCAAGAGAAAATAAACTATATAGGCAAATTATTTAAGTGAATCAGCAGAATTATATGCAGAACGATACTAAATGCTGTTTAATGTACAGACACAACACTTGCGACTGCAGTATACTATAAATACATAAAGGTATAAATACCACGGAGTGATTAAAGATGATCGATGATCGATAGTCCATATCAAACTTGGCATTTTCTCTACAAAAAAAATTTGAATATGATACAAACATAAATTAGACAAATTGAATCTAACTCCTTCAAAATAGAAAAGTTTAACATTCAAAAGCTGTGAAGATGTGAAGAAAAGATAGTGCATGTGTTTGTGTGTTTGGTTCAATTGACAACTGATATGAGAAGAGAAACAATGACAATCAAAACCATTAGCTCCTACATTTAAGGATCTGTTGGGATAAAAGCTGCAAATTTAATATTCATTTCATGATTGGAAGACTGCAAAAAAAAAATAGAATAGACGGTGTGTCAGCCTCAGAGATGAATAATTCTGATTTGTCTCAATGTAAAAAAAACATTGTCATAATAGGAAGTAATAATGTAAAAAAAAAGAAAAAAAAAGAAAAACTAAAAACTATTATAACAAGTTTGTGTGTCTGAGGTGGCACAACAAGACAGGATTGCTGCACGGTAATATCTATTCTCCACCTCCCAAATGTGCCATGAAGTAGAACCGGATACATGCAGTTACTTTTTAGAACCAGCAGGCTTCTCTAGAACTGAGACTCTGCATAGCCGTCATCAACTGTTTTTGGAGGCCTCTGTTTTGTGCTGTAGTACATATCTTCCTCATCTGAGTCCTGGACATGAAGGGAGAAACAAACAAAAAAAAGAAGGCTGTCAGATGAAGATAGATGCCAACAGAGGCACAGAGACTCTAGACTATAGAGTCATGTAGACCTTGACACAAAATAACTCCCAAGAAAAAAAAAAAAATCAATATTTTATAGATCATCAAGTCTGGTTTTCAGGCGTAGGGAGCATATAAAATTTAACATGTGAAAAAGATCTGGCAGGCATTTCTCATTAAGGTTATTTATAGCATGTTGGACATTATGATATAACGGGAAACTCTGTACTGTACCATTAAATATAGATCACAGCATGTGGGCTTTTTTACACTGGCCACTGATGGGTTGATGGTGTACTCCTCTCTGAGGAAGTGGACGAAAACATGGTCAGTAATGACAACCGCAACATTCTCAGGTTAAACATACACAGAAAAAAAAAACAGATGGCGTTTTAACATATGGACACAGCACTTACATTGTAAGAGCTGAACTTAAGACTCATCAAATTACCGAGCGAAACACACATCCTTGACCACCTTGGCCTTCGGTGACCATCGCTATTCCCCGAGGAGCCATGGCAGTGATTGGAGGAATAAATTTACTCACCCCTCTGTGACCTCTATAGGTGATCTGTAGGCCTTTGAGTGGTTGTGCTCTTTCTTGGGACAGATTATCCGTCCAATAAGTATGAGGGCAATGACAGCGGAGGGCAGGAGGATGAAAAAGAGCAGGAGGGAAACATCTGTGAAGCGAATGCTGAGAGCTGTGGAGGAGAAGGCGAGGTCTTCCGTTTATCGTGACCAACACAACATGATACAGTGACAGCATTCATTATGCAGTCAAATACTGCACACACATCTTAGGAATATGGAACATAAACCAAAGCTGTCAAAATAAACATGTCGATGACGTTCAATAATTTGTTGAATTAAGGAGATTAAAAATTTTGCAATATAGCTGCAAGAGATGGGAGGACAATATTTACTGCTATAATGCACTTTGGGTCAAATTAACTTATTTTCAAGAGGACAAAACTATTGCAAATTCACACTGCTGTTTGTTTTGGCATGGAACTGCTAACCCAGCAAGTCAGATCTAGTTTGATCCACACTTATAAGAAAATAACAAAAACATTGTGCCTTCCTTTGTGCATTTTTTTGTTGTTGTTTGTTTGTTTCAGCTCCTGACATGAGGGGGGTTTCGGAGAACAAGTAACTATCTCATTAATATCAAATGCAAAATCATGCTAGTTAGATCTAAAGAGGGAAGTATGTCACTGCCTGCAGTCATCGACAATGTGTTGACAGCAGAGGCAGAGCCAACACGCGAATCAGGATCTTAGAAAGCACAACAAGCTTGTACTAACTGACAGGATATGTTTGGGATTAGTCTGCGGAAGAACGTGCAGCTGGCAGTGGAAAAGTCTCGATCACACCTTTGTTTCCACAGGTTGTGAAATGTGCACAAATAGTTGAGGTCAGGACAAAGCACAGGGTGATCCAATGTCAGTTTTTCAAAAGACAACAGGAGGTAAATAGTCATGTATTTATCAGTGATAAGACTATAAAGTATGTATGTCAATATATTGATATGGTTTTGGTCTCCTTACATTTTGGTGTGACTGTCAGAACAGTGTGTGACGACGGTGACCCGTGGACATCAGGTGGGTTCCTGACTGAGCAGGTGAAGGTTCCGTTGTCGTTCAACGTGGCATTGATCAGAGAGATGGAAGCCTCGCCACGGGCTGGACTTCCTTGCCATTCGATACGTCCAGCAAACTGACCCTGAGATGGGAGGAAGGCTTGCGAAGAGAAGTAGAAAAACTGCAAGAAAAAAAAAAAATACAGAATATTGAATAAAACATTTAAATTAACACCGAGACACAAATTAAGGAACTGCTATAAACACTGTCATTTTACTTCAACAGAACAGGAGTGATGTAACACAAACCGAACTAAAGTTTTTATTTATGGTGATGCAGTGAGTGTGATTCACAGTCTCCTAACACATGAATAGTAAATGTCAAAAATTGAAACTTTCTACATCAGTGCTTCACTCAGTGAACAGGAAGTGTTCACAGCAACTGGTGGTGAGCACAGATGGTGAGACATTTGCCATTTGGCAACAGTTTAATAGAGAAGAGAATTCTGTGCATTTAAAATGAGTAATTAATAAAGGCAGTCTAGAGATAAGTTAAAATATTCTCATGTGCAGAGAGGAAAAAAAAACCTGGAATTACATTTAAAAAAAACCTGGGTCGTTAATTTTTCCATAACAGCTCCCAATTACTCCCACATTAAACGGAAATGTCACAGTTGTGGTGCCAGTGTAGGTGGAGACAAGAGAGTGACATGAGGATTGTAAATGAGTCAACTGTGTTGCATTTAGGTGGAGAAGATTTGAACCAGCAGCTGTATTGCAGAAGTAAAAACTCGACTGTTGTAATAAATAGTTTTGCAGTGCAACAAGTACAGTAGGTCTTTCTGCAATACTTGCATATGGCAACACTATAGACAGGTGATCAACTCGCGGCTCATGGACCAAATTCCATCTGCCGAACCAAATTCCACCTTAAGGTGTGACTGCACATTTACTGCTGGCTGCTGTGGCTGAATAGTACTACTGATCATTGGTCAAAAATTCACAACCACATTTAATATGCAGAAACCCAATGCCCACAGGATGCTGTGCCTCATTACACCAGCAAACCACATGCCCCTGAAACTTTACCCTTCTTTTTTTTTTTTCCAAACAACAGGTTTATCATTGACACAAAGAAATCAGAAACTAAAATACACCACAATAGATTCTGGCCTAAAAATGGGACACAAACACTGATGTGTCTCGTTTATTTTTTATTTTTTTAACAACAGGTTTATAACAGACACAATGAAATCAGAAACAAAAATACACCACAATAGAGATTGGCTTAGAAATTGGGACAGGAACAGTGTCCCGTATTTTAGGGGACATTAGGTTTGCTTAAGCAATAGAGATTGGCTTAAAAATTAGGACAGAAACACTGCGTCCCATATTTTAGGGGACATTAGGTTTGCTTAAAACATACCTGAACTATTAAGGTAAAAACAAAACTGTTTATGATTCACCATAAAAAGATCACTGTTGTTTAGACCTTTTTATAGAGTTGAAAGTACTGTATCTCTGCTGTATTTTCCTGAAAGTATTAGTAAATAAATTCAACCAGGACAATAACTGTTGAATCCCTACACTGTATTTAATGCAAAACTGATCATTCTAAGGACTTTGAACAGCTGATCTGTCCAGGAGTTTCAAGTCATTGAATAAACTCAGTAAGATTCTGCAGAGTCAGAAGTATTCTCCAAAGTACAGTCAGAACAAAGCTGTGAAACCATCTCAACTCATCTGCATATTTCATTCTCCTACAATATTACTGTCCATTGTGACAATTATTAGACATCAGCTGCTGATCATGGTTGATTGAAATTACAACATAAACTTCTCCAATCTACAAAATGATCCCTCCTCAGAACTGAAGTAATTATACCAGCCACTGAGGCACTGCAGCACTTCAGATTGACACTAATGCTTTGCCAGCAAAAATGTATTTTCTGATGGAGCCTTTTACATGCTTATTCATGGTCTCCCAGTATGATCTACAACCAAGACATCCTGGCCAATAAACAGGCCAAGACTGCTAATGAAATTGGATGGAAATTAAATGAAGGCTTACAAATGGAAAAAAAAAACCTTGTGTCTGTTAAAAACCTCCAGAAACCTTCAGCACTTTGGCAATTTATTTCTCAAGACTCTCAAGTTTTTTCTTTGTGACAAACCATTAAAACTAGCTGAGGGGGATGTCTATCCAGGGATCTACTGTGGAAATCCTCTGTCGCCACACCTATTTGTTACATGTTCTCTGCTGACGCTCACTTTCATATTCATTTTCTGACATGGGGTGCTTTAGTTCTTCTCCTCCCTCAACACACAATTTGAGACCATACAACATCTTAATGACTAAACCAACAGCACTCCATATCAACGCAGCCGCAAAACATTAGCCTCCACTTAGTTCTGAGTGCTCCTATAGGAGATGATGGCATATAGAGTTGCAGCTACCACACTATGGATTTCCATGTTTAAAATGCAATTTCACAGAACCACACTTGATGGCCATCCTCAAGTCCAAATGGAACCGCATAAATTATGTGGTCCATCTGTAGTGAGTTGGTCAGTGGGACTGAACCAACAGTGTGTGGGGTTAGATGGCTGAGTGCAGTTATGGGTTGGGATGGATACATATGAACGCATCTCGAGACCACGCTACC
This sequence comes from Cynoglossus semilaevis, assembly GCF_000523025.1. Classification (NCBI taxonomy): domain Eukaryota; kingdom Metazoa; phylum Chordata; class Actinopteri; order Pleuronectiformes; family Cynoglossidae; genus Cynoglossus; species Cynoglossus semilaevis. The sequence goes on along the minus strand of NC_024310.1, from coordinate 3,124,118 downwards.
ACTACAGAGGAAGGGGTTTCTTGAGGTGGCTAAACAGCAAGTTTGCTGGAGAAGCCTCTGGAAATACGTAAATGGTGCCGAAAGGTGATGGGAGTACTGCGTTTATTCTGGTGATAATTTCATCTCCTCACCATGAACTTTCAATCTTACAATCTATGGTAGAAATAACATTTGGATGACTTGGTCGGCAGTATATTCACCACAAAATAGGGGGTTGACACATGGTAAAAACACCTAAAAAGTGAAAGCCCACATTGGCGGCCCATAGCAAATAATAACTCAATATGCATTTTGACAAATTCAAGGAAATATTAAAGATTTTTTATAAAATCACACTTTTTGTAGATAAGATAGATGGGATTGTCAAAAACAGGGGAGAGTGTTTCCTTTTTTACTTCATAAATACATCATTTAATATGGATGGTTAACACCAATTGGTAAATTGTACAATACTGGCGTCATTATGTACTCACAGTTTGTGGTGGCCCTCCACTCTGGGGCCGGTAGGACCAGTCAACAATCATTTTACTGGTGGGCCTGCTGGTGGACGTAAAAGTGCAGGACAATGTAACGGTGTCTCCTCTAGATGCATGGACCTCTGGTGGAGATATAACTGTGATGCAGGAAACTAAGCAAGGACCTAAATAAATTAAACACAAAAAAGATCAGTGATGCAGAATTACAGCCTGGATGTGTTTTGCTTAGTGGTGTTTTTTTGCATCTGCACTTTGCATTGCAAAGCTATTTTTGTACCACTCTCTCTTTGTTACTGCAGAAAGGTAAGAACATTTTCATTGATTTTCAATAGCATTTAAGTTTGTGGGTATTATACCGATTGGTAGTTGTATCATACAAGTTAGTATAAAAGTCTAGCAGAACATTTATATGTCTAAATGACCCAGAACACACAGTGATATTCAGTAGTGACAGCTGAATTGCATTGGCCTTCTTTTGATGTAAGAGGTAGGGCTAGAAAATATATCCAAACAAAATGATACGCTGCTTCAAGAATGTGCCACGTGATCATGCCATAATAAAATTTCCAAAGTCTGTTGCTGATATCACTGATACACGTTAGTTACTACTGTGCTTTTTCTTTTCTTTTTTTACTACAGAAAGCTCAAAAGTGTCAAGAGCGTAGGACACAGCCATTAACCACAGTAGTAATAAACAGAATATATAACACAAATAGGTTGACAAATGTGCTGAATGTGCTCTGATAGAATTGTTCTTAACAGGCTGTGACCTGAAGTTGGTGAAGAATGAAAATTCACAAGTTGACATAATTATAATCTAGGGCCTGTCAAAATGGAGAGCGAAGGTCATGAAAATCTATCAAGTTGTCAGGCTATTTCACACAAAAGCAAATGTCAACCTTAAAGTGACATTCAAAAAAAAAAAAAAATCTACAAAGCACCTATTCATCCTCGGAAAACCACAAGATAATTGGCTGGTTAGAATTTTATTCTGTTACTGCCATTTTTATGTTATTATTAGAGAGAATTCTTTACAGCAGCTCATATTACGATATTAATAAAATATCAAGTAATTAATCATACAATTTTGAATAGCAAGTTAGTGGTAGAAGTTGGTTAGAATCAGTTCGACTTTCCTAACTCTATTTTTTGAGGGTTCATTTAAAAACATGAGTGGGAGCCGCTGTGTGGTGATCATTTCACAACTGTCCATTCATTATCTGTAAAAAAATCCTTTTGGGCTGTACCAGAATACTGCAGTGAATCACCAACTGAGTCATAGAACTACGCTGCAGAAAAAAGTTATCATAATCGTTAACACTGTGAACGATTGTCCTTACAGATTTCTGCTCGGAATGTTCTCAGATCTTTGACTGATATCACTGATTCCATCAGAGAAACATACAGCTACGACAAGTGCTATCTATAGAGACACAAAAGTTATCAACAGAGAGAAGATAGCACGCAGTGAGTCTGAAAACAATCACAAAAAAGCTAAAGTGTAGAGGTGAACAATACAAACATGACAATCACAAAAGTGAAAATCAGAAAGGAGCTTTAAAAAAACTGACCCTTTAAACATCTGGATTTATGCTAACAAATATGCTAGCAGATGCCTATGTTAATACTCTCATAATATATGAATTTAACTTTTGGAATTTTACTGTATTAGTTGGATGGTTGACTTGATCTAGTAATGCCCCTAGTGGTGGGTGCTTAAAACTGGGCCAGGTATCGATTGGTAACCTATAATATTTTCACCAACATCTCTTTTTTGCTATGTTTAGATATTTTCAAGCCTCGCGGTTGTTTCGGAAATTCTGGGCAGCAATCCATTGGTTTTATAACTGACACCCAAAACCTGAACTTTATACTTGACCTGTTAAAGACAGGAGCCCATTGTTATATTATTTTAAAACATAATATAATTTAAAAAACACAAAGTACTCTGAGTTATATACAATATAAACATTTAGCATGGTGTGTTTACTTACGTGGCGTGTCTATACGGTTAAAACGTTAAACAAAACACAGGTTGTTTGTCAAAATGGCGTAAGATTGTTGTTGTTGTTTTTTAAAGTTCATGCTACACAGCTCACTTTGACCACTGGACTGAATTCGTTATACGCAAAATAAAATAATAAAAAATAAATATCATAGATACATTTAAATATAAACAAAGTGAGTCGCAAACATGTCCGCGAAGTGAACTCGAGTACTCTCGAGGTAAAACTTGTGTCAGCGACATGGACGCCGAACTTCGGCCTGGTTTACTCACCCAAACAGAGGAGCACGGACAACTGCAGCAGCACACCGTCCACGGACACTTTCCCCTCACGAAGTCCACGCATTTTACTGTGTGGAAACCGTTTCACTCGCGTCACGTTGTGTGGGGAAAAAGCAGTTAAAGCCTCGGTAAAGTTAAATCCATAGCGCGTCTTGTTCTCATGACTCAGAACCTCCGCGGCTACGACTGTGACTGAAACACAGCGAGCACCGAGACACACCTGCCAAACAGGTGTATCAGGAAGTGAGTTCACGATGGAGAGGAAAAGTTCACAAACACTTGAAACATTTTTAAATATATATATATATATATCTACAGGGGCTGTCAGCTGCCTTATCAACAGTGGGTAAAAAACAGAAGGGAAAAAATGTCCTTTTCGTCGTCACTCTATAAAGAACTGAAGTGAAATATGTAGATTGTCGACTCCAAACAGTAAAGGAAATTAAATAAGTTTGGGTTTTTTTAATCAAACGACCACAGTTGACGTTTGATTTAAATTTATATTGTAAATTGTTTTTTTTGTTTTGTTTTGTTTGTTTTTTTTTTGGTTTATATCAGCATTGTATTTTTATTTCAGTTTGTCTTACAAGTGTACAACACTTTTGTCAATGTTGTACCAACTACAGACGCCTGTAAATAAAAATACAGTTTGTCTTACAAGTAGTCTTTGCAGTTCTGGGAGTTTATTCAACAGTCTGGTTGGAAATCATGGGAGACATTTAACACAATTTAAAAAATGTATTCCCAAGAAAATTAGCCTATGTGTAACATTTAACCACTAGAGGGCACCACCAAATGTAGATGAGAGTCGCTCCACTACATTAAGGGGACACGCCTTGTTTGCTCAGTTTGAAACCTCAGTAAAATCTTGTTATGCTAATCCTATGGACTCGTTTGAAAGTTAACCACCTTTCACGTCATATAACATATTAAATTTGAAGATAACATTTGAACAATAACATGACAATAGCTATACATTTAAATGATATCTTTGTTATAGTAGCACTTACACAAATCATTGTAATCAATGGTTTGGTTACCATCATCTTATATTATAGGTACAATCACAATTGTGTGACAGGTTTAAACTTTGGTTACCATCATCTTATATTATAGGCTTTTGTACCACAAATACTGCTGGTTATTTTTAGTATTTAAACACATTTTTTAAATTTTATTCTATTTTTGTTGTGCAACAAAATATTGCACACAAAAAAGCTCCTTGGATTTTTTTTTTCTTTTCTGGCAGATAATCTTCTGTGTAAGAACGAGAACACACTCGCACTTCACCAGTGTGAGAGCAAGAAGCATCAGACGGTACCAAGATAAAACCATATTATAAATATAATGCTTCCTGTTCCCCTCGTATGAACCCGACGAAGAAATCTGAGGCCCGGTATTTCCGTAGATTCCCCAGATGACTTCTGGATGGTTTAATGAATCTCCCCCCTCTATTTCTAGACATATTACTCTGCTATCCTGTCCTCCATCTCCTGTCTTTAGTCTTGTAATTATCCCTACTGGGAGAAGATATTTGTTTTTCTTGCCGTCACTTTCTCCTTTTTTTTTTAATCTCCCCTCTGTGTTTGTGCGAAAGCCTTTTGATGTTTATTTACATCTCCATTTGCCCTAAATTGTCATTTACATCCCCACATCTATCTGGCCTGCCTGGAGCGTGTCCTCAGCAGAGATTCCTGTAATCGTGTTGCAGACCCTCATTTCATTTCATGACACATCAGAGGCTATCGAACGGGAGCAGAGTGTCTATTACTTTAAGCCCTGCTCTCTGAAATACATTGTGTACTTATCAGCTTTGTACTTTAATCTGATTCTGTCTGACCAAATACATAAATGTGGGCTTTGTATTAAAAACTAGGTGATAATGTTTTTTTCTTTCTGAAAACAAAGAAAATGATTATGTTTAGTTTCATCAATAACCAGCCAGAACAAAAGTAATACAAATAAAATAGCCAGACTTAACAGATTAACTACATAATTATTAAGTTATGAAATTCAAATCAACTGCAAAAATCAGTGTAACATCAGTGAGACAAAGATTGGATTCAAGCACACTTATTAAATAGTAACAATTCCCAGACAGGGGAAAGAAAATCACTTCCTCTTTGACTTGATTGTCACTCAACCTGCTCTGCCTGGGAATGTTTACAGTTTGTTTTCAACAGTGCTGCTTTGTGCCAACCCTAAGATTATATTCATTTAACAGAGACGCCTGATGCTTCACCCATCGGAACATAAAGTCTGGAGACCCTTACCCACAGCTCTACATTGTGTAATGTATTGTGAGAGGGAATACAGAGGCCCTCTGTTCAATGGCTGCAGCATGGTGTCAGTTTCACCTGAAATCTTCTCAGTCACAATGAACCCTCTCCCTACACATAGCTGTCTGCTGACTTGGATGAAGGAGAGACTTAAACTGTTGTCAACACTAGAGGGGGTCCCAGAAAGACCTCTCCAACATTGGCGACCATTATCTTTTGTCCTAAAGTAAAGGTTTTTTTTTACCCCCACAGTGTTACTCCGCTGCCACTGTGTCTGACTTGTGCCTATGTTAACCCAGGGCTAGATAAATGTTTGGATGGCAGTGGAACAACTGGTCTGATCAATACATGCAGGTGAGTAGATTTCCACACAGGTTTTGCCAAACCCTTGTTTTCTGTTTGTTTTGTTTAATTTTTCTTTTGTGTGTCAACTTGTTCTGGTGTGAAGACATAGACAAAAAAGTGTGACTACATGCCTGTAAAGGAATTTAATCGTTCCCTCCGTATTGTGCCAGGTACAACCCATCGTAAGGTGTGTATCACAGAGAGGCGGGGCATCTGGAAAAGAAGTGGGAGAGACCAAAAAGGACATAGACATAGTTTCCATTCATACGTCCACAGACAACGTTTTTGCGTATGTTGTAACCGTGATGAAACTAATGAGTCATAAACAAGACACGGTGGAGAACACCTCTACCTCCAGTTATCACAGAAATCACAGTCAAACAGATTAATCAGATCAGTTTGCTTGTAATCCAAAGTTCCTCTAACAGTTCATGTAAAACAGGTTTGACTCTGCCTGATGAATAGAGCAGTGATTAGTGGTTTTGCTGTTACTCTTATATTTCATATGCAGCCCAACTTGCTACATTTACTAAAAAGCCACACAATAGCAAATTTAAACAACATCATTAAATTTTATACTAGTACTTCACACACTATCTTTAGTAAAATCTGAATTGGAAAAAACAATTTGGCGTCCCGTGATAATTTTATCTTGACCCATCTTTGGGTCCTGACCCAGTCTTTGGGAACCATCTGCATTTTACACTGCATCTGGGGCTGATTTTTTTTTTTTTTTTTTATCTTTGGGTCCTGACCCAGTCTTTGGGAACCAACTGCATTTTACACTGCATCTGGGGCTGTTTTTTTTTTTCTGCACTGCATCTGGGGCTGTTTTTTTTTTTTTTTTGCCATAACACATCATACCATTCAAAACCTAAGTAAACATAACTTCTGTGCTTAAGAATTTATTTCTGCTCTAGTGCCCAGTGTGGTGTCCCTGTAATTAGCTTTTCATTTGTTTTTAACAATCTGTTAATCACTGAAGTATAACTTGAAATTATAATGATGAGGAGCAAATTAAATTTATGTCAGATAAGTCCCACAGTGACTGTCTCAGTGTTTGAGCATGCAGATGTTTTTTTAAAAGGCCCTAAATATCTGAACTTTTTACACCACAGATGTTTATATTTGTGATATATTAATGTGAGGCTTAATGCTGCAGCTCCAACAGATTAATTAGGAGAAACCCCATGCTGATACAAAGGGGATTATGGAGATAACAGTATCTTCCCAGTTCAACACCAGTGCATTTGTAATTAATTTGGCTTCAACAAAACACAGCGCTTGACAAACAGGATCCCTCTTTTCAGAGCCAGTCATCCATGCTCTGACCCTGCTTGTATACACAAACACCACACAGGTCTGTCAGTCAGTAACTAAACCTTCACCCCGGGAGAAACTTTGATCAATGCACACACACATTCACACAGAGGGACCCAGAGACACACGTAACGTATTCGTGGTCACGAACACTCAGATCCGACGACCACGGCCGGTCTTCAGTTACAAAGCCAAGCGGCGCAGCAATAACCGTGATATGTATCGAACCTGCAACAAATTAAACAACAGGTCCCTGCAGGAATGTTTACAGGTAAACAAGCAAAGTACTCTGCAGTGAGACACGACGTAAGTACACAACAGGAGGAGGCGCATTAAAAATAATGGTGCATAATAGATGCTGAATAAACTACATAATAGATGAGTGCTGTCAAATCAATTGTGTACACTGTTTATATCTGCTTCTCCAGCTGCTGTCTGATGTGTGGTGAAATGTATTTGGCACAGAGTTATAAAATATTTAAAGGCATTTTTTTTATTAGAAAATGTTGTTTTTGTATCCATAAATTCTCTATGACAAACAAATTCACACACAATCTTCAAACAACAGAAAAATACTTCTGGTACTGTCTATTTGTCTAAAAAAAAGGATAGAAAAAGTTTTTCTAAAAAAGTATTGTGCAGTGTCACATCAAGTATAAAAGTTATTCACAAAAGTAAAAAAGAAGAATATGTTTGTGTAACTGCAGAGGGCGATGTATTCACAGACACACAGAAGACTGAAGTTGAGGAGGACATTTTGGAATGAAAGGGTTTTCAGATCTCAAAGTAAGGGCTGTTACTTCACTTGGGTTTCTGTTTGTTTTGATAAAGCATTTGATGTTATGGATCACCTTTAGACCCAGGACTGTTTGATTCAATCGATCTAAGAAGAAGAATAAAAAAATTCCAAAAATAAAGTTTCAATCGATGGTGCTGTAGTTTGAAATCACATTAGTTAAAAAAAAAAAAAACAACAACAAGAAAAAAAAAATCATTGACATTTTGTCCAACACTGATTGCAGCCCCGCTGAGGCTGAAAAAAAAAACTGTTATGAACTGAACACGCTCAAAATATAATAACAGATGCCGTGCAACATGAACTGGTTCCTTCTAAGCCACACCACTGAAAGAGTAAAAGTATTATGGACTAAGTGTATGTACAGTCACATACTTAATCTATAATAGACCACTTGCTAGTTCAGCCAGATGTTAACAGGATGACTGATGTTCCTGTGCATAGTTTTTTCTGTATATTAACTAAGCTGTACGTACATGTTGCATTTTACTTGCAATCATATTATCAGCAAATGACGAGGCAGAAGCAAAGTCTCACATCTCGTCAGATCATGGTTTTCACTGCTGGGCTCTGTTCAATCAGTTTGAGTTCAATCATACGTTCTTTTACCCTTTAAATGTGATCGTCACTGCTGGGCTCTGTTCATTCATCAGTTTGAGTTCGATCACACGTTCTTTTACCCTTTAAATGTGATCGTACTGTTTTCTCCACTGTCAGTTCTTGGTGACCATGAACAACCGTGTTTTAAAAAGCCTGTAAAACTTGCAGATATTGGACACAAATTGTCTCCTTTTCTTCCCTTCATGACAGAGACCAGAGCCGCTTCAAGCTTCATGACGCCTCTAACTTCATAA
>NC_024310.1:3110576-3115702 GCF_000523025.1 Cynoglossus semilaevis | reverse complement strand
TCAAAAGCATGTCTCGGCACACGCAATTCAGTTTCGAGGCTTTGATCAATTTCAAAGGCATTGCTCCAAACATATTCTTCCTTCCTGCAAACACTGAAACTCAGCCTTCTCTCTTTTTTTTTAACTCCGATTCGGAAACGGTTGCTTCCGACAGTGCAGCGGCAGCAGCAGAAGTGCACTCTTCATGTTGCCTTCTCTCGGCCGAATCCTGGATCTTTACTCACAGAGGCCAAGTGGGCATCTCTCTAGCGGGCTTCCTGTCTGGTTTCACCTCAGTGTTGTTGTTGTTGTTGTCGTAGTACCCCACACGGCCTCAGTCGGAGTCATCGCCATCATCCTCATCATCAGAGCTGGGGCCCTCCTCCTCTGAGGAGCTTGAATCTTTGGTGCTGGCATCTGAGATCATGCCATCTGAACTGTCAATCTCTAAAGATGTCTCTGACACGTAGAGGTGGACTGACCGTGAAGTGTGGCTGGGACACGCACAGAGAGTGGGGACACGGCGACATGCAAAACAGGGTAAGAGGAAAGTAGCAAACACACATTTACTCACAGAAATATGCGTGCATGAGTGACAGATGAATGAATTATTCATGTAATGGAATGCGCTAAGGTCAAACACACACACAGGGGTAAAGGACAAGGAGAAGGAAGACAGCAGCAGGGACAAAGGGTTAGGATCACACAAGTGGGTTCAGCGCCGACGCAGCAGAGGACTGATTTTCCCTTTTTCTCTGTGAAAGATTTAAATTTAGGGCTGGATAAAAAAAAAGAGCACCTCTAAATTCAACGACAAACGTTGTCAATTTCACCAGGAAGGGGATAACTTTTCAAACCCAGTGGGAATATTAATGAAAACCAAATGTGGCACCTGTTACAGAAAGATCTGAAAACACCAAAGAGAGAAGCACAGAGTGGATGACCAACAGTGGATTTGTTCAAAACAGACAAGAGATAATGTCTGAAAAACTGTTATAATAAAAAGTAAATAAGTAAAGTAAATATCTTTTTTTACAAAAATGAAAAAAATGAAATGTCTGTTTCCAACAAGTGCTCATCATCAGGCCATGATTATATAATGTAGTTGGATAAAGTTTGCAGTAGCAAAAATAAAAATCAGTCTCTTAACACCACAGGATGTCAAAACAAATACAGCAATAAGACTTCAGCAGTGAAAACAAATCCAAGTGTTTGATTGGTGAGGCTGCAGCTCAGCACAGCTCCCCATCATGTGGTAAATTGAATTAAATGTTAGCTTTAAACTGCATCTGTGTTATTCTTTGCGAATACATTGCATTTTAATGTCAACTAATTCTATTAGTTGGTAAACAAACAGCGGGATTTTTTTTCCTCGTCCACAACAACACATTTTTCTATCCAAAGAAAAAAAATCAAATCTGTAGATCAGAAACTCGACTTAGCAAAAGTAGAAAAACTGGATGGTAAGAATGTTGATAGATATAAAAATGACAAAGGCACGTGGTGATGTGGCTACAGATACACATCTTCCTACACAAAGAAATGTTCTAGTTTTTCTATTCTGCTTAGAACTGCCCAACAATGGCTCCGTATTTGCACCAGCAACAGAACAGTAGTAGAACAGTAGTGTGAAGGAGAGAGAGAAACCGTAAGAAAGAGCACCACATGCCCCGTTTTCCCACAGTTGGACAGAGCGAGAGATAGAGAGAGAGATAGAAAGAGAGAGAGAGAGAGGACACGTGGTTCCTCCTGTTTGTCTCTCTGTCCATGTCTTCCTTTGCCTTCGTGTTGCTCTCGGTCTTACCACGCGGTGGGGTCTTTTCTTTCTTTACGAGGAGCTTCCACGTTGTCTTGCAGCTGCCTCTGTCCCTTTTTCTTGCACCTCCTGCAGGACATGACGATGACGAGGAGGATGAGCACGCCGGCGATACTGCCTGCGATGATCAAGACCAGACGTAGGATCTCAGAGAAAGAGGCTGCGGGTGAGAAGGACAAAAAGGAAAGCGAGTGTTTTTGAACAACTTTTTAACGAGTTTCATGGAGACTTTCCAAGAATTTTTAGTTAAAAAAATTGCGGAACATTGTGTCGACCGATGGCTGTTGTTCAGATTCAAATTATGATCTCTCCATCCATCCATCCATCCAACCACTGATCCATCATCCACCCATCCATTTATATACATTATACATCAATAAACCATCCATCCATCCATGCATCCATCCACCTCTCTCCTAGCCTTTAAAACCGGAACAAAAACGTAAAATTATTCATTATATAAATGCTAACATAATGATATACAAAATAAAATTAATTAAAAATAATATTAACACTCACTGATTATTCACAATGTCTGTTCAGTTGTTCAGACAAGGCCCAGGCTTTTGTTTTACATCTAATAAAACCAGATGGTTGGATTTTACCCACAAACCAACAAACAAGATGGCCTTCATCTACAGCATGCCATCCATGTGATCCACAGTGATCTTAGGGCAGAAATGATGCCATCCATATGATCCACAGTGATCTTAGGGCAGAAATGTACACATTTTTTCTTTATGTTTGTGAAATGCCCAAACGTCAATCCTCTGACCTGTGGTGACAACGCGAAGTCGTATCTCTCCCACCTGGCCATGAACATCCGGTGGATTCTTGACCTGGCACACGTATGTGCCGTTGTAAGTGAACTTGACCTCTCGAATGATGATTGATGCATCCTGACCCATGATGTCACCGGCCCAAACGATACGCTTTTTGAATATGCCCTCGAGGGGTGGATAGGGTTGCTGCTGGTAGTGGAACACCTACGGTATGAGGGAAAATGAGAAAAATAGGTGGATGTTGTGACAAAGACATAAAACGTCAACTGCAGGTACCGGGGAAGGAGATTGTATTTTAGAATTTATATATACTGCAAGAAAAAGGGAGACATAAGCCTAACAGGCTGAATATTTTTCGCTCCATTATCGTCGTGCACTCACACAGAGATACACACACACACACACACACACTTGTCGATACACACTCACATACGTGCTGTCTTGGCTTCTCCGCAGGGAGCTGCATGACTCACCACCTCCTCTCAGTTTGCTGAGGGGGCGGATGCTCCCTGACACGCTGACGGAAGTTTGATCACAAACGGTCCAATAGACACACTCACCGACTCTTCTTGTCCCGGTTTGAGGGGTCTGAACGTCCATGTGATGACAACGGAGTTGACATTAATTGGCGCCGAACTCTCAAACGTGCACTTGAGACGTGCATCAGTCCCGTTGACTGCCTCCATTTCCCCAGATGTGTACACACGTATCCCCCTGACCTGCAGCACGCCTGTCGAAACACAAACATATGGCGTTGATCACGTGCGATTACCCTCAGCACGGAAATCCAGCGACGTCTAAATCGATACATGAATCAAAGCCTTTGGAGAGGAAAAACAACTGCATATGCAAAAGGCAGAGTAAAATGCATTTTTAATTCAGCCTCATCAGTAATCAGAGGCAATTATTGATTTATAACCTGTAAACAATCCAAACATTCTAAGAAAAAGATTACATCTTAAAGGCATGGTACGCATCACTCGTGTATAAAATAATAAGGCTAGGTCATACAAGAGCAATCCTCCATTCATGTTTCATTAACATCGAATAGATTTTACACACCTGCAAAAACAGTATTTCAGACTGAGTATTTTTTAAATTAGACCCTGTAAGTGGCAGCAGTGCTTGTTAAACACAAAGAAAAAGTAGAAGCTAGAGAGAGAGGGGTTTTTTCCGTAGCTTTATGTTTCACAATGCAGTTAAATTCTGGCACATTGTGGCCAGAAGTCAAGACATCCACAGAGCAGCGGGGCTGTTTTTAGCCACTCCGTGGCATCATCACTCCAGTTATTATGGCAGCTGACAAACCTCAGCGTGTGGTCGGTCTCCTCAGCACCAGGAACTCGGTCTGACACTCAGTACAACATTAATAATGAATATATGTGTATTATTTATATTACAATATTAATAATGAATATATGTGTATTATTTGCATATTCAAATGCGTACATTGACATCACCCAACTTTCAAAAAAAAAAAAAAAACAGGAACTACACCGGGAGTGTCAAACATACGGCCCGCGGGCCAGAACTGGCCCACCTGGGGATTCAATACGGCCCAAACACTGCATGTTAGTGATGTTTTACAGGTAATTATGTATCTAATCAGGCTGCATGTGTAAGTATCTGAACCGAAATGAGTTTGACACCCAAGGACCACACGCTTAATGTTAAAATACTACCATCTAAATGACACAAAACTGCACACTGCTCCTTTAAAAATAATCCCTGTTGCCCTCTGCTGCCCTGAATGTGTAAACAGATTCCAGGTCAGTGGGTCAGAGCTGATGGTCCACTGCGTACTGTATCATATTTGGACATTGACGAAATCAATCTGTACACGATGTGATGGATCTATTAAATGGAGAATGAATGGACTGCAAAAGCAGGGAGCAATATTGGCAACAATTTGGTGCTTTTTATATGATGATGGATGGAGCTCACCAGAGTAGAACCACATGCACACACACACACACTCACAGAGAGGATTCACACAGAGAGACTCAGGAGGATGAAGCGTCTAAGGCAGAGATGTGTTTAAAGCTGAGTCCTGGCCTGGCAGCCGGTCAACAGCCCATCAGTAATCAGACCCAGACTCTTAGAGTGTAGAATTCTGAGAATTTGTGACTTTAATCCAACTTCACTCCGGTGCAGCCCCACCTGGTGAGAGTGTGCAGCGTTTAAAGACGTTTCCAAATGAAGAGGGTTTACGCGCCTGCCGTCTGGTTGATATCAGTCACACTATTTTTAGGACAAACTCAAACTCCGTATGTTCCAACATTATCAGAAGCCAATGCCGTGGCACACGGCAGACAACTGTCTGCAGAGCTGATGTGCTCAGTAACCACATTAGCACACATTTATATTGGGGAATTTGAAATTTACTGGGTGAAAAAATGAAATGATTTGAGGAAAGGAGGCGAATCTAGACGTGTACTTTGTCCCAAATTCTAATGGTAAACTAACCAGAAAAATATTGGCCAGCAGGATCTTGGCTGCTCACCCACAATAATCTGCTCCTTATCAGGCTGGAAAGAGTTTCCTGTGAG
>NC_024310.1:3106226-3110548 GCF_000523025.1 Cynoglossus semilaevis | reverse complement strand
ACAGGCTGCTCTCTCTCTCTCTCTCTCTCTCTCACTCTGTGTGTGTTTCCTACAAGCTTGGTGAAACATGGGAAGAATGTGATGAAATGACTGACAGTTATGGAGTGTGAAGTTTTGTTTGTTTTTTTCTTTTCCTAAATATCAAAGGGACACAGTCTGACAGAGCGTTCCAGGATCTTTGTAAACAGTTCTGAATTTCTAAAATCCATTGACCATTGACAGTTCCATTTCAATGTACGTTAGTCTATGTGTCATGAAAACCAGACTGTGTGTGTATGTACTGTATGTGTATGTGTGTGTGGGTGTATTCACACACATCGTTGCTTGTGTGAAATATCAGCGAGAACGCTGCAGCCAACAAATAAAGGAATCATATTCCATGTCATGACTGAAAAGGAAACAGGAGATTAAATTGTGGAGCGTGGGCCAGAAATAGAACCGTATATTAAATTGCACGTCTCAAAAATAAATAAATAAATAAAAAGACACCGCCCGTGTTTATAAGAAAGTGCCAAATTTCTAAAGATGTATTTATGAATTGGCTCTCAAGGTTTCCAGAAGCTCTAGTTACATCAAAATACACAAGATATCCCATCTATTCATACTGTAGACCTCTTGTTTTTTTCATCAGATAGCGCCACCCAGAGGTGAGCATGTCAATCGGCCTAATACTACTGGCTGAAAAGCCCCGCCCTGACTTCACTATGATGTGATGGTGGGTAATTATGTGAATATAAACATTTCTGCCAGCATCCACCTGTGTGGTTTACATGAGGGGCGGGGGCCCTTAATGTCCACTGAATCAGTCTGCACTGTTGCCTCCGTCTCTACATGTTAAACACCGAGTGCTGAGCCTGAGCCTCTCGTCCTGAAGGGATCCGTGAAGCTGCATAAATCAGCCGAGAGAACGGATCCCAGAGGTCGGAGCGCGTCAATAAAAAAATCACCAGTTTATCCACAGGACATTAATGAGAATATGTTCCTGCTAACCTCGTTACATCAAGAAAAAAAACATACCCAAGATACACAAAAACATACCCAAGATACCCAACATACCCATAACCCAAGTTTTTTTTTTTTCCGACTCAAGCTGAGCTGATTATGAATGAGGTTAATTTGGCTTTTTTTTTAAAATCTGACTGCATATGAGGGCTGTGTACAGTGCCTCCATTATTACCCTAATGTGTCCCTGTGGCTAACAGCACACAATCACTATTTAATCATGCATTAGCAGGACACTAATTGGAAAAGGAATATGTGTAGCATTACATGAATGGAGACATTAGCCGTGCAGAATTTAGACCATTTGGAGAAAGAGAGGCTAATGAGCAGAGAGAGAGAGGCAACAAAGACAGGATGACGGAGCAGATGAGCAACAGGTTTATGGATGGAGCTGGAAATGATGGAAATGCATTGTTTTTCATAAGTGCAAGTAGTAATGACGGGGNGCGGGGAGTTCGGATAAGATGCCTTTGTTGTTTGCGTGTTTGTCCGTTCTCTGGAGTCCAGACTGTCTCTCTGAGAACGTAAAGTCACTCCTTTGTTTATGTCTGGACATCCTGCCAGTGCTGACCACACCCAGAGCACAGAGTGAGAGAGAGAGGGAGAGAGGGAGAGAGACAGAGAGAGGGAGAAAGGGAGGGAGATACCTTACCAAGTGAAGGGCAGAACCAGAGTGTATCTAAATTGTCTTCTTAATATAACAAATATTGAGTCAAAGGCTTTTTGTTGTGGAATAAAAACAATGATATATAGAAACTTGAACACTTAGTATCAGGAAAGAAAACGTATGTAACTGAAGTTAAACAATGTCTATGTAGTCGTTTGGTAGAATGTGGAATGAGCCTTCAAATTTTAAATATATATTTAATTCATAATTTTCAGCAGTTGTAGCAGTAAATACGTCTCTGTCTCTGACCTGTTGTTGTCAATGCAAATCCCAGATGTTTGAAAAATAAAGAATAGGTGGAAAAGGTTGTTAACTGTGTGTGTGTTCGTGTGTGTGTGTGTTTGTGTGTGTGTGTCCTGGCCCTGCTCCATATTATCTTTTAATAACGTCCCATATATTTCATTTAAAATGAACCCGCTGAACCTCTGACACACTTTATTCAACCTGTCAACACTGTGTCTACAAACTACGTTGGTCCACTGCCCGGCTGTGAAGAGGCCAAATACTTTCATCTCCTTTAAAATAATCAAAAACTCTGCCCCACTGGAGTGTGATTAGGTTTACATGTCTGGGCAGACATCCAAACACTTCCCTCCTCCTCCTCCGTCGGCCAGAGAAACTGTCAGGTCATGTTGGACGTGACCACATCACACTGCAGCCAATGTCGTCGGGTAAAGGCGGCATTTTGAATGCATGTCAACACTCGTGGTGCTGTCCACAGTCTTAAGTGGCACTCGGTCAGATCTTGTGGGTTTCAATGTGTCCAACACAATAATCAGAGGTCGCTATTTTGGCTACAAGCTTGAGGAACCATTGATTTTGTAAAGTTTCGCAGATAATAATAAATAGAAATTAAGGCTGTTTAAAAATACATTTTTGGTTTTAGTTTTCATTGCTAAAAAAAATACATTTTTGGTTTTAGTTTTCACTGTGTATATTAACGCCTAAAGAAGATCAAGTTTTTGTTTAAGCTCTACAGTCCCTCACAATCCCCCTGACCAATGACAGCTCTAGACCTCATCTACTGCTACTTCATTTTTTCTGCATTGCATTCATGAAAATTCCCAGCTTTTATCTGCAAGAAAAAATGGAAATCATTTGTTTTGGATTTGTCTTCTAATTGTTTCTATCCAAAAATAAAACACCATAGACATCATTCTGCACAGACGCACAGATCAAATTTATGAGGCGGAAAAACAACTTACACCACAGAACAAACCATTTCCACCACAGCGTCCGATGGTCTCTTTAGATAGTTAGCCCAACTGTCAAACAACAACGTCATGATTTATTTAACAGCCGTCGCCGGGCATAACTCTCCCAAAACACATACATTTTCAGGCCACCGGTGGTGTATTTCACACTGCAGAGTGGAATGCCCGGTATATTGAACTCTGGCCATAACTGCTCAGCAAACATTGGCAGGTATGCTAAATGTTTATCTTTTGAATATTTGAAAAAAGTCTATGTGGAGCTAAGAGATACGTCCACTGCTAAATCCAGATCCTTGTCTGAGTTTTTTTGATGCATAATAGCTGCGGGGCTTGTTGATGCGGCAGTCACTCATAAATATGGAGATGTACGCAGAAAAGAGGGAAATCAAAAGTGCCAGTGCTGCTTTAAGTACCAGAGGGAGAGAAAAAATCACACTGAAAATTCCATGATCACAGAGAACTAGATGTAAGGATATAAGTCAGAGGAAGTCTCCAGATTTGAATTCTCTTCAACATAAATATATGGAAGGAAACGCGGTCAGAGACCAAGAAAAAAAAAACCACACCAGCGAACCTGCTCACACAATCAGGAAATTGGTTTCATTACATTATTTCCTAGACAGTGTGTGTCTTTGCTTTTCCTCGTTCCAATTTGGCTGAGAAACAAAAGGACCAGCAGGGGGGATGGGGGAGTGATGGGGGGGGCTGATTTTTTTTGTTGCATCGGTTTTGAAGGAAACACTTAGGAAGGGGCTCAGTGGATCAGACAATGAGCCTCCCTTTGTCTGTCAGAGGTTTCACAAAACCCAGGCTTAGTTTTCCCTTTTTTTCTTCTTTTTTTTTTTTTTTTTATATTTTACAACAAAGTCTTTCTTTCATATGGGGGCTGGAGTGGGGGGGTGGTGTGTGTGGGAAAAGCGGGCTCAGGTAACATGTCCGCAGATGAGGTGGAAACACACATTGAGGCTCAGTGCTGGGTAGTCTAATAGGAGGAAGCGACCCCCGTGATGGACACATGTATTTATCAGAGTCCAATCAGAGCTACACTTTCTATAGGCTTCCTCTGGTTCCATTTGTCAAACACGCAGCAGTGCCAGAACAAGCAAACACACCATATGGCTGGAGGAACAGTCTGTGCTCACACACACTTTTCTCTTCCTTTTCTTTGGCTCTCTGTGCTCTAACAAAGGGAAAAGCATCATTTTGCAGTGCACTTTAGCTGTGACCTCGTTGGCGTCACAGATGTTACTAAAAATGTGGACTGGAAAAAAAATAAATCTTTAAAAATCCACAAAGACAATTTGCAATATTTTCCACACATAACAAAAAAAAAAAAAAAGTCAAAGAAACCAGAACATAAATGGAAGGACGGGGGATAGAGAAAAACCTATAAAAATAGATGAAAAATATATCTATTAATTATTATTAATCTTTAAATT
>NC_024310.1:3077858-3106053 GCF_000523025.1 Cynoglossus semilaevis | reverse complement strand
TTTGCGGAGCCACTGATGTAAAAGTTCACTGCATTTGAAACTTCTTTGCTCACAAACAGCAGATAATCTGGTTGTTGTTGTTGTTTTAGTTTCTGTCTTCTTCATAGATGACTGGACGAGTCAAATAAATGTGTCTCCGGTGGAATTGACTGTGTAGCTACATATGGACAACAGTGGACAACAGTGTGGGCAGCTGCCTCTACTGATAGTCACTCGTGTGGATCAAATGTACCACAGCCACTGAGGTGGAGTAAGCACTCGGAGCTCGGAGGAGTAAAAATCAAAACCTGATTTATGGAGAGGAATTCATTTGGAACCGAACGTGACCTTTTTAATGTATGGGCCACAGTTTGTTCCTTTTTGATGCATTTCTTTTCCCAGAAATTCACCTTTTCCCGTCACCTACAGCAGTGTGCCAAACCTGGGTTTATTAAACGCGTCTGCAGACGCTCTAAAGTTCTGTGCGGCCAGACACGAACTCTGTTTCTTCTATTTTCAACTCTTTCTTTCCTCTCCGTCTTTCTCCCTCCACCTGCTTCCTCCAGGCCGATTGTAATTCATCAGGCAGCGCCATCCACAGGAAATGTATAGTGGGTGAGTGAGGATAAGAGTTTAATCCATCAAACCTCTCCAACTCCCACCACGACGCAGCTGACTCGACAGCCTCTCCCCAGGATTACAAACTCCTCCGGGGGAGAAGGTCCAATGTTTCGATCCATCTCATTACGAGCCCACGGGCTTCTTCTGCTGGACCCACAATCTCACCCGTGAAAGACTGACTTCACTTTCACGTGTTTACCATGAAAGGAGTGTGTTTGGTACCCTGCAGTGGTCTGAGTCAGAGTAGAGTCAACCCTGCTGGGAATTTCTCCTCAGCTTCTGAATGGGAAAATCATTCAACAAAGATGGAGTGTATACACAGATCAGAAACAGCACTGGGTGGGAGGTGGGGGAGTCAGGGGGAGGGGATGGGGGAGGGTGGTGCGGAACTTTTCTTCTGAATAGATTTCATCTCATAACGAGATGTAAACACTTGAAAAGTCAAGGCTGTGAAAAAACGATCACAGTAACAGAAAACTATTGGCTGGAACTCACATTACTCCTTTGTGCAAAACCCGCCTTCCAACTGTCAATCAACCGACACACATCATGTGACCAACAGTAAGCCCTGCCACTGTTGGTGGCAGGAATTGTTCCATTTTGTTTACAGTTTACCTCCTTCCTTTGTTCGCTAATGTAGAAAAGTACACTAACATGCTATGCTAACAACAGCTAGCCACGAGGAGAGTTCACAGCCAGTTCATATCGATATGAGACACAGATTTAATGAAATAGCAAATAAATACTTTTAAAATGTATGTTTTTCCTGTCCAAAGTAAAAAAAAAACGTTTCAGCTACAAACAAAGAAAGAAGAGTTATTTCAGCTAGCTTCTTGGCAAAACCGGTTAGCGCTCCCTTTAGAAATGGACTACCCTGTCTGTACAGACAACATCTGTAGAATCTGTTTTAACAAAAGCAGAAACTGTTTTTTGTTTTTGTTTTTCTTTTTTAGGTTTGATCTTTCATACATACTGTACGATTTTTTAAGGTTTGATCTTTCATACATACTGTACGGCGGCAAAAAAAAAGTTGTGTTTTTAATGGCGTCTTGTAATCTGTACGGGTTGATGAAGGAATTTGAGTGGGTTTTTCCTCTGTTTGACATTTGATTACATTACGTTAATGTCGTCCCACATTTTTCTGCTATCTGTTAATTCTTTTTTTTTTATTCCCCTGTCAAGAAAACGTGATTCTGCTTTCCCTCCACGTACCATTAATGTCTGCCTGTCAGTGCCTCGAGATTCTCGATGCCTGTCGGCCTTTTGATTGGCCGACAGGGCGTTACAGGTGTGGTTATGCAACCTCCTCTTGACTGGAAACCCACGATTAGAGAGAGCAAACACTGAGCTACATGTCAACGACATAAGCTAGAATAAGAATGAATAGAATCAAGTGCTCAGGTGTGACTAAACCTGCTCAACCCAGCAGTCAGTCCCAGTCATTCCACAGCCAGTCAGTCTTCATTTTAAGTCAGTCATGAGGATTAGCAAGAAAACGAGTTCGAGTTTAACCGTCGGCATTTAAAAAATTACAGTCAAATGTCAAACTTTGTGCGCAAAAACTCTACTACTGTATCAAAATGCTATAAAGCTGGATGAAGTTTTCCTCTTATTGGAATAACTTCATGATAACATTCAAGACTTTAGGGAAGTGACAGGCCAACGGACGGTAGGTAATCGCTGCGAGAAAACACACAATGACGATGGGTAAGTCTACAAACGACCTTAACACCTTAGAATCTCAAAAGCACATCATCCAGCGAACTTCGTCACAGGGCGTGTCTCGGTTTCACACTTAGTCGGAGTGATTTCAATCAGAGCCTGATGTCACTGTCACACATGCACGCCCCAGATCAATCAAATTAAATCCAACACAAAGGCTATAGACACAGTACAAGGTGTGTCGACAGAAATCACCAGTACATCAGTGCAGGGAGTCACAGGGAGCCTGCTGTGTTTGGCCCTAACACGTTATTTAGATCAGATTAGAGAGGCTGTGGCTGAGAGATAATGGTTACGTCCCAGTAAACACATACAGTACGTACGAGCTGCTAAGCTACAATAAGCGTGACAGAGTCGAAGAGGGGCTTTAAAAAAAAGACTTGATTATACAACTGGCTGAGTGCAGACTCAACAGAGAGTTAAACCTGTAAGTCAGGACAGGCCGCCACATGTCACAGCCTTTAAACTTTTCCGGTTTCGACTTCAGGTGAAAAAAAAGGAAGACAAAGTAACTCACAGACTTCTGTCATCAAAACTGGACTTTCGATTCCAACTGATTTCCGAAAGATGCTTCATCTCTCATCCTAGAGCAGAAGCTTCAAACCCCCCATGAATTTCCTATTTCTGGCCCATGACTAAATGTCAATCATGATTTTACTGGTGACATGTTTTATATTATACAGTATTTACACTTGTTTTTCTTAAATATCTGTTCTGTTTTTTTAATTTAATATCATTTTGTGGCCCTCCCAATAAAATGAAAATGGCAGCAGAGACCTTCAACACTTTTGAGTTCTGAGACCCCTGTCCTAGGGGACGAAGACTTAGAACTTCTACTTAACTGCTTTGGATAAAATGACCTGGAAGACTTAGAACCTACATGAGCACTTCATTCTGTTGCCTAATTGGAGGTGTAAATAAAGGAAAACTAATCAATGTGTCAACCAGGGGCATCTCTAAGGGACCGTTGACAAATGGCACTTCTGAGGAACCTGCATCAAGGTGAACAAATGCTGTTTAAAAGACCACAGCTGAACGGACAGACTTGTTTCTCTGCATTTCTACAGATTATTATTCAGGCAAGTGTTTCCTCCTGTTGAACGCTTCCTGTCTGTTTTATTTCATTTTAGTCTCGTCTTCCTCGTTCATTCCCTGGAGCAAATCTGCACTTCACGGTTTATAAGTCGCTGCTCTGTAATGACGAGGGTTTTAGTGTAAATTAGTGTCGCGGAGAGTCGTTAAAGGGTTTTTCATCCACGGTGTCACTGCATCCTGTTACAAACAGAACACGGTTAAAGTGATTATGGAGAAATTATTGTTACGTTAGAAAAGAACACCTTCTTCTTGGGAAACTCACAATCACAACCAATATTTGTCATTTTTATCACTCATTTGTTTAATTAAATACAATGAGACAAAAAAATTGATCTCCTGGGTGCACGGCTGCAAATGCAAATCAGTTGTAGGTAATTATTGCAGCTGCAGCGTTAATGTGGTCGTCTGTGTATAGAGACAGACGAAAAAATGGAAGTAGAAAAAAAGACAAACATTGATGGTTTTGAATATGGTTCAGGACGAGGACCCACTACCACCCATAAATACTTGAACTTTTTCAAAGACATTTTAATTTTTGGTAAATAATGGAGAGAAGTAGACTTTGTCTAATCAACCACAAACTTCACGATCACCCTGCAGTACCTGCACTGATCCCCTAGGGATGGCAAACACCATGCTGAAGACCTTTGGTTTAGAGCAGGGGTGTCAAACATGAGGCCCATGGGCCAAAACTGGCCCGCTTGATGAATTTTGAAAATAAAATAAAAAAAATACACGTATACTTCATGTTCAGGAAATGTTTTGTAAAATTATATTTAATTAAATATGAAAAAATACTTTTTGTTATTCGTAATTAATTATTATATAATTATATTATGATTGTACTGGTCTGGCCCGACAGCGCCCGCCTGTGGCTGTAATACACTCACAGTCCACCTGTGACCATGAGCAGCTCTCTCCTGTAGAGAACCCTGGCCGCGATGGACAAACTCAATCAATGTAATCCACTTTACTGAGATGGACACTGATAACCTCAAGGTTAAATACCCTGGTGGCCACTGGATGAATTGCCATGATCACGGTGAACTTTTAAAAATAACCCTGAGCGGTTATTTACCCGCTGGTGCATTTGTTTGACATGATGTTGTGAACAGCTGACACATCCTGCCCCCCCATGTACGGGAAGCGGGCGGACTTATCTGCGTCCATCGGGGCACTTAACAGTCCCCGGGAACGTGAGCGCGGATGCACATTAATAGGCAGGAAATGATTGAGTTTGCATAAACAATGTGTGCGGGGTTGTTTGTCGACAAACCGCTTAATGTCAATTCCTCAGAAGTGGCTGCTTCAGCCGCCCACCCGGTGCCACTGCCGAGTTTCTCCGCTTCCCAGTGACGCACGGCCGAGCGCACGGATATGGAGGCTAAAGGTCTCCCTGTGGAGCGTTCACTAATGGACACAACACTGATGGGTTTCTCCTTCACTCTGGACCTTTATTGTCCAGAGGATCTCTAAAGGGTCGTCCTGTTAAGACTTAACTAACTCAGTTACTTCAGGGATCTGGGGAGAAAATACCGAGCGTGGAAACTGGAGTCAGGGATGAACGTGTTTTTTTTTTTTTTTTTTTTTTTTACGATTTATTGACTTAAAAAAAATCACAGGTAAATCGAACTTTTAACCTCAGAGCCTGGACTCGGAGTAATCCGATTCCAGCGAGAATGGGATTAACGGTATTTAAGTCAAATCTCTGAGAAGCTGCGCCAAAAATCAAAACAAAAGTCTCACCTGAAGCTGCGAGTCCAGACAGGACCGTGAAGAAGCTCAGTGCCTTTACGCACATCTGAACGGCCGGTGCAGACCACAGACCACAGACCACTGACCACAGACCACTGACCCGCAGAGACTTTTCCACACAGTAGCTCAAACACCCACAAAGTCTTTTTACCCCCCTGATCCACTGGGGTTATTCGCAGTGTGTTGTCTCCTGCACCTTGGCTCTGCTAAGACGCGTCCCGACACGCCGCTGCCCTCTTACACTCCACTCCATCGCCCTCCCACCACAGTTTTCGGGCGGAGTAAGTCAAGTCAAGTCACCCCCTTTCCTCTCGCTTTCTCGCTGACGTCAAAGTCAAAACCCTTGGAATTCCTGGCGGCCACTAAACCAGTTCTGCTGCTGCTGCTGCTGCGTAAGAATCCGAACGGCTCTTTCGCAAACACGTGAGAAAGGAGGTTTCGTCGATGTTGTTATTCGAGGCATCGTGACCAAAAAAAACAACAACTTGAGATTCGTGAGTCTGTCCACTGATGTATTTACTCCAATTTTATTTTTTTGACAGTCGATAGCGCTGAGAGACATCGTCCATTTGTAAAAGGAATGAAGCGTAATGTGATTTATGACCTCTGAAGAACTCAAAACCCAAGTCTACCACTAACTGACCTCTGACCTCTAACCTCTACACAGTCCAGACCTTGATGACTTGAATCTGCTGCTGGTTATTTAAACATGAAAAAGTAGGAAAAAAGACCACGAAATATTTTACCTGGTTTCATAAAAAACAAAAAACAAAACAGGAATGAAAGTAACATTGATTGTACAGATATTACTGAGGTCATAGTTCAGATCTGCCTTTATGAAGACTTATATATATATATGTATATATATGAAGACTTCAATATATTTACATAGAACTATTTACCTTCTACACTGAAGGTGTGACCCAGTACTCCTACAGTATGTGCTCAAAAGAATATTTCACTGTACTACAGGGAAACGTCCTGTATAAATACTCAGTTATTCATTTAAGACCTCACCCTCTGGACACTTTAACGTGGGGCGTAGGGGGCGGGGGTCAGGGTGGGGCCGGGGATTTACTAAAAAACAAACAGAAATGGCCACGATGGTCGTCAGAGGTAGAAATGATATGGATTACATACTGTGAGGAAGTGAGCACGGACCGAAGCTCTCGGACTCTTTCGTTGCTCCGTTTACCAACAGAACTGGTGAAGAACGATGGAGTCAAGTTTCCTCAGCACCACGACAACGACGACGACGACGACCTGAAAGAACGACAAGTTCACACTTGATGACAGGATCTCTCAGAGGTCTGCGGTCGGAGTGACAGAGTTTTCAAAGTAGATTTTAAACCGTGACCTTTTGCCTTCCTCTGACGTACAGCGCTGCCCCTGTTGGCCCTGCACGTCACTGTGAGCCGATGCAGGGATTTGAATATTTCAGTGCACGACTATCGCCTCCTCCTTCACTATGGAGGGGGTAATAAAGATGGAAGGGAGTGCATTTGGACGCTCGAATCCACAACACTAACAAAGTGGGTGCAGTACAGTACAGTACAGTACAGTACAGTACAGTACAGTACAGTACAGTACAGTGCAGTACAGTACAGTGCAGTGGGCTGCAGCTGTGTACTCGGGCTTTTCGAAGTATTACCAATGAATACTTCCACAGACCTCAGGAGAGGAGTTAAAACTTGAGCCAGAACATTTATCAGGTCAATCCTGGCAGGCCATGAATAATACACACCTAGGCCAAGAACCACATAAAACCACATAAAACCTGTGGAGGAGAGGAGGCAGGCTCTCCCCCACACCCTCCCCGAACCCACATTGATTGTGCAATAAAACAGGCTAGTACTAGTACACACACACAAACACTCACGCATATATATATATGTATGTATACACACAGAGACACGTATATATTTGTTTACATTTATGAAGTATTCTTTTTACAATTTTTGCTCATATGACACACAATTATTCACAATATAGAAATTAAATAATACATTTAATTGTAAAAAAAAAAAAAAAGATTAAAAAAAACTGTATACTCAGCTTTTCTTTCTTCCGGTTGAGTTGATTCTGACTCAATAGTCCATTCAGTGGTGGAGGGACAGAAGAGACACACCGGTTAGTTCAAGATTTTTCCCGCTAGGGGGCAGAGCAGGACTTTGATGTCAAAGAAAAAGAGCCTGTAAGACAAATAACGGGTTTGGGTTTTAGATGTTTGGGTTTTTGTTTTTGTTTTTGACAGTTTTTTTTTGTTTGTTTTTGACAGTTTTTGACAGTTCAGAATAATTCGCATGAAATACATTGTATTAAACACGAAATGTTAATAAAATATACTACAAAGTACAAACTATAATTATATAAAAGAGAAGGTTTAATTTTTGCAACGGGTCCATACATTTCTACAAATACAGTAGCCACAAAACCCACAGAAGTCTATATAGAAACCTAAAATTCATCATTCTAGAAAAAAAATGCATTAATTTATTTCGTAAGAGCAACAAGAAGAAACAGGTGTGACCGTTACGTGTTTGTCAACTTGATGAACTTGATAAATGTAAAAATATAAACTGAATGATAGTTGTTATTTTATGTTTATGTAATCAAATATATATTACACGTATACTATTTACAACCATTAAGCTCAAATCTGGGTCTTAACAAGATGATCTTCACCCTAAAATGGTAATGAGGTTTATCTGCTGTATATATAAATACTTCCTGCTTAAAAAAAAATTGCATGTGTGTGAGAGAGAGAAAGAGAGAGAGAAAGAGAAAGAGAGAGAGAGACAGAGACAGAGACAAAGACAGAGAGACAGAGATCTTTTTTTTTTTCTCTCCAGTTGAACAGAAATCTTAATCCTATTTATGATTACTTATACCACTGCAGTAAATCCAAATATCTCAGGACAGAAAAAGGTTTTCCATCAATACAATGAACGCCATGGGTGTGTGGCCCCGGATCGTCGTGCTCTTCCTGGTTGTGGCAACAGTAAGGGCTAACGAGAAAGGTAAACATCCCTACATTGTTGTTCAAAATAAAAAAAAAAAACTTCCTTGTAAACTTGGGATGTGAATTTTGATTCATGAATTTCAATAGATGTATGAAATTAGGCTGTTTTTTTTTTTTTTGTTTAGACAACCACCTGAAATTTGCCTCATTTTTTTTGTCATACAACTACGGCTTGATTGCAGTTGGTGTAAAAGACAAAAACAACAACAATAGAATAAAACAGAGTTTTGTTTTCCGTTTGATTTAGCATAACCTGACTCCCTACTGAGGATATCTTCTTTTACAGATATCTTTAGACACAATGATGCTAACGCTACAGCAGACCAAGCATTTCCTCGTGTTTTTTATCTGACTTTTCAATGCTATTAAAATCCCTTGTCTGTCTTTTATATGAGGTACGGTGATTTCAGACGGGAACAAATTTATAATGAACTGTCCAGCTGAAGGTGATTGGTACATGAATGAAAAAAAACTAAATGGAGATAAGACTCGATCCCTCGAAAAGGAGTACGGAAGTGACACCAAGGGCTTATACAGCTGTAAATACACGGAGGATGGCACTGAAAAAACATATTTTTTCTACATTAAAGGAAAACGTAAGTTAGACATCTCCGTTTATTTTTTTCCTAATGTCACATCAGTCGTCCTGTCGGAGCAAACACTGACGTTATACTGCTGTCGTTGTCGTTTGTTGACCAGCGTGTGCCAACTGTTGGGAGCTCGATGGACTCTTCCTGTTAACCGCCATTGTTGCAGAGGTGCTGGGGACAGTTGTTTTCATGACCATCATCTACAAGTGCACCAAGAAGAAAAGCTCAGGTGGACCTGACAAGACGCCACAAAGTAAGTTATAAGTACAACTAAGGGCCCGAGCTCAGACGGTGCCAAAAATGGTTCAATTCCCAGACTTCTTCCCATTTTAAAGTGACTCTTCACACCCTGTCCAGTCCAATGAGACTAAAATCCAATGTTTGATGTCCAAAAAACCTCGTTGACTGTTTTGTCCTTGTTATCTAGAACCTTCTCGTCCAGGAGGCCGAGCTCCACAAGCCACCTCTTCTGATTATGAGGTATGTACATCATTTATTTATTTATTTTTTTAAAAAATCGGTTCTCCAGTGTTCTAATTCATATGTCAACCTCAAGGCCCGCAGGCCAAATTCGGCCCGCCTCATCATTTTATGTGGCCCACCAGAACTTATTTCAGAGAATGGTTTTCTTAAAATAAATGTCTTCAAGTGTTACTAGATGGGTTAAATACAGTGGTCAAAAGTAGTATTTAACAACTGAACTCAAACTCCAATTTTACTCACTGTTATTAATTTAATTCTTTATTTTTTTATTTTATCTGGTTTTAACATTGTCAGCACGACACTGTTGCTATTTTTGTATTTCAATATTAATCCCATTTTTAATCCCTAAATTTAGACCAGTCAATCTCAAACCTGTTGGTCATTAACAAGCCCCTCCTGTCCGGTCATTGTTCCCCACCACACACTTTGAGAAGTAACAGACAGTTAAAAAGAAGCTTACAAAAGAAATGAATTATATTTATTCTCTCGGTTTCTAACTAAGAACCGTTAACGTTGAGGTCTGATTGAAAGTGTTAGCTCTATTTTAACTATACCATTGAAATAAATTAAAAAAACATTATTCATCATGGAGGAAAGAACCAGAGATTCCGCTAACAGAAGTCACCAGAAAACTTCTAGCAAACAACTGGCTGGAAATGTTGTTGTCATATCTGTAACGTTTTGGAAAATAATGTTCATTTATTCTGGGAAACAAATACCACACATTGCTGATTAGCTGGCAACTCACTTCTTGAGTTCTTGAGATGACGAGTGTAAGAGCAGAGGAGTAAAGGTCAGGGTGAGAGCCAAGGGACTACAGAACAAATCAAAAATGGCATAAATTAAATTCTTTAAAAATGTGAGAGTGGAGATCAACGCTTACGTTGTGCTGTCACCAAATCACAATCAAAACGTGTTGACTTTCTTTTAATTTTGTGGGTTTTTTTTTTCCTGCAGCAACTGAACCGCACACGTGCGTCGGACCCTTACGCTTTCGTGAATCGGATGGGCTAGAGCGGAGTCGCCAAAGTTGGACGGACACCTTGACAGAAGTGTGCCGCACGTTCCAGTCTCATGGATTTACCCATTCACATTCAGTATTATTGATTACATTTGTAAAGAAATGTTTGTGTTCCTTTAATTCAGTACTTCTCAAATATTGGAGGGGGGTGGGGGGGATCGGGGAGGTGCATGGGCGTCTATAATCCAATGCGTCCAATGGAATGTGGCACGCTGGACATAGGTGTACCACTGCTGAAATGCTTGAATGAGCCTCCAGTCACTAGGTGGCAGCAACTCAGACATTGGTTTGTACAGATAAAAAATATAAACGTTATCAGGTTCTCAATAGTATTTCAATTTGCGGCGGTGTGTGTCGGGGGGGTAAAAAATGTTTTGTCCCCACGAGGGGGAGAGGGGGGGGCTACCAGGTGACCCCGGGCACCACGTTGGTGACCCCTGGTTTAGAGTGTGTTATTATATTTTAACCTGTGTCATCCCAAATAGTACTGTAAAAATTGTAATTTTTTTAAAAATTTACTTTTGCCGAGTGGTGACGCTCCAGTCCTCCACCAGAGGGTTCTGGGTTCGATACCAATTCTGGACGATTTCTGTGACGACCTCTGAGGAAGGGGACAGGCTGGAAGAGAAGAAGAGAAATGTAAATGTGGCTTGTACATATGCTGATTGGTCGAGCTGGTAGATCTTAAAGTAAGACATTTCTTTAAAGGGTTAAATGGTGTTGGTGTACAGCGGGGCTCCGAGATACGAGTTTTCCTGTCGCGCCGTCTCGCTCACTGTCCCTCGCTTGGCTATTTATATACCCATTTTTATACCCAAAACAATGTTTTCTTAATTAGTATTATTTTATATTATCACTATATTTGTTTATATCTATGTTTTTGATCTTTAGATGGGGGGGGATTTTAATTAATAATATATTTGGGGGGTAGAATGAATGAATTGGTTTTCAGTTCTTTTTAATGGGGATCGAGATATGAGCGGATCGACACGAGTGCTGCAGTGGAACGGATTAAACTTGTATCTTGAAGCCCCCCTGTATTGTTCTTTTTTTTTTTCATCTGTCTAGAATAGTTAATTAAGTCAACGTAAGCTCAGCTAATTACAAATCAACTAAAACAGGAGCGCAGGTTTGTTAATGATAACACTGGATCAACAGGACAAACAACAGTTAAATATGTTGAAATAAAAGCATCAACAATAAGAAACTTCTTCATCTCTGTCATTGTCTTCCTTCTCTGGCGTCAGACAGAACAAAGATGCTGCGGCCGATACCTGTGTGTGTGTGTGCAGTTAATGAAACGGCCTCAAAGCCACAGCTCATTTCCGCTGCACACTCTGAAGCCCGCAGTCAACCTCAGGGAGACTTCATTACTCGATTCTCACCCTTTCTACAAGTGACGTAGCTCACGCTGCATGTGGAAGTTACTGACATGCACGTGAAATATTTCCTAATGCTTAAAAGTTTCTGTCTCACTTTGTCTGTTTTCGCTTTCGTCCAATTGTTTCCCAGCAATGACAATAAAACTCTGATGAAACGCAGTCGCTGGAATGTTCTGGTTTCATCCACCAGGCTTCGGTTCCAACTGACTGCTGGGACAATTCTGGTCTTTATCCTCAGACTGATGGTTGAACTGAGATGCTTTATAGTAACACGAAGAAGGAGTTGGCTCTGCTCTAAACTGAAGGTAGGGAAGTTGTGACCACTGTGGGCAAGGTGTGAATGTGGGGGCTGCACGAGTCATGTGGGAGGTTTTTATTACCTCAGGGACCCTGCTGATGACTGGTAACCACAACCAGCAGTCAGTTAGAACCGAAGAAGCCCATTGGATGAGCAGTGAAACATCATGAAGACACTGAGGGTGCGTCGAGACTACGGACAGTTGTTCTGTACCGTGCTGAAGCCCAAATGCCCTCCCTCCTCTGTCCCCCGCTGCCCCACACTCATCTCACCCCGAGTCAGGCGAGCTGAAGCGCGGTTGTTGGCTACTACACATACATCAGTATGTGTACGTGTTGTTCATACGCGGTTAAAGCAGCTTGAGAGCTAACCCCACAAACATGGCCGCAATCTGTCGTTCTTTTTTCTCTTTCCACTCGCCAACGTCTTGATTTACGGACAACACGAGGCGGCGATTTGAAGATTTTTGCAGTGGCAGCGGGAAATGTACTTAACAGGGCTTGTGCGCTTCTCTTTCAACCGTGCCGTGCTGGCAAAAGTGTGCCGTGCTCAGGCACGGTACACTTTTGTTAGTTGACACTAGCCATAGAATCTGGACTGGGCCTCAACACGTACAGGTTTCTGTGTGAGGTGATGATAAATCATTAGGCCTGGCATGTGTTGCTCAGATTTGTAGGGTTCAGTAGAAACACTCCCACACTTACTGCTGTCTTTGGGGTTTTTCTTGCACAACTTTGATCGCATGAGTGTGTGTGTGTGTGTGAGCATGAAAGTAAACCAGAAACATGACGGTTTAAGTGGAGGGAGTTTGTTCATGATCTGCTCCTGTTTCTAGGCCTTTGAGTTGAAGAAGTGCTCCCACACACAGACCTACATCTGCCTGAGGAGTGTGTTCCGTCATGTGAGTGAGCATCTGTGCACACACACACACACACACACACGAGGTCTGTGGTGTGTCAGTGTGTGTATGTATGTCAGTTGTCTCTTGTCTCCTGTCACGTGTAACACAACATGGCTTCCGCTGAAGCCTGCTCTTCCTCCCCCTCCCCCTCTGGCTCTTTGATGCTATTTAAAAATTTTCAATTTTACGATTTTCACCCTTTTGTGCAACTGGTCATGTGACTGTTCACCTTGTCTTGTCTTTTACTCAATATTTTTCATTGGCGTGGTTGCAACTGACAGATCGGCGTCAGTGTCGGATTCTGTCAGTAGGACGTAAAAACCAGTATAACGAATAAAATAAAAAATTAAAATTAAAAAATAAATAAATAAAAAATAAAAAACAAAAAACAAAAAATAAAAAATAAAAAAAATAAAATAAAAATTAATGGGCTGGTACAGTGCAGTGTGATTTGGGTTTAAAATTAACACATTAAGTGCAATATATTATTTTGTAATTGTATTGTATTATTATGATAATTATATTACAGTATACGACAAGTATTGTCAAGTAACTTTGGTGGAAAGAAAAACTTTATTTTTATGTCAGACTGTTTACGTTGTAAGTGGAAAAAACACAAACGGTTGATGATAAAACACATTGTTGGTGTGACAGAAGAAGAAGAAGAAGAAAAGGAGGTGGGACAAGAAGAGGAGGGAGAGGAGTCTTCACCCTTCTATCTTCTGTTAATGACATCATACTCATCTTTCTGAGCGTCTTTCCTGAATCGCAGAGGCTAAGAGAAGAAAAAAAGACAGAAGGAAGTCTTGTTAACACATATATACATATACATACATATATATCTATATATATATAGATATGTGTGTGTGTGTGTATTTAAAAAGACAATAAAAAATGTCCTGGCAGTTGAAGGCCTTGAATTTCAGTCTCACCTGGTATGGTTCGTTGGAGGCGCCGCTGATTCTGTCATTTGGAACGTTACGTTTTCTCTCAGAACCTGAGGATAATTATTATCACGAGAATGAAATGTTAATGACGTTATTTAATTATTTCAGCAAAGCATTTATCACACAATTTCAATCACGCTAATTAACTGTTCAGTCCTCAATGTTATTATGTCTCCTTATTTAACGTGTGACGAGATGAATTCCTACAGCGTCCTCGCTGGTAGTCACTGTCATTTCCTGTTTACTACTGTCGTCCTGTCCACGAGGACCTTGCAGGAATTTCCTTTGGAATTTCAATGACTGTGGTCAAATATGAAAGTCTTACGTATATTCCTAATTAAACGAAAGTATTTAATCATGCGTGACAGGAGGAGCCATGCGTGAGGTTGATGCTGAAGAAGGTAAGAAGTTCAAATTGTTAATATTTAAATTGCCAATGAATCACTAAAAAATAGTGTTCATTTAAATGTCTTTTTTTTCTGTCAAAGCTTTTGTCACTGAACTTCTCTTCTCAGAGGAAAACTTCATAGACAGTTACGTTGGGCTAAAGAAACATCAGGAAAACATTTAACGTTGCATCAGTACAGGGACAAAATCCAACCAGTGCTGAGTTCACTGTGTAAACAGGAGGATAGTGGCGACAGCCAATCAGAGCTGTGCTTGTTTATTGGAAGGTGGGACATCTCAACAGAGATCCAATCATAGGGAATGATTGTCCGGTAGTAGAACAAAGAGAAGACAGTATAAAACACAACAACAACAACAACAACAACAACAATAGTAATAAAAAAAAGTAAATGTTGTTGTTGTTATTATTATCTGTCACAGTTTTTGCAGGCGGCGTTTTAGATTAATGTCAAAGCCCTAAAGTCTATTGCTTAACATTTATTCTAAATCAAAACTGATCCTAAAATATTTGAGTGCAAATTTGGTAAATATCATTAAAATTGTTTGTGGAGTCGTCGTTCATTGATAATCATTAAAATTGTTTGTGGAGTCGTCGTTTTATATATATATATAATTATTTTCTTCATATCACTCTTCACATCCTGACTACACATGATCATAAAGTGGCAGATTACAGTAGTTGTACAGATCCATAAACACAGATAGTTACTTGTCGTCTGGGCAGGAGCCGAACCAGTGTGAGAGGCCACCAGGTGGACCCCCACTCCAATGGCCAGCATGGCAATCACTTCCCCCGCAACCATGAAGGCGATGGAGCCTACATCGAACTCAATGCAGTTGTCACAGGCTAAAAACACACACACGGAACGCACAAACACAAAAGTAAAGATATTTGTAATGTGACGGCATGTTGTGCAAATATAAATGTACAACGTTTTCCCCTGTGGCATATTAAAACTGCAGGTTTTTCAGCAGAACTTACTTCGGAATTTCACAAAGATCTTAGAATGTGGGGAATGGTCTGCGTCCTCGCAAATGTACTCTCCTGACTGA
Organism: Cynoglossus semilaevis; assembly: GCF_000523025.1. Lineage (NCBI taxonomy): Eukaryota > Metazoa > Chordata > Actinopteri > Pleuronectiformes > Cynoglossidae > Cynoglossus > Cynoglossus semilaevis. The sequence goes on along the minus strand of NC_024310.1, from coordinate 3,090,776 downwards.
TCGTCTTTGTACAGCACCTCCAGAGGATTTTTATCAAAACCTTGGAAGTGATGTTCATTATTCTTGCACGTCATCTTAATGCCGTCCTGTGTGGTCTTTACTGAGATCTCACTGCTGACCTTTGAGACTGAGCACAACAAGACAAAGGAGAAGGTTCAAAACACACAGCATCACAGCAGCTAATACTGTATGATAACCAAAAGGTTGTTTTTTTTTTTTTTTTTGTCTTAAAGTCTCAATAAAATGCTCACCTGTCAGGCTCCAAAGCAGCAGCAAAGACCAAACTGAGGAGTGTTTCATCCTCTGTTAGCTTTTCTCTTCTTCCGACGACAGATATTTCAGATCACTCTGAATGGAGAAGACGCTGAAAACAAAAACTGGAAATTAATTATAATTATAAACGTGAGCCATGTATCTGTATGATGGTGAGAATGTGGAACAAAAGACAAAAGTCGAGAACTAACCTCAGAGAGAAGTTTGGTTCCGTCTCTGCAGTAAGAGTGTGCCGCTTCCTTGTAGCTAGTGGTGTCTCTCTCTCACTCGCTCACTCACTCACTCACCCAACTCCTGTTGTGTGTATGTGCATGTGTGTGTGTGTGTATGTGCTCAATAATTACCCAAGGTATTTAAGACTTAGTATTTAGAATATCTAAAAGCCTCTACTCTAAATGTATATTTTTGTCATATTTGTTTATATTGTATCATTTCAAACTTCATTCCCCACAAAAACAGAAAACACCTTCACTGCTCTTAATGTTTTTTTGTTTTTTGTTGTTGGTAATGTTTGTAAATTTCTAATAGAAGGCAGATCTGGACCTCAGGCAGGCCACGCCCTCCATGTTTGTGCAGCTACAGTTCTGTAATTTGTACACATAAGACCTGCCGTTGTGTAGTTAGTGAAATTATTTGATTTTTAAAAAGAACAAAGTTAATCAGACAACACTGATGATTGAGAAGCCGCTCAGAATGTTACTTCACTGACACTAGATTTTCATTGGGGTAATGTTCAAAAAAAAATATTTGCGTGTAAAACACATTTTTATATTATTGTTTAAAGATAACTGTGTGTTTCATCAAACCTTAAATTTCTCTTTTTCCATTTTACCCAACACGACTCTTTCTAACCTATAACATAACGATGCCTAAACCTTCACTAATCAAATGGTTGCGTGCACATCTGACACACAGTTCTGTTGAGTTCACATGATATGGAGATGCATTTAATTCCCTGCCCTGACTGTTGTCTCAGTCTGTTTTAGGATCTACAGTGGATGGAGCTGCAGGTAAAACACGGACATGGACACAGCCCAGTCCATGACCACTCTGTCCATTCTTTACGTTACACACCTTCACACCAGAACCTCTGAGAAGCACAGAAGAAATCGACCAAAACAGAAAGCAGAGACGCAGCTCCAACAACACCACCAGATCTGTTTCCTGTGTAAAAACAAGCCACAAAAACCTGTGACCTGACACCTGGCAAACACACTCACACACTCACTCATTTGGTGCAGCTGCGCACCCCACTCATGTCAACTCAGAACTGAATTATCTTCTTATAGTGCCCCCTGGTGGGTGTTAATAAAATAATGTCAATAGAGTATCTTTATTGGACCCTTGTTCTTTTTTTTTTTTACACATGTACATATGCATACAAATATACAATACCTAATATGTTGTATGTCCATATACAAACATACTCTGAATATGTGCCACCTTTTTAAGGTACTTTTGGTCAAAGTATAAAATCTCACATACAGTACAGTACTTTATTTTGTGGATTCCTTGTAAGCGTAGGACATTATTTATTATGCAACAACAGGGGAGGACAACAGCACGAGCGTGTGGTTACTGTGAGAAATTAAAGCAAAGCTGTAATTATCTGGACTTTTTTTAATGCAGCCTCATTCGATGGAATATCAGGGAAATGGTGTACACAGTACTAACAACTCAGAGTACTTTGTGTACTTTGGTTTTACCGCTTACCCATCCACGCCCATTCACTCACACAGTCACGAACTGCCATTACTCGAACAGGGGCATTAAAGGACAGATGTCTTGTCCATGGACACATCGGCATGTAGCCCGGCTGAGCCTGGTGTCATGGCCTTGACCTGCTGGTGACCTGAGGTACGTACTGATGAAACACTTTGACAGAGTTGACTTGAAGATTCATTACCGGTTATCGCTGCATCTCAGTTCGTCTCAGTTCACCTCAGAGGCGACGGATGATTGGCCGAATGGCTGCGATGACGCATGCAGGTACAGTCAGTCGGCCCGTGCTCAGGCTGGAGCTGTGTCAGAGCCAGATCTCCTCGCTGCTTGTGCTGCTCACCTTGTAGATGTAGCCCACCATTGGATACCTGGCAAAACCTGGGAATCACAGAGCAAAGAATGAAAAAAAACAAAAACAAAAATCAAACACAGTGGTATCAAAGTCAGTGTAAAAGCCTGACCTCTGGCGGCGTAGGCTAACGACGGTATCAAAGTCAGTGTAAAACTCTGACCTCTGGCGGCGTAGGCTAACGACAGGTCTTCCTCCTCCTCCTCTTCCTCCTTTTTCTTCTCTCCCACACTGTTGTGCTGTACAGCCTCACGAGCTGAAAGTAAATAAGAGAGGAAAAAAAAGTAGAGAGAAAAGTGACATATTACATGATTAACTTCACTTGCACTGCTATGAAATATAATTATTTTACTGTTTTTGCATAACACCCTCAGATTCAGATTCACCCTCCCCCGCTCCCCCGCCCCTACATAAGGGAAGAAACACTGCCAGTAAAACAGAGGCGTAATGTTACGTTTGTGACATGTTTGTGTGATACAAGTAATGGGGCGTTCAAGTTGAATCAATGTCGATCAATGTCAGAATTTCCACTGTTAAACCTATGCATGGACACACAGAAAACATGATAAACAAAAAAACACAAATACCCGGCACCAGTATAAAATTATAAAATACATAATTTTAACTACATTAAAAAATATATAAAATATGTATAAAATATATATTTATATTTTTTTCAAAATGTATATAAATATATTTTTTACTGCACCTCTTCTCAGTGTACTGAGGTCATGGAGCTGCATGTTGGACGGCAGAGACATGTTCTCGCGGGGGATTTGGGTCTTATCAGTTTTTTCCGTCCTCAGACTGGCAGAGTCACTGTACAGGAAACACAGAGGAGCAATTTCAGGGTTGGATCAGATGTGTTGTGTACATTAAGTATTCATGAAGGCTTTCATCACCGCTTCACCTACAGTGCACTAACATGACGCTGAGATGGAAACTGCAGTGATGAACCGACGGGGTCCTTAATGCTGACCCCTGGTTAGTATGGTAACCATAATGATAATACCTGTTACATGTATTATCATACTGTATATTGAGGGGGTTGAATGACTCCTTATACGTATACTGTATGTGTTATGCACAGTTTTAGTCAGTTACAATAATTAGAACATTATTTTGAACTAAAAAACTTGAACTTGTGAATCTCATTCTTTTAATTATTTCTCAATAAAAGCTAATGAAAAAATACCAGGTTGTGCTACACTATTACAGTATTTGCATGAATTAACTGGGGAAATAAAATCATATTTATATATATATTTTTACCTCTTCTTGGTCATCAGAATTTCCACAGGCTCATCTGTAACAGAATAAAGTTTTCCGTTAAATTATTGCTGAATTAATACTTTTTTTTTTAACTACATTTCCCCCGCTTTATTTCCCAGCAGACTGCATCGGCTCTCACCGATCGACTTGCTCTTGTTTTTTTGCATGAGGCAGAGAACAATAAGGCTGAGGATGAGGAGGGCCATGAAGGCCATGGCTCCACCAGTGACTATCCCCAGCATGGGAACCTCCACGCTGGACTGCAGGAACTCTGGAGAACGATGGAGGGAGAAGAGATTATGAATACACGTAAAACTTCCTCAGCTTCCTTAAAACAATAATAATAATAATAAATGGCTTAAATGAGCTTTGCATGTTGATAATATATTTTTATAAAGTATTAATAATTGAAATTGTCTTACATCCATTTCTATCTACAGCCCCCTCCACAGGTTTTTCCCTCCTACCTGTGAGTGTAAGGTTGCTCTGCACTGCGCCCACACTGTTGCTGGCGTTCAGAGAGACATTTCCCGATAGGCTGCTGAGCGTCACCCTCAGCGTGTGATTGGTCAGCCAGGGGTAGCTTCGAGAGTCCAGGATGAAGAAGTCAGAGGTGTTGGCCACAACCTGACCAGACTGGTCCACAAATGTGATGGTGGCAGGAGGATTGGACCGGACCAAAGCGAAGAGGACCAGAGACAGGCCGGGGTCAGAGGTCTCGCTGTAGTGAGCCTTGACCCTGAGGATCTCGGGCTGAACTGTGGGGCACAGCGGGAAAAGGAGAATTCAGCGGCACTGATTATTGAATGAACTGTAAAATACAGTTTTAACCTTTTATACACACACGCACACTGGATGTTCAGGGTGACAGTAGCGTTGTAGCTCTTTCCCGTTCGGGGGTTCGATGCCACACACACAAGTTCCTTGTCCCATTTTCTGGCGTGCAGAGCAAAAGTGCTGTTGTGATCGGTCCCTGGTTTCATGACAGTGGAGTCCGTCTGTGACGTCATCACCAAACGCCCGCGGTTGGGCGACGGCTCCCTCTGTTTCTCCCCGTTCAGGTACCATGTGAGTAAGGGCGGTGTGTGGGGGTTCCAGCTTTCTGCCTGACAGTTGAACTTGTGCGTTGTGTTCTCCTGCAGTGTCATCGCCGCCTGCTGCCATCCATCGATTTTAGGACCTGGTTCAATAGCACCTAAGGAGGGGATCATTAATGACAAATGTTTAATTAAAATTAATTAAATTATAGCCTCCTAATGCAGACTCAACAAATAAGTACATTCACGCTGAAACTTCGATTTCCCTGATGGAATCTTCCAGGGAACATTAAAATTCAGTCTAACCTAATCTAATCTAATCTAATCTAATCTAATCTAATTAGTTATGTTTTTTGGGCAGTCAATATCAACAGGGAACTGTTGTTTATGTTTTGCATTTAAGTGGACATAAAAAAAAAACTTACTTTACTTCAGAAATTTACTTTAGAAATTTAAGTTGCTCAAAGGGAAATAGTTACAGTGCTGTCTGTCGTTTTATGCTAAGCTAATCGGTAGCCAAACCAATCACTTAACAAATTAAACAAGGCCAAGTCGGACTTCATCCAACATTTTTTGTTAGTACCTGATTGTATATCATAAGGTAAATATATATAAAAACGTAAAAGGTATATAAAATAGAAAGTAATAATATAAAAACATAAAAGGTATATAAAATAGAAAGTAATAATATAAAATATATATCGAGTGTGCAGAAAGTTTATTTGGAAAATGATTACTTTCCACAGAGTAAAGAAACCAACTCCACTCACCTGTCCAGGACAAGGCCAGAGTCTGAAGGAACACCACAGCAGAGCCTGGTGCCCACCTCCTCAGATACACAAGCTCCATTCTGGCCCAGTGGAGCTCCACGTGCACCCAAGCATCTACTTCCTGGAGGAAGACGCCAAAAAAAGAACATAAAAGAAAGAACGGAGAACAACAGTCATGATAACATTGGGGTAAACATTTTTTTTTTATTTTTTTATTCCAATCAAGAACTTTTTAACTACTATTATCAGATTCCCCAAAGTAGCTGATTTGGTATTCCTAAGAGTGAAGTGACTGCTGTGAAGTGACACCATGAGAATCACTGGAGTGCTGACTGTGAAGATTACAATTCTGAGCTAAACCCTGAACAGGATTATTAGCTAATGCACAGAAATCTCTCATTCAACCGACATCAGCTGAGTTGACAAAGTAAAAAATACGCACCGAGACAATGTGGATTCATAGAGTGTTTTCAATGTGTCAGGACTTGTGTGTTATGAGTATACACAGTATATACAAATATATATATACATACTGTATATACATATACATATATACACATATATACACATATATTTATATACATATATTTATTAATATAATATATAGTATACATATATATGTATGTATATAAATATTTACACAGTATATATAGAATACATATATACACGTGTACAAACAGAAATGTATATATATATATATATATATACCACAGATATATATAAGTATATGCACATATACAATTACACTACTAATACTAGGGACTTGAATATTTACTACGGAGTCTGTACTTTCCAAAATATGTCCAAACAAGTATACAGCTACACCAGCACGAGGGTATGGTCACCAGAAGGAACACAGTAACAATAACAACATTTCGTCAGTTTCCATGTTGACTGGACAGACAGTAACAAAACAAAAACACAAACAAACACGTGAAAATTCATTCCAAATTCAAGTTCTGGGAATCATTCATCTTTAGTGCCTGCCAGCGGTTTGGGTCATGTGACCAAGGAGAGCACCTCGTATGAAAGCACACACACATTGACACCGACAAACACACACAAATGCCGAATTTAAACATGTGGAAAAGCCACTGACATCACCATTGTCACACAGACAGAGGGCTCTGCTGTCAGAGTGTGATTTAAAGGTTTATACTGACACCGAGGGTGGGATTTGACAGGCTGAACAAGGCTAAGGATTACACACACACACACACACACAATGAGCTCCTCCGCAGTGCTGCATGCGGACATTGTAGCACAGATGTGTGCACTGGCGTACAGAAGAAAAAAAAAAGAATCCCACGTAACAGAGGGAGAATTGGAATAACAGAAATACCTCATCTCTTTCTGCAGATGCTGCTGCTGCTGTGATTCAGCTCCAGCTCCATGGCAGCAGAGGAGGAGGAGGAGGAGGAGAGGAGGAGATGGCAGAGTGAAGGATGGAGAGAGCAGCAGGAGAGAGGAGAGACAGCCCTCCCTGACTCAGTTGCTTTTCCATCAATGCACACGTACACACACACACAGCTTCAGTAATGGGCAGTCGTTGGCTGACGCAGGCAGGCAGTCACTCTGTCGCCACTACGTGAGAGAGAAAGGGGGAGGAGGAGAGGATGGAGAGGAGGGGAGTGGATATCTGAAAAGATGGAGAGAAGGAGCACATAGATTAAAGTTGTAAAAGTGGAAAAGGAGAGGAACGAGGTGGGGAGAGGGGAATAGGAGAAAGGAGTGGAGGACAGAAGGGGGGAGAAGGGGTGAGGGCAGGAGAAAGGCCAAGGGAGGTGAAGGGGTTAAAGGAGAGGAGAGGAAAAGGAAAGGAAAATAAAGGTGACATCAGGTCAGGAGAGGAGAGCAGAGGAGAGATAATTATAGGAAAGGAAAGAAAAGGGAAGAAAGGAAAAAAAGGAACAGAGAGGATTTGAGGAGAGGAGAAATACAAAGAATCCAAAAATCAGTATTTTTCAAAATATATACTGTTTAACAAACAGACAGTTTTAGGATTAAACTGATGATTCAAGCACAGAAAACATCTGTACCAATGTTGTGAGATGTCGAAAAGATGGTGGTGAAGCTAACGCACTACAAGGCTCCGTGTCTCTGAGCTCTGTTACTTCTGTCTGGAACGACTCTGCAGTGCAGCTGTACAGACCAAAGCAGCGGCTCACAGAGCACTGCGGCCAGGAGAGTCAGTCTGTAATGAAAGACACAGCGTTAACCAAAAGACAACTTTAATGTTAATGATAATCAGAGTTGTTTCACGGACACAATATTCGATGAACTGTGGCGAATTTTAAAAAATCAATGTCAGACGAATCAAATCAAGCAGAAACAAAAGTTAGAAAACTAAGAGTGAAAATATACCCGAGTTTTCTCAACGACGACGGGGGCTTCACAGCGGGGACTGGTCCAGGTCTGTGGTTGGGACTGTTTTGAGACAATTGTGTTAAAAAAACAACAACTATGATTTTGCTGCTTTGTAGGATACTTTACCCGCAAAAGACCTCCAGAATCAGACGTTCTGAGACTGACCTTTAAAAAAACACACACAGTGAACAGAGGACAGTGTATAGGTGTTTGTGACCATAAAGACATAAACAAATATATTTTTTAAATTATTTCTTTATTTATATATATTTATTCATCTCAGTTTGGTTGATATTCTTTTTTTAATCATTGTTGTTGCACTTTAGTATTTTTGTATTCAACAGAAATTAACATTAAACATAAAAAAAGACAAAAGGAAAGAAACAAAACAAAACCTAAAGGGGGCGGAGCAAAGAGCTGGCTGGTCGAGAAGTGAGCCTGGGATTGAGAGACGAACACAGACTTAAAAAATAAAATAAAATAAAAAAAAAACAAGGGTTGAGAGACGAAAACGTGAAGGTGGAGGTTCAGTCTTATGAGGCAGGAAGTGTGTGTGTGTGTGTGTGTGAAGCAGCTCTTTCCTCCACATTATTACCTCTGAATTCATGAGCAGTGCTTTCCATTCGTTCAAGCTTTTCCGATGCGTTTGCTTGTGCGCATGCACCTACACCAGTCATGACATGGGACACAGTGGAGACTCTCGTCTTGAATTTACAGCTTCTATCCTGACCAGGGACAAAAGACATGCACCATCATTTTATTTTTGGACATTTCCTTCTCACCCTCTCTCTGCACTAAAGGAAATTACTTTTTTTTCCTTCTACTTCTTCTTCTCCAGACCTTAGTTTTGGCTTCGTGTAAACAATAAGAGAAAACAGCAGGAGATCTGAAGGAGGAAGTGAGAGACAGAGGGTGACGGTGCTGATCTGTTTTCATTTCATGGATTAATTCCAGACCCATTCCAGTTTCCACTCTGCCTTCGAAGAATTAAACCAAACCAGAACCACAGTGAGTCTGACTAAGAGTGAGGGAGTGCTGGTAAACAGGACGTGACGCTGTGAATGGAAAGCACAAGCGCTGTATGACACCGTTTAGAAATGTCACATATACAGAGTGCACAATATGCCAACCATGCAGCCGAGTATTCTGGAATCTCAACAGTTTAAACACAAATAATTGTAGCTGGATTCTTTGTCCGAGTCTCTTTCCTGACCTAATATAGAGACTTTGTCCAAGAGTATTGTATACAGAAGGAAAAGTAAAGGTTGAAGAATAAAATCAGGAAGAAAAAAAAAATAAAATCCAGATGGCATCTTTTTCTTCTTCTGTGTTCTCAGTGCACTGTAGCCTTATTGGTCGATGTTATCGGTGTGGCCACACCCGTCCATGCTCTGACCAGAACCTCACAGTCGACTGATGTGAAAGAATTTCAATCTCATTCTCACTGTTCACCTGCTGGAATAAATGTCTTGTCTCTAATGGTGACGGAGGAGGGTCCAGATTCCACTGTAACTGTAGCAGTGGCCTCCTCCGTCCGTCGCTTCACGTTTGGCTGTGGGTACACCATCAGTTCAACTGAACCAGGGAGCGGGGCGGGGGGGGGGGGGGTTCAGTCACTGTGGTTGTAGAGTCTTCCTCGATTGTAAAAAGCAACAAAGTAAGCTTGTGAGGAGGGGGTCATGTCCGAAATGCTTCGTGTGATCGCTGAGCCGCGTAGTAAAGGTTAAAGAGGGCGGATCACATCAGGGCGGCAAGAAGAGGGGGGAAAAAATTGTCTTTGTCCGTGTCCGCACTCATCACGTTTGGGATGATATGTCAGCTATTTTACAACCTATTCTAGTATTTCCTGTCTTTTCTTCTTATGTCTCTATGTCAAGTCTCTATTAGCACCCAAACCAACCCAGACGAAGCACAGATCCTGACCCAGCGTAGCCCTGCTGCCACTACCCTGTCAACAGGCCCGACATCAACAAGAGTGACGGTCACAACATCAACGACTGAAATGATACTTTAAAGAGCAACGCAAAATAATTACTCTCCTCTTATTCAAGTGTCTCAATAAAATAATATTAAAAAAAAACAAAACAAACAAAAAAAAATACATTTTCTTAACGGGGCAGAAAGAGAAGCGTCTTTCTTTTCTTAGTCTGCCCTCTTTTGGCTAGAAATCGTAAAAGATTTGTTTTAACATAAACAAATAAAAACGAGAATTCTTTGAAAACATTCAAAAGTACAAATGCTAAAACAATAACAATATTAAAAAAAAAGACATCCTCCCCAACAACATCAATAACAAAAATAATCAATACAGAAATTACAATAGCGTTCTATACATGGCGTGACTGTACAAGGAAAGGAGCAAATGTCTGGCAAATCTACCCACAATGCAGTACACTTTCACTGACATAGAAAAGGAAAGAGGATGGAGATAAAGGCGGGTGGACACAGGGTGTTAGAAGTTAGCATCTGGAGAGGAGGAGGAGGGCCGGGGGAGGTGCTTGAAAGGGGGGGTAAAAAAGCAGGTTAACAGCCTGAGGTGAAACAGACCGAGCAAGAAAAGTTTGAACAGAAAGTGCAGATTTACGCAAGTCATCAAAGAACAATTTCATTTTCTTTGCAACACAGAACTTGTTTTTCCTTTAATAATATTAATAATAACAAGGATAATAATATTCATTATAATAAAACTTCTTGTACAGAAAACAGTAACAACAAGAGTAACATTTGTGACCATAATGTCTGTGTGGACATTAGCCGTAAATTAATTTTAAAATAAGATTTAAAAACTAAAAAAAAAAAAAAAATCAAAAAAAAAAAAAAATCTATGAGAGCCGGTTTGTCCTGTCAGACGTCACTGAGCTCTGTCTTTGGAAAAGAAAAAATCGGATTTGTCGCCCAGTTGGAGCCTGATGAAGCCTAATCCCAAACAACCGCCACCCAGCCATAACAGGTGGGCTGCCCAACTTTTATCAAGATTTCAGCCCCTTCGGAATGATCTGCTGCCGACCAGCAGGGGGCGACATTACAGCCATACACTGTAAATACTTTGGGTTTCTGGCACCGGTTGTTTATGTTCGGACTCTGTTCTTCTGAATGTATCAATGCTTTTGGCCAACAGTTGACAGAGGACGACAGATGAAAGAAGAGGCTTGACCTGGGTGACAGGTGGGGTTGGGGGAGGGTTTGAGTGTGAGTGGGGAGCAGGTGATGGGGAGGTGTAGAAGAGGAGGAGACGACCAGCGGCAGTGAACGCCACAGGTCTGTGCAGGAAATGCTGGCACTTTGACCTTTTCTGAACCCCAAAACACCCCACCTGTGACCCCCGCCCCAATGCAGCGCACCTCTGAAGTCTACACACACTTCCCTCTCTTTTGGCCAGACTGCCCTGCCCTGGGCACAGATGGAGACAGACAGATGGATGGAGTCAGTGGTGCCCCCCCCACATGGGCAGACAACGTTGGTGGTTTGGCGTGATGCTGCTCAACTCAAGTCAACACAACTCAGGATGATAATGTAGCGACTGCTATACACAGGTAACATCCTTTCCTACAGGAGACACAGGGACGAGAAACGACGACACAGGTATTAGGTTCACATTATACAGTAACCTTACATTTACACACATTGTTTTAAAGGTGAATTTACAGGATACACGAATAACAATTTCGAAAAAGTTACAACTAGGGCTGTCAAACGAAGGCAATAAGTCGGCAATAAGCTGTTTATATTCAAACATTCCACCGTCGTTGCTGTCAACTTGAGGTACACTTTTAATAAATTTCCTTTTAAGACTTAGTTAGACTCTGTTAGTAGTTAGTAGTAGTAGTGTGTGTACCTGTGCTAGACCCCAGCCTGCTCCATGCTGCACTGCAGGTCTGGGGGCCTGTAGCTGAGGAGCATGTCACTGGTGCAGGAGGAGGGGTAGCAGGCTGTGGCGTGCAGCTCCCCTTCAACGTCACACACTGAGGAAAACGCACTACTTTAAGTAACACACAGACAAACAAACAAACAAAAAAACCTATAACAGTGATTCGGGTTGAAATCATGTCAGTCAACAGACCTGATTCTTCACGCTGGTGCAACTGCTGGCTTCCTGTCAGTGACGTCTGACTGAGGATGTCTGACATGCGGGCGGAGCTCAGTGCCTTTCCAGCCAACAGGCTCATTCCAGACATGGGCTCCACCTGATCCTGTACAGGAGGTTAACCATTTTAAAAACATGAATACTGCAAAATAGATGGATTTTTGTCAATCAAATGAAAAACATAATTATGTTGTCCTCATGGCCTATATGACCTTAATTTGACTTTTTGTTTGTGTTAACTGCTCTGACGCTTCATGTTGTCTCTTTTCTTTTTTTTATATAAAAAAAATTAAGCATTTTACAGGTGTTGGCTTAACTGACACCTACTACTGCAGTGCAGTGTCTGAATGCAAATCAACATATAATTTAATTTAAATCAACTTGAATTAAAGTATCAGCCGTATCTACAGCCATTTGCATTTGGAAAGTGCTTTTGCATAGATGGCCGAAATAAAAAAAAAAAGTGATGTGTGTTGAAGGAATGTGGTCAGTCTGGCTTGAGCACATTTTAACTCACAAAGGCATCATCACAGGTCTGGATGGTGTGGTGACGCTGCAGCTGTCCACGGGACCTGTAAGCGTCACCCTGGGGACCTCGTGGATAACCAACACCATTATGGTCAGGCACCTCCATGGCCTGCCCTGGAGGTCTGCACTCCACATGTTCAGGCTCTGAAAGAATGCATTAAGTGTTTCACGAGGTGTAATATTTCAACTGCTCTACAGTTTATAAAACAGCTTTCAACAGGCCTCACCTCTTGTTGCTGGGGGACTCCTCATGTAACCCGCATGCCTGTGTGTTGGGGAGTTGTAAGGTGGGGTTCCTCCCCGAGGAGGCCCAAGCAGCTCGTGAGTCTCTCCTGCTTTCGTCAGCAGACCCTCGTGTAGTTGGTGATAACTAGATGGAACCTCGTCCTCCTCCATGCTCTCAGAGTGAGGTAAGCTGGGGCATTGGCCCTGGGCCGGGTGCTGCTGCTGCTGTTGCTGCTGTGGTGGCTGGGGCCGGCGGCGGGGGCGGGGGGTGGGGACCGCGGGGGCGGGGCT
>NC_024310.1:3071177-3077407 GCF_000523025.1 Cynoglossus semilaevis | reverse complement strand
TGCGGCTGCTGTGGTTGCGGCTGTGGTGGCTGCTGCTGCTGTGGCTGTGGCTGGACATCAGGTGGTCGGATCTGCAGCAGGTGGAGGTAGTGCTGACCTCCAGAGGCCCCCTGTGGTGCCGATGGCTCCAAGCTCTCACCCTGGCTCAGTTGGTGTAGAAGGAGCCTCTCTCCATACTCCTGGGACGGACCACTGGGTTGTGTTGGGGGCCCTGGACAAGATCTCGGATTCTGCCTCTTCAGCAGAGCGGCCAAGTCTTGAGGGGGCAACCTGGGATCAGCATGCCCTGTTAATGAATGGCGGGGGGACAGGAGGCCCTGTAGGGTGGGGGTGACATGCTGTTGTGGAGGGTGGTAGTCCAAAGGTGTTGGGGACAGCAGGGCCTGTTGTAGTGTTGAGGGAGTGCCGTAGCTGCCACTTCCCACTGCCCCACTCTGGTAACCCTCCAGGCCAGGGACTTTGAGCGAGGCCGCCTGCAGGTAGGGGTTAAAAGAGCCCACAACCCCAGAGGCACCGCGGGAGGCGGTGGCAGCAGCGTCACTACTGAAGAGGTGGGGATTGAACTGGGTCTGCTCGTAGCCGGTTGTGAAGCGTCCAAGACTACGACTGAAGATGAAGAAAATACGATACATGTAAATAGACAGGAAAACGTTTACGGACTAATTGATTGTATTGTATTTTTAGACAATCTACAGGAGGTTTTCACAACAATCACAACACACACACTCCAGGAAATACTTCAGGCTGGGTTTTAGAGTTGTCATTTGTGTCCGTTCTTAGGTTTTTCTTTCAAAACAAAAACTGATTCTGCTCTGTCCTGACCACTGACTTTTCTGCAAACTAAATGTATGGTAAATGTGCACAACTTAAGATCGCACTTTGTTTATTTTAAATATTATTTCCCCTTCGATTTGACTGCTTCTAATCAAGAGAATCTACATTTACAGAAGGTTTGTAGGGACAAGGAATTGCTGCTTACTCAACCAGCTGGAACTAACACATACTACAAGGTTGCTAACAATGAACAACTCACCCAACTAATTTGTAGAGAAGATAGTGATGAGAAACTATCTTGGAAAACTCAAATCAACATTTTAACATATTTTTTAAAAAAAAGATGCAAAAAATATTTCCTTGTAAATAAACTGGTTTCACCAAATGAAAGAGACAAACAGGTGAAGCAACAGAAACAACAAAGAATGGCATGAAGATGATTATTAAGGGAGAGGTTATGACATGCATAGATTGCCAAAGAAAGTCTGTTCTAATGGAAGGCTTTTGGCAGCTGTCATGACGATGATGATGATGATGAAGAGGACGGTGGGACAAGGTCATGAAGGGTCACCTGTGCATCTCAGCGTTGTCAGCGCTCAGCTGCTTCCCCAGGACTCTGTGTCCTGGCGTGGACAGAAAGCTGCCCGGCCTCTGAGCCCCTCCTCCCAGTTCTACTTCCTGAACCTGAATGGTCACCTGTTCAAACAATCAAAGTTGTTTTTTTCACCTTGCATGCAATGGATCCCAGGACAAATAACAAAACATTTTTAAATAATTAAGTAACAAAAACAATCATCCACGAATGCTGAGATAGAATCCTGCTTGGTGAATTAAAGAGGAGTAGACAGAAGTAAATTTGCGTTTGGAGCACGTTAGTGTGCATTTCTGCCCAGGATCTGTTTTTAGAAATTGGTAAATCTATGTCATGCAAACTTAATTTCCTGATATTTAGGAGTAGTTTCAGATATTTCTGACACTGCTTTGGAGAAAATTTTTAATTAAGAAGCATACAGTGAACTGAGAGACTGCAGAAATCAGTACAATGACTCATCTTCACCTGCTGTTGTTGAGGGACACCCTGCGCTAACGGGACAGTTGGGCGCACAGATGGTGCTTGCTGATTGGTCTGTAAAGTGACTCGCTGTAGTCCTGTAGGGGGCGGGCTTCCACTCTGGCCCTGGTACAGTGCTGGAGGACCATGCTGGTACTGCACTGCTGCTGGACCTCCTACTGAGGAAAAGGACAGAAGAACAGAAGGATATGTTTACGTGCTGTTTCAACTAATTTGTTGTGTTTTGACCCTTTAAAAATACATCATATGAAGACAAGAAGTAAGCAGTAGTAATACAGACAGTTAAAACACCACTGCACCTCACACTTAGACCGTCCAGAGATATGTAAGCTCTCTGTTAGGATGGTATTACTCACCATGCCCCTGTATCATGCTTGCAGAGCCAGGCGGAGGGCTCTGATTGGGCTGTCTGAAGAGGTGGTTGCTGGGATGTGTTGGCGGAGGGCTCGAGGGCTGGATTCGCAACCTGAGGCAGAAAAGACAAAGAATGAGAGGAGGAGAGAAGAAGAGAAGAGACAGATACGGCATGGATGTGATGTGATGTAACACTGTGTATTTGACAGAGATGCATTATCATACGTATGTTTCATGAACAGCATTCAAAGGAGAGTAACGGTCACGTGCACTCACCTCTGAAGCTGGTGGGTAAGATGACTGGGCTGGCTCTCTCCATGGCCTAACGACAGACCCTGCAGAAGGAGTGGATTTTAATCAGCTGAATTAAAAACAAAATGTTCTTAACTCGTTCACAACAAAAGCAATAGGCGCAAATTGAGCTCCACATAATAAATGTAAATAGCGCGACAAAACCTAATTTAATATCAGACAGAGCTGTTGACATTTTCATTTTATTTGTAATTAACAGCTTCAATTATCAGCTTAATTGTATACATATATATTTTGTTGTAGTTTTATTCGAGCCAACTCCTTAATGACATGTTTCCACTACATCACATACGTACTTGGATTTGCTGGTGGAGAATTTGTTGCTCTTGCTGGTAGAGGATGTGCTGCTGTTGTGTGTGCTCCAAGAGTCGCTCATCCTGGTGTACAGCATACTTCTTCTGGAGCTGCTCATACTCCTGATGGAAACAAAGGAAGGAATTTATAAAGAATATATCCAAGCCTTTTTTCAAATGTCCAAAATAAATCCTGCATTTATAAATAAATACTGACGGCAAGATGAGACGTGAGATCAGAGTCAACCTTAAATAAATGTAAAAAGTTAACTTCTTATTACTTATTGTATAATCCAAACACATTTACACGCAATTTCAAGTCATTCATAATGAAAATGCTTTTCAGTGGCAGATTTTTTTTGTATTAATCCAAAACCACTAACATTAAAAACACCTTATTTTATCACCATATCCCATCATCTGAATGGTGTTAAGCCTGAAGCTGCACAAAAGCAGCTCATGTTTTATTAGGTATCAGCTAAATTTGGCACAAAAAAAAAACTATAGCTTTAATAACTTAAGGTGTTGCGACTGCTCAAAACAGATCTTTTTACAGAACTCCGGTCTAAACCAGTTCTCTCCTGGGATGGAGAGATATGAAGATACCATGTGCCCCCAAGCCTTTATTTCTATCCAAAATGTTGAATTGAACAGGCTTGCCAGCTCATATGACTGGCTACAACATGTACGTTATAAGATACTTTGAGGTCACATTAACTTCCGTAGTTGTGTTTTCACAGCTTCTTCTTGGATGAACAAAGAAAACAGTCTAAGTGAAAGAAAGTGCTGTGAAGATTTCAGGTGCTCATGGGTCTTCACGCGGCTTAGGGTCAATTGTTTTGACACTCTCTCGAACCCTCATGACCTCCTTAACACTTGCTAAAGATAATCCTAGCATGTCAGTGCACGTCTATAGTGAGGCACCCGCTGAAGAGGTGATAATTTTTTTTTCCCCCTGACAAACTCCTCATACAGGAAGAAGTAACGTCAGTCCAGCGTCACTGTGGATGATGTGATGTCTGCAGACGTCAGAATGTTCCTGGTTTTTTTTGTGTGTGAAAAAACCTTAAAATATATATGCAACTGCTGCATGGTAAGAGGTTTACAATAAGTACTAAAGGAGTATCAGCCAAAGGCCAAACAATATACGCAAGAACGTGGTGTGATTCTACATGTTGTACTGAGCAGTGATTCAAGAGAGAGATTTGTTTATCATAAGATCAGTGTTTCTCAGCACAGAGGAATTTAGTCCTCATCTTATGATGGCCAGCATGCAGCACAGATTTGATATCTTTTGAAATATCCATCACAACCATGGAATATGGACTTTCTCAAGCTTTTGTACAGTAATAGAAGGCAACAATAATCAACCTCAGTTGCCAAAAGATTTCAAAAGTAATAATTAAGAAGTATCAGCTAGAGTTATTTACTAAAGCTTACTATTTGTGACTAATAATAATCTTAATATAAGTAATATACAGTAATCTTTTTTGTAAAATGACATCTATTAAATATGAATGAGCCTTTTCTACCAATATTCCATAAACTCTTTATTCCCTTGATTCATTTCTGTCAACAACACAAATGGCAAATGACGTCACAATTTAACATTTAAGAGATTTCAGTCCGAAAAATGTTGTTGCTCAGAATTTGTCAAAATGGGTTCACGAGTCAAAGAAGCTCAGAAACCCCTGGGATGGTGGGTTTTTAGCAACTTTTTTTCTTTTTACTCATTTTTATTATTTTATATAGTTAATACTAACCAAACATGTCAAAGCCACAATATGTACCTGCTTGAGTTGCTTGATGAGGCTGTTTTCTAGATGAGCCTTAAAAGCCTGGATGGTGGCGGCGCCGTCGGAGAAGCGCCTGACGGGTGAGAATCGCTCCATGGGAAGATGAAGGGTGTTAGAGTCTTTATAGCTGCATCTGACGAGAAAGGGTTGGAGGGCAGGGGGCACAGAAAGCAGACACAAACAAACATGCCAACACACACAGACACACAAAAAGACATAAAACAAACATGACATGAGACACAAGACAATATGTTAAAATTCTGTCACAGCATGTTTTTGATGGAGGGGGACAAATAAGGATGACTAACTGATAGGATGATGTTCTTTTAACAAATTCACAAAAGTAGGACATAAACAAATACCTGTTTCCATAAAAGGTCTTTTTAATGTAACATTAGACACACGCCTTATATTAGGTAACAGGCTCTGCCTATTCTTAGAACAAAAGACAAATAATCACACTTTAAAGTAAGACTACACCACCTTGTAATGGTGATTTAAGTCGGAGACAAACAATAACAGCTAGATCTGTTACACCAACACAAAAAGTATGGCTAATGAGACCAAACACAGCAACTTGAGCTCTGATGGGATGGTTCTACAAAAAAAAGTCTTGCTTGTTTACTCCGACGCAAACCTGCTCCTTCCAGGTTAGCAGGGATTAAGTCATTATAATCCCGGTTTATTGGTGATGAGGGGATTTGACCACCCTGTGTCACATTCTCCATCTCCAATACCACTATTGCTAAAAAAAAATCCCATCTTTTTAGGACGATCTACAGCATTTACCTTGCACGAGTACAGCTTTTGTGTGTGCGTCTGAAAGAGTTAGACCTGATACACTCTGCTCTCCATGTGTGGATTGTGCATGTTAGTCCACATAAAACTTGGGAGTGGTTGTGTCCCCTCACCGGGTGTGTATGTCGGGGGCCCAAACCCCCCTCTGGCGAGGGCCCTGGGGCCGCTGTGACTCTGCTGAGGATTCGCCATGCGACGTGCTTGTGAGTGCGTGCGTCGTGTGCCGCTTGGTGCGGTTCGCCAGGTACCTGGGCCGCAGGAATAGGGGTGAGGGTGGGAGACAGGAAGCATCGCTGGTCAGCTCTCTGTCCTCACTGACTGATGAGATGGGGGGAGCCCCGCTCCGTCCCACCTCCGCCAGTGGGTGTCATCAATTATATCAGTGTAGCCAATCAGGGAAAAAAACAGGTAAATTTACACCACAAATGGATGTTAAAGCTTAAGGTGATCCACAACCTCCAGGCTCCAATTTAAGGACTGGAGTGGTTGCATTTTTTTTTAATCGCTAGTTGAGCAAGCTTTAGAGTTAGCAAAGCTGTGTAAGAAAGAATTGAGAGAAGTTGGGGAAAAAAATTTGCTGAAATTAGGTAAAAATAAAGAATAAAGAAGGGTTTTGGAGATTTAAGATAGAGGAGGGCTGATTTTGGATGCAGATTGAGTTTTGAAACTCTGGCAGAAGGCACTTGCGCGATGGAACAAGAAGGAGAGATGGGATAAGCACCACAGCAGAGTGGCCACCTCCCGTGGGAAAAAGCAGAGCAGCCTGAAATCACTCGCTCCCAGCAACCCAGGACACCAGCAACACTGACTCACGTTGCTGTTTAGAAGAGG
>NC_024310.1:3069068-3070889 GCF_000523025.1 Cynoglossus semilaevis | reverse complement strand
TACCACACATCAATTTGACCTGTAGCCTAAAGCTAATACAGTTACATTCTTTCTTTCTTTCACCAACTATTCCAATTATTTAATGAGTTAATTAAATAAGTAAAATTACTTGACTTGTGCAATTGTCACAGGTTTTTTGGGCTTCCAGGAGATCACAGTTTAAGCAGCACCTTTGTCCAAAATATTCCATCACCGAAACCCATCACCATGTGTTACCTCTGAACCGCCTCCTGGTCCGGCTCTCCGTCTGATCCCTCCTCATCCACTGGGGCGACTGCAGGGATTGGGTGCTGGAAAAAGTGAACATTTGAGATATCATGATTCTACAAAGTGAAACCCAGCAAATTAAAATTACATCCTAACTCACCGGACTAGCAACCAGTGGTGAAGGCCCTCTGGGCCTCTTGAGCAGCTGAGCGTGTAGTTGTATGTTAGCCCCTCCATCGGACGCTCGTCGACCTAACGGACCCATGCCGTTGAGAAGCTGCAGGGTGGGTGGCTGTAGCAACGACTGTTCCTGTGGGATTGACATGAACAAAATGTCAGTCAAAATATAGTCGTTGAAAGCTGACATTTAGAACTAAAAGCAAGTCTTAATACTGTGAGTCCAACTACTGCACCTTGTATTCCAGTTGCTGTGTGGGCTGCAGGCTCTGTGTTGGCATGAGTGTATGCATTTGGCCCATTGTGGGCACCAAGGGTGGGAACGGGGGCTGGGGCACTACACCACGGGGGAAACCTGGTGGTAGTTTCTGCAGGTCCTCCTGCATCTCTGTCCTGTGGTGAGTTGAGACAAAATTGAAAGGTGGTGGAGTCAAAAAAACTGCCTTTCATCAACTTCTGATAAATAAACATTACATCATAAGGGACATTATTCTAACATGTCAAGCTGCAGCTGGTACCTTTGGTCTGGTACACCCACAGTGTGCCGCCTCATTGAGAGGTAGCGAGCCATGGCCTCAGGAGATGGTTCCTCTCCTTCATCACTGTCCAGTGTCATGCTGCCATCCGGCTGAAAATGTGAAAATATAAAATTATTATTATTATTATTTTTTATTTCTGGGAAAATTTGTTTCAGACGTTAATGCCTCAGTGCAAGTTTAAATCCAATCCATCTCTGTTTCCTCATACACTCTCTCACAGTCCAAAACAAGAGTGGAATTAACTGCAAAATTGTCATATGGACTGTATCAGCAGTTTGTCCCAGCTTCCCCACTGTAATTCACTTTGTTCGTGAGATTTTACAGTACACACCTCTCTTCTATTGCAATCCCTGCTGCAATGCAGTACTGATACTTTATTTTATTCCACGAGCCTTTTGTGATTCAGCTTGAAGCCTCTGGTTGTGTTTTGAACATGTGTGTGTGTGTGTGTGTCTCCTATCATCAGTCTAAAAGCCGTAGTAAAAGTTCACACCAACAGACTATTATGGCTGGGTGGCACAGATTCATGTGCCAGGTGGCCATGGTGACTTAGTAAGTCAGTTATTAAGGTATCACCAGTCTGGCTAAACCGTTTTTCCAATGCTATCAGAAAAATTCATTAGCTGACCACATTTTGGTTCAAGTAGGTGAATAATTCACTCACCTCAACAATCTGGTTCTCTGGATTGATGAGCTGGACATGAGGAACGGTCATGCTAACTGGATTACCCTGTGGATCTGTCTGCTGGGCAGGAAGATAAGAAAAAAAAAACAGTAGGTCAGACACACACACACAAAAGGTTATCACAAGAAGTGTTCTGACTTTAACATTAGCTTGGATGGGTTGGAATGGTGACTAGATCACACCAAATCAAATGACCACAGCTTTCACTAAAGA
>NC_024310.1:3064513-3069038 GCF_000523025.1 Cynoglossus semilaevis | reverse complement strand
ACAAGGTTGGTTCAAACACATGAGTCATCTGGAGACCATTGAGGTTGTACCGAGAGTGCTGTGACCTAATCTTACTTTAATTGCATCATATATTATTCATTTGATTATAGTCAATGACTCACCTGTACAGCATTAAGGGGATAACTAATGGAACGTGGTGTGGGCTGAGCCACTCGCAGAGTCTTGTGTTTCTTGAGACGGTCAGCCAGCAGACTGTAGATGGCACTGTAGTGATCGTATGCATCTGTTTGTAGAGACTGCAGTGAAGGAAAAAAGGAGAAGAGTTGTCAGAGTTGACAGAAAAGATAAGGCTGCAATTGTTTATTAGAGAGTAATAAAATGTTTTTTGTCCAACCTGAATTGTGGATTCTCTGTCTAGGCCCATCTCAGACATGGCCAACAGCACCTGATCGTTGATGAGCTCTGTTTCTCTCTCTGTCTTCACTTGTACACACTCTGCTATCAACTGTGAAAGGACAGAAAAGGCTTAAAGGTTTAATATTTTTTTCCATGATCACAACATATGAGGAAATACAAAAACAGTGAATTGTGGGACCGTGTAAAAAAGTCTTTGTGAAATAAATTCATGCGTATAATGTGAAGACGTTACCCTATCGAAGTCTGGGTCAGGGTCTCCTTGTCTCATCCACTTGTTCTTACAGATCTGCTCCATAGTCAACCTTCGACTGGGCTCCAGCACCAACATGTGTCTGATCAAGTACTCACAGTCTGCAGCATTAGAAAGAAATGTGTTCTCATTTAATGTTCCCACATTTTCACAGGAAATAGAATAAAAGGTGTTTTTGAGGCATTCTGACTCCAAAGGGGATTTGGTCAAATCTTCTCTGAACAATTTTGAGCCAATTATGGTTTGCCCTCTTTTTTTTAATATGGACTCTTCTTTTCTGATCTTGTTCAGTTATCAAACAACTCTTTAATCTGATAATTTGAGGAAGAATAGAGGTTGGTTTAACTTCTTAACAGCAAAACTGTTTGTAACCTACAACAAACGCACCTGTTGACATGAAGAAAGGAATACGGAATTTGCCGCTGAGGACACGAGCCCGCAAATTTTGTAGCGTGCTGCCATCAAAAGGCAGGGCGCCACACACCAACACATACAACACCACACCTAAGCTCTGTTAGAAAGAGAGAGAAAACAATGAATTGATAATATATTCCAGTTTGTATATTCAGCTATGTTTTAATATATTCAAGATTTTACGGTACTGAAAAAAAATGGGCTCAAATTCAGACTACCCACCCATATATCTACTTTGGGACCATCGTACTCCTTCCCCTCAAAAAGCTCTGGTGCAGCATATGGCGGACTGCCGCACCATGTCTTCAATAGCTGGCCTCGGGAAAACAGGTTACTGAAGCCAAAATCTGAGGGTGAGAGAGAAACATTTTTTTTCTTTCTCTTTTTAGCATCAACAAAAAACAAACAACTAAATTCTAGGAAACAAATAACACAAACCTGCAATTTTGATGTTGAGATTATGATCCAGGAGCAGGTTTTCAGCCTTCAGGTCTCGATGGACAATGTTGCGGCAGTGACAGAAGTGGACCGCTGCAACAATCTGTTTGAACTTTTTTCTGGCATCCTTTTCTGCCATACGTCCGTGAGCCACCAGGTGGTCTAAACAGATGGAGACGCACACACACGGATTGCATAGGTCAGCTGTTCTTGAGGTGTAACCTTCTGCTTATCACTTCATTTTAATACATCATTGCTTAAATGAAGCCTTTACTGCATAAGGTTTAGCATAACAAAAGAATGGAGCGCCACCACTTGAATTAGTAAATCAATTTCAAAGGGATAAAACTATGGCAAAAATGCATTAAAACATGCCAGGTCATTTTAAATGTGAGAGAATGAGAAAAAAAACAAAACACTGATACTTCCACCAGGCTTCACATAACCCACTGACTCACAGCACGTGTGAGTCTGTGTGAATCTGGTGTGTGAGAAAGACACTTCACCCACGAGAGAGAAGGTGGTGGACAAAGAGATTATAGGAAAGAAAAGATGTTCAGCGAACACCAACAGCCTTTAAAAAGAGAGTTATCCTCAATAATAGCAGTGGAAAAACTAAGTTTGTTGATATTTATGGTTGAGTGATATTTAATCAGCAGCACTGAGGTGCAAGCTGCTAAATGAATGCAGGGTAAACTCTCCAGCGATAACAGCAGATCATTCCCATCGCCCACCACCATCCTTCACAGCAGCTGATGCCAACAGCAGTAGCACATGAACACTGATGTAACTGACGATTAGTAACACCCATGTCAAAAGGTGCATTTACGCCATAGGAGCTCGTAGAGGCTGACAGTGCCGTCAGTAACGAGGACAGAAGGTGTGTTTTAACTTGGGATGCAATTTTCTCATGTCTAATACTGGTACTGCAACCTGGAGTGTCTACAGATATTTGTATCTACTGGAAATATCTTATTCTCTCTTTAATTCCTAACCACATATGTACTTTGGATTAGGTAAACGGTGCTTAACATTAAGGCAGTGCAATGAATTAAATTAGTATTTCTATTGCAATAAAAATTGAATTGACAAGAATATCTGATTATTATAAAACCACAAAACAATCTGCAAGTATACTCTTATACTGTGTTGCATTCCGAATAATATGTGGAGCTTACGCCTAAACTCCTCTATTTACTGGAATGAAATATTTGGGTAAACACCAAGTCATTAACTAGAAGTAATTTGGAAGTTCCCTTAACTATGTTTACACAGCCTTTCAATATGTCCGAAAGGCCGGTGGTTGACTGCACAGAAAAACAAACACAACACAACAGCAAACAGAGCATCTCCACTATGGAAACAGAGGGAAACTCCTTACCAAATATCTCTCCACCACTGGCGTATTCTGTGACCAAGTAGATCATCCGCTCTGTCTCCATCACCTGAGTACAAAAAAAAAAAAAACAGCTTACCATGGAACATCCAGTGATGGGTGGTTCACCTGTTATGTAACGGAATGAGTAAGCACTGTTTGGAATAAAAATTAGATCTGAACAGAGCACAAACTGCCAGGCTGAGGTTCAGCTCATGTATATGATGGAAATGATAACATTTTTATGTTTTCTATTTACCTCTTATTGTTAACATTTTTTTTTAAATTGGTGCAAGCAAACTCATGTGGATTAAAACCCTGGGAGCTGCTTCAGAGGATTTAATAAATGTTTGGTGAGAATGAAAGCTTAACACTGGCTCAGGTTTGGACCACATTCAGCATAATTCCGGTCAAAAAGACGGAAAGCACAATTACAGAAAAACTTACAATACAATAAAAGGGGAAAGGAGAAGTGAAATTGAACACTCTCGTTTACGAAAACTAGTATCGTTTTACACATCAGCCTAAAATCCCTAAAATCAAAGAGGGAGTCAAGACACGGGTGTACGATCCTTGTACAGGGTTGGCTTTTTTGTGTGTGTGTGTGTACCTGGTAGAGGCGTATGATGTGGGGGTGCTTCAGTAACTTCATGATTTCCACTTCTCTGTAGATCTTTTTTAGGTTCTCATCATCCAGCTGAGTCTTATCCACTATTTTTATAGCCACCTGGAGACAAAGACAAGAAAGGATTGAAGAAGCGATCACAATGAATTATGAGAGCGTGTAAAGTGGTGAAGAGAATGTAAAGTAATAGTGGTGGTGGTGCTGCTGGTGGTGGTGGGCATATACAGAAACCAAGGGAGAGCATAAAAATAATTTATCTTTAAACTTGTTAAGTGTTTACAAGCACTTGAGTCATTAAATACAAGCAATACATCCATGTTAATGGTCCTTAGGTGACACCTCAACTACAGGCGGTGAATCAAGGGCAAGAGCCCAGCACCAGCGCAATGTATATTGATGTGAGAACACAATGAGAGATGAAAATAATAAAAAAAGAAGCTCAATCATGCTTTTTGTGCTGCCCTGCAAGGTACATTCTGAAGTGACTTATATAACAAAAATATACCCAATGCCATATAAGGCCACCAGGGGGCACACTTGACAACTGAACACTGCCAAAAGCACTGGTAAAAAAAAAATTACAACCATAAAGACTTCCTTAATGGCATTAAAACGTTAAACCCTTTGCGCAAAAAAAAAAAAAAAAAAACTAAACTGAAGATTATAAACGATGCAGCAGTAAAGAAACTAACAAACCAAATGGAACTGGTGATTTGGTGAGTTTCATGACAGACCAGCAGAAGAGGAGACTGCACTTCTTCCTCCAGAGTTGGATTTTTTTTTTTTTTTTAGTAGTGACACCGAGGATGAATGGATTCAGTTATGCACAACTTGTTAGCCTGTTACATTACTATACTCAGCCCATGTTCTTAAAGCTGTTGTGTAGAAGTAAAGTCTTTACAGATTGAATGTTTGTTCCTGGATTCTTGTGAAATAAACTTACAGACTGGTGTGACATAAATTTTTCCCCCTTTATAAGGTGACTAAAACTGACAAATAATCCAAGCAAATACAGTATTTAAATTTACAAAAGCAACAAAAACCA
>NC_024310.1:3058168-3064477 GCF_000523025.1 Cynoglossus semilaevis | reverse complement strand
CTTTTTAGGATAAACAGCCAGACTGTGTTACCAGACTACAAGCTTTCCATGCATTCCTTCATGTTTGTGTAAACTGACCTACACTGTGACCTGTGACTGTGAGAGAGAATCTTACGTAATACTTCATTCCACGACAAAGGCACCGGCAGTGTGGATGACGATGAAGGGTGACAGAAGCTTTACTGTTCCACTTAGGCACGTACAGACGACTTTAATGGCCTAATCAAGCAAAGCTAATGGGACGGGCCCAAAACAAAGCTGCAGCCAAAAATAGTTGTGACCTGAGCTGAGCCAGTCAGTGTGTATGATAAAAAATGAAAAGCATGTGTCCTATATTGGTACACACACCAGCTCCACTCCAAGAACTCCTTTTCCTGACAGCATACACAATGATGAGACCATTTTAAGTCAAGTAAGGTCAACTTCCTGTTAAAGACAGGAAGGGAAAGTAAAGCTTAGCTGAGAGAGGGAGCACAAAGAAAGTAACACTCATACCGCTTACTATTGTTATATGATTCATTTTTCTTGAGGTTAATGTTTGAAAGGAAATTCAAATAAAAAGTACTTTTAGTATTGTTTTGGATCATTATGCAAACAGTAAATTAGAAACATGATGCAGATGTTGAAATAAAAACAATAAACAGATATAAAACACCATACAAATCTAATTAAAACAAACTAAAGTTACATCAAGAAGCAGCTAAAACACCAAGCAGAAAAGATGAATTTAAGCTACAATAGTGTTCCAGTGTATGGGCAGCTCGAACCTGATAGTGTAGGTCTTTCCGTAGTTATACATTCAGCTGAATCTATGTATGTCCCCATCAGTGATATTAATTCTAATGTAAGAAAATCTCACTTTGTTTTTACAGCATGTAAAGCTGTTACAAGTTTGGGCTAGGGACAAAAAAAAGCACTTGCTACCAACACTATTACCTAGATTTGTGTTTGCAGAACATAGTGGTTGAGGGTTCCCTTTCCCTTTCGTTCACAGGCACACGGGCAACATTAACAAGAAGCGGCAGAGGAGGAGTGGGAGCAGAAAATCAGCAGTCTGTGACCTAGACAGACTCTAAGCAGTGTGAGAAATAAAAGCCCTCACCTTCACAACACAGCAAAACAACACAGTGTGCAATTTAAACAATCAAAACACAAACACTATTTTTGCTCATTGAGAATGTGTGGAGACAAAAAAAGCAGCAATGGTCATACAGCCTGTCTGCTATTGTAAGGAAATTATACTGTACATTCCTTTTCCCCACTTCTTTTGTTTGCACAATAGCAGCATTCCTCTTTTATTTGTGTTTATATAATAATAATAAAAAAAGTGAAATCAACGAGTTCAAGAGGCTTATGCATTTGAGTGTCCTTAAACTGCACTGCCAGGGGCCTGGCTTGAACCACAATTTGCATATCTGCAGAGACTTACCCAGAGACAGACCTCATCCCACCTCTGACTGCACTGTGCAGAGCTTTTTAGGTCACAATGACATAAAACCAACACATGACAGCTGAAACGCTGCTGAAATAATCAGTTAGCTATTACGAAAGACTATATGAGTTATTTTGAAATTATCCATTTGTTTTTTTTTTAATCTTTGGTCAGGCACCAAAGGGTTCTGCTTAAATGCCACTGGTTTCCCCTGCATATGATCAGTATCTACCTAACCAAAGCGCAGTGTTGGAGTCTCATTTTGGTGCCTATGCAGCAACCACTGAGGTTGGGCTGTCAGGCACAGCATCTGTCCTGCTGCAGCCTGTTCCACACAAACACCCACATATAATGCGCACACATTTTAAATTTAACAACTGCAGAACTGCTACGTAACATATTGGCATTAAGACATATTTTCTTAGCTTTGATTACAGATGTATTAAGTATTATGATTTCAGGATAACTCCGTGGACGCATATGAGCTAACAACAAGGTGTCATCACGTCAGATCAATTTTGTCCACTTCAAGTTGTCAGAGATATTGCCTAGGTGAACTGCACAATATTTCTCTCAAACAAAACATTTGTGTTCGAATGACCTCAATTGTTTTATACACCTGTCCTAAAGTACACATTTGTTGTTGATATAACGACACATTTCATCAAGAAGGAAACAGGACATCATACCAGTGAATCATCTCCAGCTTTTTGTGATGTGTGCTAGCATGTCTCACCATGATGTTACCCCAAAATTGACAAAGAAGCTACAAAAAAAGAGAAGGTCTGTCACATCTTTTTGAAGATGTTATACAACCTCTCAAGGCAGTATCAAAAAAATACTTCAGGAAGAACTCAAATATGAATGAATTCAAAAGTCACTTGAACACAGTTTGTGTGCAAGTGACTCAACTGTGTCAGAACTGAGAGAACAACAGCGGACATGTTAAAAATTTGGGGAAAAACGCGGGCATCACACATTCATTGCAACAAAGCTTTTCTTTTCCTCCACACTTAACTGAAGCAATACAGCTTGAAACCAAAGAATTAGAAAATTCCATATACACAACTATGTGAGTACACACTTAAAACACAATTCTGTAAGTTGGTACAAAATGCAATATTTATTAGCCAGATAAAATAAAAATACATATAAGCATCAAGAAGTAATGATGACTCACTTGCAATGAGCCTAACAATGTTTGTGGTTTGCAATGTTGCTCTTTGCTTTTACTTTCGTCTTTCTTTCGTGCCAGATTGCGGCACTTCTGAAATAAGTTAAGTAGGTTGCGACCGTGGATATATCAGGATATAGTCTCGGGGAAAAAACCAATAGGAATAACAAAGTCTTCTTTATATGGTTATATAAGTTATTATATGGATACAAGATCACACTTGAAATAAGTAATGAATGAAAATTATGTCAGTAGTACATTCAAATATATGCAAATATATATGGAAAGGTAATTTACCAAACTACAGAAAACAGTTTATAATGCAACCTTTAGGGACAAATAAGAACTTTACAGGAGTTGTTTTTAAATATTAGAATAATAATGACAGTGGCGATCAGACTGTACTAAACTTTACTGAATAAGCTCAACTTGCAAAAAACAAAACAGGTCACCTTAGTGACTCATCTGTAAAGGTAAAGGGAGCGTTTTACTCAATGCAGTACCAATGCAGTAATATGATTTACATTAGCAGAGCAACCACCATCTTCACAGAGGAATCAATTCAACATGAAAGACAAGTCAAGGACCATCCTGTCTGGAATGTCGGGAAAGTAAAACTGAGCTCATAATATCAATCCTGTTTCTGTGGAACCCAGTCAGTAAAACAGACCTGATGTTACAGGCTTTTTTCATAACTGATAACACCAAGCCATTTCCATTCAGATCCAGCAGTTTAGGTCTGGAACTATTACCATCTCTATAGGAATCGGCAGGACTGCAGGAACAACCTTTCCTTTTTTGCCAGATCTGCAAATCATCACTGTGGTGCATCACTATAGGTGCACTGCAAAGTAATATTGGCGAGGGTTAGAATACCCTGCACCATGTCTTTCCACAAATTGGACTGTGATCATCAACTTCTGTGAACTAATGGATGCAAATGTATAACATTGTGAAATCAGTGGGCAGCATTTATCTGTGACAAATGACCATGTGTGTGGTTCTGAGAAACAAAGACGGGATGAAAGCGTGTTAGATTTTTGCAGAAGGGTGTGAGAGTGTGACTAAGAGACTTGATTGAAAATGTCACAAAGAACATTATCAGAACTGTTTCCTAACACTTTACACACAGTCTGCCTTCTTCCTTAGGACACGCAGATTTTTAAAGTTTTTTAAGCACTCACAGACGCATTATGCTGTGCTTCGTTAATGGAATGCCATTGCTTAATTAACAACCAATGTATGGTTGACGAATATTAAGAGATAAACATTTGCTCAATATTTAACAGAATGCAGCGTTTCCACTAGTTTTTTTTAATGGTAGCAGGTAATCCAAGCACCATACCCCTAAGATTTGTGACTTTAAAAGTTTGCCATTTGTTTGCAAGTATAGAGCAACACAGACGATACTTAAGATAAAGTAATGGCAGAAGGAACACATTTCCAACTATATGTATGTGATTTAGTAGTCATTCACCTATGTACGTGAACTCACTACTGTCGGTTTCATTTTGGAAATAGCCTGACATTGCAATTAGGCTATGCTCATTATATAAACCAGATGCACGTCATTATGATTATGTCTATAATCCATTGACACGTGTTCTATTGCACTTCCATCCATTTTGTTTGCCACAGACTGTACATTGACCAAGAAAATGCACCCTGTATTTAGGCTACAGTAACAGTAACACGTAGACTTAATTTGCATCCTACCCAATTCTGAAGCACTCGGCACTATTTAAGTAACAGCTGTGCTGACACTCCTTAAGGACATAACAGAAACCCTGGAAAGCTATAACGATGTGTGGGCAAATTAATAACAAGCTATAAAGTCATTCTGAGAAAGGAAAATCTATTTCTTCTTTATTATCAATGAACATTTACATATCACTTTATTTGTAGAGGTCATCCAAGGTCAAAGATTATACTGAGAAGTGACAGTGGTCATTTTTCCAATTTTATAGCAACACAATTAGAATCTAAAACACTATCAAAATCAGATACCTGTAAATAGTTTTAATGTTAAAGTGGAACTCATGCTTGACCTGCCTTATTAAATTATATTTATTACATTATTAAATTTGATTACCAAGACATTTACTACATTAACAGAGGTTTTCTAACCCACATCAACAAGGATTTGGTTTTATATTATCTTATGACAGATTTCAACAATGCTTGATAAACTAAATTATTTTTATTTTTAAAGACTGCTTACATTATAAAACAAAACTATGTATCACAACGTCCATGTTTGTGATCCTTAACCTCACAATGCAGCCACTTTGAGTTTTCAGCTTTCTATTGACCTTACAGGTCAGAAAGGTTTGATTAAATTTGAAGTTGGTGCTTTTGCAAGTGTCCACAACCTCTTACCCAGTGCTCTAGATTCTGATCAAAAGAGCATGCGTACTGGTGGTGGACAGTTGCATGTTCCTCTGGCTTTTTTAAATGTAGCTCACATGGAGGCTGCAAATATCTGCCAGCTTGTGTGCAGTGGGTTTACAGTTGAGATACAAAAACAGTAATGGAACCTGGGTTTTGTTAAAAATATTCATTATACTTAAGCTATGATCAGACTAAACAGTTTATGGATAAAACTATAAAATCAACACTACTAACAAAGAGATTAAATGTGACCCAACTATGCGAACACAGTGCAAGAAAAACATCTTCTGTTTTGACTTTCATTTCACTTGACCTTTGTTTGTAGGTGCTGATGAACTTTCAGTTTTACAGGTACAGAGCAAATGTTATGTGCACCTATGGCTCACCTATGTGTGTGTGTTTGTCTGTCTCAGTTTCCTACAACACACAGTGTATAGATACAGTATAAGCAAAATACAGGGTTAAACAGCCAGTGTGTAATGATTAAATACACTTTAAATAAATTGCCTGTTTAAGGGTAAACAAACAGCACTTGTGTCATAACAGGACTGAAGTTTTTCAGAGCCTGAAAAGCTACCGGTACATGGTATAAATAACCAGCTCCTCTTTGTATGACTGCACTGCAGGGTATCACCCAGCTCCGTCTCACAACTGAGAGAATTGTTCTTCTTAGTATTCAGCACTTACCATTGGATTGTTCTAACACCTATTTATCGCATCTGATAACTGATCATATGGGTAGAAATAATTTCTGCAAGTTCATGAAGGCACTCATGGTTCCTAGCAAACCTCAAACATTGAAACCCTGCACCAGGTGATAATCATGTGCTGACAGGCCAGAAGTAGACCACCATCACTGACAACAAGGAATCTCTTTCATTCAATTATTTTAAGTAGATATGCAATGCTGTGGTCCTCAGCCTGTTTCTCACAGTCAGACGGAAAAAGCGTGAATAAATATTTACAACCGCCTCAATTCTTTACTAAGGAAGCTCCGTTTCACATGGATGTCATTAGGTGGATCCTAACAAAATCAATGGATATTTGTCAGGTAAAACATAAATTAACAATTATTCTCAGAAAGCCATTTTATATACTCTGAGTGGCACCAAGAAATATGACATTTGTTGAGGTAAATATGTGGAGTGTATTGGTATCCAAAACTGCATTCATGGACATAATTGTAGAGCGACATAACAGTTTAAGACTTTATTCCAAGGTCACCCTGCATATTTTGTGACAGGTGACAGAGACTGAATAAGCGTACACGATGCAATACAATACATCAAAAGTGAAAGATTTAGCTGGATGT
>NC_024310.1:3056296-3058128 GCF_000523025.1 Cynoglossus semilaevis | reverse complement strand
TAAATACCTACAGAATTTCAATAACACAATAAGGCCAAAAGAAATTCAAGCATTAAAGATTGCAAACCATCCACAACATACCAACAGCATAAAAGATGTCTATAGACCATGTAGTCTGACCTTAGACTTAGTTCAAAGGCAAGCAGATAAGAAGCAAACTTCTGTTCACCACAACAGCCCTGATTCTAAATATCATTACCATCTCCCAGAGTCTTACTTTTATCGTCAAATCAAAATGGTAGAATTTGTCATGACAATGCTCAGGCATCAGATGGGACACCCCCATGAGTGATTTGTCACTCTGTTTTGTTTTTTTATGCTGACAACATGCAAGCAAAATCTAATCCCTCCAAATACCAAAAACACTGTAATTACCACTTTCAATGCCTGAGAAAAACAGAACAATCACAGTTACACATTCAACATAGAGCTGACTCGTTCAACACCTCAACACAATACATCCACTCATTATGAATATAAATTGTCTATACTAGTGGCAAAAGTGACATACAGTGTGCTGCAAAATTATGTCTAATTAACAAAATTCTATATTTCTACACAATACTTTAAGTCTGAATGACTGACCACGTCTGTACACAATACTTTAAGTCTGAATGACTGTCAATTCGGCGTTTGGCCTAGAAATTTAGCCGAGACCTATAGACAAAATGAAAAGTGAAGTAAAGTTGTATTTTGCCAAAATATATCATCAAAAAATAAACATTCGTGCTAGCTCCAGGGTCGAAGTTTACAAGTCTGCCTTAATTGCCTTGAGGTACTTTTGTAAGTTCATGCTAACCTTATATACACTAACTTTAAATGTTTTTGTTCATGTGCGGTTTTTAAGACTACAAACTACAAACTACAAACAAGTACTTGCCCCGCTGAACGCCTGTAAAGCCACTGTCTTTAACTAAATAGCTAATTAGCATCGAAGCTAGGCTAGTTGCTTCAGTTGGAACGTTCTGTCTCCCCCTTTTTCATCTTCGTCAATACCCTTCTCTCCGTCCTCTGCCACACGTTAACCCCAGGTCTATATGATGGTCCGTTAAAACGACTAAAAGGTTAAATGAATGTGGTGTATGCAAAATTTTGACGTTAAAAGCCTTTCTCTCCAACAGCCGGAGGTGATGCCCCGTGTCGAACGTATCCCCCCTCCTACAACCGAGGAGCGGTGTCACCAAAGCGAGCTGGCCGTTGTCTCCCTAGTGCCTGAAAGGCCCCAGCGTCATCTCGAGTAAATGGTGGAATAAGCTCAAAATAACACAATGACAGCTTCTATTTATTTACCTTCAATGCTTGTGTATCTGTCGACTTACCTTTGCTTTGGTAATGATGTGCGTGGCTAGTTTAACAACCGCGAAATTCCCCTTGCCGATGGTCCGCTCAATTTCATAGTGGCCCACTCGGGCTGGGGGGGGCCTGGTGGCCGAAGAGTGCCCAGGATTGGTGATGCACCCAGTGGTCGTGCCGGTGCGACTGGAGTGGCTAATCCCGGAGGATGGCTGGGCTCGGTTCTGGGAGCCTATTACTGCGTGGGTCGGTCGGGCAGGGTGCGTAATCCCGGCCGCAGTGGACCCAGCAGCACCTCCGCTTGACACGGCCGCCATCTTCTCGCCTCTCTGCGGGAACAACAAGCAGCCTTGCGCAGCGCGCATCTCGGACACGCCCCCGCCCTGCGTCATATGACGTGAAAGCTCCTCCGCAGCGCCCTCTCTAGGATGTAACCATGGGAACGATCGGCGTAACAAATGACTTCATCCACTGAAACGTGTAGTGGTTGCCTAGACGACAGCGAAGTGCGCATTATCATTCCGGTTCCCATGATTCAG
>NC_024310.1:3046431-3056271 GCF_000523025.1 Cynoglossus semilaevis | reverse complement strand
GATGAGGCCTTAAAGAGAAACGGTACCTCATGTTAAATAGTTCATAACCCCTCTGCTGCAGTATACCTACTGCTTTTACTTGTTTGTATACCATAGGCGTGAGTATGTGTGTGTGTAGAAAATAAGAAAAAAAATATATAAATATATATACACACAGACATATATAAAATGAGAGAGAGAGAGAGAGCTTCATTAACTTCATTAACATTAACTTCCTTTCTATAAAATTCTATTTCATTCTGTTTGGTGTGGCGCTTCATCCATTACGAGTATGTAGACAGCACCACTCCATGTTAAAAAAGTGTTCCTGCACCCTGTACGTCTAAACCGGGATTGATTATTTACTGAGCACTGTAATCTGCTAACATGCCAGATTTAAAATCTGCTAAAGATCTCACTTGCTCACTTGTCCTGGGTAAAAAAAACAAACAAACAATCAACTAAAAGTGTTTTGTTTATGTGAGTAAGTATGGTTTATTTTAAATATAATATGACTGACATAATCTTCATCAGCATAATCCTCAGGTCTGAAGGTACTTGGTTTCACAAACACATTGAAGTGCGTTTAATCAACTAATTAATTTACTCAGTTTAATTTGGTACCATTTAGTACTGAAATCACTGATCACTGATATTTTGTTGGCCTGCTAGAGGACAGCCACGTGATGCCACAACGTCACTTTTATTTTGTTTACAGTCTGGACGTAGTTGCTGTGTTTGTCGCTGGGGGGCGACGTCGGCATAGCTTTACTTACATTGTAAACACTGCGGGAGAAAACCTTCCTGTACAATGTTTTAACAGTCGCTCGCTAGGTGGACTGAGTTAAAATAAAACTTGGATCCGTTTTGATCGCATAATCCGGGAAACTGGAACTAAACCCGGGTCTGAGGACGGGGAGCTGCACTAACCCAGCATCCATCGCAACAATGCTAACGTTGCCATCGTTAGTCATGTCCATACCAGGATTTGGGGTTTTGTAAAGGAGCTGGGTGTCGCTGTCATCTTACGGTCCTGAAACTTAACACTTGATTTGACTGATGCAAATGTCAATAGGAAGAGAGACAAGCCTTTATTTGACAGAAAACACCCTGCTGGCGCATTAGCTGGTCGGCTAACATCTGCTGTTATTGTTTCCCAGCAGTGGAAGTGACGCTTAGAAGATTTCATTGCTGTTGCCTCACGGGGTGGAGTTTTTATTAGTTTTTGCCACTCATGCTGGACTAGGTCTAAGTATATCGTGTGCCACTTCGAGAAAACGGTTCGAGACAACAAAATGTTTTTCAGGAGCTGCTGGAAATCTCGTCATAAAAACAAACATGGACCTGTCAGTTCTTGGATCCGACCCGGATTGGCTGCTGTCCTCTGCTTTTACGTGACCCAGTTAGCCTACAGCAGCGGGGCTGTGGTGGAGACAAAAAATGTGATCCAGAAAGAAGCAGAGTTTGATGTGACCTACAATGACACGGTTACCAGTGAAAATCAGACCATTTATGCTTTTAATCACACTATCTCCAGGAATATGGTGAGTTCAACGTGTTCAGAATACCGTTCTCATTTACTCATATAACCTGTTACGTTGTTTTCATGTCTTGGTTTCAGACGGATGGAGTTCGCGTGTCCGTGGATGTGCTGTGGCAGGGTTCGGAGAGTCCTACTCTGTTTGTGATACGACAGAAACAAGCTGTGCTGTCTTTCCAAGTCCCTCTGATCCTCAGAGGATTGTGAGTCTCAAAACTTAAATCATACATTCTTCATATAAACCGATTATTCATAACACTGTGCCTGGTGGTTGAACTACTAATTTTAATTATGTCTGTTAGCTGTAATTGTAGAAGATAAACTCAAACCCTCAAAGTATAGTAATACAGTGCAGTGATTAACCCCTGTATGTATTAGGTTATCTACAAAGATCACCAAAGAAAGCAGGATAATTTCATTATCTTTGTATGCCGTCTTTCATCTCAGTGTCTAAAGTGAAAACAGTGAGTTTTAATATACTTATCATTCTTAGTGTCCCGATTGATTCTATTTCTGTAAACCTCTGGGAAGTTTGTGTGGTTTGCATTGAGGCTGTACATATCACAACCTACCTTAATCAGGTAGGATTGTATAACAGGTTAGAGGTTCAGATGTTTATTAGTCATTAGCCAACTGACAATCAGTGATCTGTCATCCAATCTATGTCTCCAGCCATCTTGAGAGACGCCTTGTAGTTGTGTAACATTGGAATGGCCTCATGATACAGTATACAGCACACATGTATCTGGAAATTGAACTTTGGACTCTTACTTCCATTTCTTATTCTAAGATGTCAAGTAGTAGTTTACATTTTGTGTTGTTCATTAGTATTGTTTGTGGAAAATTTTGGAACTGTTGTTTCTCCCTGAGAAATATCAAAATGTCTTAGCCTATAATCTCTTTTTGATACTCCCTCTTTAAATGTTTTATATGGTTTTTTTTTCTCATCCCTCTCTTTCTCTCTCACCATCTTTTTTACCATCAGGTACCAGAGGAAGTACCCTTACACTCATGTGGGCCGAACACTGTGTCAGCCACCGACTCGGGCGCTCTCGGAAACCCAGTTTTTTTTTATGGACGTATCTACTCTGTCTAGTCAGGGTACAAACTACCAGCTTAGGGTTAGCCGAGTTGAAAGCTTCACCCTTGAGTAAGTGATATTTGACGTAATCACATGAACAGTCCACAGATTAGATTTTGTAATGATCAATGAATGACCTACTGCTGTTAATTTTAATCACAGGACAGACAAAAAATTCAGCTTCACTGCATCACCCTCCCAACCCCAGGTAATATACAACGACTTTGTTTGTTTGCATTTATTTGTGTGTTGACTATGGAACAAGATGTCTTAGAAACAGGCAGCAACATAAGACAGGTTGGGTATTACTGATTTTTTTTTTTTTTTTGCAAAGAAAGGAAGTTGGTGGGTTTCCGTTTTACATTGTTTGGGAAAAAGTCACATAATTCCTCACACTTCTCCCTTTCTCTTCTCTTTTTCATCTGCCCTTAAATAGTACTTCAAGTATGTGTTTCCAGAAGGTGTGGATACTGTGATAGTCAAGGTCAACTCTAACATGACTTTCCCTTGCTCTGTGATGTCCATCCAGGATATCCAGGTACTTCATTCCACCCTCTTGTTTTCTTTAAGGACACTTCTGCTGTCCTCAAGTGGACCCAAGATGATTGTATAATTCCTGCACTGACCCTCTTTGACCACCTGGGGGAATCATTGTGCTGACTGTGATTTTCGTTTTCGCTTGACTTTTTGTCTTAAACACATCTTCTCAGTGCCCTGTCTATGACCTTGACAACAATGTGGCCTTTACTGGGATGTACCAAACTATGACCAAAAAAGGTGCCATCACTGTGCAGGTACTCATTCTTACACTAGCATTAACACATCCTGTCAACACATGTCAACATGTCAATTTCTTACATGATGTGTCTTCATTTCTTTTTCCAGAGAAAAGAATTTCCTAGCAACAGTTTCTATGTGGTAGTGGTAGTAAAAACAGAGGATGAAGCATGTGGCGGTCCACTCCGTTTTTACCCTCTGCAGCCCGATGAGCTGATTGATGCCGGGAACCGCAGCAAGATCCTGGATGTGGTGGTTTCCCCGGCCATCAGCTGTGAGTAACACATACACAGTTGTGCACTGTTCACTACGTTTACCTTGAAGTAAATTAAATGTTTGTGAAAATGTGTTTATCCTGATATAATAATATACATAATATGCATATATATAATATACAGTATGTATCCACCCTGACTCGTTAAGGGATCAGGCGAAGCTTAAGAATGATTTTCTATTTGTACAACTTCACATGTAACCCCTGTATTTACCTGTATAATCTTATGGATTAATTTAGACATGTCATTCTCTGCACTTCACAGTTCAAGTGTATGCGATGGGAATGTTGTTCTGTCTTGGAATCTTCCTTTCCTTCTACCTAATCACTTTACTGGTGGCCTGCGTGGAGAATAAGCGGTAAGAATTCAAAATTAATCACTACATGGAAGTTGTCTTTACGTAAAAGGGAAGAAAAAAATGTTGCTGATGTAATCTCAATTGTCATTTTCTGCTTGGTATTATGAATATATTTCACAAGCTAGCAGTAAAAATACCACAAACGCTGATTTGCTACAGGAACTTCCGCAGCTGGTTCAGTGAAACTTAGGTGGAGCCTTATTTCTCATTTCAGTTCAGATTGTTCACTCTGGAGATATTCACTGCACTGTATGGCAGGCATTTAAACTAAATTTGCTACTAGAGCTCCCTCTGCTGACAATAGTTGTCAGACCCTCTGATGCACGCATAGGCTGTACAGTATGTTTCAAGCTAGTTAATTAATGTCATATTTGTAATTAATTTTTACTATTTGGATGGTAGGTAATGAAGTGACAGTAGAGGTTCAATTTCTTCTCTTTCTCTCTCTGTGTTTCTGCAGAAGTAAAAAGAAAAGAGATGAGTTCCAGAAGCCAGCTGACATGTCGCCTGCAGAGACAGGTAACCCAGCAACTAGCCGTGATGGACTGATCTATCAGGGACTCCTTCACAGGGAGAATGGAACATACCATTATTTATATATACTGAAGACAAATGACCTCATAACCTATAATGTTTAACTAAACATAACATGTATTTCCACCCCTGTGTGTATGGCTGTGTGTGTGTCCAGGTTTTTGTGCACTTGATATATTTTTCACACTCTCTGTCTTTCTTTCTCCCTCATGCTAATGTGTGGCTCAGCCTCTCTGCTCGGGAAGAACGGAGATGGTATAACCAGACAGTTCCTCTTTTGTCTTCCTGCCGTCATTACTCACTCTGAAACTGTTTCTAGTTGCACTGCAAGCATTAACCAGTACACTGCATCTCTGATAGTGAAGCTTCTGTGTGTCCTGCGTCACAGAGACAGAGGCTCACATGCATGTTTAGAAGATGAAAACGCTCCCAATACATCCTCCCAGCTGCAACTGAAGGAACACAGGCAGCATGTGTTTACATCACAGGCGACGATGCTAACAGCAGCATCACCAGAGAACATTCTCTGCTTTTTTTTCTAATGACTAGATAATATTTGAGACAAATGTAAAAGCAGCTGCTGCTGTGTTCCTTCAGCATGACACCACGCTTCCCTGTGTATCTGTCCTGTCACTGCTGCACCTGCTTAAGTCGTTGACTTTAGACTTTAAACTGCAGGTTGCTTACAACCTTTTACTCATGCAGTTAGTGCTCAGCTCAGCAGAGCAGCCATGGCTCCATCTCTGCTCCACTTCTGTTGCTGCCGTTTAAGGCATTTCTTGTCAAAAAAAAAACTTCACACATTAATTTTATGTCTGCATGTGCTAGAAAACAATTGTGTTCATTTACTAACATTTCATCTGCAGTGATATTTTACCTTATTGTGTAGTTTTTATTACACAATAAGGTAAAATATTTTATTTTTATTGTGTAGTTTTTTTTGTAGAATTAAAGTGATTTTTAGTATGGTGTGTAGTTTTTTTGTAGAATTAAAGTGATTTTTATCTTTGTCCTTACAGGGAAAACTCCGGTGTCACCGTATGAATATGGCTCCTTTGGTGAGTTTTGGACATTGTTCTTTTGAATTTTGACTTTTCTGGTCAATTTAAGTCTAATTTTTCCTCTTGTTATGAGCAGCAGACAACGGCAGCACACTGAGCTCTGAGGCTATCACCGACAGCGCCACCTCCACCGATAACAACTATGGATATTTGGGTACGAACAAAGAACATAAGTTCTTTACATTCACTGCAGAGCTGAATTTCTCCACAGCCTCACATGCAGTTGGCCTCGAGGACAGCTGCTCACTCTCTGTGTCTGTGTTTATCAGGGCAGGACTTCTTTAAACGCAGACCAATCGTCAGTCACCTTCACCACATAGCCATCCGTATTGGTGACTCACTGCCACATAAATTTTTCCGAATCAATTTCAGAGATTTGCACAAGAAAATCAGCACCGTGTAAATCATGTTTTCTTCAAAAATTCAACATTGACTCAGGGAAACAGTGCAGATTCAATCATAATTAAACGTTGGGAATAAACAGCAAAAATTCAACTACCAGGAATCATTAACATTTCCTTTTAATTTATTAAAATGCATTTGAAATTTCCAAAAAACATTGGTGTAATAATACTGCTATAATATATGTGCCTGATTGACAACCGTCTCTTTCATGCATACATCCGAGTTGCTGAAATTGTCCCTTCATGAAAAGTGAATGTCTCATTTGTTTGTTTGGTTTTCCATCAGAACGATCACTGGACAGCATGGGGCGAAGCAGGCAGGAGTCTCTGAGCTCAGTGGAGGAGGACGACTACGACACGCTGGACGACATCGACTCAGACAAAAACATAGTCCGAACCAAGGTGAGGGAAAGACCTACATCGTCTTTTGGCTGTTGCCTGCAGGGCACGCCACAGCAGATCATCTGCCTCACCTCTCTAACTCTCTAATCAACCCTAGCCAAACAGAGGTCCGAAACCAATCAAGTTTTCTTCTGATTACAGAAATTTCTGTGCGTGTCCGATCTTGCCCGCAAAGACAAAAGAGTCCTGAGTAAGAAATATCAAATTTACTTCTGGTAAGGATTCTGGCTACATCACAAATAACAGGAGAAAGTAAAATCACAGTGTTTGTGTGAGTAAAGAGTTCCACTGAAATTCTCTGTTCTCTTCACAGGAACATCGCTACCATTGCTGTGTTCTACGCACTGCCAGTGGTCCAGTTGGTCATCACCTATCAAACGGTATCAGACATTTACAAAAGACACACATTCCTTCCTCTGGTTCTGTGGGTAATGATTAAACTGTGCATCTGTTCTGCAGGTGGTCAATGTCACAGGGAACCAGGATATCTGCTTTTACAACTTCCTGTGCGCCCACCCCCTGGGAGCACTCAGGTACTGTGTGTGGGCCACATGTCCAATAAGAGTATAAATTTATGACATTGTCCTTCACTCATAAATCCTTTTCCCCTCACAGTGCTTTCAACAACATCCTCAGTAATCTTGGTTACGTGATGCTGGGACTCCTATTTCTACTCATTGTCCTCAGGAGAGACATTGTCCACAACCGAGCTCTGGTCCGCAACGAACTTAATGCTGTGGTAAGACATGAGAACACAAACGGTGTTGCAGCAACACTACTCTCTGTGTAGGCTAATGTGAAGTTAAATTACGACAATTTAGTAGATTATAGCAAATACAATTGGCACACTGTTAAGTCAGCAGTCTGGACCTGCAGTTACTCCTGAACCTACAATAGATTTGTAAAGCAGGAGTCTCCGTGTTCTCCCTCTCCTCACAACAGGAATGTGGTATTCCAAAGCACTTTGGTCTGTTCTATGCCATGGGAGCCGCTCTAATGATGGAAGGTTTACTCAGCGCCTGTTACCACGTCTGTCCAAACTACACCAACTTCCAATTCGGTAAGCCTGACATTTCCTCCTCCTACCATCGCAGTTAGCGTCACCATCAATTTGATCTGTTTATATTATACATCTTTCTGGTAAATGAAGAATTACTGCGTCGTTGATTGAATGTGTTTTGACCGGTGCTGAGTTTTACTACAGCCACTGCGGAGCGATAACGCTGTTATTTATTATTGATGAGACAGATGGAGGGATCAGTCTTTCTGAGCTGTCATCTGGGATTTATTAAGCTTGGTGGAAATAGTCCTTGTATTTATTGTACATGGGCTCAGTCGACAAGGCAAAGCATCGCTGATTCTGAAATTTATAGAACGTAATCCTGAAAGGAACATCAGCGGGGAGGCAAATTGTCTCTCACTAGTGTAATGCAGTATTTCTGTGGGTCACATAGAGGACACTAGCAGGTTCTGACTTGCTTGGTTTCTATGGTCATAAATGTTTAAAATCTTAACATTAAAAAATGTGCAGAAGTGTTGTTTTGTTTTTGCAAATAGGATAAAAATGTGTAGAAGTGTTGTTTTGTTTTTGCAAATAGTCCAAGTGAATGGACCAAATGTTTTCATGATGAAAAAAGTTCACATTTACATAGTACAATTGACAACAAAAGCTACAAAAAATACAAAGAAATTATGCATTGAAGAGCAAATGTCAGTAAAGGTTTAGTTCCAATACAGATGGAAAGAACTTAGAATTGTATAGTTTTTTCATCTATTCTGTTCGCATCCTCCACT
Organism: Cynoglossus semilaevis; assembly: GCF_000523025.1. NCBI lineage: Eukaryota > Metazoa > Chordata > Actinopteri > Pleuronectiformes > Cynoglossidae > Cynoglossus > Cynoglossus semilaevis. The sequence goes on along the minus strand of NC_024310.1, from coordinate 3,048,066 downwards.
GCAGACACATCGTTCATGTACATGATTGCTGGGCTGTGTATGCTGAAGCTGTACCAGAAGAGACACCCTGACATCAATGCCAGTGCTTACACTGCCTACGCCTGCCTGGCTGCAGTCATCTTCTTCTCCGTGCTGGGCGTGGTGAGTTCAGCACAGCACAGAAGGAGAAGAAGTTGAAGGTGCAGCTGTCATATCATGACGATGGTGTCATTTGTATTTGTAGGTGTTTGGAAAAGGAAACATGGTCTTCTGGATCGTTTTCTCAGTCATCCATATTCTGGCCACTCTCCTCCTCAGCACACAGCTTTACTACATGGGAAGATGGAGATTTGGTGAGGACACGGATGAAGGTTCTGTCAGTCAGAGTCAAACATCCTAATGTCTTGTCAATATTGTTTCAAATATGTGGGCTGTTCAATGAACATATACAAATACAAATTGATTGTAGCCTTAGACTACCTTTTATTATAGGTATGTAAATTTTTATGTTGGGGTATTTTTATCTGAAATTTGAAAATTGAAGAGGAAATTTTGATCATTTTGAGAATCTAGATTGAAGAGAAATAGGAAATTTTGATCATTTTGAGAATCTAAATTTAAGTAGCATTGTTTATAAACTCATTTCACTTATACAACATACACATTTTTACACCACTATCGTCTGCCTGTTGTGTATTTGTCAGACTCTGGTGTGCTGCGCAGGATACTGAACGTCATCTACACAGACTGTATCAGACAGTGCAGTGGACCCATGTATGTGGTGAGTCAAGATGGGACAGTTCTCACATTGTGCTAAAGACACTGTTTGAAGTAAAGGTGACCTTCACCTAACGCTCTCTCTCTTTGAAGGATCGGATGGTTCTGCTCGTGATGGGAAACATAGTGAACTGGTCACTGTAAGTCAACGACATCGAGTTAAACATACATAAAAATGAGTAATGAACCCACAAGTGACCTTTCACCTGCTCTCTCTCTCTCTCTCTCTGCAGCGCTGCCTACGGCCTCATAGAGAGACCCAACGACTTTGCCTCCTACTTGTTGGCCATCGCCATCTGCAACCTGCTACTGTACTGCGCCTTTTACATCATCATGAAGGTGGGCTCCGGTGCATCCATGCAAATGAGATTTAAGAGAAGGACGTGTGTTCGCATTACCTGTCTAAAGTAATATCTGCGTGTGTTTGTGTGTAGCTGCGGAGTGGAGAAAGAATCCAGTGTCTCCCGTTGGTGTTTATCCTCCTCACCGCAGTGGTTTGGGGATTTGCACTGTTCTTCTTTTTCCAGGGACTCAGTACCTGGCAGGTCAGTGATCCACAGATACATGCGCTAAATACTCTATTGGTACCGGAAGGGCAGGCACAGGGGATTGTCCAACTGCTGGTACTTTGCATTTAAATTATCTTTTTTTTTTCTTCTTTCGGCTTTCGGCACAGAAAACACCGGCAGAGTCTCGTGAGCACAACAGGGACTGTATCTTGCTGTTCTTTTTTGACGACCATGACATTTGGCACTTCCTCTCTTCCATCGCCTTGTTTGGATCCTTCCTGGTAGGTTGTGTCTTCTGATGAAGTCATAATTTTTGCTTCAGACGTGGACAAGCAGTCGTTTGTATGATATAAAAATGGAACGAGAAACG
>NC_024310.1:2997200-3045391 GCF_000523025.1 Cynoglossus semilaevis | reverse complement strand
TTTCTTTTATACAAATGGACAAAGAAAAAAATATATCAGGCCAAAAATTTAGTTTTAGATTTTTAGCCTTACCTTTACTCAGAGATGAAGTCCGTGGTTGTATCTCTCGGTTTTTTCCCCTCTCCTTAGCATTGTGGATGCTAATGTTAAGTCTCCGTTGCTCATCCAATGCCAAATCGATCCTTGGATTTCCAAAAGTTTTTAAAGAAACCTGGCTTTGAATGTCCTTGGCTGATCTTTTATGTCTGCTGATTCTTTGTAAATGTTTCAGGTCACCACTCCATTTAAAAAGAACGACTCGTCTGTCCGGCTCAGCTAACCGTTTAGCTCCGGCGTTGGTCTTCCATCATTTATCACCTTCTGTTTAGACCGGAAGTCCAGTTTTGAGAAACGTTTCCGTCTTGAAATACAATCCAGAGTGAGTCGGATCAGACAGAGCAGAGAAACCGCTGTTCTTCACCTACTAGTGGCTCTAGTTTAGCTCCGACTTTCAACTGCCTGTTGACGCCAGCTGTAGAGCACCTGTCAGTTCACGTACGACCCCTTGAGGTGAGGCAGAGTACTGTTTGCTTCACCACTGACTTTTCTCTGCACTTTATTGGCTGAGAAACAAACTGCGTCATGTGACCCGGTTTGTATTGGATCCCGGGATTTCTGACCTGTATTTGATTGCGAAATACTCAAATTCGGCAGATTTTTACTTAATAAAATGTAAAAAAAAAAAGTGTAGAGTCATATTGAAAACGCATCTTTAACACAAATCACTGGAAAATATAAATATTTATTTTATGTACTTTTTTATTTTTTATCATAATGGCACTGTCTATTCTGACTGCACGTCACTGCTGCAGTGGAAGTTTGAGGTCCCACAGGTGAAGTCGGGGCAAATTAGCGACCTTCAGAGACCCGTGTTTAACCACTGACATTAAATTAGCTATTTTTTTTATTATTATTTATTATTTTTAGCAAAGTATGGCCGGAAAAACACTAAAACTCTGCTCTGGAGCTTTCTTTGTTCAGATTACAATGTGACCCAGAAGGATACATGTTGACGTCTTTCTTGCGCATCTTAAGCCACACCTTCATTCTGTCTATCTGCCTCTGAAGTTTGGGGGATGTAAGGAGAATCTGAGCTGCAGAGTCGTACTTTGGCACACTGCCCCCTAGAGGCCGGTGGAAACCTGTGCGATGAGGAAGGGCTAAGGAGCTGGGGTCCCACGGTCTGGGTGGGTCACAGACCACAGACTGGGGCAAAGGGAACTCTGTGTGCGATGTGGTGGCCAGTGCAGTTAACACAGTGTTGAGCTGGCCTGAGATCTGCTGCAGACATTCCTGGACTTTGGCTGGATGTGGGGTAGAACGTCCTGACGACAGGGCAACATAGGGGCAGAGAAATAACAGAGGGTAAAAAAAATGGCCGCTGCTATTCAACCTGGCAGAAAGTGTGTTATATCTATATCTATATTACCGGTCTCAACATGGTCCACAGTGCAGCTGAGGTCTGACTCAGTCATCCTCACTTCTCCTGGCAGAGCAGAGAGATCCTTGCACAAAAAGAAAAAGAAATAAATATTCTTGCAATGACATGTTGTGAAATAAATGAAATTAATGTTCTCAGTAATCCAAGAAATATATATAAAAAATTAAGAAAACATCAAATGTAACCATTAAACTGAAATGTATTTACTGATGACGTAACAGAACAAAACGTGAGGTCATCGTTTCCAGTCTATGTCTGTGACATGTTCTGTGGAATCACGGGTTGCTTCTAACCTCTGGACTTTTCACACTGCTGGGCTGCAGGAGCTCTTTCTCTCTCCGACTACTCAGCTCCAACTTTGACAAAGTCCTGGCCTCCTAACAGACAGAAGGGGTGAAAAAAACTACCGGCAGTTAGAAATGATTCAAGAACAACTCGATTCACCAGTCATCATGGATGTAGGAGTGCACGGCCACCGACCTGCAAGAGGTTTTTAACCATCTCTTCAATCTTGACTGCGTGGTCCTGAGACCTGATAAGGTTTGTCATCAGAGATAAAGGAGAATCATGGTTAAAAACAAGGAGAAACAGATAATTTTGTTGCAAAATTGTAACGGCCTCCGTACTCGGTCAGCGACAGGGCGCCCAGAAATTCTACATCATGCGACGCATCACTTTTCCCACTGGAGGGCGCCAAAGCTGCAATTTTCTCCTTGAAGTCTTTGCCCTGTCGATGCTGTGATCCAGAAACGAGACATTTTTCGCCTTTCTCCAGCTCCCTGGAGGAAATGTGATTAATTAAAATGAATAAACAAATAAAAAATAAGGAGTGGTTCCTCTGGTGTTTTCCAGTGGCCAGTGTTGGAACTGTACCTCACTCTGAGGACGAGGTTTTCACATCTCTCCTGCAGCAGCATCACCCTGCCCCCCAGCTTCTCATTTTCTTCCTTTGCTTTCTGACACTGATCTAAGGCTCTGTCTCTCTCCTCCTTCATAGTTCGGAGTAGTTCCTGGGCTTCATGTCTTTCCTCTTTTATCCTCTCCTGCTCCTCTCTCCACCGCTCCTCCTCTTCCTCTCTGGCCTCCATCTTTTCTTCCCTCAGTCTCTGAATGACTTCTCGTGCCTCAAGTTTCTCTTCTCTCATCCTCTCCAGCTCCTCCTTCAGCAGGTTTCTCTCCTGGCTCAGCTGAGCTAAGGTCTACACACACACACACACACACACACACACAGCAATGACTGGAAGCTACAGCTGAGGGGAGTGAAGACTTAAATTAAAGTCCACTGAATCAAGCTCACACCTCCATCCTGCGGTCCATCTCATCTTCTCCCTCCTTTAACTTCCTCCTCCTTCGGATCAGCTCCTCATCCTGACAGGAGACAGAATCATGAGCCTTCATTTGGTCAGATTATGAGGTCAGAGATCAGACATTCTCCATGACCTTTTCCTTCAGCTGCTCATCTTCATTTTTCAGCTCCAACTCGTCTACTCGATGCTGAAGATCTGTCTGCTTCAGGGTAGAATAACACAGATGGAGATTTGCTGTGAAACCTTAACAGTTGAACAGATTAAACAAGTAAACAACAATTCTGACTATGGTTCCTCCATGTGTGAAAATATTCCCAAGTCCTGCTTTTACACTTATAACAATGTTCACTTCTTTTGAATTTGAATTCACAGAGTTGTGGTTTTTGATTTTTCTTTGCCCTTCAACTCAGGTCAATAATTTGCTTCTCAGACAAATGAGGAACCCTGTCAGAGGTTCTTATTTCAGCACTAGGACATGTATTTTTCTATATTTTAGGGATAGAGTGAACAGGTCAAATAATCAGTATGTGGTTGTTTCTGGGGTCAGGTCAGTCCAGCACCGTGGAGTCACCTTCTCTTTCAGAGACTTCGTCTCCTCCACCACCTCCTCCTCCTCCAGACGTTCCATGTCCGTCTTCTTCTGGACACTCAGCCTCTCTCGTTCCGCTGACGTTTCCCTCTCCACAGCATTTTGCAGCTCTTTAAGCTTCGCCTCACTCTCTTCTTTCAGTTTTCTTTTCTCTTCTTCCTCCTTTTTTCTAAGCTCCTCTTGAAAGTGACGCATCCTCTCCTCTTTTTCCCTCAACAAACTCCTCCTAACCTTCTCCTCCTCCTCCTCAGTGGACGAAGCCTCCTCTGTGGTGGATTCACTTCTGTCCGGCTCCTGCCATCACAGTCACACACACAAGTTTTTCTTAAACATTAACAACAAGAATGTACTATTTGTTTTTTGTTTTTTCTAGGGATGTCCGATATATACTTTTTGCCAATATTTATCAAAAATGTAATTTTCAATTCCGATATCAACCGAAAAAAGACTCGTGCACCTACAGCAGTGTTGAGCGGCTCTAGGCCCCTCGGAATGCTGGGTAATCCAGGGAGTGCAGGAGAAGGTCCAAAGACGGAGCCCGAGCCTGAGGTTAGACCTCGCAGAGGAGGCAGACGAGGCAGTGGAGAAGGCAAAGGTTCTAAAGCTGACATCGGCGCCTACATGTGGTGGAAACAGAGTTCAGTCAGGACCGTGGTTCATCAGTGTTGAAAAAGTTAGACTCACATCAGGAGTCCTCACTGGCTCCTTCAGTTTTACTTTTCTTCTCATTCTCTCCATCGCTTTCTACCAGCTCACACCGCAGCCGTGAACTCAGGGCTGCAGACGGGGCATCCAGGGGGCGCTATAAACTTACGTAGCTTAAACCACAGTGGACAAAAAGAAGGAAAATAAACAAAACGGTTTATTCAGGTAACAATAGTGTTGCTGAAATGTTTCATGACATGTGGTGACAGTACTGTATAGAGTAGGGGGTCAAACATACAGACCGTGGGCCAAAACTGGCCCGTTAGGGGGTTCAATCTGGCCCGCTTGATGTATTTTGAAATTAAAAACATCACCAGCACTTCTGCACTTCTGTTTTAAATTTTTTTTAAAGTTTTTTTTAGACAGATTTTCATCTAGACAGCATGAAACTTCAGGCTGAAACACAATCCAATCACATCAAAAACAGACGGTAAGAGTCCGGCACATGTATCGTGTTGGATGAATTATATCATATTTGAATTCAAATTAGATTCTTCCACCTTTTTTTGTGACATGAGTTTGTTAGGTTCAGAGCCAGAAGGTAGAACATCAACAGACTTCTTAACATCAGCTGAACAGCAGAGAGTGAAGCAAATAACAAAAGACCAACAACTGAACTCAAAACCTGACAAACCACAAACAACACAATCATTTAAAAACAACCCACAGGAAATTACCCACACAACCCAAAAAAAAAAACCCTCTGTGGTGGCAGACTCTGTCTTTTATACCCTCCTGTTGTCTGCTGGACCAATCAGCTGCAGTGTCACACACCTGTCTGCTCAATCAGCCACACACACCTGCAGCACATCACACACAATCAGTGACAACAGAACAGTATTCTACAGGAAGTGAACAATATGTACAAGGGCAACTCGAAAAAGTTCCAAGAAAATTTTAGTCAAATCCTTAGTTTTGGAAAATAACAAATATATTTCTCTACGTGTCCTTTATTAAAATTTAATAAATAGTAATACAACTAAACATCAGACGAAAATGTAATGATAATCCCTGTCAAATCTCACGCGCGTCTCAAAAGTGTCTTAAGTTATGAAATTGAGGCTAACACAAAAAGCTAATGTGTTAGCTAAAATACTTTCCCATAATGCATTGCTCAGGGAAATAAGATACGAAAACAAACACACATTTGTGAGCGAAAGTGTTTTGACCAAATCTACTCAACCGACGTTTTAAAATATATAAAAATTTCTACATCAAATTATTTTAATTAATTTTATTTTTTTTACCTGGAAAACAGCAACGAGGCTAATTCATTTGTCAAAGCTACAAACTTTCCCGCAATATTTTCTTTGTCCACATCTTTACATTGGTGTCTTTGGAGGAAGTGTTGGGTAGAGAAAAGGCAAGTCTTTGATCTGTGGTGCTTTGATCTGGGCTACCAACCTCTATTTGACAGTGTTACACGAACGCCACACGGATGTAATGCGGTTCTAATTAAAGGTGAAGAAAAGATGTCTTTGATCCTTTGATGTAAACCAATAAAGACAGACTGGTTTTACATAATCTTTTCTCATAAGCTTCAAATCAGCTTGTCTTTTTGGAAGTGAACGGCCTTTGTGCAGCTCCGTCGCAAACCTAACACCGATCACCATGGTAATGTTGGACGACTGTTACTTCTTTTACTACTCCACGTGCACCAAAGACAACTGTCCCTTCAGACACTGCGAGGAAGCAAAGAGCAGCGAGACCGTCTGCAGGCTGTGGCAGGAAGGACGCTGCTCCCAAACCACCTGCAGGTTCCGCCACATGCACGTCACGAAAAGCCAAAAACCAACGTCTCGTTTTTTGGAGAAACAGCCAGGAGGCCAGAAACCGTACAGTCCTTTCTTCTTCCAACAGCCCAGACAAACTGACGTCGCCCCCATGGTCAAAAAGGGTCCAGGTTCAGGTCTAGGTCCAGGTCCAGGTCCAGTTTTGCCAGGGTTCCTGAGACACAAGATGAAGAGAGTGCAGCAAATGAAGTGGCCTGGTCTGAAGTGGGTGAGGCAGTGTCTGGAGAACCCTCCAGAGGAGACCCCAGGTCAGGACACAGTGAGGGTGAAGACCCTGGAGGAGATCCGCAGGGAGAAGGCGGCCAGGGTTCAGGTTGAACAGAGAAAGGAAGCAGAAAACAAAAACTGTGATGCGGACGAGTCTGCAGCGATGGACTGTGGTTTCAAAGAAATGGATTCTGCAGGTCTGTCCTCCTTGAACACCTTCTTCTGCTGTAGGTCCAGCATGGAGGAGCTGCTGGAGGAGTTTAACTGCCCTGACCTGGATGAAGGCTCTGATGGTGGAAAACCACTGCAACAGGTCCTGGCAGAGCTGATGGAGCTGTGCAGCAAATGTTGACCACTGATAAATAACCCTGTCGTCAGTCTAGAACCTGCCGGAAAACCGTGTTCTAATGGTGGAACCATCGTGTGTCTGGACTCAGTGTTGGATTCTGGTAAATCAGTTGATGTCCTGTCTTAGTCCCAAGACCTTTTATGATTACACTCTGTGTACAGTCATGTCCGGGCGTGTATTGACTAAGGATGTCGGTGACTGATATTAGCATAATTATGTAATATAGATAAGAACTTCCTCGTACCTTACCAAAGGTTGAATAACAATTGCAACAACCGTTGCAGTGTCTTTAAAACTGTGACAATGTTGCGATGCATGGCAATGTCTTTTTTGCTGCTGAAGGTCGCAGACATCCTGGAATTTGAGGCCTAGCCGTGCTAGCACCATCGTACCTACTAGCCTAACTGTTTGTCGGAAACAATGTCACTGCATTCTTCCCTGTAGTTGAAGTTTAAACTTCAAGCACATGACAGTAAAACCAACAAAGCCATAATGCATGAAAACCAATGACTACAGCACCTCCAGTGGCAAAATTGTGCACTGCAGCTGTTTTTTTTCCCGACACGCAGGAAGATGTTTTAAATAATAATTATAATTGAAAATAATAAAATAAAACCCCAGAAACCCGTGATCACTGCCATCATTTTTATGAACAATAATTTACAACTTACAAAATGAATAATTATATAATAATTACTCTAAACACTGAATGATTACATTCTGTACACAAACTGTTTTTACAATCATGCCGATGAATAGTTACAATATTACATTCAATGCATTTACAACATATTGCAGTTATTTGGCATTAATCACTTTAGTGACTGTGTGTGTGTGTGTGTGTACTTGGTAAATTGACTTGTGGGGACATGAACCACCAGTGTTTTGGGGACACTGTTCTTATGGGGACATTTTACAGGTCCCCACTGAGTGTGAGGACATTTTAAAATTCATTTTGGAGTTATTAGAATTCATGTTGGTAAATTAGGTATTTATTTGTAATAATTAAGGTGTGTGTGTTTTTGTCTCTCCTGAGTTGGAAGACGGGTGACCAGATTTTTTTAAATTTTTTTTTTAAATTGTCTAGAGGTTGGGGTCAGGTCAGCCCACACTGAATAATTTATGACAATAACAAAGCTTTATTTTTTTTTTCTATTGCACATAGTAAAAACTAAAATCAAATTACGTAATTTTGAAAATCCAATAGTATTTGAATAACCTTAAAATGTCAGGACTGCGCTTTTAACGGAAAATGAAGAAAAAAAATGAAAACAAATAGATTAAAAATTAAAAAAAAAATTAGTTAATATTTATTGTGTCTCCTGCAGGTTCTCTTTCATTGTTTGTAATTTATTTGCGTTTGTACGGCAGTGCGTTAAGCTCTCTCTCTGTGAAGGTCGCTGTTGTTCTGAAACGTCTGTTTGTGTGGATCGTTCACAAAAACACATTTGTACATGAACACAATAAAAGTTTTTAAAAAGTCGAAGCTCATGCAGCCTACAGAACACTTAGACTGTTCAAGTCATTTCCGCACAGAGCTTTTGTGTCATGCAGTTTTACTTCATAGTAAGTGAACCGACGAAAACTACACACTGACTGCACATCTTAATGAGCCATGCAGCGTTTCTGTTTAAGGTACTTTGATCACACGTCCATCATCACTGAGACAAAACTGTGGCGTGACTCTCCACCAACCACACACTGTTGAATGAAAATCAAAAGGACAAAGTGTCATCGTGTCACAATTAAGTTGCATGTACCCTGATTATTGATAGTGCATACGAAGGGGGTTCTTCACTTCCTCTCATTCACTACTTCATGTCACTACTCTCCCCCATCTGATCAGTCCAATGACTGGAGAAGCTGGACACCTTTGGGGTGCGTCTCCCTGGCCTCATACCGGACCTGGTGGCGGTTTGTGACCCGCCTCCTCCTCCTCCTCCTCCTCCTCCTCCTCCTTCCTGGGCTTGTTGGATCCTAAAGGCCTCCCTCAGGTTCTGAGCTCGCACCTCTTTACTGTGGATCTCCTCCACCAGTCGACAGGGGAACCAGCCCCTCTCACCGTCATGAAGTCGTTCACCCATCATCCAGCCTGCGGCGTAGAAGAAAAGAGTAAAACGGACTGTTATTTTTACGAAGAATTTTATAAGGTTTTCTCCTGATGGAGTGGTTTGCTCCTGTTAGATTAGCCACTGCACGTGGTTGTCGTTTTTATACCAAAGACTGGGTCGCGACAAAAAAGATTTTTTTTTTGGGTCGTCTCGCATGTTTGTCGTTTTTATACCTTAGTGCAGGTGGGTTCGCAAGAGATTTTTTTTTTGGTCGTCTCGCATCATCCTAGGAGTAATGAATAATGTCTATTGACTTGGGTCTAATGTCTATTGACTTAAGTCACGAAGTTTTGTAACTTTTAAAATATGGGTCCCCACTTTTAAAATAAGTTTGGGAAACACAGGTACTGTACACTGTAAAGTACAGTCCTTGGTTTACGACGTCCTCGACCTACAGTGTTTCAGGGCTACATCGTCTTCTCCCATTAATTCATTAAGAAAGTCTCGTTCCATCGCAGACTTTGACGCACGGGCACTTTGATCTCTAAACCTGTCACGTACCATCTTCAGTCCTCTCCAGGAGGTTCAAAACATCTGCCATCTCAATGGAGAGTTCGTCAGGCTCCTGAGAAGAGTATGACTGAATACACTGCACCTGTGGAGAATCTGCAGATCACACACACACACACACACACACACACACCATATTATAACTTTGTAACAACTACATGGCTTACAAAATCCCAATGGGAAACAAAATGTTTCCCTTTTAACCACTAGAGGGAGCCTATTAACAACTACTGCTCCAGGTACCATAGTTTGAGAACCATGCACCTGTGCTTTCCATTCTTTCTCACCTTGTTGATGAGCATTGGTGGACATAAATCGTGTTCGTCGGTTGGGAGTGAGTGCACACATCCATCGCAGTTTGTCGCTCCTGTCCACAAAAATATTTTTTCAGTCATTTTTTTTTAGCATCAATACTTCGTACGACATCTCACTCCCGGAGGCTCAAAAGCCGCAGCAGCTTTTTCTACTTCAGTCACTTACACACTGGCAGTTTTCAGCGTGTAGTTGACCTCACGGTCCTCCTGGTTCTCCAGGAGTTTGAGGTTAAAGACACTGGCCAGCAGCTGGCCCTGGTCATCAAGATCTTCAGTCCTCAACATGGCCCGCGTGCACCAGTCAATAACCTGGAATTTGTCTCCACTGACAGAGAGAGACAGCTTCATGAACACTTTTTTTTTGTCAAAAATGCCGTGTCTACCGACAAAAGTTGAAGGACGTCACTGACCTGGAGCTGGGTTTGGTCACCAGGAGCAGATTGTTAAAAAGGAACAGGTAGATTGGCTGGTACATCTTACGACTCCTCATGGTTCTGGTGCTCTTTGGTCCGGCCATGAGCTGCACTTCACCCTTCTTTAGTAACCAGCGTGAGTGGGAAATGATGGGCACTGACTGGAAAGTGGAGGAAGGAAGTTATAAAAATAAAAAAATAAAATAAAAGACCAAAATGTCGTGCTGCCGAGTGGCCCATGTCAGGAGTCGTAACTCAATATATTTTAGCCCTGTGCTAAACTGAAGCATTAATGTACTGACCTTGGATTTGAACTCCAGCGTTTTCTCGATCCTGATGAGTTCTTCAGTGCGACCCATCTTCCTCACGCCCTCGTTACATTCTTTCACGATCTGATCGGAAACACAGGTAAAGAGACGGCCCATTAAAACAACAAACAATAGTGAACCTCAAAGAAATCTGTTTTTTCAGCTCACAGATAAAATACATAATGAAACATATGTCTGAAAATAATGGATGTTGAAAAAACAAGACGCTCACCTGCTCCAGTTGCTGATGAGCTTTGATAGCGTTCGTTTCCCTCTTGGAGTTTTCTTCAGCTTTTTTCAGGATGTTCTGTGACGAGAAAGTCCCAAAAAAAATTCCACAACAGGGAAATAAATAAATAAAAACAAATAAGAAGGTTTAAAAAAAGGTTAGGCCAAACCGGTAAACTCACCTGTACGAGCAGTTTAAGCCTCGTGATCCTCTGGAAAGGAAGGATGAGGAAGGAAGTGAAGGAAAGACCCCTGACCCTAGGATGGTTCTCCAGAGCAGACATGGTGTCCCGGAAGGCCTGGTTTCCCTCTCTGGGCAGTCGCACGGAGAGAAAAAAAGAGTTTTTCAGAGTCAGCGACACGTCATCCAGTTTTGGCATTATCCCAAAAAATCATGACCTTTGTTCTGATTATGTGGCGTTGTCTGTTTACACTCAGCTGCAAAAAAAAACCCCTTAAATTATCCTCTATCCACAAAAACAACTTCCTGCAAAAGGTCGCACCAGTGAACTCTGTTTTGTAATATAAGTTTTTTTTTAAACCCATACACAGATATATGCAAAATTATTATTTCAAAAGTGCTCAACTTTTTAACTTAACGTCAACTTTTATCACATCATTAACTCGACCGTGTCAGGCCAAAGCTCCCACTTTATTCTTTAACAACTGTCACTTTGGACTTTCACTGCAGTGTTGGTCTTATTAGCTTCTCCCAAATGCCGACCCTACCGACAGCAGGTGGCGCTGTAAATCTATATTTGTAGGACATTTATATATCACACTAATGATTTTTACGATATGTTTATGACAAACAATCTTCAGTTTCACTCCAGTGACGTCCATTTCCTTATTGTCTCGTACAGTAATCGATAGTCATTTTAATATATATATATCACTGATGAAAGTACCTAAAACAGCCTGTTGGGGGCCTGTGTGCGTGTGCTCTCCTACACTCAGAAACAGCGTGTGGTGGGTGCAGCTGACAGAGTACAATAGACAGACTGGTTTTATTATAAGGGGTCACAGGTTTCTGCTGCGATACGTGTTGAAAAGTCCAAAGGTGGCAGAAGAATTCAGCCATAAACTGGAGTCACACATCACCTGTGTCTGCTTCACACACGGTTATTTAGAGTTTCGAAACAGAATATTAAGAATGGCTCGACGACATTATGATCAATTCCTACATAAATTCCCACTTGACGTGTGGATTAATTAACTGTTTGAACAAGATCTGGTTGCAGGAAGCAAAAAAGAAAAAAAAAATCATTATGGAACTCAACCTGCCGTCCGATCGTCTACATGACAAATTGGAACAGAACTTGTTTGTTGAACGTACAGCGTGTTCCACAGAGAAGAGTTATGAAATGAAACTGCTGCTGCTGCTGCTGCTGCGTCAAGGCCCTGTGTGTGTGTGTGTGTGTGTGTGTGAATGTGGAGTAAAGGCAGCAAATCGCCTTTGTTTCATAACAATAACTAACCGCAGAAATAATCTGCTCTGGAATGAGTGGCAGTGAAAATCTCTTAAGAGTCCACGAGGCTGAATAGGAGACGGAGAACAGGTCTCCACCTCCTCCTCCACCTCTTCTTTCTCCTATCAGATATCATAATTATTAGTCACTGAGGTTTTTCTTTTCTTTCTTTTTTTTTTGTTCAATGTACCTTCCTAGATCAGTGGTTCTCAAACTTTTTTGGTCGTTCCCTTCAATCCACAAATATCTTGACCAATTACAAACGCCAAGAAATGTGTGTAACGAATCAATATTCAAATTGCACAAAGATCAGTTGTGACATCATCAACCTTGAAAATGCCCCCTCCTCCCGTGTGTGACCCCCACTTACCAGGTCACCGTTCCCACTAATCACAGTAATACTTTTTACTCCCCCTCCTCCTGATTTAAGATGTTTGTTTCAAATACACTTTTTTTTGTGATCCCTGGTTCAAATGGTGCATTGTGGGATTGCATCACTCCCAGTCTGTGGAGTGTAGTTGATGTACAGTAAAAGGGACACATGGCATTAACGTAGTCAAATACACCCTGTACTCCTGACATGCAGTGATCAAAGACAAACCTGTTCTCTGAAAAGCGACAACAGGATGTAGTCGTTAAAAGAACCTGTGTCTGCATTCTTGGTCTCCGGCTTCTCACTACGTAAACACGTTATTTTCACAGGTCGACCTTAAAGTCACAAGGTGACCCCGCACCAAGACAGACGATAAAAAGCAGCAGAGGACGTTAGCCGCTCCGATCGCCTGAAACTGTTGTTGATGTACAGAAGACCTAATTACCGTACATCAATTGCTAGAAAAAAAAATTGCTACTCACAGAATGCGCCTGTAGTTCTTCTCCTGGTACACCTGGTTGATGACATATTTGATGAAGACACTGAAGTGCTCCACGGCGTGGTGATAAACAATGTCGCACACCTCGGAAATCAAGATGGACTCCTCGATGCGGTGCTCCAGATCCATCAAGAATCTGGAAAAACAAAATCAACAAAGAACCATGACGTAAACGCAGGTCAAGGTCTGGATCAACCGTTGTCCCGCCAAAACACAAACTAGAAATGCATCTCACCTCTCACTTGCTTTCATGACCTCCTCGATGTTCGAGAAGAGGAAGTGCATGTCTGATTGGCTGAGAGTGTTGACCAACACCGGGTTCCGCAGGAAGTGCGTCTCTAATATCTCCAGACTCTTGTAGTAGGAAGCTTCTGAGGTGACCAGCTCAAACATGGCCTGCAAGAGAAGGTGAAACCAGAGGACGTCTGATGATGAGTGGTGTCTGCAGTTACACTCATAAAACAGAAGGGGGAGATGTGTGCAGGAAACCACACACAAACATCTGACAGTAAAGGTGTTTACCATCAGTGACTCATGTGTTTTTGCAACACTTTTGTGAAGCAACAACAATGAAGCAGACTAAATATGAAAAAACAAACAAACAAACAAAGAGCTGCAGCTATCGTTATTTTGGTAATCCATTAATCTTGTAATCTGATCTAATCTAGTGAAAATGACGTGTCTGAAAATGACAAAATGAGAATATACTATATATATATCAGTCCTAAAAATTAACAATATCATACTGTGAGTATATGATACAATGTTAAAAATAAAAATGTGAAACACAAAAGCGGGACAGATGTTTAGCACCAGCAAAATGAATGATTGATCTTTATTGCTAACTTGGATTGCTTGTTGCCATTAAGATTTTTTTTGTAGCATACAGCTATCAGTTAGCAGTCTACTCTATTCTATTCTATTGTGTAGTTAAAAAGTGAAAGGGAATTTGTCATTTGGTGGACTTGAACCTGAAACCTTCCGCACCCAGGTCCGCTTCCTTAACCACTGCCCCCTGTACATGCTACAAAACATCAGCGACAGACGCAGCAGAAATATAAGGCTCCACGTCAAACAGCTCTGCTGTCGTCTCTGAACTCCCTCCTGTCAAAAAGCAGTGCATGTTGGCAGAGCATCTTTTTTTTTACACTCGCACCAAAAAAACAAATCCATACAGTCGTCGTTGTCGATTCTTAAATTACCTTTGACCCTCCGTCACAGCCATGATGTGCTAGAATCAGTTGATAATATAAAAAAACATGCAGCTAAACACTGCATTGATCCCCCCCCCCACCCTCTTCAGATCCTCAGAGCTGCTGTGAGGAAAAATAGCTCTGCGAACACCTACATTCCAACAGCCTGCAATGCGTCTCCATCCTGTTTCTCAGCTTCTTTGTTATTGCTCTATAACGTTACATAAAGAATCACACTTACAGCCCAAAGAGTCGTGCCAAACGTTTGGCGTTACGAGAGGTCTTTGGTTCAGAAAGAAGACAACTGACCTCTTGCATGATGATTTCCTTCTGCGGTAACTTGGTCAGGAGCCCGCTGGCCAGCACCACGTCCAGGTTTTGCCATAAGCTCAGAGAACGAGAGTTGTTCCTCAGCTGCAGCTGCAAAGAGCCGGGCGACACCACGTCGGGCTCCGAGGCCAAAGTCCCTGCAGTGACCATGGGAGAGAGACTCTCCTGCTGCCGCCGCTGCTCTATCTCCTGCTGCTTGGATGTGTCTCGGTATTCCTGGTACAGGAAAGCTGAAGGGTCAGAAGGAAATGTGTCAGGAACATGGAAAACAGATGGATGGAATTTTTTATATATATTTTCTGCTGTGCTATGTGAAAGCAGTGACCTTCTAAAATGGGGTTTTCCCGACATTTTTCTGAGCAGCGGACAATAATTTACTTTTTGATTTGATAAATCCAACGGGGCACCACCGATCAAAAATGTCACAAAAGGTTTATTTTATAAAATATAATAATCTTATATCAATTTACACAGTTGACCTACTCTGTGTGAAACCCGGGCCTGTTTAGTTGAACACAGGAATTGAAGAAAGACACACACGAAGAACGGTGCTTAATTTTTCTGTCTGTCACTGTCCCATTGACAGTGAGTCAAAGTATTTGCAGAAAATAAAGAATAGTTTCAAGGTGAAGTTGAACAATTTTCCACGGTACACACAGAGATCTTTTCTAGACGTTCCTAGAAAATAAATTAATTCACAGAAGAAAAATAAGTATAAAAATATACTCTCTTTTGATATAATTAGTCTGTATAACATTATTGGACAAAGATGTTAACAAAAAGGCAGCAGGGTCAGTAGGTGGTGCTATGACGGCCCAAAATCTATAAACAGATGCAGTACAGCACCTGGTCATACGAGACACACACACACGCGCGTGCGCATGCACACACAGACTGATACTGCGTCCTTGTCACTGTCCTGGAGTTTCAGCCGAGTTAAAAAAGTTACTGATAAGAAACGGTTGGTTCTGTGTATATGACGAGGGAGGGAGACTCAACAACTGAACAACAGGAGCCTGTTGCATAATTTCCTTCAGTTCTATACTGCAGATCGTTTTGGTGGGCGTCGAACTGGACTGAGGATTACATAAGACACACTCTCTCTCACTCTCTCTCTCTCTCTCTCGTTCGGGGACGGGTGTTCTCCCTCTCATCTTTGTCCTTTGTTTTTGAGTGTTAGAACTCCTGCGGACAGCTGCCTTGAGTAAATGAGCGCTAATCCCTAGCAAATAGCTATGATCCTGTTTACACACTGGAGTACGGCGCGCAGCCTGTCAACACTGCAGGTCGATCCTCCAGCAGGCGGGCTCGACCTTGAAAACATGAAGCTGTGACAGTGTGGAATCCAATGATTTGACCCGAAATCTTATGAAGGCTGTAAGTGGAAATGTCAGAGGACGTTGTTGCAGCAACAGCTGCTCCTCTTCTGGAGGTGGTAAAAGTGGGTGGATTATATGAGCTACCTTTGCCCTGAAACACCTTATCTCACCGATGTTTTTGATGATGTTGAGGCTGTGGCTGATTGTCTGAGAAGTCTGTCCATTGCTCAGCAACCTGTGATGACACAAAACAAGAAATCCATGTTTGGATTTTATCCACGCAGATAAATGTATACCATCTCTTCATGGTTCGTCTTAAGGTTACAACGTCATTCTGATCAAAATACATTGTTGATGTCTCTGTGCCTCACATTCCACTCCTATTCAGTGATCACTATATCTGATCCATCATTTATGCACCTTGTTTTTCAACGGTCTAAAAATATCCCCCGGTATCTAGTCACCATTTAGTCTGCTGTCGGTAAGAAAATTCAATTATATTCCCTCTGAGGAATTTCCTCGACTCATTCCCGATGCAGTTATTTTCTTACCTGAAACCGAAGTAATCCCGGTCCCCTTCATTAGAACTGGACTGCTGTGCGCTCATGTCTGCCTTCTTGACTTCCTCTACAGTACAAGACGTTGCTGTTTGCTCTGAGAGCTTCCTAATGTCACCGCTGTGGACGCCGTGAGTCCGATACTGGAGCTTGTCATCTGTGAAGTGTCTGTGTTGGCTGTTGGAGGCAGCCGATACGTCCGCACTCCCTCCACCCACACCTTCTCTTCTCTTATCCACAGCATCCTTACTGTACAGAGCATGTCTGCTGCTGGCCTCACCATTGCTTGGCAACACAGTTCTGGAATGATGAAGCATTGGTTGAGGAAGAGGGTCGAAGTTAATAGCAGAAAAAGTAGCTTTATGCACACATCAGTGTTAAACACACACTTTTGCCCATGTTTGTTTACATTAGGGTTGAAAACATAATTCGGGAATTGTTTTTTTTTTTGTTTTGATCATAAGAGCTCATCATACTTACTGACAACATAGTTCACTGTATAAACACATCAAACCCGTGATGTCTTATAATATCGACGGGCTATTAATATCAGACCGATATTAGCATAATTATGTAATATCTGTAAAAATCATTATTGTTTTTTTTCTCTGATAATGAAAACCTTGTAACTCAATGCCTGGGTTTCGCTAAACGATATGTACCCTAAAATAGTTTGGGGGACAAAATGTCTGTTTGTGAAAGTGAAAGCCACTAGATGGCAGAATTGCAGCTCATTTTATTAATCTATTTTAATAATCAGTGGATTGTAAGCAGAATGGTTCCAGCAACTGCCGCACTATATCGGTACTGGTTGATATCGGAACAGCAACTGCTGCACTATATTGGTATCGGTTGATATCGGATGTGTTTGGTCAATATAAGTTAATATCAGACAACGCTAAATCAAACGTTTACTTTGCGGACCGTTAATTACTGTATTCAGTCAATATCGGAATCATATCAAACATCGGCAAAAAGTTAATATCAGACACCGCAAAATCAAACGTTTGCGGACCGTTAATTACTGTATTCAGATGACTTTTTGTATTATTATTATCACAAGAAGAAGAAAAAAACATTTTTTTCAATTTATGCAGTCGTGCACATCTGCTCTGTCTCACTGCTCTGTGAACCTGACTGTAAACTGACAAGTCTCCACCGAACCACTCCTATAGTTCTCCATAAATGGATGCAGATACACCCTGCTATGCTTGTACGTACACAGGTCCATACATGTGGCTTCTCCAACACTCATCTATTAAAACTGTCAAAGTAAAAAACACACACACACACACAGAAGTACATTTCTATAGAGTCTTGCATCGGCACGTTTCGGAGTCTATCGCAGCTTTAAAACAGCTGTTTCTCGAGCCTTAAACCAACACAGCTAAACCATCAGATATGACATGTCATCATTATCACTGAAGCAGATCAGGCTGAGGCAGGCTACAAATAAAGATCAGTAAAATAAATAAGGTTGTGTGCCATTTTTTGGCGCCTTTAAGCTGCAGCAAAAAATTCTGCAACGTTGGATGTGATGCAGATGATGGTCTCATTTATCTGCAGTTTGGGACCAGTTCAAGACCGTAGCAGTAGAAGACCACCGCTTTGTTTTTCTGTGGCCAAGTACAACTGGTAACTTTGGATTAAATCTTCTGGCCCTGAGATAGAAACACAGAAACTAGCGGACCCTGGACTCAAACCCACAACCATGCAGTTGGAAGATTAGCTGTTATAACGGCTCCTGACTGTTCTTTCATTATATTCAATTAATAGATCGATGGGAAAGCACCAAAATCTGCCCTGTGCTCTGGGTGCAGTAAAGAGCAGCCCACCCCTCCTGTGGGTCTGGTATTAACCACTGGGTTGTTGCACATGTGACTCAAAGGGAGAGAGAGAGTAAATTCCTTCAAGGAATTACTCTGAGTACTGGAAGAAATACTGTAATACATAAGAACCTGGTCTTGTTTTGCTAATTTGGTGACCACAAATTATACACTTGTAAAGTCGTAAAAATCAATAGAAGCTCAATCAGAGTCATAAAAGTTACAGTCACTGCACTACAATAATATGAAATAATAATAATAATTTAAAAAAAACTGAAAATTAAAAGATGTTTGTGGGACATCAAATGTCAACATGTCCTCATAACATTATCATTTGTCACTGATTTTCCAAAGTTCGTCAATGAAGCGTTGTTAATGGCCCCACCTACTGCCAGGACGTCAAAGTGAGTCTGTCGGTGCACAGATGTCACTCTTGTCTCTAAATCATGTCGCAGACAGTCACGTGTGGAAAAAGGTGTGTGAAGTAAGGAGTGGCTGGAGGTGGTGCAGTGTTGACTTTTTAATACTCAAGTAAAAGTTCTGTTCTGTTTAATGTTGAGATATCATAACATAGTACTACAGCATATGAATTGAGATATCATAAGATAGTACTACGAACATACTGCATATGTTTAAAAAAAATTAAATTAAATTAAATTAAATTAAATTAAAACTGCTTTACATTCACATGTATGCATTTAGCAGACACTTATTATTATTATTATTTATTTATTTATTATTTTCTGTTTTTTATTCAGAGAAACCTTGAAACTTTTATCATCGTACAGAGGAGGATTAATATCATCATTATAAGTATGTGACCACAATTTAATTAATTAATTAATTAAATTACACCTTAAATTTAATTTGAATTTAATTAATTCAGAATTGATTAATTACATTAATTCAAAACTGCTTCAATTAAATTAAATTAAATTAAAACAGATTTAATTTAATTTAATTTTTTAAGGTGAATGAATTTTGAGGTGAATGAATTCCAACTTAAACCGACATTGAACACTGAATACTTAATGTAATGTGTTTTTAAAAGAACTCTGCTGACTGCATAAATTAATTAATGTAAGCGCCTCAACTTTTTTTTTTGTCAAAAAGTGTCGTAGCCAGTGTGGTCAATTCAAAGTCATGGTAACGGATCAGTCACACTGAACTGAATGGTTTATTGATTCAAATTTGAAGCTTAAATGTACAGTTTTCAACTGTCCTTCACGTGAGATGTCAGACCTTTGTCCTTATCAGACACATTCAGTACCGTACAGTACAGTACAGTACAGTATAAGACGGTGTTTGTTTAGGTGCTGTGTGTTACTGCTTCCTCCTGGGGTGTGTTTGTGTTCATTTGATGGGTTGGGCAGCGTTGGCATGCAGACTTACCGTCTAGCAGTGGGCAGCGGTGATTTGTGTGGTATGGGAGAGTTAGAATTAGAGGCACCTGCTCTCCTGGATGGACTGTTGTCAGCGCCACACCTGGGAGAATCTAGAGAGACAGAGAGTGATAGAGACAAAGAGAGAGAGGGTGAGAATTTGCATGTTCATATTTTGTTTTGCAACACAGCATGACTGGTTTACCGCCGACTGCTTATTGCTTGGTTGCCAACTAAACAATGTGAAATCCCCAAAAATCTCTTTGTCTTCCTTCACTCACAAATCACGTGTTTTGCCACGTGGCTAGTCTTTCTTTCAGAAAACAAATATTCTGTAAGATTTCAGACGGCACAGCTAATGTGTGAAACCCATAGTCGAAAATAAAACCAAATTCTAAAGTTACGTAAGTAAGCAACTTCAGAATTTCAAGTTGCACTTGGTCAACGATAACAAAAAACAATCTTAACCTGACAATAATCGACCAATCAGTTCTGATAAAAAAGAGTGATATTAGGAGTGAAGTGATTTAGAGCAGGGGTCTCCAACCACCGGTCCTTGGTCCAAACAAAGGTCAGGGACCGCTGATTTAGAGGATTTCCCAACAACACGCTGCCTAGTTGTTCCCACATCCTTTGCGTGGAAAGAAAACTTCCCCCCAATTGATAAGACAAATTTAACGCTTGACATCAAATGTTTATTTGGGCTGTAAAATATTATACTGTTATATGTGAATTAGTCGCACTGGCAGATAAAGAGTCCTGCACTCGGTGGAGTTTTACTTTCGTTACACCGTGCATCACTAGTCCTTATGTTTACATTACCCACTCAAAAAGGGAATATAAATAAATATATTTGATCTTCATTGATCCATTACCCTACTGTTAACTGCCCGTAGCAGGCGGCAAGCATGTGGTTCCTATGGAATCGAACCCAGGACTCTGCTTCTGAGGAAGGCGTGCTAACCGCTATACTATGGAACTGATCATTTATCTGCTGACTCATGGTCGTAACCACTGACCTGTCAACAGCGAGCCCAGAGTAATGGATATTTGTCTCTGTGTCTTAATGACACACATCTGAACAACACTGTATTAATGAAGCTGTCAATCACTGTGTTCCATGAGTCGTCGTGGAGTGAATTCCCTGTCTGCGTCATCAGCGTCCCACACGGTTAAATGAGTGACGCAGACGTGTCAGCAGCCGACACGACATCACAACCGTAGTAGAGAAACAATGTGTGTGCTGTGGTTCCTGCTAAATGGTGGTGTGACATGTATAACACAACGGAACCGTGAAAACACTCATCAGTTTCCTGATTGGCTTATTTTTGGACTTCTTTAGAAAAAGACAGTAGTAAAAAAAAAGTCATTAAAAAATGAACTGGTTTTCAACGGTGCTGTAATTTAGTCATTATGAAATTAATCAATATGCGATAATCACGATTTTTCGTTTTACAATATCGTAGCAATATTCCAATTACCCGTCAAATATTCCTGGTGTTGGTTCATTTTATTTTGCTTTCATTTCTTCCCTAGTGATTCCAAATGTTGATCCCTCTGATCCAATTTTAGTAACTCGAATTTAAGATGGAACAGCATTGTGTTTATTATGCTATGCTATGACAGTTTTACTCCAATAAATTGCTTAAAAAAACCCCTCAATATATCGTCGTGCCTATAGTATTGCAGTATATCATAATACATCGTATTGTTGATCCTGTATCGCGATACGCATCGTATTGCCAGATTCTTGCCAATACACACCCCTACTGGGCAATCATTTTATAAATGCACCATCCAAACGGATGCTGCAAAAAATCTTACAAAAATAAATCCGAATTTTATAAATGCACTATCCAAAAGGATGCGGCAAAAAATCTTACAAAATAAATCCGCTCAAATTCTTACCGCAAATACTTAAGTTCAATTTGGTCGTGTCAATTTGTGTATGGTTTTTACAGTCTGACTTTTTTCGACAATGGGACAAAATAATGATATAACCGTTTTTGACGCCAGTGTCTTGTACTGTTGACAATTTCCCTCCGAGGATCAAAATTCATTTCTGATTCTGATTTTGTAAATAAATAGACTAGGATTATGAAGGAAATATTTGGCACCAGTTTTAGACACCGCCCGGTCATGTCTTCAATTCAAAGGCACTGTAATACACAAACAGTGAGTAGGAACTAAGTTGTTTGTCACGTTCAAAGGTGAGGCAAGGCCACAGCGACACTGTTCCGTATGTGCTGAAGCAGCGTCCGTTTCATCAACTGTAATCATTTTTAAATAGTTTCACTCTGTGAACACAGTCTGTGATTGTTCCTAATCTCTCTGTTGCCTTTGTTGTTCTGTTTTCTCCTCTCAGGTCTAGTGTTGCTTGCTCTAGTTCTTCAGTGAAAGTTGAAAGACGTCAAACACCTTTGATTAAAACTTTTTTTTTATCCCTGTCCCTGAAGGCTGTTAAAGTCAGAGCGATAACACAGAAACGACTCCTATCGTCTTATCTATAAGGTACGATAAGGCATAAAGGGGTTTTTAGAAAGTCATAAAAAGAAAGTTGAAGTCCAAGAATCCTGAGATTGCACTTGACAAATGAATCCTGGTCACGACTTGTTGGAACTTCAGAATGACTCGATGATTTCATCAAAAAGATTTTTCTAATCGCAGACTCGATTCGGCAAATTTAGTTTAGCTACTGTATAAGGATAAGTAATGTAACTAAAGATTAGCAGTTATTTATGTACACTAAACTTGTTTCTTTTTAATTGACAAATAGCAATAAGGATGCAAATTTAGCAGTTATTTATGTACGCTAATCTTGTTTCTTTTTAATTGACAAATAGCATATACTAGAGCCGGCTAATTCAAACAGTGGCTCGTGGTCCACATGTGACACAACCTCAGCCGCGGTCATTTGAGAGAAACTGAGATAATCAAAATTTTTACAATAGAACGAACTATAGAAGCAACAGTCTCTGTAGCCTCGCAACATGTAAGAAGTGTTTAGAATCTGACTATACTGAGGTATCTCTCTGTCTTAAACTAAAGCAAACTATTATCGACATAGATTAATCCTGAATTGACAGGAATAAGTTTAGGTTTATTGTTTTTATTCTCCATGCTGATGTTTACGATATGTGTGTGGGAAGTATGAAGACAATTAATGTTTTACAATAAGTTATGACTAGGTCAGGTTGTAAAACCAATATACAGGTCAGTTTGAGCTATAGTTCTAGTCAGCCAAACGTGTTGTAAACTAATTTAGATTTACATAAAAAAAAAAAAAACATTTATGCCTCTAATTTGTTTTTTATTTACACCAGTGGTTTTTGCTCAACCGTGTCACGTCTCGACACTAATGTTGCGAAACCGCACACACCTTAATTATAATCACTACTTACTATCAAAGATAAAACTAAAAGTAGAATCATTTCCTCATTTCCTCTGACCTAAAAAAAAAACATGACGGATACTAAAAAAACAAAATTAAAAAATAAATTGCTCGATTTCCAGCAAAAAATATTTGTTTTGATGTATGTAGATCATAGGTGTCAAACATACGGCCCGCGGGCAAAAACCAGCCCACTCAGAGGTTCAATCAAGTCCACTTGATACATTTTGAAAGTAAAAAAAAAAAAGCACAAACACAAATGATATAACATGACAAAACATGTGCTCAGTGTTATTTCCAGGTGATTATGTTGTGATCGTACTGGTTTACTGACTGTTTACTTGATGAACCAACATCTCACTGAATGTCTCTGACTCTGCATGACGACAGGCCTCAAGTCAGAAATATCATTTAATTGACGACCTACTTTTTAAACGTGTAGTTTCAGCGTAAAGTGGTGAGTCACGACTTTTCTTTGTTTGCTCAGACCAAGCCCTCCACAGATTATTATTTCTCTCCTTATTGATTGTGACCTGTTATTAGTTATTAGTTTCAGTTCAGACTGACACATTTTGGGAACCGGCCAAGTTCTTTCATACGGTATTTAAATTAAACATTTAATCCACACACCAGCGCAGGTGGAGTGATCCTGGTCACGATGATATCAGTTACAGATTTGTGAGAGATTAGATCTGGCCTGAACTTCACTGACACTCACTGACATGTAGTATTTTCTAATGTCTCCTCAGAGGACAACTATTTGTGACTTTGACAGACGTCAAACAACAACTGCCTGGCATTTGAAACCACTGTCTGTCTGGAAATTTTTTTTTTTTCTTTCGTTTCAGATATTGCACAACTGCAGCTGCTTGTCATATTGACATTCAAAAGGAAACACCATTGTCTGTCATAACAATTCTTTCCCATTGTGTCTGATGGGGACAGCAATAAAAAAAAAACATTTTGTGAGTTAAATGTTTTCGTTTTTTTTCTTCTCTGTTAAACATCTTGTATTTCAGGAACTTCTAACACCAAATCACGCTGCAGCTGCAGCTGCAGCGATTAATGAACAACGTTGGCATCATTATAGTTATCAAAACAATCAAATGTATGTGTGATATGTGAATTAATGTGTGTGCTACACCATACAGTCGCCACCGAAGACACTGTTCAACAGGTTTGAAGGCAGTGACGATTAAACGGATTAGGAGTAAACGAACGCAATTTGACGCATCGTTTGAACGCGGTGTTCTATAATTTAACAACTGGATATTTTTGCATTCTTAAAGTGTTTTTGTGCATGAGGGAAAATTGTTCTAATGAGTTGCATTTGCCAGGAAATAATTGTATTTTCTATTTATTATTGTTATTATCGTTACGCATCAAAAGTCATCGAATGTGATATTTTAGTTGTAAATGGATTAAAATGAGAAATTATTAAAAAAAAGTGATAATTTGAAGTAAATATTCACATTATTTTTTTTATTTTATTTGCTTTTTTCTTATTTTATGTAAAACTTGATGCCTTAAACTTGCGGCCCGCAGGCCAAAACAGGCCCACTGAGGGGTTCAATCTGGCCCGTTTGTTGAATTTTGAAAGAGAAAAAAAAATGCACAAACACTTCTTGTTCGTGACGTTTTGTCAAATTACATTTCATTAAATATGAATATTTTTCTAATGATTTTCTACGTATTTGTATAAAAACAAAGGTGAAAAACATGAACCTGTTGTTATTTAGATGTAATTGTGTTATGAAGGGACCGATCCCGCCCACTTGACATCCAATCCGACCAAATGTGGGCCCTGAACCACAAAGGAAACCGCTCCATTGAAACATGTCTTTTTCACACTGCTGCTGTCAGCCATCCTGGCAGTTACATATTAAATCTTTCCATTTGAACCCCCCCACCCCCTCCCTCGCTGCTGTACTGTATCTGAGATGGGGGCAAGGTCTAACATCAGACGCTTGATTGTGGCATTTGGTGTGGCTCCGTAGAAAGGGTTCAGTGACTAATGTGCGAGGTCGGAAAATAAATACGACGACCATTGTATTGGTGGCGGCCTGTGACAGATCGATTTACGTAAACACTCTGGAGAACTGTTGTATTTATGGTTCTAAAACGGGTCAGGAAATAATAAAAAGAAAGAAAGAAAAGAAAAACAAACTTTCACTCAGCTCAGCAGGATGACAACAGGTGTGTGTGTGTGTGGTTTCAGGCATTTGCTCTTTTTTACTCATCAGGCAGCAGTTTGACCTGTGAAACTCTCTGGTACTATTGTTCTGTTCAAACAGAACCAGTTCCTCAGGTTGTGTTCACTGAGAAGCCAACTCAGGCGTAGAAGTATCACTGAAGTCATTCAGTGACAAGTGCATCACCTGGGAATTAAACAATAATAACAGAGAGAGGGGAACACGACTCTGGTGCCAAAGCCGTGGTTCACACACCAGACTCTGGCTGATGTTTGAGACAAATCAGGTCAGCTGTCAGAAACAGTGACAACCACTCACTAACAGTAACAAACGTGCACTCACTTCCAGTCCGGTCGGAGGACGCATGCCTTTTTTTCCTCATGGAACGGTAAAAGCGTGAGTTCCTCTTGATGGGTTCTCTGCTAAATCCACCTTTGCCGTCGTCCTCGTCATCGTCCTCCTCGTGACTTGTTTGAATCGCCAGAGCCGAAGGCTTCTCCGGGTTGTCCTGTGCCTTTTGGCCAAACTTGCCCCTAAACAGGGCAATTACAGACATGGTAAGAAATGTCTTTTTTTTTTTGCTTTGGTTTCAATTTCTCCCTAGAGTTTGACTGAGTTTTAGGAAAATCACGCTCGACTTGATGAAGCAGACTTTCGCATTTAGCCAGAATCCAGGAACAAATCCATGCTTAAAAAGACTAGAATAATAATCTGCTTTGACAGAAAGAAATAAATCCCAGTACAGCAGGAGGACCAACGAGAAGACCGGAGAAGCAAAAGTGATTCCCAGGACGTCTGAGCCTCCTGTCAGTTACAGCAGTGTTGTTGGAAACGCAGGCGGCCTCTGTCACTTATTTCTGCCAAAGCTGTAATTATTGTATTTATGACTCTCTGGCTCTTAAGTCCCTCCTCTGTTTGGCTCACTCACTCACTCCCTCTCTCTCTCTCTCTCTCTCTCTCTGTCTCTCTACACCCACCTGTTGCGTGCTGACATTCCTGAAAGCAGCCTTGCCTCACCAGCCTGCCTGTCCCTCTGCTCTCAAACACTGCTGTTCAACCTGAATAGTGACTTGATGACTAATATGGTCTGTTCAGTTTTATCTGTTTTTTTTTCTCACGAATCCCTCCTCAGAATAACTTATCGCTGTTTTGCGTCTAAATTTAAAATGTGGGTTGTTTTTTTTTTTTTGCAGTTCCATTTAAATCGGTCACAATTTCACAAGAATTAAATTGTGTAATATTTTAAGGAAGTGGATGTTCTCTTCATATGCATATGTGTTAAATGAACTGCAGGCAGTGTGTTTCAGATACAGTGAGAACGGGGGGGCTCTTACAGGGGTTTATCACCCCGGGTCAGCTGACCAAGAGAGTTTAAAGTGCACTTTCTCTTCTTTGCCACAGGAGCACTCAGGAGGCCTGAATTCCAAAGTTACACAAAAGTTCTCACTGAACACTGAGGATAAAGTCCAACGCCAACGTAACTGTGTGAAACGTATATCTTTTTTTTTAGCTGAATGGCAATAATCAATATATACGTTGTTATTTTTTCCATGACATCATTGGAGTTTCCCCTAAAGCATTATAGCACCTTCATTAACACAGGCCACAACATCAAGACCAAACACTGTTTCAGTGGCTTAATCTTCAAATTCCCACGGTACCTGAATGCCCCGTTGCTGCGATGTTAAACACATTACAGTTATACAAATGTCGTACAAGTTATTCCAACACTGTTTATATATATATATATATACTGTATATCAGACAAGTATATAAAGAATGACAGTAACAGGCACCGACCGCCTGCTTCAGTCAGTGTCATTTAAACCATCTCAACCCGGCCTCTTCAACTTCTAATCTCCAACTCATTCCACCTTAAATCCCCCTCTGAGCTACAGGATAATGGACCTTGTTAAAGTGACATCTAATGAAACTAAACTGTTTATGGAACCAGAATAATCAGTTTGACTAGACATTCCCAGTAAACAAACAGTTCTGCAGCACTGGGGAAACTGTGGACCATCAAATAGAGATATCAGTCTTTACAAGCACCTGAGGCCCACAGCACTGCTGTTGTCAGGAGGCATGGCACGACTTTATGGCATGAACTATTAAACATCCTCACCCTGAGGCCACATATCCTCAGGGATCGGCCACCAGTGACAGAATCCGGACAGGTGACTTTCTCACTCGGTAAGGGAGCAATAACAACGTGTGCAGGAACCCAACGCACCCTGAAGAAGTCCTTGTGAGCCGGAAAGGAATCACCACGTTTACACAACAGCCTGAAAACAGGCAACCCCAGACTCTGAGTCAGTTTCTCCCTCCAGGTCATGAGACTTCAGTGTCATTAACTCACAACAAAGCAGCTGGCCTCAGGTCTGACTTTATTGTTGTTTACACTACTTTCTGTTGCACCGCAGAACATTAAACCTATGGGACCTTTCTTTTAATAAAAAGTTGTTTGTTTGTTGTTGTTAAGTCATCACATTCTGTTCACAGTTATACGTTTCCTTGGTTAATTTTTCCATTGTTATATTTTGACAACGAATTCAGTATTTGTTCATATTTTAATTGCTTTTTACAACTGTTAAAAGCCACTATGTTTCAGTCCTATATAACAAACCTAGTCCTGCAGTGCCCCCTAGTGGCACTCCTGAGTATAACTAGAAATGCAGAATTACATTTTGTCTGTTGGACTGTTAATCAAACAAATTAATGTTTTATTCAGAATAGAATATTTGTCTTTTAATATAATGTATCAATTAAGATTAAATTAGCAAATATAATTTTAGTTTTAGTTAGTTTTAGTTTTAAGGGAGACGTGATTCGTGTTTTGAAGCACTGCTCTGAAAAAAGGGAGACGTGATTCGTGTTTTGAAGCTGAAAGTGACTCACCAGTGGGAAGCAGTTCGTCTGAGGTGAGGTTGCTGTTGCAGCAGCCAGGATGAAACAGTTCAAACGTTTTTCAACTTCACTCCCGTGTCTCCCAGATCTCTTTGTGAGAGGAGGATGAAAGGATAATCCACCAAGGAATAACGGTGTTGTGGTAAGTGCATCAGCAAAGGCTAAAAAACAAAGGGAAATGAGAAGATAACAAGAATGAGCAGAAGCCCGGGTCACTGGATCAATGCAGTCCAATGTCTGGTTTGAAGGTATTTGGTTGGTAAATATGCGTGGAGACACAAAGACAGCGACACAGCCAATCTTGGTTCTGTTAGATCACCTAAATAAGAAAAAATTGTGGAAGAGTGTGATAAGAATAAAAACCTTAAACCTTAAAATCTCAGTTTTAAAATTAGAAAAAAAAAATTCAAAATTTTTAATAAAATTATCTGAGGTCAGTTGTTCTCAAATAAGACTCACCTCTATTTATGATGCAGCTATTCTTTTTGTGATACATTTAACAAACAAATGAATCACTATTTCAGCGTGAAAAAAATAAATAAATCAAAGATTTCAACAGGGGGCAGCAACAATTCTTCGTTACCTCTCGTCTGCTACTAGGCTCAACAGAGGAAGACGTGGTCCGGTGTGCTTGTTATTGTACATCCATGTGTGATACTGTTGACCTCTGGTTGTCAGGATAAAATAACAGAATGGCCGGTAGTCGATTAGAGAAATTTGGAACCGTATTTACTCGGTAAGAACGCAGCATTTTAACTAAGCGAAGGTCCGAAGGCTCTCCTTAGCCACGCAGCTAAAATAGCTCATCCCAGAGTCGTAGAAAAGTAATGTTGCTCTCAAGGAAATTGGGTTAAAGCGTGCTCCTCTGAAGGTCGCGAGTAAAACGCGTTAAATGTAGCACTAAATGACACAGAGCTGCACGTGTGAGCAGCTGTAGTTCCGACAAGTTCCAGTCTGTGTGTGAATCAGTATGAAAGTAGCTCTGATGTTAGCATTTCCACTGTTAGCTCGAGCAGAGTCGCCGGTGCACGGGAATAGCGATGACATTTAGAATTTTGTAATATTAGCACTCATAAACCACAAACCTTTTTGTTTAAAATTAAATAAAAAATAATTACCAGTCCACAGAAAATACATTTCAAGAATGCATTACAGAATTTTCACGTGTAAAACACAGGAAGTGAACCGGAAGTAGCGGAGTTACAATGGACCGTTCGTGTCTAAGAGTAAATACTGTATGTGGAGGATTTTTAAAAAGTCAATATTTGCGGTGACTTAAAAATACTTCAAACATTTGTTTTGATGTTTTTATGATTGTAGCCATAGATTTTCAAAATCTGACAGCTATGCTATCTATAAATATACTGTATATTTAGTGTAACGTTACCTGTTTGAATGACAACAATTATACACACGAGTTACCTTGACGTGTTTGAATGACAACAATTATACACACGTGATTTAAACATCCTGCTGTTACAGCATTTGCAATATTTTGATTATTGTAGACATTTCTGACTTTTTTGTAGGACAAATAAAATAATTTCACTTATTACCTGTTTATGAATTACTGTACACCTGGTATGAATTTTTAAAAACACCTGTAACCATATATTTTGTGATGACTTCAGGGTCAGGGATCTGATGCGCTCAGGAGTGATGCAGTCAAATGAGAAACCCATCTGGTATGACGTGTACAAGGCATTTCCACCAAAGAGAGACCCGCTATATGTGAAGCCATACACCAGAGTAATAGTAAAAAGACCGGATCTAGTTCCTGAGATCTTTTACAAGGAGGATAAAGTCAGAGCGTAAGTCAATATGTATAGTTCCATGTATAGCAGATAAACATATTTACACATACTTTTACCAGGGATGTTTTTTTTTTATTATTTTCATTTAAATGTATTTTTCTGACTATTAATACCTCTATGACTGTCTGCTGACCACGTGATAATTTGACAGCATTTGCAGCAACAATTAAATTTAAATGTAGACAGTTTACATTGTGTTTTTTACTGGGCTCACCCACAGTTGTTGACCTTTCAGGAAATTTTATGAAAAGTATGGTCCAAGTCCTCGGGTGTTTGAGCTCATCAAGTCCTCCCATGTGTCTTTATCTCAGAAGTAAGTTCAATAGTTTAAATACCAACATACATTTTCTTTTGACAGCAGAATAACGTATGGTTTTATTTGTTGTGGTCCAGGTTTGTCGACAAGTACACAGAGCTCCAGAGCCAGAGTGAACTGGATGAAACCGCTCTGTTCAATGAAACGGCCAAAGCTTTACTGAAACAGGGCATCCTTCTTAGGAGGAGAGGAGCTCAACCAACTGTGAGTGATTTACACCGAATTAAACACTGACTGTGACGGGTTCATTTAAAGAAATATCAGTGAGATAACAAATCTTTATAAACATGCAAGACATAGACTTTAACTGACCAAGAAAGCTGACGCTTCGTTACAGTACTTTTTTAATCCTGCAGGTGTCAGCAGTGTCCGCAGACGCTGTGGAGAAACTGAACATCGAAGACGTGTGGACAGAGCAGCAGTCAGCCAGTGCAGACAGTGCAGAAACACAGCACGGTGATACCCAGACAGACACATCTCCATCTGTGGACCTCAACACCTCAAAAACGACTGAATGAGCTGCAGACACACACACACACACACACACACGCAGCGTCAGCTGTGGTCACCTGTCCAGACATGGTCATCTCAGATCTGCTCCAGTGTCAGGAGGACTGTTTGGACGCCGTGTGTTTCCAAGATGGATTCTGAAGGAGACTCACGAAACAAAGACGTTACTAAACTAAAATCCTGACTCCTCAACACATGAACATTGATCTTAGACTTTTAAAAATGTAACTGGTTACAATGTGGAAAAACATCTTTGTAAAATGTTTGGTTGCATAATATATTATTATTAAATAAACTATGTTGCATTACAATGTCACAGATATATGCATGTTATATACAGACAAGTCGAGCCATACACTTTCTAATAAGGGAGTAGTTGCCTTTTGCAGTTTATAACTTCTTATCCCTTCAATGCTCCTCACAATAAGTATCTTAATGTATCATATATGTATAAAGCAACACTATGGAAGTGCAGCTTATTCAGTGTAGCTCTATATTTACGGTCCTTTAATTACAATACAATATCATGAAATATATTTCAAGAAATATATTAGCTTCTACATCAACGTTAAAAAACCTATTTGAAGACAGCAAGAATTCAATCATGAAAATAATACAACAGACGCCTACAATACAATATCATGAAATACGTAAAACAAAACGTAAAAAAAAAACCTATTTGTAGGCAGCAAGAAATCAATCATGAAAATAATACAACAGACGCACAAAGACTTAATGTGTACATATATACACACATACATATATAAATATATATACATATATACATACAGACATATATACAGTTCATACACACACACATCTATATAAATAAAACGGCTCGAAATTATGAGAAGTCGAAATGACTTGCATGAAGTCAAAGTGTGTATATAATGAAGCATTAATAGTACGACTGGAAGAAATAGACTTTGGAACTTAAGAAAAAAAAAGTTTGAGTCTTTAAATGTCTACGTGTCAGAGGACAAAAGGCGTTTAAAGAATTGCTGTCACAATGATATCTCATTCTGTAGGCTGCCTCACGCTGCAATAATTGTTCTTCATTTTCCTGCTTATAATAAAGCACAGCATGCCATTCACTTTAACGGACAGCTGTATTGTGTGAGAGGCAGTCGGCGCGCCGTATAAGAACCGCTGCTTTTGTTCTTATAGTTCACAGATCTGCTGTAAGCAACGCTTATATAAACTGTGTTTTTACCTTTTACTAAACACGCTGTAAGTTGTTATGGTCGGTCTGTGATCCAGAAGATAAAAAAAAAGTGGAACAAATTAGTCAAAATACATAGAAAATGAACTTCTAAACAGTAGGAGAACAGTAAGTAGCTGGTCACTGGCTTTGAGAATTGCACCAACACTCTCTACAGGGTGTTGTTTGTGTGCCAGCTGCTGATTATGATTGGTGTGTTTCTGCTCACTGGAGCGTAGCAAAGACGTTTTATTGTTTTTGCTTGGGTTAATTCAATTGCAACACTGTCACAAATGTAATTATCCTCCACCTGCTGCCTCTGACCCCGACTCACCCACAGCTAATGAGCGGCTACAAACACTTTTACCTTCTATCATTAGGGCAGCTCTAAACGCTTGAAATATAATAAATATTACAGTGAAATCACACTTCATAACACAAAGTGAGAAACCACTCGACTAAACAGAATTAGAAAAACATTTACCCAATACAGAGAAAGTTTTTTTAAGCACGGTTTTTCTACATGTTCAAAAAAAAAAAATTTTTTTAGAAAGGTTTATATTTTTGTTTAATCTATCTATATATTATCTATAATAATATCACTCTATAATATCTATATATTATCTATAATAATATCACTGACATAGAATAGTACCAGTACACTGGATTGTATCTGGTGTACTAGACTGTTGATGATTAACCAACAAAACCATCCTTACATATCCCTACATTGAAGATTAGTATAATTCAGGCCGGTGGACCCAAATGCAGGACAATAATCAGATGATGGTTGAAAAACAATTCAATGAACCAAAGTAACAACAACAAATTCACAGAAGGAAAAGGTTTTTAAAAACAGCAGTCTTACTTGGCCAGGAAGGACCAGACCTGGGTCGAAAAACACGTGGATTTAAAGCAAAGTCAGAACAACATGGGTTCAATCTCAGGTGAGAGAAACAAACAAAAAGACGGAGTTAACGGGACACAGGTGGGGAGGGTGAGGTCATCAACATGGAGGAAAACAGTAGACAGGAAGCAGCAAGTGGAGCAACCAGGATAAAAAAAAAAATCAAAAACAGTAGGAGAAAATAACTATTTTATTTGGCTTGATGAGGAGAAATGGAGAGACATTTAACCCAAAGAACACTGTCCACAACTTAATCCAGCTCCAGGAATCTTCTCAGTGAAAAAAAAGAAGAACTGTGCATGAAAACGGTCTCAGGCAGTTCCTGGTACTAATACTTTTTGGGTTCCATATTCACAGCACATTCATCTTCTCTGAACCTGACAGGAGAGAAGTCCCTAAAATTAGTCTTCACTAATGTTCAATTTAAATATTTAAAATTAAATGACAGAGTAAGGAAGTACTTTTCTCCATTCACCGTCTTTAACACACAGTACTCTGTCTCGGTACTCGTCTTCTTCAGTCCTTATTCTGCACAAGTTGTCAAACATTATTGCTTCATGAACAGGAATTGTAAAGTTTCCAGAAGATTCTAGTTTCTCCAGCTGTATCACAGACTCTCTCTCTGAGCCGTGATAGAAAATGCATTACATTTTTCCTATTTTTATCCCTGGAGTGGCATTAAATATTGAAGCCATCACAGGAGGTGGGTAATGATGAAATGACCTTTATTAATTATAGCTTTGAATAAATAATGTTACCTCATGTGGATCTATCGCTCTTCTGTCTTACTGTCCTCTCTTTAATTTCCTTTGCCATCACTCTCTTCACATCTCATCCTTCTTTTACAGGAATATTAGCGGCGGCGACGGCTCGGGCTTGTTTTTATCACACTATTAAAAATACACTTCTTAGTTTGTCTACCTTTTTCTCATGTCACGTGGTTGAAAACAGTTTCAGTAATATCTCGGAGTAGAACATAAAAAATATATATTTGACAATAAACGTGAAAAATATTACATACTCGAGATTTTATTTCAATATCGTCTGACATTTATTTTTATTTAAAAATTGTTTTATATGTTAGTACTCAAGCTGTACAGCAGGGGTCACCAACTATATTTTTCATCGAGCCGGAATCTTTCTGGACAGACACCTTGGGGGGCAAACATTCAAATAAAATGAAATAATAATCACATTTTTGTCCAACATTATTATTCGATTTGATTTATTTTGGAATCTACTCGTGGCCCAGATTAGTTGGTTCAGCGGGCTAGATTTGGCCCGCGGACCTCCGGTTGATGATCACTGCCATTCAGCAGATTTTAGCACAGATGCCATACAAGAGAGTCAACTGTTACTAAAATGCAAAACATAAAACAGTGCCAAGTTACAACTGCTATAAATTCCACTAGGTTTTCAACATCACTTCCTAAAATACAGCCCTAAACTTGTAAAGAGCCTCCTGATATAATCGCTGAAATTCCAACAAAAACAAACCCAGCTCCTCCTGTTGAGCTCCAGTCTCCTCCTCCTGCTATTTTTTGCATATTGCAGCCTTGGAAAATATATATTCTGGAAGTCCCCACTTTGAGTAAATGTTATTCATTAAACGATACTCACAGGAAAACCCAAAGACTGGGTCGAGACCCACAGGCCGCTCGTAGTCCTGGTTACGTTTTCACCTTCATACACATCTACTACCATAGGCCAAGACTTCACACTGTACAAGATAGCACCAAATTAGGACTCCAGAGACCCGTGTGGACCTGCAGTAATTTTTCAAGCGTATTTAATTGGTTCTTCCCAGTGAAATAAGACCCAGAAGGCTTAATCACTGAGCCCGCTTAGACCTAACTGTTTCCTGAATGGGTCTACTCAGGCTATCTGTGTGTTCAGGCCTAAATTAAAGCCCTTAAACAAGTAGTTCTCATTAGTTCATATAGCTGTGAAATCTCTGGACTGACTCACGAGGAGCTGAACCAGTCTCCACCTCAAGGACGTGTCGGGAAAACCAGTCATTTTATCATAACTAGACTGGACCACTGGAACCGTGGACAGTCTGTCCAAAACCTTCAGTTTGTACAATCACTCCACATTTGCCACCAGGACACATAATAAAAAAAAAACAAAACATAATTTTCATTTAATTGATTATTTAGAAAAAAATATATAATTTCTCATTTATTTCATCTATATTCGATTGTGATTATAAAGAACAGTGTGAAAAACTCAAGACCAAGTCGCTTTATATGTTGGCCCACCACAGTTCACATGTATATGTGGTAATATAGAGCAGTGGTTATCAATAGGTGAGGCACGCCTCCACTAGGTGGCGCCATAGAGTCACAGGGGAGGCCTGCATTAAAGTTGAAATTATTGGCTTTTGCAAATAATTGTTTACAAGTGCGGTTTTGTGACCCAGGTGAACCTGGTCAACGCCTAGCCTGCTGGGGAAACTCCCATAGTATCCTTACTCGTCTCTTTCTCTGCCTGTCTATATGATACGTCTGTCCCTCGTCCATTGACCGTCCATTAACTCATTAAATCTTCAAGAGCTAAGACAGAGCTAACAAGGTTTTTACTCTTATAGTCATTATTACTTTTTATCGTCAAAATTATCATCAGTATTATTCTACAATTCTACTTTGGAAACTATTGGATGGAATTATATATATATATATATATATATATATTATATGTTGCATTTTCAAGGCGTAGTTCTCCTTACTTGTCAGCAGGTTGCCTCACTCCTCTATGGACTCTATGATTGGATATTTGTTCTTCAAGTGGACTCCCCGTCCGTGCACGGCCATTTCCAGTCTTTAGTCTGGAACTGGATGTGATAAAAAAAAACAACAAAAAAAAAAACAACTGCCTCCATTTGCTGGCATGTGGTTTAATCCCTCCGGCTTCGCCGTCTGTACAATCGTTTCTTTCATTCTGTGAAAAGTGAGTCCATTTAAATCAAATGGACGTAAATCACTCTGTTCTCCCAGGGAGGCAAAAAAACATCTGCGTTTAATGTAATAATACCACAAAAAAATAAATAAATCATGATTATAAATGTAGATACATTTTCTTATTCACGTTTTCAGAACATTTTTAGATTTAGGCGACTGAAAAACAACAAGTAAAAAACACAAAACTCGCCTGAAATGGAGTCCACGTCAAGGCAGAGACATTAATGAAGAAGAATAAAAAAAAAGTTATAAAATTTGACCTTTTAAAATACTAAATAATGAAGGTAAAAAATTAAAGTAAATTTATACTGTGAACGGTTTAGAGAGGTGAAAAAAATGTAATTAAACTTTAAGAAATTAAAGTATGTGCACCCACCTACAGGGTGTTAGTGACCAAAACAAGTGATCGACTGAAAGACAACGTGGTTCAGCTGTGCAGAAGTCTTAGGCCTAAAGTTTGGTCAATAGAAACAGGCAGAGGTCAAAACACAGTAGTAAGTAGTAGTAGTAGTAGTAGTAGTAGTAGTAGTAGTAGTAGCATAGTAGTACAAAGTCTGAAGCCTGAGGTCAAAGGTCCACAATATCTGTCTCAGTCTAACACACGCGGAAAACACTGAGGGGGGGAAAAAAAAAATGAAGTGGATCCTGAGGAGGTGAAGGGAGGGGTATTTATATACAGAGAAGGGGGCGGAGTCAAGGAGACGCAGGTGACGGTGATCAGGTGATCAACATGGAGGGAAACACAGTCACACAGAAAGAGTAAAAACCAAACAACACGAAACTCGAATACTATTAGTGTTTTAGTCCATTACTGCCAGCACACAGTACTGCATTGTACACACAATACTGTATACACAGTACTGTATACACAGTACTGTATACACAGTACTGTGTGTACTGTATCCCTGCATGTCAAAGCCAAGCAGGGGACACAGAGACGTGCCCCCCCCCCTTCACACACACACTGACATTCTGCTCATCTGTGTTGACATGTGGACAACAGTTGACCAATCAGCAGACAGTGACCAGTCAGCCAGTCAGAGGCTATTTTTGGAACAGCAGAGGTGGACTGGAGACCTGTCCAGTGACATGTGTCCAGACTGAACTGCTTGAAAATGAATGAAAATCAAAATTTTTTTTTTTTTTTAGAAATAAATAAAAAAATCAATCGGCGCTCATCCGACTTTTGTACAAACAGTTTTATTTCATTTTTAAACAAACACATTGATTTCTGGACCAGAGCAGTGAATGGAACCTTAGACAAACATCTTTTATCGGTATTTTTATAAAATACAAATATAAAATTATATTTTTCACACACTCTTTTCGCTTTTTTTTTTTTTTTTTTTGGTTTTCCTTTTTTTTTCTTTTTCGTATGTACAGGGCTTGAGCAAGCCATACAGGTAGGACTGAAAGATGCTTTCAGTCTGTTCAGTCTACTCTCGTGTTAAAAAGTTACCATTATATAAAAAATGGGCAAGTGGCAGGAATGAACAACGCTTTCAGCAACACAGAGATGAAGCACAAACAACCACTGGTACAAAACGAGTCAACACCACGGCAGCATGATGCACCTCAGGGATATTTGTGCCAGGCTCCTAAACAGTGAGTATTACGGTAATATTGTAATATTGTACGATTAAATTCTGTTTCTGTCGTGTCTGAGTGTGTGACGTGTCCGAGAGGAATTCATCTTTGTAAGTTTCTTCGTGAATCGTGAGGAATAACGCCACCTACAGGTTGTCCATTCCTGAACACTTGCCTCATTATTCAAGTATAGGTGGATACAGAAGGACACTCACAATACACATATTTAAATATAATACACTGTATACATATATTGTAATACATATATTGTTTTTTGTTTTTTTTTTTTAATTTCTCTTCTTATTTAAAATATTTCAAGTCGTGAACTCAAATGCGTGACGTGGATGATGAAGTGTGCCACATTCGTTTACTGGGAAGCGTGTGAGAGAAGCACGGCGAGCAGGAACACATGGATGCTACACTGAAGTACGAGGTATGTCGTCAAACTGAAACGGCGCGGAATTAAACACTTCGTTACGTTCAAGGCGTGTTAGTTTGACGCCGTAGAATTCTTCACGATCGCTAAAAATTCAACGTTAATGGCTCAGGGTTTGCTTTTGTTTTTTAAATCTACTCTTAGATTTGCTCCAAGCAACACGACCAGGGGCCAGTCACCGACAGCTAGCTGTTGTAATGGTGTATCAACTGGCTCAAAATAGCTGAGAGCGCCACTTTTCTGTGGAACTGTGCACCCTCAAAGTGTTCCTAATTTAAAAAAATCAAAATAAAAATCAAACAACACCAACTGGAAAACTTTTGACCTAAATCAACAAATCAAATATTAACACTTTGTCTTCAGTTTTCGCAGCAATATTTCACTTTTTAAGATACATTAACGCCACTTTGACCTAAATTCTCACATCAACTGTTCTAATTAGGTTTCCAAACATTGAAAACAAATCAAATATTATGCTAACCCTTTGTCTTCAGTTTTCGCAGCAATACTTCACTTTTTAAGATACATTAACGCCACCTAGTGGATCTGTTCTGCTAGTGTATATTTCCAACCAGGAACATCTCTGTTGCAAAATGAAAAAAAAAAGAAAGAAAAAAAAGTAGAAGAGTGCATTTGTAGTGTTACTGTGATCCATTTAAATTACTGATTTTTTTTTTTTTCTGTGATCCATTTAAATTACGGATTTTTTTTTTTTTTTTAGGAGATTTTCTGGCAACTTTACCTTTAGTTACTGTTTACCAAAGTCTCCATCATGAACCAATAATATTAGGAACATCTAGTGACCTCATTAAAATGTTGCGTTTAAGAATATTGAGCAACGAAAATCCAAAAGGTCAGGTATGATTTCTGCTTCTTTTGCATCCATGACCGATGTTAGATGTCAACTGATGAAGGATTAAAGACATGACATGTGAACGGATGGATGGATGGATGGATGGATGGATACATGCATGTGAAGCCTCAGCGCCATCTCTCAGTATGCAAAGCCGCCACGGTTGGAAACGGCCGACAAGAGCAACATCTGCAGGAGCGTGTCTTTAAAGACAAAGTATTGCAGATACTACACCAGATACTTCAACTCAAAAAAGACAACGATATTTGTCCACATTTGACAATCACTCTGGACGGCTTCGAAATGTAAATATAAAAGTTGGTGCGGTCTGCAGTTGTGCGTGTTCAGTACTTACAGTTTTCTCAGAGATCACAGTAGTTTGACTGTGGTGTTATTAAATAAACCACCGCCCTCTACAGATCAAGAAAATAAATGCAGACTCTTTATACTGAGTTACATTAAAACGTTAGTAACACAGAGCGAAGAGTGTGAAGGCGGTCGTATCGATTACCTGTCCGTCTGCTCCTGTGTCTCCTCCTAACAGTAACATCACTGTACACACACTACTGTGATTTGGATTCAACCAGACCATAATATGCAGCAGCTCAGACGTGGGAAGATATAGGACTTGAAAATATATGAACTGCAGTTTGATCAGCGCGCAGTGGTTTGGAAAATGGGAGTTGGAGCGGATTTAAAATAAAAAAAAAAAAAGTCCTGACATTGAGTAGAACCGATCAACTGAAACTACAACTACTTGAATTAAAAATTAAAAATGAAAAAAAAAAATGAAGTTGTGTGTTCGGCGGTTTGCTCACGTGCTGTTTCTGCGATATTTACTACTTATTTTAATGTGCGATAATCCTATAAAACTGTTTTACTCGCTCAGATATCAGTGTTTTTATGAATGACTTTTACCCTTTTACAAATGTCAACATTAAATCTAACCGTTGGTTTTATGAACTAACTATTACTAAACATGTTAATGAGTTAATCACTTGTTATTTTTAACTGTTACATAAAGCATAATTTTGAAGCGACAAAGTTCTACTTAAGTACTGCTACTTAGTAGTACTACTACGACTGGCCGGTTTCAACATGGCCGTGACCTCTGGCCTTGAGGTCTGCACAGGCCAGTATACTACATTTTATCAACTAGTAACTTAATGACGAGCTGGTCTTAATAGTTTTATTGATTTCTAGCTTTAGCGGTAAAGGTAGCGTGACGTGTCCGCCGGAACATTCAAGGCCGTATCGAGTTTCAAAGTTCAACCTACAGCACATTCAGAACATGAACAAAAACACGCTGTTGAAGTTTAAGGAAAATCAGATTAAGTTACATTTTCCAAAAAAAAAAAAATCCTGTCCTGACCCAAAAATATTACTCAGCTCTACAGTGACACCTACCTGTGACAAATCAAATACAACAAAAACGTTCAAAATCCACCTGACCATCAAATCATTTTTTTTTCTGTTTATCTTCTTAGCTTGTGCATTTGGTTTAGCATCTATTGTAGCACTGTGGTAATCACATGCCTCTCGCGCAGGCACAGAGGCATTAGTAGTCAATGTGCAAACAAAGGTAGT
The DNA here is from genome assembly GCF_000523025.1 of Cynoglossus semilaevis. Lineage (NCBI taxonomy): Eukaryota > Metazoa > Chordata > Actinopteri > Pleuronectiformes > Cynoglossidae > Cynoglossus > Cynoglossus semilaevis. The sequence continues at coordinate 3,005,468 of NC_024310.1, read as the reverse complement.
ATATAATCATATCTCAGGGTCTGTAGAACTCGGCCACCTGAAATACGATGCTTGTCGGAAACTTTGGTGTCGTTTTTGTTTAGCTAGAAGGACGGTTCGACTCGCTTGCTAACGGCAACAACAAACTAACGGCACTGTCTCGTTTAACCGTAAGGGATCTAAGCTTGAGCTGTGCTTACGGTGCCCCCTGCTGGAGCACACAGCGTAGACATTTGACACATGGATCTTTACCTACGTGACTGACATGATGCTCAAACTATGGATGGGTGACGGCAGCACGGAGATGGGACACAGAGGACGTGGGAGTATGAAACACTACACTGGTATAAAAACACACGTACTGTACATTTTCTTCTTCATAGATTACTGTTATACATAAGTAATTAACTGATTATGCTAGGTTATGCCAGGGACTGTACCGTTATATATATATTATCGTTACATTTATAGATATTGTACATACAATCTTTTTTTTAACAACCACAAAAATATTGATACAAATTGTTCTTGGAAATACAAATCATACACGGAAACATACATATGTGTAGTTTTTTTTTTGTTTTTTTTACATTAATAGCATACAGTACAAATTTTTTTTTATTACTCTAAGTTTCCTTTTTAGAAACAGTAGCCTTCGATGGATTATGAAAGTATTATGTTAAATGTCTTTATCCGCACGGACCGGAAGAAAAAACAACATCTCTCCTCATCAGTCCATGAGATTAGCTTCAATTAAAACTGGTGCTTTAGTGAAAATTCCTGTTCCGATAATTATAATAATAATAATTTTTTTTTTCTTCTTAGACATTCGTGTTTTTCCGTATTCACTGAAACGTTCCACGTCAGCAGAACTCAACACTTCAACAAGGTTACGCACTACAGCCAACTGCTCTCATTATTCCTCAAGGCAAGAGCAGGACGTCCACTAATGGAAACGTCAGCGCCCCCATCCTCGCAGTTTGTAGGTTGAAGTGTTCTTGACCGAGATACCGAACCCTAAATTGGTCCAGATGGATGTGAAGAACAACGTGTGGTTCCACATACAGAAGCAGTGTGTTTTGAATGAGCGTGTGTGTGTGGGTGTGTGTGTGTGTGTGTGAAAGGTTATTGTAGTCCATTTACATTTCCTCTTCAGACAGAAAACACAAGACGCTAAAATAAACGATGTGCGACCGTGGACTGTATTCAACAAAGCATGAAATAAAAAGACACAAGTGATTAGTGGAGTTCTCCCCGGAGATCGGCGTGTGCTTTGAAGTTACTGAGCTTTGGAGAACGAGATGAACCCTGTCATGTGGGAGTCACATCACATGTACTGAATGTGTGTGTGTGTGTGTGTGTGTAATTTCAAACACACACACACACACGGGTCTTTTAAAAGGCAAGTAGGCTGGTATTAAATTAGCTACAGTTTGAAAGCAAAGTGCATAAAAGTACACAGAACGGTGGCACAGCTACAGGACAGGTCCACATATTACTGCGTTTTTTTAAAAGGTAAACGAGTACTGTCAATACAAATAAGTAAAAAAAATAAAATAAAATATTTTTTTTTTATTGCCTCAATCACGTATATAATCATTCTGTTGTTTATCTCTGGAGGAAAAAAAAAGAAAATTAATACTTCCTCTAGTCTCGGTAATCAATCAGTATCTGCAAAGATTTATGGGATTTCCATAAAGACTTATGTCGTAAAGTGGAGTTTTTTTTTAATGAAGAAGCTGCTCATGTTGCATTGTACTTGTCAGGATATTCTGAGCAAATTAAATCAAATGGGGCAGTAATTTCAACTAATAAGACAACTCCAATATTGTTGACTGATATATATGGACATATATATATATATATAATATATATACTTGTACTGACAGTACTGGAAGACCTCCTAAAACTGTGTTACAGTATATGTTGAAATCCACTGGAGCACCTACAGAACATTGTTGTACTGAATAAAACTGAGTGACTTTTTCCACAACACATTCACACCACGTCAGTGTTCGACTCGACGTCCAGACCACAGACATAAAACTGGACACATGAAAGATATTTTTTTCCCTCCTTATTGCCAGAAATGTTCCTTTACTGACCACACTGTCTGAACACGAAATGTGTTTTTTGACAGAGTTTTTTTTATAGGTCTCTTGTGAATCAAAGAGTTCTGGTGAAATAAAACAGAGTTGTTTTTTTACCTCGATTTACAATCAGCAATACATGTGGGGACAATATTTTTTTAGGGGAAATTCTATTATTGTAGGGTCACGTCGTCCTTCTTGGACTTTTGAAGATTTAGTTTTGTAGAAAATATTAGAATTAGGATTAGGATAAAATCAAGTTTCCACATATACTTATAGAATAATAATAAAGGTTATGGGTTAAGGAATACATTTTTTAAGTGCTCACAAAACCAAAAAAAAAAAAATATGCCCAAGTGTGTGTGTGTATATGTATATGTGTGTGTATGTGTGCAGTAAGTGTCATTGCTTTTCACATAAGGATAAAAAGAGCTACATAGTTGAAAATACATATTTGGAATCAATAACTCAAAGCCATAATTCCACAGATAAATAAAATCAAATCACAAGTCAAATAAATCAGCAAGTATCTACACAGTAGTAACAGTACAGTCAGAGAACTCAGTAGCGGGTCAGTCTCGCTGCAGAACAGACCGTCACACACAGTGACTTTTCCACCTTTTAGATGTTTCTCTTCTGGTATCGCCTCCAGCCTGGCTCACTGCATGGCTGCTGTAGTGGTTAGTGCTGGATGACATCACCTGGGTGACACAGAGGAAGGTCAGACACCGTATTCTACCATGAAAGCGTCAGCAGGCTTTTTGAACACGGCTGTTTGAGTAGTGAGTCATTTGACAGGACCTGGTGTCTGTAGGCAGTGTACTTTTAGATCCGAAAAAAAAAAAAAAAAAACGTTGCCAAAATAAAAAAAAGTTCAATTTTGATACGACAACCTAACATTTGAAAATTTACACCTAGAGTTTCAAATCAGACCAAAAACAAATTAAAATGTTTCCTGCTAACTTGCGTTGCCAAGGCTAGGCTAGGACAATCCAGCTAAGCCCAGTAGGCATTTACTGTACATTACTGCCCCCTACTGGCTGTGTTGTATGTGTTTCTAAGTGAAACCCCAAAGCAGACAGACTGTATTGTGTCAAATTAAAATGACTGACTGAATTAATTTTTTATTCGTAGTTACCATCTAACGTAAATTACAGTAAATTAGCTTAATAATAGCCCCATAAAAGCAGGCTACAGCTAGCGTCTGCTCAGGTCAGATGTGACTGATGTCAACATTTGCTTTAAAGAACACTATTTCTAGACACGCTGCTGCCAAAACAGGTGTCAATCAAGTCAACGAGTCTGAAACATTTGTAAAAGTAAATCACCGTGACTGAACACAGAGAGAGGTTTGGATTTAGATGACGTGTCAGGAAAGACTTTATACCTGAGTTTCTCTGGGGCTTTTCTCATTTGTGTAGTTTTATCTTTAACCAAATATTTCGGTATAAACACCGCTCAGTCCTTGAAAATTCACACATGGATCCTGTACGTTTGGATGGAGAGACAGTGCTGCAGTTCAGACATACATCACACGTAAAAGAGAAGTTCCAGTCACCTGTGACGCTTCAGTGGTATCCATTCGTAAAAGCTGTCGCAATAAGTGGACCCTGAAAAAGTACAGCGTCATTAATTCAAACGTCTGTTTGATTGTTTTGTTTTATACAAATGGGATGGGTATAAAATGTGATCCACTCACAGTCATGCTGTGACTGAATCCAGAGGCTGGCTGTGGGCTGGTCGCACTGATAAAGTTCCCCACACCAGAGTCCTGACTGGCAGTTCCATAGAGGTCAGCAACAGGACCAGGACTACTGGCACCAGGAAATGTTCCAGACCGGTTTGGGTTGGTTCCTGGTGAGGAAGAGCCAAGTGGATCAACAACAACAACAACAACGACGACAACAAGGATATACTAACTAATATGACTCTTGAGACTGTCTGTGATGAAGTATTTGAACTTTGGTTCAGATCGGACTGAATTTGAGGCTCTCTATTAAACTAATTATTTTCATGAAATCCTGTCGTAACATTTGATTTCACTCATTTATCACATAAACGAAACAATGTGTCAAACTCAAGGCTCGCGGGCCGAATCCGGCCCATCGCGTCATTTTATGCGGCCCACCAGAACTTCACATGTGTATGGTTGTCTTAAGATCTGTACTAGTGTGCACTGGATAGGTAAAATGAAATGGTGAAATTCTCAGTGTGTGTGTAACTGTAATAATTTGACTTCTCTAATCCCAAAAACGTACATTTAGCGTAAAAGACATATGCTGCTAGCCTATTTATGTGTAAAAGTATTCTTACTTTGCTCAACGCTAATATTTTTAATTTCATTTCGTAATCATTTCAAATGAAATGTTAAACCTGTTCAGCCCAAAAATAAGATTAGAACTCTGGTCTAAAATCCAATTACCTAAAACTCATTCCATGTCTAAAGATTTATCAACTTGGTACAGTCTGAAAAATTAACCCTTGAAAAAACAAAAAATAACTTGACTTCCTATATAAACAACAACTGACAAAATAAGGTCCAGTACAAATAAGTCGTTGATCCTGGACCTCGGTCCAAACCAGAGACAGCTGTGATCAGAAGACGCTCCAGTGTTTCCTTCTCTAAACAACGACAACCTGTTTCCCCCGGCCCTCGGTTACAGAGTCTACAATCTCTTCATTCTCATTGGTTCTCAACGTAGAAAAGAGATACACAGTATCAAACGTCCGTCTCCAGGAATGACTGCGGAGACACAGTTTAGATAAGTTACCCATCCATGACCGCGACCTGAAGCCAGTCGTCAAAACCAGACGTGAACAGAATCTAGGCTACGGTGGTATTTGTTCACGTAATTACTCCGGTTGCCCTCTGAAGCTCACAGAGACTGTTTTGACGCCGCGGTCTCACACTCGTCTGTCACCGAGTGCTGTTGTTTGTTGAATATGTGGCGAGGCGCCCACACACCGCTGAGAACAAAAGAAATTGTTGTATTTTCGGGGGGTTGAGGTTGGAGGGGTGTGTGTGTCTGTGTGTGTGTGTTGATTTGAAAAATGACAGAGCTGAGCGGGGAAGAATAAAATGAGCATAAGTAGAAAATATGACACTCGCACACAGTTTATTTAACGGGGGATGTTCCCGACGCCACATGACTCTTGTTCGGTTTTTATTTTATATCTCCTTAATGTAAGGCCACAAAAACTACTTCTCACCTTCAGAGTGGTGTTTTCATCACTTTGCAGATACGCCAGACAGTTTACCAATGCTTGGCAAAAATTGCACAGGGGAATAGGGCATAATACACCACATCTAATCAACACCTGTCAGAGGGAGAGCCTCCCTACTCACACCCTTCCCCCTCCTTCTCCTTATCTGCCCCGGCTCCTTTTCCGCTCCTCTCTTTTAAATATACAGTATGAAATGGTGATTATCTTGTCCAAAGTACCTGGGGTATTGGACCTCGCCTGCTGCCTGACAGGCAGGAAATTACACAAGGTGTTCTGGGTAATGTGAACGAAAACATTTCATGAACTCGCGTCACCGGGAAAGAAATAATACCCAAATAAGAGAGAGAGACTGCAGGCGGCCGACCAGAATGTGTTTCTGGAATAGCCTTGTTTTTGGTTCTATCACCGCAACTTAGGTGAAGTATTCACAGGTATCACATACTCAACTACAGTCACTTGTGTACAGTTCTCACTCCTTTTTTCCTTTTTTTTTGTTTTTTTTTTTGCATTTGACACCTTATCATTCTGAGAAACAAAAAAACATGTTTTTTTTTTATCCACAGGTTTTATATGAAACCAATCATGTGACGTGAAGGCACCAACCTGAGCTCTTAAAAGGTTCTGGGCTGCGTAGGTGGTGCTGGACGGAGCCGGGCGAGTTTGACGCTGAGCTGGCGTGATCGCTGGGCAGGATCTGGGCAGCCCCCTGCACGCCCAGGGAGCCGTAGTCGGCCAGGCAGTAGGACGCCCCTCCCCGCACATCGCTGCTGGCCCCGGACGCAGAGTACAACCCATAATCAGGGAAGCCTGCGAGAGAGAGAGAGAGAGTGAGTTTGTGTGGGTTGGTTAATAACATGTTAGCGTTGGACTCTAATTATAACCTTGACTAATTATTCTCTCGATCATAAAATTAGATAATTTGTGTCAATATATTTCCTTTGTAGTTAAAACCCGCGGCTTGTGACCCACTGGTATTTCAACGAATGACAACGAAGAACCGCACGCTGACATCACTGTTACCGAGCGTCTGTGTCAAATACAACATTAACGCAAGTGTCAACAACATTTTTTTTCTTCTTTTTCATATTTGTTTGAATCTCGACCTTCTTCACTGTGAGTGTCTGTAATTAGAGAGAAGAGTCAGTGTGTCGGAGCGGCTCCTGTGGGCTTCCCTGCCTTTTAGGTGAATTATCTCAGGTGTCGGTGTAAAAGGTCGTCAGCATGAATAACAGCTTGTGTGAAGACCACTTGGCTTCCCATTGTCTCACCTGGACATGAAAGTCATCTTATTTCTTAATATATATATATATATATATATATTTTTTTTTTAAACCAAACATTTAATATGTAGCTTCCCCCTCCTCCACGGGGCCCCCTACCTGAGCCACGAGCCGTTGCAACCGCTGCTGCCATCACTGGTCCATACGCTGAAGTTGGAAAGCCTGAGAAAAGAAGACGTTTTTAATTTTAATTTTTATTCTTGTTCATGAACCAAATGGAATTTCTGCACAGTTTTTTTATGTTTTTAAAATGGTTTAACTCTCTTGAGGCGCTCACTGAAACAATCCTGTCAGTATTACTGACACAAAAACTCACAGGCTGCAGGTCAACGGCGAGTTCAGACTCACAATTCCTGATTCAGTTCGGAGACTTAGTCTGGGTAGTTCAGGAACTGAGTGTGGAGCAGTGAATATAAAAGATTGCTAAGGAGCTAGAACGAGCTGTAATTGGTGTTAGAACGGCTGCTCCCTGATTGCACTGGCATGTGACGCTGCATTCTGCCTGAACTTGTACTTTTTTTATTTATTTTTTTTCCATTAATGCAAATGAACCCGTGTGAGAAGCTGCTTTTATTCTACTGGAAAGATATGCTGAGAAAAAACATGGAAGAACCTCTAAAATAGAATCCTTCTCATGCCCAGCTGTCCAAAGTGGGACAGGACCAAGATTTTTATCTCTATTACACTATTACATATTTGTCAAACTCGAGGCCCGTGGGCCAAATTCCAAAGTGGGACAGGACCAAGATTTTTATCTGTCTTCCTCTATTACATATTTGTCAAACTCGAGGCCCGTGGGCCAAATGTGGCCCACAAGGTCATTTTTTGTGGCCCGTGGGAACTTATGATGTGTTTCTTAACTTGATAAAATAAACTTTTTTTAAAATTACACAGAGCAAAGTAAAATAAATATATTTTAGTACAATAAATAAATACTAATTGCAAAAACATGTATTACTACGTTATGAAGTAGTTACATCTGTACAGTCTTACAGCTACAGCCGGCCCTTTAAGGAGAACTGTAATGCTGACGTGGCCCCCCCCTGGTGAAAATGAGTTTGACACCCCTGCTCTAATGCGTATTAAAATAACACTGAGTCACTTTCAGAACTCCTTCCTGTCTGCTGCACCGCTCAGGTTAAGATACCAACTGCAAATACAAGAGTGTGTTCTGTCCTGGTTTCCCCCACGTTCCTCCCCCACGTTCTCCCTCTCTCCTCACCATAAGTGCCTCCGAGGAGTGAACTTGCCCACTCGTTTTTAAAGAGTGTGACTTTTCCCTCTGTTCTCTCTTCAGTTCAGCGCCGAAGACAAAGCTTGTGCTGGTGAACACTCTGGATTACTCTATAAATTTCAGTATGACCTCACACACCTCCCCCCCTTCACCTCCCCCTCTTTGCCTCCCCCAAGTAGAAAGATAGAAGCAGTAATGAGATGTGTTTGTGTGAGATGTAAATAACATCATAATAACAACAATAACATGGCGGTGGCCTAAACTGTTTTCATAATTGTGTCATTTACCATCAGCCTCTGCATCTTCTCACACATAACAGCTAACATTAAAGGAAGCAGCAAAGCGCCCGTGAAATTGAGATTAGGCAATGACGAAGATGTGCTGGGAAAAAAAAAAAAAAAGGCAAGGCTAAAACCGAAACACGGGGGAGGAGAAGAAAGGGGGCAAAACGGGCCTCCAA
>NC_024310.1:2976035-2997097 GCF_000523025.1 Cynoglossus semilaevis | reverse complement strand
AAAAAAAAAAAAAAAGTCAGTGCTAAAACTGAAGCACGGCGGAGGAGCAGACAGGAGGAACTACGGTCTTCACACAAACACGGCAGCCACTCCGTTTGACCTCTGCTGAAGTCAGCCTCTGGCAATAATTATGGACAGTTCTTCAGAAAATAAAGGGGATCTTCTCCTTCTCAGAACTCACTTTTAACCTCTATTATGAGCCAGCTATTCTAAATCCTTCAAAGCTGAAAGGGGAAAAAGAGAAAGGGAGAGGAAACAAAAGCTTTTCATCGTTCATATATGAGCACCGTGCTCTTTCTGGTGTCACGAAATAACGGGGAGAGTAAAGACGGTACAAAGAACGGGAGGAAACCATTGAGAACCACAATAGTTTAATTATCACCTTCTTGACAGACTATCAGATGGAATAAAGCGGAAATGAAAAAATATAACTAGTATTATAACTAGCAGAGAACAGAGAAAAATAACTTTTGGACAAGGAGACGACTGACGGGAGATACTTTTTACAGCGTTAAAGACGTGTACGGCGCAGTAGGTTGGTGGTAGTTTTTTAAAATTATAATAACTTAGTGGTTTGCGGCACAAAAAGAGCTCGGAAGCCAGTGCAGTAGCCAACTGTACTCCCAGAAGGGATGTCAAACATGCGGCCCACGGGCCAAAACTGGCCCACTAGGGGGTATAATCCGGCCCTCTTGATGACTTTTGAAAGTGAAAAAAAATGCACAAACTCTTCATGTTTGTGATCTTCTGTCAAATTATATTAGATTAAATATGATAAGTTATTGTATATACTTGTACTCATTTGTGTGGGGGGGGGGGGGTTATTTAAATGTATAATAAATGTTATTGAGTTTGACACCCATGTACTACGGCCATCAGGTTTTATTTACCAGTCGAACACGGAATTACTAATATGCTAGTATAGTTAGCTTAAAAAGCTAGTGAGTCGAGATACAACAATTTGTCAATGAATTTATAATATAACAATAACAGTAAATTTACTACAAATTAACAGTGAATTATTAATCGTCGTCACTGACTTGAAATACAGAGCTGAGAATGAATGACGTCGTCTGCATAAAACTTCACAGGTTAAACACTGGGACTAAATATAACAGAAACAGTGTGTTCTGTGTTCAGTCACACCATCAATAATGATGGGGGGGGGGAGAGAATGAAAGGATGTGTGCATGCATGCTTCCTCAAAGGGCAGTCATGTGCACAGAAAGCCAAAAGCAATCCATGTGAAACTAACTTCATTGATTTGGAATTTGGATCTGAGCGGAATCAGAATTTGATTCGAAGTGAGGAACATTATTCTGATACAGGGTTTTAAATGGTTCTGATTTTGTTGGCTAAAGCTATGGCTCCCTCTGTGTGACGTACACTACCGTAGGCAGCAGATTTGTTCTTAACAGACGTGGGCTGCTGCTGCTGCTGCTGCTGCCAATTTGACACTGACGTAATGACAGGTGACAGATCAGCTCCTCTGTGGGTGTCGGTGGACACGAGTCCCTAAAACCGGACCATGTGCACTCCTCTGATATCATATTAAAAAAAAAAGCCTAAAGTATTAATTTCGACCATTTCCTTGGTCCGACTTTTTGGAGCACAGTGAGGCGGACGTAAGTAGAATAAAGAGGAAGTCCGCCTGCAGTGTGAGGGCTCGGCCGTACCGGAGCTTCATTTTTGGGGCACATTAATCACAGCTGCAGCGTTTTTGGCCAAATGAGGCCCATATTTCATTTCTACATCATTTTCCCTCATTGGCCCCAGTTTAATGCCCCAGCTCCGGTCCAGGAAGTTCCTCTCCTAGAATTACAGTTCGGAGCAGCAGCTTTAACAAAGATGTTTTTTCATTTTTTTTTCCAATGCACAATATAAAGGAAAACAGTTAAATTGCCGTTCTGTTGTAAAAGCAACAGAATAAAAATCATGTGATGCATGTTATTTTATTTTTTTCCTTTGCAGACGCTCGAAGGCAACAATCCTTACTTTTTCTACGGGTTGGTGATGGAGAGCAACAATATTTGGAAATGTCATTGTTCACACATGAAACTGTATGTACTAATGTCTATTCTTGTACAGTAAACAGAAACAGAGGACAGTGACAGTACGAGTGTGTGTGTGGGTGTGTGTGTGGTGTTTTTTATAGCTCTACTCGAGAGGAAATTTTTGTTTTGTTTTGTCCAAATAAGAACTTTTTGTGGTTCAAGCCATTGTTTCCCAAAGACTGGGTTGCGGCCCTTAGGTGGGTCGCAAGAGTTTTTTTTGGGGTCGTCTCGCATCATGTTTTCTAGAGTTTAAGAATAATGACTATTTACTTGGGTCGCGAAGGTTTGTGACTTTTAAAATAGCATTTTACTGTTAGCATTCATTGGATTTAAATAAAAAAAAATATATAAAAAATGCTATTGTCATTGAAACAAACACCACAACAGTAACAATTTACAGTTAGCATTCATTGGATTTAAATTGGATTTAAATAAATAAAAAAAAATTCTAAAAATGCTATTGTCATTGAAACAAACAAACAAACAAAAAAATGGTGGAAATTTCCAACTGTGGCTCAAATATAGGAATAGAAGAATAAAAATGATCATTTCAAACCCCCCTCTTCATCTCAGCCTCACTCCCCGCCCCCCATTTTGTTAACCACTGCGGTACAGGCTCATGGAACGCATCATATCTGTGATGTGTGTGTGTGTGTGTGTGTGTGTGTGTGTAGACCTCTTACCTGGAAACTGGTAGCTATAACTTGGAGCGAAGCCAGTGTAGCCTCTACTGTACGTAGCGACGATGTTTGGATAACCTGTAAAGAAGAAGAGTTCAGAAACCGTTACCTCCAGTGACTGGGTCGTCAAAATGTCTGACACTGAATGATTATCAGCCCTGAGGTGGATTCTGTGCTAATGAGTAACTGACATGTAAAGGTGGAATCATAATAAAAATTATGGCTGACAGAGAGTTAGTCAGTTCTAAATATATATCTGTCAAATATTCTTTTAGGAGAACAGTGGTTTTTCAAGATTTTCCTAACATAAAATAACCATATGTACAATTGTAAAATAACTAAGTTAAGAGTTGATTTTTCTTTTCATCTGTAAAATAACAATAAGTAATAATAATAATGTAATAATAAGTTAAGAGTTGATTTTTCTTTTCATTACTGGTATTAAAATCATCCGTTGGTTTGTACTTAATAATAAATAAAAATAGAATCGTGCCTTAAAGATAAAATAATCAAAACAGCAACATATAAATCAACCAATGACTGACAAGCTATGTTAGAACAGCGTCTGTAGATTGTTGTTCACACTTACTTAGCATTCCCATGCCCAGCATGAAGGCTTCCATGGTGTACGGCAGACCCCTGGCTCGACCTCGTGTCCCCGGAGGAAACATTACTTCCTTGGGCTGTGCCTTTTTGCATTCTACCTGTGAAGTATGCTGCTGGTTTATGGAGCTGCACATTTGAACGCTCATCAATCCTTCAGTGTTTGACACCATATAATGTATATGATACACTTATAGAATAAAAAGGGCAAAATAAAACGGGGCAGGTCATTAGACTGTGCTGTAACCATGCTCAAAATATCATGACAAACACAAAGCAACATCAACTACTGTCTAAATATTAACATGCTTACAAAGTTAACTGCATGAGCATTTGTTTTGAGGAGGAACGATAGCCTTTCCTCTCTACATATTGTACAGCGCCCTCTATGGTTGAACAGTTTAATTATAAATTCAGTTATGGCAGATTTGAAAGCAAAAAATCCAGGTCGCTCAGATATTCAGTGGCTAATAAAAAGTTTACTGTTTTTTAGTTCCGCAACAAATTAATTGAAAGTTTTGAAGTTTGAAGTATGAAAAAGAAAAGTAAGAATTTGTCATTTCATGCTGAATTAAACGGACAATATTCAACGATAATTTTGTATTATTTTTACTATTTCTCTCCACATTTTTAACAGGACCACTTTGAGGTTTTCTCTGGGCCGTATGTGGCCCTGCAGGCCAGTATTTGAATGGACACTTTTACCAAAAAATAACTGCAATATCTTGACTGAATACATCAGAAACTGGAATAAATATGAGCAGGAAGTGACATCAGAATCTTTTCACATCCTTCAGTCGCCGCCCGTGCTTCTGTGCGACCGTCTCTTCGCGCCTGCTCTTGTCTGATGGTGTTAACAATGAATGAGTTCACTTCCCCTGCTGGCCAATTTAAAGCAGGCCTGTCGATGCGGTGTTATGGACGGAGGACCGCGGCTGCAGGTTCTCTATAGGGAGATATTGACTGCAGTGAAGAAATCACGGTCAGCACTGTTCAACTCTCCAAACAATAAAAGCATGTGGTGTGCTATCATGTGAAAATCGATAGCGAGCGTGTGCACGCTCCTTCCTCCCGGTTGTTTGGATGAAGGCGGTCGGATGCTGACTCAGTGACATTAATACGAGTGACGAAGAGAAAGAGCTCACATTGACGGCAACGTGGACTCGCCGGATCTTTAAAGCGGAGGGGAGAGGAAGTGAGGAATTCTGATACGTACAGGGCGATTGTGTCGTATCGACGGACGCCATTTACAGGAGATGCAGATACGCTGAGCCGTTAAAAAACTTCATCTAAAAACATTGTTTTGTTGGGGGGTTTTACTTGTATTTTCTTCTATTTCTAACTCTGACATCTAAAACATTGTTTTGTTGTTTTTTTATTTGTATTTTCTTCTATTTCTAACTCTGAAATCCTAGGGCAGCGAAGAAGTGAGAGGATAAAGATGAAACGATGGGTTTTAGGAAGGACGACAGCACAAATATTAACAAACAAAATTCAAGACGGTTGTGAGACATGCTATGATGATGGTTCAAAGACGGGAGCTGATTTAAAAAAAATATAAAAACACGAAACTCTAAAAGTGAAACATGATGTTATAAATCCTGTTCAACCATAGGGATGTACAGTAAGAGGGTCAGTCAAAAAGTTCCAGGACAGATTTCAGAAGAGTCCGATTATGACTATGACTAAAACAACAGCTTCCATAAAACTTTTGTCGTGATATTTTTGCCAAACCCGTGTTAGGTTTTTTTTTTTTTTTTCAACTTTTTCGCTCCTGTTTTGGGTCCGGATGTTTGCTGTTTCCAGCTTCTGGATTTCTCCGTCAACAACAGCTGACTGTACCAGGACGCAGGCATAAACATGTTTCCATGTGTGGGTACCTTGGTACAGCCCACCTACTGCTATTTTGGAAGGGCACTTTGTGTAAGTACATGTTGTACTGCTGTTGCCCCTTTTTTTCTTCCCTTCCTCGACGTCGTTTGTTGGAAGAACTCTCGTCTTTGGACATATTTCTACATTACAAACTCTCACTAAATATGTTTAAAATTAGGAGGAATATTTAAAATCTCTGGTGAGTGACATCATAAATTAAATCCGTCCGTCCTGCTGCCTGTTTTGCCTCCATTCAGATTTACATTTCTGGATTTTGCAGATGCTTTTATCCAAAGCGACTTACAAGAGGAGGATCAACAATCAGGTTACTCAGAGGAAATTCTTGAAGAAGGACAGGAAAGTGAAACTGAAAGGTTGAGTCTTCAAGAGTTTCTTGAAGATAGTTATATTTATTCCCTATTTTTATACATATATAAACTCATAGGAACTTAATAATACGGCCATGGTTGAGATTTTTTGAGGTTGGACGGAGGTACTGTAGATAATTTGCTTTGGTGACACAGTGATAAAAAGGCTTATTGTAGGTCTTGATTGTGATGTTTTCTTTCTTTCTTTTTTTTTTTTTTTTGAGACAGAAATAATATTGAGAGTCAGGAGGATGACAAAGTGCCAAACACTGTCAGGAAAGGATGAAAAACATAATTTTGTTTTCAAAAGAAAACCTTAGACGGCCGATAAAGATTAATCTCAGATGTCAGAAAACTCTGACAGGAAACAAAAAAAAAGGAGGAGGAAGAGGAACTGACAAGAGGTGGAACAAAGAGTGGAACGTGATTAGATGGAAGCCAGGTGAAAGGGAACGACAGTGATGGAAAAGATGGGACAAAGAGGAAGTAGCCTGAAGAGTGGACTGAGAGGGAGCCTCCTCCTCCTCCTCCCCCCCCCCCCCCCCCCCCCGACAGTTCTCTGCCTAAAGACCACGAAAGACCACGGGACAGACTGTCACACTCACAGACTGTCTAACCACTCAACGACAGTGCAGACGCCGGAGTGCTGACACTTCCAGACCACATCACACTGTTGGGAAAAGTTTGGAGTTTACATCCAGCCGTCACAGTCGTCATCAGCTGGCTCCAATATTGTTGTGTAACTGTCAGAAAATGTGTTCAATGACCATTGTTACCCAAAATGCATTATCTATACCTGTCCGTTTTCACAGAGCCTGTGTGTGTGCTCGTGTGTGTGTGTGTGTGTCCAGTCTCATTTTTCAACATCATTTTCTCAGCCACACTGGGGAAAATCAAATATTAATCTTGATCTTTCTCCATCGTTGTGAAATGAGATGGGAGGCACTCACCATTTTATTATTGATTTCATGAAAATGGATCTCGCAGACTTTCTCCACCACATCCTCAATTTCGAATGTTACAAAGCCAAAGCCTGAGGAGAAGACAAAAGAGTGGAGACAATAGTGTAAGAAGCAGAAGAAAAAAAAAAAAAAAACAGACAGAGAAGAGGCGGTAAAAAGAAAAAAAAAAAGAAAAAAAAAGGGCAGCGCTGGTCACAACTGCACAGACAGGATCCATTTATGGCCCGCAGCATTAATTTATTCATTAAGAGGTAAAATTGGGGTCTGGTGACCTTCGGCTTGTTTTAAAGACCTGCGACCATCACAATGAAGTCACGGCGTGGACCTGAACTATTTCTTTGAAAGCATGAATTGCTCCTCGAAAACGGACGACGACGACGACGTCGCAGAAATGACTAAAACCTGTTTTTCATTACATGGAAATTACGCTGCCTCTGCGGTGTTTTTAATGAAGATGTTTACTGTGTGAAAAAAAAAATAGACTCAACTTTTCATGTGATTTTAAGTGCTTACTTAATCCTGATTGGTTTGTTCTTCTTTCAACCACCAGCCTGAGGATAAGGATTTAATACAACGTGTCCGTCTTATATGAAATATTAAACAGTAAAATACCAGTACAGTAACCCTTGAGGATCAATTTAATACGTGTCCGTCTTATATGAAATATGAAACAGTAAAATACCAGTACAGTAACCCTGAGTCTTTCAACGAGCAAAAAAAACAAAACATTTGACACAGAAATACCACAACATTGAATTTTAGACAGAAGAAAACAGCGACATAACGGTGTGTGAATTGCCGCTACAACGATCAACACTGCATTATTATGGAAATGGTTTGTAGCCATTGATTTTCAACAGCTCTCCTCCTCTGTGTACACTCAGGTATACAGTCCAACACCAGTATAAATATTGACATCATCAGCATAACTGTACATGCAACACGCCCGACTCCATATATGGATCGCTGGGCATCAATAGAGTTTGCAGCCTTATTTACACATCCTCTCGATCAAAAACAATGAGAAGGCACGTACAATGGGAGGTGGAGGAGGGAGGAGGTAGAGAGGGGGGAGGAGGAGGCGGAGAAAAACACAGTTAAGCTTTTTAGAGTCAGGAAAACCCTGAAAGGTAAATGAATGTGGACAGAGAAATCGATCGAGGCAGCAAGGCATCTCACTACATCGTAATGAGCAGAGTGAAATAAGTTACGCAGATTGATGGGAGCGGGTGAGAAACACACAGGGCGAATCAGGGGGAGAGACGGGGGAAGACCTTCTCTGATGAAGTGGCCGTTATTAAAAAGAAGAAAAAAAAACACAGACAATGAAGTTTCCTGTTGGTCTACAGCTCAGCACTGACAGACGGACGGAGACGGACGCAGATTTAATGTCATCGTTTTTATGGGCGTTTTTTTTTTTTTTTTTCAGAACAGACCAGTGTTCATTCATCTCGGACTTTTCAGGGTTGGATCCAATCCCAGCCGTCATCAGGTTCACACCCAGTGATGACCATTTGGCTTGTCATCAATGGGCCACATAAAGAAACAAGCAAACACTCACGCCCACATTTATACCTTTGGTCCATTAGGACTGAATGATTAACCCAGAGTGTGGACCAGGAGTACCAGGAGTACCAGGAGTACCAGGTGTACCAGAAGTACCAGGAGTACCAGGAGTACCAGGAGTAAACCTACCAACATTCTATACAGAAGGACCATCAGTTACAACAACAAATCCAACCGAACCTGTTCTTGATGTAAGGTCAACACACTGACCACTGCACCACTGTATGGTCATATAATCTTAATTACAGATGCTAACCATTAGCTAAGGCTAATCTTTAAGTGCCTCAATCCTCAAACAGTTTTATATAGTGTAGAAGATGTGAATAAAAAAAAAAAGGAAAAAAAAAGAAGGTAAACATAGCGTACGTGTCCCGTCTAACAGTTCCAGGAACTCATTTCAATGTGTGAATGATCGTTTATGGATTTTCTCCTCAAGTTTTGTTCTTGTTGTGGTTTTGATCAATACGGTTAAATCTGGATGTTGGTGCTGCAGCGTCAGGTTGACTCTATGTCAGGGAGGAGACACGAACCACAAACAAAAGCTGAGGCCCAGGAAACGAGTTTCACACCGACGTCTGGTCACATGACCCAACAGAAAAAAGGACAAAAAAACGTCATTATTGACAGAAACAAGGCTGTTTTTTTTACAGAGAAGTCAACTGACGCTGCCTCCTGTGAGACAAAGGCAGAGCAGCAAATATCACAGCAGACTACGAAACCTCTCGCAGTGATTGTCCTCAGCTGGGAGGGAACGGTACCAGGGAACCCAATATCTCTTGATCAGTGACAAACTCCAGGATCTATAATCTGGTACCGTGTTCTCGACACCGGGACATGTTCTACATTTGTTCTCCTGGGCTCCACGGCAGATAAATCTTTGTCCCCGATCCATTAAAAAAAAAAAAAAAAAAGGAGAAATTCTACGTTATTTTTAAAGTAGGACCTTTTAATAAGTTTGGATTAATTACTGATAATTAGTAATTATGAACAGCTGTCTCCGGATTCATCCGTATCATCTGGCAGGTGAAGATTGTTGAATACAGATGTGTGATAACCAGTGTGTGTTAATGAGGTTCTCCAAATTATTGTGCGTTTTTAATTTGAACACCTTTTGTGTCAACGGTTGACGACTAAATCCTGTCGCTGTGATGTTGATGACAGAGCTTCTTCACTGATCTCTAGTCAGTTTTTTTTTTTTTTTCCCCCCCGTGGTCTGGCTGTGGTGCCTTCATGACCTTTCGTGTCACCGTGTGTTGCCGGCGTTTGAGGGAAACATTCACAATACAGTACGTAAGCGAATCCGCCGATGGTGCTGCGTTACAATGAGATCCAATGACAATCAGCCTGGGCTGTTGCTGGCGTGAGTTAAGTTCCTCCACATCCAGCACCTCGCTCCCTGTAAGTCCATGAATCTCATTTTCTAGCTATTTCAGATCTATTTTTGTCCAGCAAAAGAATGAACACTAATGTCGTTTTTTTTTTTTTACCCCTTTGGGCTGAGTGGAGGGAGGAAAAAAAAAATCTGAATTATCAAGAAGGCAAACTGAAAAGTGCCGTTTTTTTTATTTATTTAAATTCAAATGACACTTATTTATTTGAATTCATGTTTTAATCCATTTTGAAGGTTGGTAGTGCTGCATCACTTCCTAACCAGTAGGGGGAGATATAGGAGCACATGTTATTTAAGACAGCCACTGTATAAAATTGTGATACCTAAGATAACGTGTGACAACAACACAGCTCCGCCACATCAACTGTCCAGTTTAGCTGGACTTTAAATGTCTGGATATTTTACAGTAGAACTTCTGCAGAAATCTTTAAAGCTTTTTTAAATCTCTGGAGTCAAACCACAAACATATTTCCAGAAATGGACCCTAATTGTACCCAAGGCCTTAATGAAGCACAAATGCAAAATGGAATTTCCCCCCTTTCCTTCTTTGGATGTCATCCCTGAAAAGGGGGAAAAAAAATTTCCCTTTTCCTTCTTTGGATGTCATCCTGGAATGAAAAAGGGGAAAAAAATCATATGTGGTGTTTCTGACAATGTGGACCAAAAAAAAAAACAAAAGAAAAAGATGAGCAGCGCTGCAGAGATGACCGTCCAAACTGAAAACACCTAGCAGCAAAAGCGACACAACAAATCATTACGCGGCTAAATGACTTATGACAGTGATACTTGGCTTGGTTCATTACTTCGAACAAATGAGGAGTTCAGTCAGCTCACTGAGCAGATGTGGCTCACTGGCAAACGTGACCAGGAGCTGACCTCAGTCTGCGGCACCGTCCCCCACACGGCGGCCGGCCGCAGCTGCGGACGCAGAACAACTTCAGTTTTCATCTCTCTCCTAATTCGTCAATTCTGTATTTAAATCAATCCTGTTTCTAATGCCGTGAAATGATTTATCTCCAATATTTAGAACTGTATTGTGGTTACGGCTCCGCCGGTTTATTTATTTATTTATTTATGGCCGTGCCTCCAGTCAGGATCAGGTATCTGAAAATGATATTCCAGATTGTAATGAACAGCACAGGTTAGTGACAGATGTGTCAGCAAATCAATCTGCCTGGTCTGAATAAAATGATGGTTAGAAAATATAGAGTTACATTTTTATAAGAGCTGTCGAAGGGAATTAAGGAAAAAAAAAAACTTTTATCTACTCCCCCAACACAAATCCACACAATTCCTGACTTTATATCTACAATCTAAACGGCTTGATTTGAACAAAATGTATTTTTAATGTTTTTGTTATTATTATTATTATTATTGAAAATGACATGTATTTTTAATGTGTTTTTGTTATTATTTTTGTTATGATTATTATTATTTCAGTACTCTATTAACTTAATATTAACTATTAATTACAGGTCACATTTCACTGTGACAATAATTCACTTTCACTCCATTACTTGGTTACCATATCAACACCACTTAGCCACCTAGCAGCATGCTAACCAACCAGTGTTCCTTATTCTTCTTAAGGTTCTTCTTAAGCATCTATTTCCTTTATTACTTTATATTTCCACACAGATGCTTCCTAAACACTTAAAATGTAAAAAAAAAAAAAAAATAGAAAGTACAGATGGTGGGCAGAGTCCCTGCTGTTGAACACAGCAGCTAATACTGATCTGAAGAGAATGTGGAGTTTGGGCACAGTCTGTAGTTCAAGTCCAGTTCAAATCCAGTTCGTTATTATTTAACTAAAAAGTGCAACGAATAACTCAATTTATCGTTTAATCAATAGAGTTTACATCAACTGGATGAATGAAAAGGACAGAGACAGATGATGCTGATGTCCAGTCATCGACTGATTTATATGTTTACATGTTTCTGAATGAGCTTTCAAAAAAAAAAAAAATCTCCTCTGCATGTTTTAAAGGTTTGTTCATGGAACGTGACAGATCGTAGCACTTTTTATGATATAAAACTCCACATACTGTAAACACACACACTCTCTCGCTCTCTCTCTTTCTTTCTTTCTCTCTCATCTGCAAAAATAATAAAGCCCCAATATTACATTATTCTCAACATTACGGCATAAACATGTCTGATTATTAGATTTGTGCGAGTATTGCTGCTGCAAGTAAACAAAACAAAGTATTAACCAAGCGCACCTCCTCTGTCACTGGCAAAGATGGAGTGCTGGTTTCATCTCCCTGTAACTGCTCCCACCCCCACAACACCTAGTCTGATGCTCCTCTGCCTGACTCCATAAAGGTGTACTGTAAGGAGGTGCCAGAAATCCCAGCTCTGACAGGCTAACCACTGATGAGGGAGAGATTTCTCCGAGTCTCACGACACACGGCGCTCTGTTGAGGACATTTCTAAAAATGGTGCCGCTCACAAAGTGCTGTCTTCACCACTTACAAAGCCGAGTCATCATCCCCGTCCTCCAAGTCTAAGTGTTCACGTCGGAGAACCTGTCCAAGTCATCCATTCTCCAGTCACACTGAGGCTGCAGTTCCAGTTGAAAGGGGGTTTGAGTGTCTCTCAGGTCTCAGTTCTTGGACTTAGTTCTGTACCACTGGACTACAGACAGTCGGAGGATTCCTGCCTGCCACACAAACAGTTCTGGGTTTGATTCCACCCAGTCTCTGACCCCTGGTTGGGTTGTGTTAGGTAGGGTAAAAAACGAGGGATGTCCGATATCTGATATTGTCCAAACACTTGATTTTTCAATTCCAATATCAACTGATACCGATATAGTGGGGCAGTGTTGGTCTGAATCCCCCGAATTCCAATACTATTGAGCGCCTGGTCATTTTTATTTATTTATCTGTACAATCCACTGTATGAGTTGCTGGCACCAGCAATCTGCATACAATCTCCCGATTGTCAAAATAGAATAATAAAATGAGCTGCAATGCTGCCATCTGGTGGCTTTCACTTTCATATACAGCAGTTTTCCCCCAAAACTATTTTTAGGTCACACATCATTCGGCGAAAACCAGGCATTGTGTTATCAGGTTTCCATAATCATAGAAAAAAAACCCAATACCGATTCTTACAGATATTACATAGGAATTGTGTTATCGGGTTTCCGTTATCATAGGAAAAACCAATACGATTCTTACAGATTTTACATAATTATGCTAATATTAATATATATATAATATCATCAGACTAACACCATGGTGACCCCCCCCCCCTTTCCCATGAGTCTTTGGGATAATTATTGAGTCTTCAATATTCTTGCCTGAAATAGTCTTAAGATGTATATTCTAGTAATTTTATAATTCCAGTTTTAATTCTAGTTTTCTCGAGGTTTCGCTAAAACGTGACTGCGCTAATACATTCGCAAACGAACACAAAGAGGCAACAGGTTGTGGATGTAAAACAAAAAAACAAAGCGCTAACCTCCTGGTGTTTTTCTCTCTCATAATAACACGCTAATGTAATTACACTGGCATCAAAACAATTTGGGCTTTAATTACACAAGACACATCAAGACGAAAACCGTGAGAGAATTTCCACTTAGAAATCAACTGGCATGACCAATGAAGTGAGTGTGTGCGTGAGTGTGCGCGAGTGTGTGTGAGAAACGGAGAGCCATCAAAGACAGAGCGAGATGGCTGGATGATTGAATGAAGAAGACAGACAGGGTGTGGGAGAGCCTTTCTAATTAGACGATAGCGCTGCTCTCAGACAGAATTTAATGGCAATCTATGTGTGACAGATGAGACTCTGTGGACGCTGTTATCTCTGAATTTTCTGTGGAGCTCTCTCCTCATCCACATTCTCACTCCTGAATAACAGCGGCGTGGTTGCTGATTATCAGCAATTGTTTGATTTTTCTTTTTATTTTGTTTGTTTGTTTGTTTGTTTTTTTATTTTAATGAAGAAGTGCCTCTCGCAGGCCGCTCGGTGAATTGTATGTATATTTGATGACACTTGTCCTGCCGAGAACGATGAGTGTATCTAATCTAGTCCGTGATTTTACTACCTGCTAATAACTGAGGACACTGTACTTTACTCATGACAGAAATAAAAATATATATATGTCATGTGACCAAAAAAAAAATGAAAAGCCAAGATGAATGAACTGAATACAGTCGATCTCTTATTTCCAGTTTACAGTTTGATGAACTGAACAAATACTGTATTTATACAATGAAAAAAAAGGTCACTCTGTCCTGCTCCTAATACAGCAGAGCAAAGTGAGTTTGAGAAACAAGCGTGTCAGGTCACTCTGTCCTGCTCCTAATACAGCAGAGCAAAGTGAGTTTGACTGTCCTTTAAATGAGGGTTCCCAACCCCAGGTCCGGGGACCAGTTCTGGTCCGAAGGTCATTTGATAACGGGCCGCATTGGGGACACAGTGAAAAAAATTACTTTAGTTTTACTTATTTTCTTCATTCATCAGTGATATCACTTTACTTTTTCATGTAAAAAAAATCTGGCAGTTTCAAAAAATGATCATATCAATTCTGATACTAACAGAAAAAAGTCTAAAAGTTGTTTTATTTAAAAAAAATGTAATGATCTTCCATCGATGGCGCGGTATTAGTAGTTTGCAGTAACAGCCGACCGGTCATTGGTACAAAAACAAACACATTTTCACCAGAAAAACGATGGTAGTCTGTGCTCGTGATAGTCGTCGGCCACTTCATTAGTCTGTGATTAACCCCGGACACATGATTGGCCACTCGGCCTTTCGAGAGAGGGCGACAGCACAAAGACAAGTGGCTGAAGGTGTGGAGTGAAACCAAACAAGAGTCGATGTGGTTTTGACCGGTGTGCAATAGATGCAAACTGTGAAGGCATCATGGGAAACGCTCTGGAATCAGACAGATGAGAGTAAAGTGGGTCAGGTATGAGGAGAAGTCAAAAAGGTCAATGAGGCTTTTAAAGGATGAAGCTAATGAGGCTAATTCTCTACTTATGCTACGTTCACTTCTAAACACTTTCATCAGAGAATTCCTGTTCCGCAGACGTTCAGGGATTTCCTTCTCACCAAGTCGAAATCTGCTCATTTGACTGGATGAAGGACTTTTTTCATTTTGGGGAAATGAAAAGAAAAATAGTGTTGTTTGATGGAAACCCTTTTCAAAGCTTCACGTTTAAAATCTTTCTATTCAGCAATTTTGGTTTGATTTCCAAATTGTTCATTTTCTTAGGGCTTCAAGGCTCAATAAAAATCCAATACAACAATACTCCGCACATGAAGTGACACGGCTGATTGGCCCAAAACAGAAACAAAAAAAGCTTGAGGAACCAACGACAGCCGGTATGCTAACGCCCCGGTGAATTCATACACCAAAATCTGGAAGCGGCTCCCAGCCCGAAACTTTCTTCATAACATTGGGTTTTAAACAAATTAAAATCTCGCTGCTGTTATTGGAACGATGCAGTCACTCCTTAAGGGTTTCAACAAAGTTACACTTTTTTTTTCAAAAACATTTTTCTCACTGTATATACTGTCAATGTCAATGGACTGTCCATATTTTTTGCATTTCTTGGGCAGATTTCTGCTTCAGTTTTGTGAGTAGAAAGGTTCAATTCCAGCTACTTGAGCAAGATGTTTAACCCCAAAGTTTCCCATCATTCCAGAGCCCCACAGTGCCCCCAACCCCCCAGCCTGGACAAACAGGTATTGCAGCATAAATGGAAGATGGCATTAAAACTCTGCCAGTCTCATTACGTGGATTTCCTGCTGCGGCCGCCACTGAAGGCAGAGAGTTGATGGTAATTCTTCTCTTTGTCGGGTGGAGATTTGACAACAAGGCGCATGGAAGGGGAATAAATGTTATGGATGTTTCTGACGATCTTGGTTTTTTTTAAACTATTGCCACGGTGGATTTCCCTTGTCGACAGTTTTCTTATTGATGACTATCGGGGTGTGGAGATAAATTGAACAATAACAAATAGTTTCCAAAACACATTACTGTCGCAAAAGTTAAAGGGCAGATTTTTGCAAAATGATAAGACCAGCTTACAGCCCTGTGGTTGGTACGGTGTCCCCTGGGGGTAGAATTAATTTCCCCACTAAAACAGAGAAGCCTGTGAGGTTCACACTTGAAAAAAAGCCCTAAAAAAATAGTTTGTCATGACATTATTTACACCGAAAACGTCACAGTTTTCTAGATCGTTTGTATCTGAAATCTATCTTTAAGCAGTCTTACTGGAGTGCCATCAGAGCTCCCATCTGTTCATGCAAAAGGTCATCATCAAGTGCAGCTGCCAAGATGTCACTTTCCATCTTTCCAAACATTTTCTCTGGGTGTGATCCACTCCTACCATTTAGTCACAACAGAGAGTGCATGGAAAGCTAATCCTCCAAACTCTCCGTGATCCAATGACATGGATTCACCCTATTTTCCCGGCTTTGCAGCACACGTGTGATGCACTTGTGTGCAGAGTCCGCTGAGTCCCACACATACTGCTTAGCTCAGCTCAGCTCGGCTACAGAACAAACCTCCGTCCTCCTTCATATATGTCACACACACTGGGCCATCGATTTTACCCTCCTACAGGGGAGGAAGCATGGGGTAGGTCATTCTTCTGTGTTTATTCCCCAGGAATGTGTCGTTCATCAAGTGCAATAAGCAACGCAAAGGAGAGGTGATAAATAAAAAAGGACAACCAGAAAAAAAAAAGAAAAAAAAAGGGGGTGAATTTCAATGATTCTGTTTGAATAAACGCACGACCTTTCCTTTCAAGGACTTTACCAGTATTTTAGTTTGTGGTTAAATGTTTGTTCAAGCGCTTATGAATATGCAAACACACTGCGTGTGGAGATGATGCTAATTTATGTAGACATCAGAATAACAAACTTAAAAATGAAATGGTGGGAACACAACATATTTTGCATTTGAATGAAAGATCAAATACAGGCGTAAAACGACCTGCGAGGGAACTGATATCCTTTGTTGTCCACGTTGGTTAGAACAGAAAAAGAAAAACAGCTCAGTAAATTAATGTACTCTGATAACAGGGGGTCCTCGACTTACAGCAGCGTTTGGTTACTAGGGGAGATGTAACTCGAGTTTTCACCATAAGATGGAACTTATATACAATACATATCGCAAAATATGTGGGAAAACAGAACCTGACATCAGGAAAACGATTGCGTTCACATGGAGTTAGTCGCAGTAAGTCTGCTGTCGAATTCTTTATTGCCCCCTATTGGGGGTTCGCAGTGGGACACAGTAAAAAAAGTACTTTAATTTTACCAATTTACTTCATTCAAAAAGAATCCAGTCTTATCGCTTTACAGTTTCTGTCAATGTTTTAAAACAACAGGTCATTTAGACTCTAAAAACTCTAAAAGATTGAAAATTTAATGATCCTTCAACGATGGCGTGGTATTACCGATCAACAGTACCGGGAGATTCTGGCCAACCAATCTTTGGTACAAAAAGGTTGGAGACCACTGGGCTACAATTCGGTCGGACAAGCAATGCCATCAGAAGACTCGTAGATTTGCTTATAATGAAGGGCAAAAGCTAAAGGGAAAGTGGGGACAGTCAGTCGAGCACATTGCACAAGATCAAGGAAAAACACCTCAAACTATATCCACGTTAAATGGTCTGTAACATTTTTGGTTAGGTATCAGATGTATGTACACATTTACCCAGCATCTTATAATGAAGGGCAAAAGCTAAAGGAAAAATGGCGAACCAGCGACAAACTTTAACAGAGACCTCCTCCTGGTCAGAATGAGGAAACAAGACGTCCTTGATAAAGGACCTGGGGGGTGGATAGTGATGGGTAGTTGACTGGTTATTCCAGCAGTTCTAAAGTGGGGACAGTCAGTCGAGCACATCGCACAAGATCAAGGAAAAACACCTCAAACTATATCCACGTTAAATGGTCTGTAACATTTTTGGTTAGGTATCAGATGTATGTACACATTTACCCAGCAAAACACTCTATAAAGTAAATTTCCACACACCAGAGTGGTTATTAAGTCTTAAAAAAAACCAACAAAAAAACACCCTTAACACACTTTAAGAAAAGCTCCCGTTGATGGATTAGCCTTTTGATTGGTTCAATTTAGGATATAATCAATTAATATGGTTCAAAAACAAAATACCATCGCTCATCATTCAGTTTTTAAGCAAACAAAGAAAAACATTTTGCATCATTTAACATTCAGGGACATCCATCACCTGTCACTCAGGACAAGACTATCGCTCCAAAGTCACAGAGACCATAGGATTATCCATCAATCATTAACAGACTGACAAGCAATTTTCCATGCAGTTAAAGCTGCGTCATTAATACACTGTCACTAATATGACACACTGTCCTGCTTATTACTGGGCTGCCCACTAAAAACAACTACGTTTTCCATATGGAACAAAGAAAAATGGAGTCATTTTTCACGCTTTCAAACTCGGTGAGTTTAGGTTAAATACAGTAGTTATTCCCAGTGGGATTTTCTAACAACTATTGTCTCTGTTGAACTACTGTGTTTCCAATAGTGGTTATTTTTTTTTTCTCTCTTTAATTTGGTGTTTTATTTCATAAATTTAGGAGGATGTTTCTGTTTAAAGTACATCATCGTCTTATTGCCTTGTAATGACAGGTTTAAGTCACTAGGTACACTGGTATAAAATAAATAAAAAAGTCTTAATTATGTTGTAAAGAAAGCAGTGAACTTTTGTAGTTTATTAAAGTACCCTTTTTTAATTTTTAACACATTTTTGGAAACAGTAGTGAAGCACGTTTTAAAGCTGTCCGAGTAGATTTTTTTGACACAAAATATTCACTAATAATAATAAAATATTATTATTATTATTATTAGAGAAGAGTGCAGATTAACGACATCACTGGACCTAAAGCCTGCCAGGATTCTAATTTAACTCATTTTCTTACTTCCCGCTCCACCTGTAAACCTGAGCCCAGGACCAGAGGCCTACATTAGAGACGTCCTTTGTATTTCTGTATCAATACAGACCTTTCAAGGAAATTAAATCTAAGTCATTTACCTGCAAAGAAAGCAGTCGGAAAAATTAGACACAAGTTGTTCAGCCTGAACTAAGCTATTGATTTTATTAGTTAATTCACTTTTGTCCAACATGCCTAGTCTCACAAGGTTATTCATCCACATCATCTGGCCATTGACCAAACACTGGACCTGACCTCTCTCAGTGGATTAATGGCTTTCTCGGCCGTGGCCTTTCATACAGAGAAAACACAGACTGGTGTGTGTCACGATGCTGTGATTATTCCTGGAGAAATCCCAGCCAGACACGTTATAACTCTACTCTGGCAACATAAAAAATAACAATCGCTATTTGTTTACTTTGTGCAAACTCTTGAATATGTCTTTCTCTGACACAAACATCAATAACTTTTATTAAGATGACACTACAGTAACGATGATAAATACAAACACTCATCTCGCCTATGGATCGGCCGGTGGTGCACGCTCCCCGACAACGACGCTGCGAAGTCAGGGCTGCTGTCATCAGGCATTTCATTTGGCTTTCTTTTACATTCACAGTCTCCCTGTTAATCTTGTTCACTGTTGAGACATCGACAGTGGGATTGTACGCCATCTGTTAGAGATATTACAGATGCCTGAGATCTGAGAGAGAGAGTTTCTTACAGCGGCCGTGCTTGATATTCTGCCTTATTGGAAATGACACTGGAGCTACATACAGAGAGAAACCAATGACGATCTGTCTTATGTCATACACACACATCATTATTCACCGCTAATATGAGTGGGAGAGTTACAGTGGGGGGGGAGTGGGGGGGAGTGGAGAGTAAAATATGCAGCGGTTGTTTGATATTTTAATATCTTGACATCACACAGTAAAACTGACGGAGGAGACGAGAAACTGCAGTGATTCAACCAAGATGAGTCCAGTTTTATGGTAAATAAGAAAGTTTTTAAAGGACCCCGATGGAAAACCTTGACCCCTCAAGGTCGTTCACAGAAAACTGTCACAACAATGATGCTATAAAACTAGGGAAGTCCGTTATTAACTTGCCTATATCCCATATTGTGCCAAACATTTTAGATTAAAGTGTTTCTCAATTATTTTCTGCCATGCTCCCCCTAGAGGACAGAAGTTTATTCACCCCGCTCGACTCCCAGAATTGAAATACTAATGAGCGCCTGGTAATATTTATTTACATATTTATGTACTATATGTAGTACCTAGCTAGTAAATGAGTTTTGATTAAAATATATATTTTTTAGAAGTAACAAAAAAAAATTAAAAATTAAAATTAATCAACAAATATATACAGTTTTTGCTTTTAACCCTAAAAGTAATCAACAAATATATACAGTTTTTGCTTCATTCTCCACTTGTTTGTAATAGTTAAGTATTTTATCATATTCAGTATGATGAGTTCATGGATGTCTGTTAAGATTTTAATTAATCTGAGGATTTAAGGTTATGAACTTTGAAAAAAAAAATACAACAAATGTGTCTGTGAATGTAGTATCGAATTAAAGTTTGACAACCATATTTTAGTCACAAATGTAAAAAAATAAAAAATACATATTTGTAATGAATAATGTTTAACATTTAAGTGCGTGGACTGATCGGCCATCTTGTTCAGTCGTCCGTCTTTATTCTTAACGACTGCTGGAAACACGACAGGTTTTTGCCTCTGACCCAGTGACAGCTCAGCCACCGGGCTGTTACCCATTCACTGTCTCTCTCTCTCTCTCTCTCTCTCTCTCTCTCTCGCTGTGTGTACCACATTACCTGCCTGTTTTATTGTCTCCTCATCCCCTCTTAATCCCGTTAAGGTTGTTCTTCTTGAGGAACTGTGTTCTTGACCTCCCCCCTCTCTGTCTGCCTCTCTCATTTGAGCAAGATAACAAACAGGTCACCCCTGGGGCTTCAGCATTCTCCCCCAACATCATCGGTCAGACAGACAGAGCGTACACTGACAACGCGGGTGTAAACCCAGTCCTATAATTGACCCCCTCAAGCATTTTTTTTCTCCGGCCGTCAAACATATGTAGGTACAGAGGAGCGCAGATGGGCGTGGATATATTGTATATGAAGAAGACGTAAGAGAGTGTCACCTCGCCCTTGGGGAGAAACATAAAGCAAACCACTGCTTTTGACGGTTATAATTAGGGACATCGGAAAGCAGGTTATCAATACTGGTCTCCAAGGACGAGCTCCTGCTGATGGAGCCAAAAGAGTCTATTGATGTGGAGTAATCATCTAGAAGTTCCTCCATTAAGCTGACTGCTGTGGAGTGGTGGAGCACACGGGCAGAAACACTGGGAGAAACGCAGGACAACGTTGATGGAACCGCGAGTTATTGACGCACACGAGCACGCCCACACACCAAAACACACACACACACGAAGAATAAGCAATAATATTTATAATATTATAATATAATATAATAATATTAATATTTATTTCTATGTCATTTTGATTGACAACTTAATCAATATCAACTGAGAGACAGACGGGGAGTTTTCTCATAACAATTTATGTTATTATATTTGTGTATATATTGTATATATGTGTA
>NC_024310.1:2958441-2973222 GCF_000523025.1 Cynoglossus semilaevis | reverse complement strand
GGGGGGGGGGGGGGTGGTGGAAAGGGGCAGCGGAAAACTGCGGAACCCAGCTCTAACTTAACCTGCCTCAGCGCAGAGAGACTGGTGTGTGAGTAACTGCTGAGCGTTAAGTGTATTCAGGCTTTGTTTTCCCCTGTCCTCAGAGGTCTGCTGAGTACAAGACTCGGCAGGACACAGCGACAGTCTGGGTCAGCTCTGCCTCAGTGGAGAACAGATGGTCCTCAGAGTGTGTGACCCACCGCAGCTCGACCCATCACATCTAAACCCTTCACCGTCAACCTTGAGGTGCTGAACCTCGTGTGATGCAAAGGAAGGTAAATGGAAGAGATGTTAAATAGAATGCAAATGAAAGGGGCGATGCAGTTTTGATCTAAAATTGCCATCCACCGGGGGAAAGTTCTAGAGCTGTAAGTGGCTTAATAATGCATATGTCAATCACAGACAGTGGAGCAATCATAACCGGTCACAGGCATGGAACAAGCCAAGGTCGAACGCAGCTGGTTATTACCACAACTGTATTATTTATAACAGTGATTTTCACATCAAGTTGCCTTCACTGAGTCACAGCTGCTCCCCCAGACCTCCCTCACAGCCGGGGGGAGGTAATGGGCCAATCAGCGAAGTCATGCAGGGAGCCTGCTGTCATGCTGGGAACCAACCAGAGAGGAGGTCAAGAGAGAATGGTATCTGCTTCTCACACAACCCTTGTGTAATGGTGGGAGGTGTCAATCACACAGGTTTAACAGAGATGGGACACAGAGGTTGAGGGAGACAGCGATGGATGCATGAGCGCCAATGTTATTGACATCCTTAGGTCATATAGAAACATCGACACAGAATCACCAGGGACCGGTGGCACAGTAGGCTCTGATGAAATGGGAGACTTTTCGCCTGCAGAATCCCTTGAAGTGATCAAAAATGAAATGGAGAGACATGTGAGTCCAGCGTCAGTGAAGACGGCCGTGGGTGTGAGGCTGTGTCTCCGAGTGCTAATGTAACATTAGATAAAAAAAATGTTGAAATATCTAACATGACTATAAACAAATGAACATAATGTTAAGAATAATAAGAGTCTTAACACAGTGTCGTCGTGTGCACGAAAGCTACATTAAACATCACTTTAATGCTAACAGGGGGAAAAAATATACCATGCATATGCATGGTATGCATTACTTGTTTTGTTTTGTTTTTTTGGAAAACAATTTTGACTTGTGCACGTTGCAGATTAGAGTCTAGGTTAATTGGAGACCACAAATTAGATGTGAATGTAAATGAGTTGTTTTTCCATTGTTGTCAAAATGCATCACAGCCAGCAGCCATACACCCCCCCCGCCCCCCCAATGGAGTCTCAACATGTGGCTTTCAATGAGTTAACCATGGATGATATACCATATCCATAACCTACCTTTCTACTACTGCACCATGCTAGCCCCTCTAGTTATACCATAGTAGGTCAAAGCTTTATCTTCGGAACATACCGTCTACGTACAGCAATTTTTAGTTTTATACAAGAAAAAAAAAACATCTATACTCCACAGCTTTAATAATTTCAACAGTTTTTCCTACAAGATTTGGTCAAATTTGAAAATGTAATACAGCTCAATGCTTGACAAAGATATCGTGATCAAAATGATCAAAGCTGACACGTCCCGACTGTTGATAGCTAATGTAAATCTGACAAAGTATGAAATATAACATCTTTTCCGTCTTACCCTCAAATACTGTGAACACGACAAACAACAAACAATCATGGAATCCAATTATTATAGTTGTGTTGAACTTTGAATCAGGGAGAAGTTGGAGCAGCTGACTATGTAATTCAAAGGCTAGACGTGTCATCGGGGAACAGTTGAAGTGATCTCGCCCCGCGGCTCCTGTAGAATATAGGGTTCATAGGGTGCAGCCCTCTAAATGGGATAGCGCCTGTGTCAGATGGACTTCCATATCCCACATTTCACCTGATGTCCGCTGAGATTGGCCTCACCCACACAACCGACAACAAATGAATGAATGAGATGTGCAATGGTGGAAATACCCGTAGCCTCACTTCCTCTTCGGTCGTAAACAAACCGCGCGCACCTCTGCTCATTTCACCTTTCCGTGTGCCAACCGTTTTATTCCTCTTTAACACCTGTGTGTTTGGTGTCTGTTTATTATTGTGTGTGTGCTTTGTTTTTTTTTATTAGGAAATATGTCACAGAGCAGGCACATGTTAACCTCCGACAGGTAATAATGATCGGAACAACACGAACACTGGTGAAATAACAATCAGCGCAAACCTCCGCTCTCTTCCAGAATGGAGTTTTTATTCAAATGGACCATATGGGCTGAGAATGGTTGAATTGGGGAGTTAACATGATACATAAATTTTGCGATCAGGCTTGTTATCCAAATGGTAGTGTTCATTTCTATGCACCAATACAGCAGTTAACGAGTCTCATCAACGTCGGTGATCGCAGATTAAAACCACCGCAGCTTGACAGTGTAGCAGCTTGTTGCAAAGGTTAGCCCCCCCCCACCTCCCCCATTTTTGGGGTGGGCGTCTAAGTGATATTTACTGTGAAAATATTGGTATGGCATTAGAAACACACACAGCAGTCGAGTGTACCTGGGCAGATAAATATTTGCGCCCCCCCTCCCCGGGGTCTGGCTCAAATGACACTTTCATTCATCACACATATGCAGAGACTGATGGCACCTGGGTGGTCTGCTCCAGTTTGCTCGACCTGGGACAACAGCTGGACACGGCACTGCCAAGTCAAGTGTCAGCCAAGAGTAGTTTATAACAGCGGTCCCCAACCCTTTTTCATACCAAGAACCGGTGGACCGGTATCAGCCGTATCACTGTCTTCTAGACTTTCTTCTGTGATTATCAGGGTCTGAATGACCGACAGATTATCTTTGAATGAAAACAGTAAAGAGATATGACTAGATCATTTTGGAATGAAGTCAATTAGTAAAACTGAAGTACATGTTTTCACTGTGTCCCACTGAGGCCTGGTACCGAATGATCTACAGACCTGCACCAGTTCCCGGAACAAAACAGTCCTGGCTCAAGTATAGTCCGTTATATAAAAGTCATTCTGATCACACATCGCCACATGAACCAAAAACCGGTCGGAAAAAAAAGGTCCACACTGCTGTGAGGAAACAGGATTTTTCCTGATTTACATGTGAGGCCACTTATGGCTCACAGCCAGTTTTTCTTGTCTGTGGAAGCCAGCAGAGCAGCATCAGCGCAGGGATTAGCTTAGCATAACAGTTTGAGACACTGGTTCCGGCGGCTTAAAAAAAAAAAATGGAAAAGGGATAAAACTCTGGTTTATTAGGAAGACGGAAAGAGACAAGAGATACGTAAAAAAAATGAATAAATCCATGAAGAGATACAAAGTCCAATGTGATTTAAAGTATAGGGTGAGGACACTGTTACACATGGACGTCTCTGTGGTGATGTGGAGGACGGCCAGATAACAAAGACATGAATCAGTTTAATAAAGCTCCAGGTTCCAGTTACTTCCTCGTCACTTTCGACAACATTCCGTGAAGCACTTGCACATCATGCAAGAATAACCTGCTAGCAACTCTAACAAGACCCAGGAGTACCGTTAGTCTTATGAGCAACTCTTGCAAGTTTTGTGCAAGTGTTACTTTGGACGTGTAAGGTATTAGTATTAGTGCTTTGTAAACAAAAAGAACCATAAACAGTTCCACACCCTAACCCTCAGGTTGGGAGTAAAAAAAGCACGTGTGTGTGTGTGTGTCTTACACATGACGTTATGTGGGACTAATTTAAATGATGGGATTATCAGTATGTGACTTTATGTGGGAATAATTTAAATGATGGGATTATCAGTATGGCCAAAGGTTATTGCTGGATTGTTGTCATTTCTGTACGTCTTGATGGGGATTCGTCAAAGAGATCAGAGTCGTTTTCTTCAATGATATTAATTAGTTTACACTGTCTTTAATATATTTGACCACTGTCCTCAGTCCATGAGGCTTCTCTGACCTGAACCTCTGAGAGCTGAGACGGTTTTATCAGCCTGAGCTGCTTCGCAAATAACGATATGTGTATCGACTGTGTTGATAAGTGATGATAAGTTAATGAATGGATAAACAGTGTGCATAATGGATAATCAGATTAATTGCACAAATGAATTGAGGTGATTAACACTTTAATTTGACAGCCCTAATTAGATGTAAAGAATGTGGCCGTCTGATTTTCATCTCTCATGTTCAGTATCAATACATAAAACATTGTAAAGTAGATCATATTTTGAAGAAGAATTAGCTGATTTTTTTTTAAAATTCATACTTTAAGGCTTCAGTATCTAATAGTCATAGAGCCATAAACTACTCAACATAATCTAATCTCTCTAAAACCATACCAACCCCAACACATCCACTGTGTCCTCCACCAACTACGGTAGTGTGAAAATACACAATTCCAAAACTTGAAAGTTGTGTGGCGTGAACTTGGGTTAAGAGTTCGCTGTCTACTGTGTACTCTAATCACCCCCCTGCTGTCAAGAAATAAGGTGTGTTCCTGCAATCAGTGCAAACAAACATCCATCCAGTCTTATCCCTGGGTCACATTTGACAATCAAAAAATCAAGATAGTTCTCCCAGATTTACGAAAAGAGAAAGAAATCTGCGGGGAGTCTGAAGACACAATCAGTGTTCTTAAGGACGGAAAGTTCTTCGGTACTTTCACACCGAACGTGACTTACGTTTGTATGAACATTTGGAGGTTTCACTGAAAACACATACAAACTGCACCATAGAAACACACCTTGTTGGGTTTGAATCACACACACACTCACACACACCCAACCAAAACGACAGATTATTTGGTCATATACGGCACCCTAAGCAGTAAACACCCAACAATAAGATGATAGCAGGTTTTTTAGAATAATCAGCCGAAACTGTGGAAAATGTGTCATTAGTTTATGTGGCACATCTGCATCCGTCCACTTATTTCCCAATCTCACGGTTTATAATGTTGAGGCCCGAGCACCGATGGACAACAAAGACCTGCCAGGAACAGGCTTCAAACCAGCCACCACAGAGTCTGTGCACCATAACTAAAAAAACTGTTTGGCCAATGGGTTCAAAGAGAACGAAGCGACGCCGATAAACAAAATGTTCCCTCCTGGATACTTTTGTTTCTGGGGGGTTCAAGTTGTGTGTGTTTGTTTCTCAATACAAACAAACAGTTAATTTTCTTAACCTCGAATAAAACGTATCAGTTTTCACAGTTGTCTGAACCCCACGGTGGTGTGAGTTTGACTAAAGAACTGCTGCTACAATCTGGGAAACTTATTTCTCCAGGTCAAAAAGTCCTAAGACCCAGGCAAGAAAAAAAAGTTGGGTTCACATCATATCATATGTAGAGTTATTGGAAAAGAAAAGAATTGTCCGGTGCTGGATTGAAACCTGTTGCAAAGCTTCAATCATTTCAAACAATCCTGATGCAAAACTGTTGAAAAATTAGCTCTGTATATTTTCTGTTAGATTATAAAACATTAAACACAGATTAAACACAGACACAGCTCAACGCCTGACAAAGACACAAAGATGAAAAATGTTCCAATCTGTCAAAGAAGAGCCAGAGTCAGAGACGTGTCTAAAAATGTTCAAGTGATTCAAACTGGAGTTTGTATGAGAATATAATCTCCCACTTACATTGTTGGCTTACGCCCCACATATGGTGTATATTTCCTGTACCATAGCATATCTCAGTACTACCCAGTGAAGCGGCCACATCACTCCTGTGAGTATCCTTCAGATTCGACTACATCCTAAAGTATCTGCACCTGCTTCATTCACGTTGCCGTTGGGTTTCCGTTCTAAGAATTGTGGCCGTGACTCAGAAGTTCCTGTGTTTGGAGGCACTCGGAGCCGCATGTCTGACTCCTCGTCTCCCCCTCCCTCCCCTCCTCCGTCTTTGTAAAGTCCTCTGTTCGAGGGCAGGTGGCCGTACTGCAGAAGCCACAGTTAAGGCCTCCAGATAAGGAGGGGCTGGAGATAACCATCGTGCTGCGCTGCCCACGTTGCTCTGCAGCAACGGCGATCTGAAGCCTTATCTGACCAAACAGGCATTCCTCTTTCAATCTCTGTCCCTCTGTTCAGCCGCGGGGCACCTCTTCTTTTTCGCCTTTTCTTTCCACTCCCTCATTTGACCCTCTCAATCTTGCTGTGTGTCCTTCTTTCATCATCCAACCTCCACACAACCAATGAAGATCCCTATCATGGCTGGTTGTTTGTGTGTGTGTGTGTGTGTTTCTGTGTGTGTGTGTGTGTCATTGTGCATTAAACAGCAGTGAGAAGAACCGCTATAAGGCAGGGATTTAGTATGGATTACTGTTCATAGTGTAAGACCTCAACAGAGAAGCTAAGCTAAGCTTCCACAATATGCGCCGTAAATAAATAAAATACAGCTAGGTGTACTTCAGTACTAGTAATCCAAGTACAGAGAAACACATACTTCCAGGTGGGAACACACACACACATGCAGGAATAGCAGAGAAGAAAAAAAAAAAAAAAAAACGTGGACCTACCTCTATGTCGGTTGTATTAATTGTCAAACATTAGCATGGCGTCTTCTATCTGAAAGAAAAAGAAAAAAAGGCACGACTTCAGTTTCTATCAGCACCAATTGTAACAGCAAACAGAAGCAGGTCAGAGCACATACAGCACATGTACACACTACTTTGTAAGCCTGCACACATTATCATCACTGGCTGATGCAAACAGAGCTCAGGAGAAAACACTGTCACAGCGCTGGCAGCATTTTATTTACAGATCAAACTGGAGGCTTGCAGGCCAGCAAGATTATATCTTCTGTCTATCAGAAACAACCCACCGCTACAAACACAAGTGACACGTTCACGGCAGCGCTCGCAGCCTTCAGTACCTGTCTCACCACTACTTCATTTTTCTCTTATATTCTAATACTTTAAAATGTGATGAAATATAACCAATTGCTAACAATAATAATAATAATAAAAAAGCTGCTGTAAGAAGCTAGTCATCATTCTCTGTCTGACAGAGAACAGACGGAGATAAAACCAACACCCTGGTGGACTAATGTGGTAACACTTTCAGTTGTCAAAATATGTTGTTTCCAGTTGTTTTCACCTGAATTATGTCAAGATTTATTCTTGAAATTAAAATAAATTTCATGAAATTTAAAACCTGTTTTGAGATTCAGTCTGATTTATAATAATAATAATATATTAATAATAATATTAAATAATATTATAATTTCAAGAAGTGAGAAAGAGATGACATCATCTCAGGCCTTGTTTTTTGTATTGTATTTATATAAAAGTCCAGCTTTGTAGTGCTGTACAATACACAGTACTGTAGTATGTGTTTGTATTTGTTTATCATCAGTACAACACAATATTTCAGAATATAAAAAAGTGGACTTTTGTATAGAAAAAAAAGGTTATACCAAGGGATGTCTGATTTTAACTTTTTGCAGATTTTGTCTACTGTTTACTGTAGTAAACATCATAAATACAACACAAGTATTTTTTGTAATTTAAAAAAAAAATCATCAAATAATTTTGAAACAATTCTTTACTTGATCTTCATTACCCAGATAGATAGATAAACTGTGATTCATAAAAGTAAAAAATCAACATTAACCAGATCTGCCTGAGAATCCTGTGATGGGCACTGATTCAACATATATGCAACCATAATTTGTTCATTAGCCTCTCCTCAATCTACCGTGGAAAACACAGCTGCTTAATTATAAAATATCATGGAAAAAAACCTGGAAGAAAAATTTTGCAATTAATCTGCCATGACCGTGGCCAAACTCTGAAATATTTGCCTCGGACTCTGGGTCCAAAAGGAGAGAATATAAATTTATTCATTTATGTCAGAGAATAATCCTGGCTTCAAAATCTTTTTTTTTTTTTTCCATCGCTTTTAACAAATAACAGCTGTATAAAGCAGTAGTTTGGTTTGGTTCAATGAGAACTTTGTTTTTTAAAATCTCTGCCATTGTATTTTATTCTTATAATTACAGATTGGCATAAAATTTCCCTAAAATGATCACCTTTGTGTTAAATGTCAACTTCATTAAACCTTAATTCTTACGTTTTATACTTTGACAGTAACAGTAAAATCTTACAGACGTTTTATACTTTGAATCTCATCTTTTCGTCACTGTAAAATCTTACAATAGAATAAAAATTAGAATAAAAAATAGAATAATAGAATAAAAATTAAAAAGGTTCTATTTAGCAATAAACAGGTTGAAGTCCCAGAGTTAAAATAATAAAAAAATAAAATAAAATAAAAAAAGGTGATTTCATCATTAAGACACAGTAAGAACCACGACTCCACATGAGTCTTGTCTTCAATGTGGTTCACGTTGTTGGAACCACTGAACTGATCCTGGATCAGAAACCGACCCCAACACGTACTGTACACATAACAGCAGGTTCAATCACTGACACAAGAGTCAAGTGTCTGGACCGGGTCGGTACTACCATCCATAAAAGTACTTGCCATTATGTGGCTGTATTTTATCATTTTTAATCAAACTGCTGGAATTTAATGGCTCCCCTGACTAATCAGAAAGAAATAATGGTGTCGAAAGGCCTGAATAAAAATGAAAAAGTGAATGAGAAGAAAAACAAGACTGTCTGCGACCATGAGTTATAGGACCTTCCCTGGGTCACCTTTCCAAACAGCCGCCTCCTTCCCTGTGTAAATAAACTCTTGTCAGTTGCCAACAGGAGAGATTATTTTGCCAATACTTTACTGTTTTGGTAAAAACCAAATGAAAAGATAAGGGACCGCTGCGGAACTGGACAAAGAAGGAAACCCAGGCCTTGAAGACAAAAGCCTATCTATCACCTCCATGCCTGCGCTTTATCTCGCGGCCACTATTGAACTGAGAAAAGAAACGTCTCACCTTTATTTAAACGAAGAAAAGTGATGTTGATAAGAGTCCTTCATCAAAACGAAAAAACACAACCCGGCCTTTGAGAGGCCGCTGCTGATTTTCAAACCTCCACACCAAACTGTATCTC
Organism: Cynoglossus semilaevis; assembly: GCF_000523025.1. Lineage (NCBI taxonomy): Eukaryota > Metazoa > Chordata > Actinopteri > Pleuronectiformes > Cynoglossidae > Cynoglossus > Cynoglossus semilaevis. The sequence continues at coordinate 2,964,163 of NC_024310.1, read as the reverse complement.
TCCAATGTAGGCCACTTTAATAGACCGCTATAGCACATTGGTTAAGATTGCTCTGTGTGTGTGTGTGTGTGACAGTTCATGTTCTAGTATACTTGTGGGGACATTTCCGAAACATACTCTGTTGCGGGGACATTTTTGCAGGTCTCCATAGAGTGAGAGGGTAATCTGAGGTTCAAGGTCTAGTCTTGAATTAGGGTCAGATTAGAGTTAAGATTAGGGTTAGGATTAGGAATATATATATTTGTAATATTCAGGGTTAGAATAATGCAAGGGAACGTATTGAGTCTTTGAAGGTGCTCACAAAACACATAGAACAGTATGAGTGTGTGTGTGTGTGTGTGTGTGTGCTGGTTGATTATAAGCACAGAGCGCCTCATCATCCACTCACCTGTTGAGTAAGTGGCTCAGCTCTTCAGCTGTTCATCATCTGATTGTTCCACTTTCTGCCTGTTACAAACTCAGCCATCCAGTAACTTTTTGTTTTCTGAGTTTCTGCCTATTTATATTTCTTTCTTTTTTTTTTTTTTTTTAAATTTTATTCTCACTTCACCGCTCGGTTGTTACCATGCAAAGCACCATTAACTGTCACTCGTCTCCGGGTTAGCAGCTACGTGGGTCCAATTAGTGACAGTCCCTTAACGCCGTTGTCCACCAGATGTGATTCTTCACATGGAATGTTCTGTCTATGCAGACGACACACATTTCTCTCCTGTATTCAATATCTGCAGCTTTTACAGCAGTGAGAAATACTCACTGGCTTCTGTTTATTCACAGAGAGAGAGAGGGAGAGGGAGGTAAATGTATTCAAAGTGTTGCCTCTGACAGAACACCACCAACCAATAACAATACATGTCGTTGATAAGGGGACGAAAGAGAACAACTGGGAGTGTTTAAAACACAAACATTGATCTCATCTACAGACTGACAGATGAACTGAAGTCTGAAATGAGAACTGGTGTTCTTAGTTATTGCTATTATACAACAAAGAATGCATTTTGGAACAACTCCGACACAATAGCCAAAGTAAAGAATGCATTTTTGAACAACTCCGACACAATAGCCAAAGTACAGCCTAGATCGGGCGTTGGTAAACTTTTTGACTCTCTAAAATCCTAAAATATTTTAGATTTGACATCTACTGGGGAAATGTGGGTATTGCAGGTGAAAGGCAGAAGCATAATGATAATATAAATCAATTGTATAATTTGGCGCCCCTGATTAAAGAGCCGAACGGGCCACATCCGGGCCCCGTGCCGTAGTTTTCCCATGCCCGGCCTTTTCTCCTCTTGATGATAAATATTTTTATGTCAAAATCATTCTGATATTTCAGTAGAAGCCAGGAGCCAGCAGAAACAGAGAGGCGATGAGATATGATATAAATAATGGAGCTCAATCACACAGTCGAGGCTGAAAAACACTGATTTTTATTCAGTGGGAAAATATCGCAAAAAAATATACAAAAGTTCTTCAAACTTTGAAGGTTAATGGTTTAAGCAAAACTGAGAAACATTTGATGGTTTTTCTTTATCTCTGAAGCAAACACTCAGTTAGAATTTTGTTTTTCTTTCTTCTTTCTTACTCAGTCAGTAAGAATTTTGTTTTTCTTTCTTCTTTCTTCATGTTTATATTTTTATTTTTTTAACCTATTTTAACTCTTAACTGTTCTAGGTTCCTCACAAAACCCAGGTTATGGTTCACCAAGCAGCCAGAACCATTAAAAACTGCTCAGTAAAACAGTAAATGCCTCAAAATCACTAAAGAGCTCTTGTGTTCAAACGGTACAATTTGTCATCTGCAAGCCTGTTTTCCTGAACACCCCCCATTGATTAGAGGGCTTTTTCCATCAATGCTACCAGTGAAGTCCATTTTCGCTCCACTGTCACACTGTAGAGACACACACACTGACACTTCTTTAAAAGTAAACTGGAAAATGTCCATTATTTTAAATCAAAGTGAGTGCTCTCCTTAGATGCCTGTGAACGAGTGTGGGTATAGAGACACCAGTGGCGGTGAAGAACCAGTTGCACCTGACCGTCTCCCTGCAGCTGCCAACCTAATGAGACTTGCTACAGAAAACAAGCTATTCTCCAGGGAAGGCTGCCTTATCCCAGCTGTCAATCACCATTATGGCTGTGATGAAAAGTGCAGCAGCAGGTGCACAGGAGAAGCTCGACATCATTGCTAGCACACATGTGGAACCTGAATCCTTTTAGAAATCCCATCAAAAAGTTGATTGCTGCAGTGACATATGCAGTTTGAACAGTGTAATAAGAAAGACAGAAATTCTGCACATGTTCTTAACACTGGAGGATCCATCCTGGTACAGATATTGTGGGTTTGTCCACAACCAACAAAAAGGGCGGAAAAGTTGATTTTTTTTTGTACCTCCTCCTCCCTTTCCCCTTCTGTGGTTAACGAGACAGGACATGCACGGCGGTCGGAGCTTTAGCGGTTGGGTTTTCCCTCTGCTGCATTTTAAAGATACAATATGCGATGTGCATGTCAGATAAAAACAAAGCAATTTTGACAGCCAGCCAGTGAACTATCACGAATGATCTCAGCAGACACTAATAAAAACAGACATGCCATGTAATATATGCATCCATTTACCAGCAAGTCAAGGCAAGAAGCACCAGCCCTCAGAAATCCTGGAGTCCTTCCATGGTTGTTGTAGTTCTCCATCATGAATATGCTAAACCAGAAGTTTCCCTGATCTAAGCTTTTTTTTTTTTTGAGCAACACTACAAGGTCTTTGTAGAAGAAAAAAAAAATCTGCATCATATTTGAGTCAGTTTTAAATCCATTCTCTTTTATGACCAAGCGGCTTGTATAATTCCTTGGGTTCAAGTGAACACAGTTTTCACCGTGGAGCTTAAAGAAGAAGAAGAAGAAGAAGAAGAACACAGATCAGCTGTGACAGATTACAGGCCGACATCAGAGGAGCTTTTGTTTTTTTTTTTACATCTGGTTCAGAGAAACCAAATACGTCTTATATGGTCAGTGAATAAAAGATCAGATCCTCGTTTGGTGATTCTGTCATGCTCAAAATGTCATTACAAGTACTTTGCAACATGGACTGGTTCCTTAAAAGCAACTTTTTTTTTAATTCATCACATACATGTAGTTTTTACCATTAGTAATTACTGCAGAGTAATGTTTTGATTTAAGGAAACGACCTCCTTCAAGGACCTGGAGTTTGAAGGGATCCAATAAAACTCCAGCCAGGGTAGATATTGGTAGGTTACATATTACTTGTAATGATATTTTGAGCAAAGCAAAATACAAGATTTTTTGTTTTTTGTCTTCTTTTCATTCTGATAAAGACATAAAACTTTTCTACGCTGTACTAACGTGGAACCAACAAATACAAAGCGTCCCTCGCTCAAGGCTCAAGTTCGAAGTTTCTCCTCAGTTTGGCTCATGAATCAACGGAAGTTACATCTGTGCATTAGCATAATTCGCTCTCACAGCTTTGCAGCGGCTCACTCCTTTGACCTTATCACCAGGTGTATGTCTGTAATATTTACCACAGGTGGACTCAAACCAGGCTAGAGAAGGAAGTGATTTAAAGACAATTTGCCCCTCCAGCTGTTTAGCCCAGCATAGGGTTGGCAACACAAGCTACGGTTACTGTGATGATCGGACGGAGACATTCATGACAAGGACATTTCAGAGGGAAAACGAGTCTTTATATTAATTAAAAATAGACCAAAAAAAAAGTAATGTAAAATTATAAAAATTATAAAAAAAATCAAAAATTATTATTAAACTTTTTCTGAGATTTGTTGTGATGACATTTTTTTAAACCTTTTCACAACAATTGAAATACAGTAAATGAGCTTCATGATATTTTTGTTTTTGCCAACTAATTTAATTTAGAGAAATAGAAATAGAAAATAAATTTAATTTTGTTAAATAATAATAATAATTATATTATATATGTAAACTGTTTAATCCAAAATTGACTTTTCATGTATTTGTTTATGGCTGTGAATGCGTTCTAAATGTTACAGGATGTACAGAATCATTATAGGTTCATATCATTTCTTCACTCTTTATTTATTTAGTATTTAGTAACAGAACACGTCCAATCAGAATTCTCCCTGAAGAATTCCCATCAAGGGAAAAACTCTTTCATTCCAATTTATTCATTTATTTATTTTTGTATTTTTGTATAATCCCATCCAAATTCATGTTTCCACAAATATCTGTTCACAAAACCGACAACTGCACCGGTTCAGGAAGGCCATGTGACCAAAAGTCCTCCATTTAGCTGTCAATAATACGACAATATCCCTAATATTAGATATTTCACACTTCACTGGCAGCCTACTAATAACTTTTAAATTAAATTTGGCTTACAGAAATAGAGAAATCTTTAAAGGGAGAGAGTGGAGGAGCTCAGGTGCTCCTCCTAAATATCCATTACAGAGCACAGAGAGGACAAAATCACCAAGGACAGATTTCTCTCCCTCTCCCCTTCCCTCTTTTGCTCTCTCCCTCTCCCTCTCTGTCTCTCCCCCGCTCTCGTGCATTTGCATTACCGGAGCCAGGATCCCCGCGCTCCCTCCTACCATCACAGATGCTGGCTTTTGCACCTTTCATTATTAACAGACTGGTCTTTTTTAAGACTCACATGTGCGATCTGACATCGGCCTTTTTCCTTTCCAGGAACAGACTGAGGGGGCGCCGTTCTGACCACCGACCAGGTTTCCATTGTTTTTCTCTTCCTCTCAGATGAGTTCGAGTCCAGAGACTTCCACAGGGTTTTTTTTCTTTTTTTTTTGTACAACATTGATAAGCGGCTTTCCTTCTGTATGATACAGCCCCGGGGAGCGTTTTTGATGCGGGAACATTGATTTCCTAAAGTTGTCCTGAGCCCCTGTGGCTGTGTCCATTACAGTGGCTGTTTCTAATGCAATACCGGCTATGGCCTCAAGGTTGCACACCTTCAGCAGAGGGTTCCAGCCTTGCCCCTTGACACATTAAAACTCCCTGAAACTGAATATTTTAACAGCAGATGGAGACGTGTCTGAAGTATAAGCTTCATCCAGACGCTGAATTCAACGGGCTTGAAAGTCAAAACCAATCTGTCCATTCACGACCAGACGTTTGGTTAGAGCTGAACCGAACTCTGCTCAGGTGTCAGCTTATTTTAAGCACATTTAAGAATAGAGGGAATTCAACAGAGATTTTCAGTGGAAAATATTATATAATTTTTGTTCAATTATAAATTACAGATTTAAAAAATAGTAATGTTAAAACATGTTCTGCAAGTGTCTTCAAAAATGATTAGTAAGTAAATTGTAAAAATAGGAAATATTTGAGTTTCATGAATGATTATTGCCCTTGAAAGCCACGACTATTACTACAGCTAATGCTAACATAAGAATAATGCTAATAATTTCAATAATATTAGCATTAAAAAACAGATGCTACTACTGTCGATAATATCAATACGAATCACAAAATTGATGTATTATTTCTGTCTAAATAATAATAATAATAATAATAATAATAATAATAATAATAATAATAATAATAATAATAATAATAACAGGTTGATGATGCCTTTGCTCCTTTCATCTCACGTCACCTCAGCCCGCATCTGTTTTCACCCGGAGCACAATAACCACAATGCATCATTGCAGCTCACATTCACCATTCCATTCTTTCCAGCGACACTATTGCTTCTGTATCTCTCCTCCTCTCACCCCCCCCC
>NC_024310.1:2946763-2958330 GCF_000523025.1 Cynoglossus semilaevis | reverse complement strand
ATTTCATCTCTCTCTCCCGCAGCCTATCTCGCCACCTCTTTCTCTCCCTGACAGTCCCATGCCATCGTGCGCTCCTCTCTCTGGACAGAGCCAGATAAGCAGGTAATTCATCATTGCAGTGAAGGGTGCACACATGTACACACACACACACACACATTTACAAACACACACACACACACACAACTGGAGAATCTTATCGGTGCCTCACAAGGATTGGACGGAGCTCATGCCAGGTCTCTGTCTGAAAGTGACCCGCAGCCTTCGAGCACCAAATTACCATGACAAAATTCAAATTATCCCCACCGAATGACAAGAGACAAATTAATATATTTCCCATCATCCCTCTGTGCCCGCACTCACAGCCCTCAATTTGTGCTTCTATTATTGGGAGGGTAAAAAGAATGGTTTAACCAAACCAAGGGAGTGTAAGGAAGGCTTTTATAAATGCAAATTACCCCGGCTGCCTCTCGGAGAACAATGGTGAAAAATAGCAGGTTGGCCTGTTAAAAGTGATACTACTTCCACTTCATTTTACCCTTTATGCCGCCTCTTTTTTTTTTTTATTTACAATACACAAAAAAGCCTGCGAACAGCAAATTCAATTCAAACAGCACAATAAAACACAATCATGCGGAAATGTGGCATATTTCAGCTGACAGATTCATAAAAGTGTCGCTGGCATAATTGAGTCAAGAATGAAAAGGAAATGATGATGAAGATGCTGATGATGATTACGGCCGTGTAGAGAAATGATTATGTGGGAAGAAAAGAAGCTCCCATTTCTCTGCCTGCCTGCCTGCCTTCTAGTGCAGTGGTTTTTTCTGAAGCCTTGGCAGACATGAGATGTTCCGCACTTTTACTATTCAGACTGTTTTCACAGCGAAGACACACATCAATATAACACCTGCAGGAGTTCACACACGCACAACGCGGCCACTCCGGCGGACCAATTCTGAATGTAATCTGAGCGATTTAATCTGGAGAAAGAAAAAAAAAAAAAGATGCTTTTTGAGCTCACGACTGTTGAATAAGGACGGATGTAAATACAACTTCCTGAAGAAATCATTCTCTTAACCAGACTCTGAGGATCAGGCCCTGGGACTTGGGCTTTCACCGTGTTGATTGTAGCCAAATTGTTAAAGCACTTACATTTGCTAAAAGGAATGCGTTTCCTTGAGATACTAAACATGGAATCAAACAAAACGTAATCACAGGAAGTACCTATACCTATAGGTGGCAGAAGTGCAGCTTAAAGGAAACACAATTTGCCTCGAAAAGCCCAAAGAAAAAGAGCAAGAGTGGGTAGAGCTAAAAGTGCTAGCTTTATTAGCTTAGCGTCAAGTCTTTGTAGAAATTGACAACTGAGAGAGAAAAAACGTCTAAATAAAATTTATTTTCCACAAAATATCTGATGTAAATATTAGATGAAATAATACGTACGTGTACGTGTAATATTTATTGGTATGTGACAGAAGTATAATACATGCGTTTTTAATGTTGTGTATATGTAATATTTATTGGTATGTGACAGAAGCTAGGTGCTATGCTAGCATCAGCTATACAGTCATTCTTGGCCTATAATCTTTGGCTAATACCAACTTAGGGTCTAAAACCTAATGTCAATATGGACTGTAGGTGTAAATATAAACGTTGCTACATTGCTAACTGCTAATGTTTGTTGTTTGCTTCACTAAAACAGCGATGGTAACTAGAAAATAAAACAAATGTCATATGTGATTAGAACCTTTGGCCTGTTTTTTCTTTCATGTCACAGGTACCAGGCTGAGTGGACACACACCTGCAGCTGTGAAGTCTCAGTCCTGACCTTCAACCACAGGTTTGTCAGGTTTTCTAAAAGCACTGGACAAATGATTTTTTTTTCCATTTTTTTCAAAGTAAGCCGATGTGTCTTCTTTATGGGTACACACAGTCACGGTGACCCAGAGGACATCTTTCTTCATAAATACTGCTGTAAACATGAAGCCAAACTGGGTGAATTGTGAGGACAAATGTTCCTTTATGTGGTTTTGTGTCCAACAAGCAATTTTCACAAAACACACTCTGACAGAGGGGATTTGTGCGGCGCGAGTTAATAGCTGAAACCTCGTCCAGAAAGAGCCTTGTGAAGGAGCCTTATTGCTGCTCCGCAGCCACAGTAAAACTGTACAATATGTGCAAACACTGCATTTACCTTCAGTGTAGGAACAAAAAGTCTGCTGCAGCCCAGGATGATGCTGAGTCTGTAAAACTGCTGCGGGCTTTTGTAGAAAGGTCCGAGAGCACGGAGAGTAAATAAAAGTGACTGCAAGTATTTGTCAAGTTTTTCAATAAAAAAGTCAGTGGACGTGTTGTATGTGAAAAATTACAACAACTATCAGGAGCTGTTGAGCAACAAGGTTAGACGCCATGATATAATCTAAGGGTTGGGAGGCGGCAGGAATGGTTCATGGTCTAAAAAAAAAAATGGAGATGTACCTTTACTTCTGTGTTTATGACAAAATAAAACATCGACACAGACCAAAGCCAGGAAGAACATCTTAGACTATAATCATCAGAACCGTCTCTCTTTCCTTCTTTCCCACAGCTCGACTTCCTGGGTCAGAGACGACATCATCGTTAACCTCCGTGTCTGTCTCTTTTAACACCGCTACGTCCACGTCTGTCTATTTTCCTTCTTCACTTCCTGTTTGTTTTCGCTCCACCTCAAAAACTCTCACCGTTTTCTTCCCCTCTGATCTGACGCGACAGCGAATACAAGCACAATCGTCACGCGAACATCAATTAAATGAAAGAATCACTTTTTGCCGCTCTCTGATTCAGAAACAACCACCGCCGAATTGTCAACCGTTTGAGGCTGAACGCTCTACTGACCGCCGAATTTTCAACCGTTTGAGGCTGAACGCTCTACTGGTGCACGTTAGTAATTACTCCAACAACTAATATACACTTTTTTATACGCTAACAAAAATATAACAAATGTATTTGTCAATTTGTTTAATTGTTTAATTAGGTGCAAAAAAATAATAGGATTGTAGACTATTTATGTAAATACGCCGCGTGTTAACATTTTCTCTCCTTCGTCGTTTTTGTTCCCGCGGTCTGAGGACGTCCTGAATTTGTTTGCAGAGTCGAAAACAAATTAAGATAAGGACATAATGGAAAAAACTCAACTTTGCGTGTCATTCATTCATATGCACGGTGCCTGCCCACTGTTAGTAAACGAAGCCCCTTGTTTTAAATGCTGGACCGTGTTAATTGACAGAGATTTCCTGAAGCCATCGTGAGCCCAGGTGGTGATGTCCATCACGGTACCACGGTGGTTTCTAATTAAACACTGCCTCAGGGCTCCAATGTCACACACAGCTGTAAGCAGCTGTTTCCACCCTTGGCCTTTAAGCCACGAGGTTTCTCCGCATTCTATAAATGCTTTTACGATATTATCAAGTGGAGATGGTGGCACTTTGCCATCGCGGAATAAAAAAAACCCAACTTTTTACTACGTAAAGTCCAATAGTAACTATTTTCTGATATCCGATATTTCGGATTCCGATATGAACCGATACCGTTTGGGTTAAAGGTAGAGGACGCGTTTTCATTGTGCGCATGCATGTTCACTTTCACTTCAAAGCTGTTTTTAGGTCTGGGCGAAATCTGGGCGACACCGAAGCATTGCGTTATCGGGTTTTTATTATCGGAGGAGAAACGGATAAAAAAATTTCACTGATATAACATAATTATGCTAATATCGGTATATCCTAATATTAGTATATGTCTGCTAATATCGGTAAATGCTAATATGGGTATATGCTAATATCGGTATATGTCGGCTAATATCGGTATAGAATTACATTGGTATACGTCTGCTAATATCAGTTTATGCTAATATCGATATATGTCGCTTATATAGGTATATGATGCTAATATCGGTATATGCTAATATCGGTATATGCTAGTATCGGCCTGTCTGCTAATATCCGTATATCTCTGCTAATATCGTCCAGTAATATTGGTTGGCCTACATTTCTAGTTATTACACCTCTGCAACTTTATCATTTTTGAACAGAAAAAAAAAATTTCTCTTTTTTTTTTTTGTACATCAGTACAAAAAAAGACCCGGACCCCAGACTCCAGGGTTCAGGGTTCAGGCTGACAGTCCGGTTACCAAAGACATCATTATTTTTGGCCTGTAACATGTGAGACAAAATCGTCTGGGTTCAACTCTAAACCCTCTGAGTGGCACAGCAGGTAATTCAGGCTAATAAATATGACACAGCTGATCACGTTTCCTCATCTCAAACCCAGAGCCAGGGTCGGGTTCAATCCCTAAACTGACAAGGGCACCAGAGCCGAAAACCTTTAGGTCTCAGGTCCAAATAGAATTTCCACAACTAATTGTCGTTTTGATGATCTGACTTTGTGACAGGTCAAAATCAGCTGACATATTTAAGCCTCGTGTCTGTGGCTGTGGTCCTGGACTTAATGAATGTCTCACTTTTTACTTCAGAATTTTTTTTTAAGATGTGTTTTTGCAGACAGTTCAAGCAAAAACAACTTGTTTTGAAATATTCGCAGGAGACCATTAGGGTAAATGTCTAAATTCTCCTTCCTTTGCATCAATGACATGAACACACACAGAGTGAACCACCTGAATATGGAGGGTTGCAGCAAACACATCCACGGTGACTCATTGTCCAGCTCTTTTCAAATGACAAACCCCAAAAATCTAAATCCAAATTTTTTTAACAACGACTTTTTCAGTTTAGATCCATTCAGACCATTTGGCTCAGACAAACCAATCCGTGTACGACTGTATTTGGAGCAACAGTAAAAGTACTACACACCGGGTTAGGAGGTTTATAAATGAATGTACATGCAGATAGAAGCTGAATGGGCGTCGCGTTGGCCTGCAGGTAAATGGTGATGAATGATTCATTCAGAGTGAAGAACTAATGTCATTACAGGCTCTGAAAAACGGTGCCTACAGCAAATACTAAAAAAAAAAAAAAAAAAAAAAAAAATGGCTTCTGTCCACGGACGTTAGGAGAAGTGCACAGTGTGGTTCCGGGTAATTTATATATAATGAATATATATGAATAAAATTAAGGAAGAAATGTGATCTCGGGATAAGGATCTCTGCAGGTATGCTGCGGTGAAATTCAACTGTTTACAACAAATTCACCAGTGGTGTATAAAATCTGAAATTGGACTGCCTGTTTATCTGCTGTCAAATGATGTGTGACCACGTGTGTGTGTGTGTGTGTGTGTGTGTTGGCCCCAGCTGATTGTATCAGCTAATCTGAATCATTTGTCTGTGTCCTGCCCTCACAGAACCTTAACCTTTTATCAGCGATGTTGGGTTCAGTGTATTTCAAAACAACCATTAAAGAACAAACTGATGTTTATTTCACACGTGAGACCAAGTCATTAACATTTGAATGAAAAAGTTAAAAAAAAAAAAATAAATCACCAAATCTCACTTTATATCGGAGTCTCCTGATTGTAGATCAGACGTGACCAAACTATGGTCCGAGGCCCTGGTACAGACATTTAGCATTTAGCACATTTAGGTATTTTTTAATCCACACTTGATTTACTGGTAAACAAAAAATCCAAACTATAGTATTTTACATTGTTCGTTTGTTTTTGTTATTAATTACTGATTTTTTTGTCTTTTCAGTCATACACTCGTCTATTAATTTATTTTGTAAAAAAAAAAAAAAAAAAAGCCAGTGCTGATGTTTTCATTTTTACTCTAACACTGATCCTAAGAGGATGGGGCCTCCTGAAAACCACCCACTGCACCACAGGGATGGTTAAATGCAAAGGGACAAATGTTGTTGTCTGTATTTGTCCACCGACCAATCAGGACCTTCCATCTCTTCTTCTGTGAAGAACATAAACTGAATATAACGTTTGTATCATTCGTTGGTCAGAAGCTGAAGTTCTACCTCCAACTCTTTGTACCTAACGACCGGTACTGTAGTACAGCAAATACACAGAGAGGTCAAGCAGTATTTGCTGAGTAAACGAAAACTCAAAGGTTACTTCAAAAGTATTTATATATCCTGTGGTATTCATGTGTATTCTGTTGGAGGAGAAGGAGAAAGGACATGAAGTGATGTGAGGTTTTATATATATAAAACTCGTATCTCCTCTAAACCCAGTCGTTTTGTCCAAGTCCGTTGGTTCTGTTTGTTTTTAAAACTACAAATGTTGAACAACAACCACATGACATTTATTTTTGGAAAAGCTAAATTTAAAAAATAAAGATCATTATTTGTTTTTGTTTTTTTTTTTGGGTTCTTTTTGGGTCAGGCAGCCGATTGGCTCCTGCTAACTGCACTCCCCTGGAGATATCATTGACAAATATTTGAAAGAGGAGAATTCTAAACAGAGGCAGAAGAACATGTCTGCAGTTAAATGATTTATTTACCTGAGGATCTGTTTGTCAAACTCACCGAGACACAGAGTCAAACCTCAGAAACCCAGAGGAAAAAGGACAACACTGACCCATAAAACACTGGCTTAGGTTTCAGACTATTTTTTTGTGTATTCAGAATAAAGGGACACACCCATCATCACCTAACGTTAATATTTCCCTGACGCTGGAGCAGCGACTGAAGCCCAGGTTGTAAGGTAGCTGGAGTTGAATCGCTCTCTCTCTCTGCACACAGATCCACATAATAACATCAGGCAGTCACTCACTGCTACTTCCTGCTGCTCAATGAGGTTGTTAAATGCAGTCACTTTCTGTTAGCCTGAATCTTAATTGCTCATTTGAGAGGGTTGATGATTGGACGTCCCTGAGGTAAAGAGCATTTGGAAACAAGATTAAAACCTGCTAATTTTCCCTTCAGGGGTGAATATTCACACGATAATGTTGGATGAGAACTCAGCCTCCGAATCGCAGCGATACACTCTGCGCGCCCATGTTAGCGATGGCGTCGTTACGATCGCAGGTAGTGAGGACTGACGTCCAGATGCCTTTTTTTGTTAGCCTAAATCGACAGACCCCCGCCCCGCTGTTTGAATACAACAGTACTCCCATCATAACTCAGTGTTCTCAGAGGCCGATTCCCTTTTTATTAAAGGGACATGATGTAAAATGCATGTTTAAAAAAAAATGCGGCAGCAAAATAATTTGAAAAATATATATGTGCTAGGAATATGATCTGATATTGAACTGATTTTTTTTTTTTTTTTTAACTTAAACCCGATGTAAACCCGGTGCCAGTTGCTCTCTGTTGCTCCTCATCTGTGGTGTTTTCTGCAGCTCCAGTGTCTCTTTGATTATCCTTCTGTCTCACACCTCAGTCTTTCTCTGTAATTACTTTACCACTATTTGGGCTATTTTAGGCTCTGGCAGGTAGCCAGGTTCAATATCTGACCTCTGGAGGTTGGACACAGACACTTCTTGTTTTCAGCTGTAGTTACCTTTGAGACCTGCTTGTTTTTTTGTTTTTTTTGTTTGTTTGTTTGTTTTTCTTTCTGCTGCTGTAACAACCAGTGAAGGGAGCTCTTTAGTAAATGTACCTCAGACTTTGATGAAGAAAAGAAAACAATCCAGTCACGGAGAAACTTTTTTATCTACCATCCATCCATCCATCTATCCATCCAACCATCTACCCACCTATCATTCATGGATCATCCATCCATCCATCCATCATCCATCCATCCATTCATCCATCCATCCATCTATCATTCATCCATCCATCCATCCATCCATCCATTCATCATTATCCATCATCCATCCATCCATCCATCCATCCATCCATCTATCCATCCATCCATCCATCCATCTATCATCCATCATGCATCATTCATCCATCCATCTTTCTATCATTCATTCATCCATTATCCATTATCCATCATGCATCATCCATCCATCCATCCATCCATCATTATCCATCATCCATCCACCTATCATTCATGGATCATCCATCCATCCATCCATCATCCATCATCCATCCATCCATCCATCGCCCATGTTCCCAGTACGCAAGTTCGTCAAGTTTTTTCCCGTGTCTTTAGCTTTAAATAACCATGTGATTATGGTTTTTTTGTTTTGTTTTTTTTAACACGTGAATTGAACTTCAGAAACCGTAGGGCTGAGAAAACAAACAAACCGATCTTTCCAAAGAGAAGTACATGCTTTCTCATGTTTCTGAACTGACTCAGGTGTGGCTGGTTCAGAGGAAAACAGAACACAGACGAACGATATTGAACTGAACTGTCGACATGAAAACAACACATCAAAAGACCCTGAACACGAACACGACTTATTCCAGTAAAAAAAAAAGGGGGGAAAAAAATCAAGTGTATGCTTTGAGACCCAAAATAAGCAGAGCAGCAAAGGTGGAGGATGGGGCGTTGGTGTGGAATTTCAATGACGTGAGTGATCCGTCCAATCAGATTTCACACTTGTCTTTCTGATTTCTTAGTTCCTGTGAGTGAAAAGTGAACGGGAACTTTAATTAAAATGGCCCTAAACGTCAATATCTAAACTTTAATATTATGCAAATTAATATGGTTCCTTAAAAACAAATGGTGGTCAGGAAAAAAAAGAAAAACATGATTGAACTGTTAAATGCCCGCGGGCCATACAGAATGACTTGGCGGCCCACATTTGGCCCCGGGGCCTTGAGTTTGACGTAACACTAACTGCATTGTTAATGATGCAACATACGTCCAGTTGCTCTGCTCTTTCTATACTGTAATAACGCTTCTGTTCAGCAGCTTTTTGGGGAGTCTAAAAATTTCTGGCGAAGTATTTATTTTTATTTTTTACTGGTTAATAAACTCACAGATTTGACCAGTTATAAAGGGATCATTTCTTCAGTCCCTGGTACAACACTGTGGCTCAGTTGTTTAACCTTTAGATGTGAACAACCACTAAACACACATCGTTAAAAAAAAAAAGTTTATATTTTCCCAGTGTACTCTGTGTCAGTATTAGTATACAACTGTACTGCACTGCTCCGAGGGAAACCCTGGCTTTTAAAATTCAGCGTCTCCTCCTCCGTCTGGCTTCGGCCTCTCGCCTCTTCGTCCTCTCCAGTTTTAATCGCCACGAGCCAGGTGGACAGACATGGTTTGTAATAGAGAAAGGACTGCACATTGTCAACACGGGATCAAGGATACAAGCAAAGGTCAAGTGACAAACCCAGAGGTAGGAACTCAGCACTAAGCACTTCCTGTGTCGGCAAACTCACGGGTGATGCTGACCTTCAGCGGCAGCTCTGGGAGGGACGCTTTAACAGATATTATAATATAATCGACCTAGGGCCCTGTGAAGACATGAGGGTAATTGACTGCCAAAACACACCAACAAAAGGAGGGCAAAACATTTCTAACAACATCAAGTGTTTATTCAGTGGAACATGCAAAAACCCTGGTGGTTAGCATACAAATTAGCTCGACAGCAAGAGACAAAAATAGAAAAAGAGCTCAGATTAATGATTCTCCAACCAGACAGAGAGAGAGAGAGAGACTATAAAAATCAAAGTAGTACTGCAGTAATATTTACTTTATATCAGTACCATCTTTCTGGCCACTTCATCTCCAACTTCCTTTGTCCTTTACATCAATGGTTTCACCTCAGCATCTCCATCTTCTTCTCTAACTCCTAACATCTCTAAATTATCATCCAGATGACTTTTATATAAAACGTTTAAATTAAGAACTCTGTATACAGAACTGTCACATTTTTATAGTTGTGGGATTTTTTTTATCCCATTTGATGCAGATATGATCAGGTTTTACTGACGGTAATAAAGCAGTCATTTGCTGCTGTTTTCCTGACATTGTTTTCATGCATCGCTGCTGTTACATTCCGCTCAGTTACCAACAATGGACTGTACAGATGCAAATATGCAGTTGATTTATAATTGGAGCTGCTATTGTTCTATTGTTTTGATGGGTTCCATTGTTTCACTTTCTTTCATTTCCACCCGGGGGATCAATAAAGTCATCCGCATTCTGATTCTGAAATTTCAACCATCTCCACGTTTGTCACCATCAGTTAATCCTCCTGTCATCGAGGCGGTGCTAGTCACCAAACCACTCATGATAGCAGCTCTCACTATCCCCGTCACTCACGCCGCAATCCATCTTTCACACCTCACCCGGCACTGGTCTCCACCCACTTCACCCCCCGTGTCACCTCCTTCATGCACCGTTTGTTGGATTATGAATAACTAAGTGGAAACTGCTTTACCAACGGTACGACACAAAGACGCACTTGGATTTTTTACAGTAAATTAATAATCCTCTGTGATGTAACGTGATATTTAATTTTATTTTATTTTTTTATTTGTAATAAAAGAACATTACTACTTTCCATTTCAGGGCGTTCTCAACTTATGTTGGAGCTTTGTTCCTGCGGTGTGACGTAACTCAATTTACGCATTTCGCAAGTCGGAACTTGCATACTGTGCACAAGCAGCTATATCTGACTTACGCTAGGGAGCCTTGAAGAAGGGCAAAAAAAACAAAAAAAACAACAGACAGCGAATGTAGCACAATCCAATGAATAGCGTAGAACCGGCAAATGTGAAGAAAGGCGTCATCTGCGTATAATTTGTCCACTATGTTTTAACACTTATTAGGTAGAAAGGTATTGGATGTCGGAAGCCATAAGTCGGAATGATGAAAGAACACTTTTTAGGTAGAAAGGTATTGGATGTCGGAAGACCCCGCTTACTTATATTAACTCTCACTTACCTAAAATTGTATGATTAAAAATGTCTCTTTTCACACGTTAGCCTTTTTACGTGAGCAGTAAAATTGTTAACCTTAACCTTTAAAAAAAATCATAAATATTTAAACCAAAGTGAAGGTCGTGCAAACAAATCCCAAGGAATGTGTGTCTGTATGTTGATGGGATTGCCTTCAGCAACGACGGACGTCTCTCCAGTCTGGTATCGCCAAAAGAAAAACAAGCTAATTATTAAAATCATCTGAAGAGTTCCACATTATCAGCCACTTTGGTCCCATGGGCTGCCAGTGGCCGACCGCTGTTCTGAGGGTTTAATATTCCAACATCCACTTCGAGTGAGCGAAAACAAACCCTGCTTTATCTGCAGCAGCTGCTTCTTTCTCAGCGAAGTGAACAAATTCACTGGTGTCTTTTAATTTCCAGACATCATCCTGAGACCTTGTCCAAAACAGATTATTACACATTTCGTCAAAAAGCGTCGCAGCTCCCTCACTGTTTGCTATAAGGAGTACGGCGGCGTGTTCGGAGACAGATATGCTGCTGTGATTGTGTTTCTCCGTGGAAGAATTCCAGTGTAAATCATTGGTAAATGCCCCCGAGTTAGGGTCGGAATTGCATAAAAGCCTCGAAGGTACGATGTTCATAACGGAAAAACAACCCAGCGCTATATACTTGGCATAAAAGCCACTTAATGAGATTGATTAAGGGTTGGAAAGGAGCAGCAGAGCGATGAGGAGAAACTGTAGGGATATAGTGTGTGTCACTAAATTAGCCTTAGTCATTTGTACACAGTGTGTTCCAGGGCTATAGGGTGTTTGGAGTCTGCTTAGAATGTTTGGTACCAACTCTG
>NC_024310.1:2934930-2946318 GCF_000523025.1 Cynoglossus semilaevis | reverse complement strand
AAAAGAAAATACAAGCAGAGGGCAGAGTCACTGCAGATGAACACACATGGCACTTTGGAAACTGACTTGTTCTGAATTATTTTTGTTCTTTAAATAAATCCTGACATGCTCTACTTTTAAACTAGTAAATTGTTAAATACTACATCTTTCAAAGTCTCTCAGAATCAAGGAAAAAATGAACGCGTTACCTCGACGTAATCACGTGAAAGTTAAGCGGCCGATGAGCAACGTTGTGCATTTTTACAAGTCATCAGGGTCTCGCTGATTTACTGTAATGCTGTGAACATAATGATACACAAGGTGGCAATATGTCTGCTCCGTGAGGATAAAGGCAGACGCAGTGACTCAGTGGGGAGGTTTGTTACTCAAGGATGAAATAAACAATATTAAAAGGATAGCAATTACACAGATTACCTTGATGTATTATTTAAACCTCAAAGATCCCTAGAGAGTGATGCATAAAAACATTTTTCTGTCTGCAGCTGTTATATCCTCTGTACGCTGCAAAATAACACTCTTCATTTGTAACTATCAAGAGCAGCGGCACCAGCTGAAAAAAACAAAACAAAAAAAAAAACAAATATTGTTTGCTTTGATTACGGTTATTCTCGTGAGGCTGATGATGCTCATGTTTGCTGGACTCTGAATTACAGTAAAGACTAAATGAATATGAGTGTTGGTAAATATAGACAGATGCATTTGTCATAAACAGAGATAAAGGTGTTTTGACATCATTTTGACCAGCGAAGCTTTAGGCAACGGTTTGATTCCTACGGCCACCTACGGTAGGTCTGTGCTGGACCGTTAAACCAAACCGGTGGTACGAAGGTGACGTGTGAAGGAGAAACACAAGGTCAAAATGACCCGGGGTTCTAATCAGCACCTCATTGGTCACTGAAAGGACAGTTAAAGTGACGCTGAATGGTTCGTGATTGTGGCGTCCCTTATTGACTGGATCTAATGGGGTTCTTTCACAACATCATCAATAGGGATTTGGGAGAACTGGTACAAAAAGAGAAAGTACACAATTAGCGGCAGTTCTCTGGAAAAGACCTTTTGATGCCAGAGGTCAAAGGTTGCCTGTAAAAAAAAAAAACTGGATAGCAACAGCTTCTCAAATAATAGGAGTAGACAGAACAGCGTCTGACGAGCTCGACACTCACGTCACAAGACAACGGGGATGGGATCACGAAAAAGAACTTTGCAAAAATGTTGTCTTCCTTCCTTTTCCTGGGTCTGGTTCTGCTCAGACATTGTGGCGATCGCTTCAGGGATTTATGTAAATAACACAGAAACAGAACGGAGCTGCAGTTTGTTTTTCCCCTTTCATTTTCCTTAGTTCCAAAGAAAGTTAGTCGACTGTCTCCGCACATGTTAATCTGATTATGTTGTTGATCACGCTGTGGTCCCTGACATGTTTATATATAGACTGGCTCGGTGTAATGAAAAAATTTTACAAATGTTCACTCCAAATAACTATTAATAGCTAATGTACACATGTTTATGTGGGTTTTTTTTTTTCATTAATGTTTCAATATATGTTATCCCTCCTTCGGATCTAGGTACTAGTCCTAGTTAACCTAATATCCTTTTAACCATGCCCCAGGTTACAATTACATTCTAACCTAATAACCTTTAAACCATGCCCCAGGTTACAATTACATTCTAGTTTTACCAAAATACAATTCCAAAAATTGCAATTAATTTTTATTTTTTCTGTGCAGTCCGAAAACAATTAATCCAAGACCCAGCACGGGTCCCCGGCCCAGTGGTTGGGGACCGCTGGTCTTCATTCATTCATCCATTCATCTTCTAATCCTGGTCAGAGGATCTTGGTGGTGGCTGGAGCCAATCCTATTGGTCCACCTAGGACTGGAATTCACCAGTCCAATCACAGAGTCACATCCACACCCACAGACCCATATTTACAGGCTGGGGATCAACCAGTAGAGGGCCTCCCATCCTCCCAAAACTGTCCCTTTGACTTTGAGCTAACTGCCCCTAAACGACCACCTCTGTTACCAGATCTCTATCTTAAAGAGTTCTTTCCTTAAGGTGGTGGAGGAAGAGATACGATTTATGGACGCGCAGTCATCAAATCTGCCGCGTTCGCTGCTGCCTGATGCTATCGCCTCCGTACTGACTTAAGATCTTTGAGGAACTTTCCTGGTTTTTTAAATCGACGCCACTAAGAAATACAGAACAATTTCCAAAGACAGAAATCCAACCACAGAAAAGCAAAGTCGACCTAATAACGTCCCTGACACGTATTTGTCTGTTTCTTCATCCATTCGTGTTTTTTCCATTTTATAAAACAAAAAACAAAAACAAAAAAAAAACCTGGCGGAAAAATGAAAGATTGTCAAAGTGCCATTTTGGAAAAATAAATGTTTTTCTTGTCCGTGTTCCGTCTGAATTTCACACTATGAATGTGATGCAATTGTTCATATAATTTGTGTGTGTGTGTGTGTGTGAATTCCTTCAGCACTTTATCCAACAATTTCTCTTCTCTAAACCTCGACATCACAGCACACGATGGAACGTGTCCTCTGCCTTTAACCCAAACGGCTGCGTGTATCGGAATCGATATCGGATGATATCGGAATCGGAAATTAATGTTTGGATAATATTAGCATTTAATATCTGACATCTTTATTTACCCTAACGCTCGTCCAACGACTGCTGGGATCGCCTCCAGAAACCCTGAAAAGACTAAAGCGGTAAAAGACGAATGAATCCTGAGATTCTTTGTCCTGTCGTGATATATTAAAAAAAAAAAAAGTCTTCCACTCAGATCTATGTGAAAACAACAGACGTCTCTGTCAGTCTCACTGCTGCCGGCTCCAGTTACACTTTCCTTCTAAACTTCCAAACACACCGCACAATCCCATGCAATTCTTTTTCCGTCTTATTGCCAAACAAGCCTCCTGTTACATTGTTTACTTCCACGCAGTCACAGAATAAACATGAGGCCCAACACAACAGAAGAAACCACAGCTCTTCAAAAAGCCAGCGCTAACGTTTAACAAGCAATCAGAAGCAGCAGACCTCGCCTCCTGTGCATACCAATGACTTTCACTGGTACAGGGTTTTATTAGCATAAATTTATATAAACATGTGGAAAAAAGAGAAGCCTAAAAAGACAACCTAATTACAATAAATCATGGCCGGAATAATAACAGCCCTTAACACTAGAGCAGGTGGGTGTCAAACATACGGCCCGTGGGCCAAAATCGGTCCGCTGGGTTTTTTTAGATCGGGCCCGTTTGATGATTTTTGAAAATGAATTTTTTTAGATGCGGCCCGTTTGATGATTTTTGAAAATGAATACGTAATTTTTGACAACACTTTGTGTTCAGGAAATTGGAAAATTATGTTTTATTAAACATGAAGATTTATCAAATGCACGTAATTATGTTATAATATCAGGATGGAACATTTAAAAAAAAATTACATATGTTTATTAACTAATGGTGTTCAAGGTCATCAGGCCAAGGTCAGAGCCAATCCCAGCTGAGCGTCTGTCCGTACGTGGGCCGAGGATATATTTACATCCATGATCAGTTAAAACATTTATTTCAGTTATTTTGATAAATACATAATAAACTAATGTTTTCAAGAAAAATCCATGAAAAAAAACCCAATCTGAAGCTTCAACCCCACAGCAGCGTGAACCTCAGTTCACACTGATGTCCATTTGTTTGGTTTGAAAATGTTACCAAGTCACTTGGCAGTTTGTTTGCCTGCTCAAGTCACTCCTGTGTGCTCAATGGTGCCTCCTGTGGCAGCCAGTGTCGGTTGCAGAAACTTACTCTGTAAATGTCCTTATTGTAGAACTAAATTATTATTATTATCATTAATTCATGATTGTTTACGTTTACACAGCTGACGTCAACTGTCAGTCAATTACCAGCTGTCATTCTTGACTGACAGCCAGGAATCAATGCCTTGACTCCCCCGCCTGGTGGCTAACTGCATCGCGTCGTGAAATCTGTTTATCTTTAATATTTTTATTTATTTTTTTAATATGGCATTTATTTAGCCATTACGCCTCGTGCTCTTCTCGCACGTCCACCCACCGCCGCCTCCTCATTCTCCTCCCCCTTCCCCCCCCGTCAAACCAGCAAGTCTTCACACCCTCATCTGATTTATCATTATTCATCCTTGATTGATGTCATCGGGTCACAAAACACCACCACCGTCACCAACGTCAGGACTCCTGAGGATTTTCCTACGTGGCGGGATAAATTCAATACTTTTAATTCTCCACTTTTTTTTTTTCTGACTCTATCTACAACCTCCAAATATTAAAATTTAATTTTTTTTTCGCCCTGCACACTTTCAATCTGGAAATATTCACAGCTAATATATATATATATAAATATTAACATTGTCATTTCTTCCGTAACTATTGTTTTAGTTTTCATTATATTCTGCGAAAAAATTGCCGTTGCTCAGGGGACTCCGCGGTTACACTGTTTTATTTACAGCTGCATTTAGAGTCAATTAAAACATTAAGCTTTTAATTAAGTTGGGCTTTGTTTGACGGAACTGTTTCCACATGTACTATTCACACAGCAACTCCAATAAAGCAGCACTTAACTGCATCACGCGTTCTCCAGGCTCAGGAGTCATTACATGTTAATTCTTCATTACCTTTAATGAAGAAAAACAGCAGCAGTGTGACGGTGCACAAGCATGCGTGAAAAGCGAGCACACGTTCACAGAAATGATACAAAGTCCGGCCTCCTGAAAGCTTTAATCCCGCGGACTTTGGAGCGGCTGGATTTCCTCTTTCATCCTCCACTAACTTCGTCTCATTTGTTCCCTCTTGTCTTCACACAGAGCTGGGCAGAGAAAATGGAAAGAGCCACTCAAATATTCTAACCGTGTTAAAATAATTTCACATTCATGATCACTGCCGGGCTTTGGAGTTGGAGCTGAACTGTCCGACGGGAATTCTCCCAATAAAAGAAGAAATGCAGATATATATATATATATATATATGGCGCCTGGTACATTTATATATTCCATGGCCTTTACGCTGCTTTTACTGTAATGCCACAGTTTGACCTACAGTATTTTTTAAGAGCTGGTCCCACGACACAGACTCTGTGAGGACAAATTTCTGAACAAAAACATATGACAGTGTTGCATTTTTTATAAGTACTTGTGAAAAGCAGCATGGGCAGCAGTAAAGGTTATATAGCAGAAGCATATCTTCCTGGCATTTGACTGTCAGTGTGCCATTTAAAGGCTCTGAAATCTACTGACAATACTCTTCACCTGTGGTGAGGAGGGGCTTTTTTTACCTCAAAGATGAATCGGAGCACTTCAGGTGAGTCGCAAAATGGTTTTCTTTCCAAAAAAAAAAAAAAAAATTATAGTGACATGAATGTTTTGACCAACATATATATCAAGAGAGAGATTAGTTTTTGCTGAGGTAAAAATATTAAGAAAAAATTGAAGAGGAGGTTAATTCGGAAAAAAAGGAGGAGAATAGAAGGAAGAAGGAGACAAAAAACTGAAGAAAAAGAAGAGTCAGGAGATGAGGAGGGCAGATAAGGAAAGGAGAAAGAAAAGGAAGAAGAGGAGGAAGTTGAAAATGAGGAGGAAGTAGAAGAAAAAAGTGGAAGATAAAAAGAGTTAGAAACAGAAGACAAAGATGGGGAAGAGGAGGAAAAGGTGACGAAGCAAAAGAGAAAGAAGAAAAAGGGCAGGACGATGAAGATATAAAAGAAGAAGCTCACGTAGTAGAAGACAAAGAAGAAGTTGAGGAAAAAAGATGAAGAGGAGAAGACAACAGCAGAGACACAAGAGAAGGAAGACGACAATGAAGGAAGAGAAGGAAAAAATTCACCCAACGGTAACGACAGGAACATCAACGCTGATGAACTTTGTTGAAGACGTCAGGTGACCAGTGAAATGTCACGCATGATAAATGTCACCAGGGACGAGAGTTCGAACCATCGAGAACTGATCACTGGTTTAAAACTGAGAGACAAACGTACAGTGATCAGCTGACGACTATGGATTTACAGACACTCAGTCCAATCACTCATCACTGGTTACTCCTCCTCTCACCGTCTCACAGATCAGACTCACTGATTCTCTGGTTGCTGGTTTGAAGACCCAACAATCCCTCTACTGTCACTGAACAGATCATTCTCCTGGGACTTGTAAAAGACTTTTATTTAGAAGACTTTTATTCAGCACCGCTCGCTCCGTAAACATATTTTCATGTGCATTAAAAACTGACAGACTTTACAGCTGACGTCAAATTTAAAGTCCAATGTGCGGAGCTCGGTCTGGGTTCTCCTGGCCTCACGCCCCGAGGTTTGGACCGTTTTTTATTTTTTATTCCAGTCTGAATAAAGAACAATTGTCTGACAAAGACTTATTCACCTGTCTCTCACACAGACTGGAGTTTCAGGACAAACATCCATACGTTTTCAACATTTTTGTATCATTTCTGAAATAGAGGTTCTTAATTTTTCAATTCTATTCTGTCAAAAAAATGTTCTTATAATAAAAATCCATCACAGTTTTCATATTCTAGTAAGTTGTAAATTGAAAAAGTAAAAAAAAAGTAAGTGTCCTCTGTGGGAGACATGTCCAACCCTGTGTTCAGAACTAAGGTTAAAAGGATCGAAAACTGTTTCATCTCAAAGAACTGGAACAGGAAATGAGTCCAGAAAATAAATGTCCATTTTTTTTTATCCCTTGAATTATTCACCTGAAAGGAGGTGAAGCTAATGAGAATTAAAGAGCGCCGCGGTCCTGACGACTGCACGGACTTCAGTTCCACCCGGGCTCTTTTTCACCATCACATCTGTCAATACTCGTACTCCAACCCAGTCTGGCATAAAAGACGTAACGAGTCTTGTTATTTTTTGTTGGAAACTTTTAAATTTAAATGTACTCCGTTTACAGTTTAAAAAAAAAAGAAAAAACCTTACTTCTGAGTTTTACTGCAAAATGGGTTCTGATTTTGGAGTCATGATTTTGTGTTTTGCCTAAATATTTTCACCTGTCCCGAAGGACAAGGGTGAGTCAAAAAGTTCTAAGACAGACAGTTCCGAGGGAGGGGAGTCACGTTTCATCAGTCAATTGATGACAAAACATCAAATATTTAACTAAGTTTTGCATCAACTTCCTTTGACTAAAACAGATGATATGAAAAGGAATATAAAACAACAACAAAGATTCTTTCAATGTGTCTCATACCATGTAACTGTACCACTAGATGGTGCTACATTCCACACAGCATGTCTTTAACTGAGCTTCTGTGAATGAACATTTTTGTTTCATTAACTATGAGTGTGTTTTTGTTGACGACTCCTCCGCCCTGCTGGACAGAAAGACGGGGATCAAACCACCAACCATCTGGTGACCCTGTCGTAAGGCAAAAATCACTAGCCACTGCTCCATTGTTTACCCAACGGCAGCATTTTTAAACACAAAATTACATTTCCCTTGATTAGGGATCGTCAAAAAACAGACGGACCTCCCGCTACGCTGCCCCCTATTGGACAACAATCGTCAACAATCTGAATGGCCTGAAAATCAACTGACATATCGCACCAATAACATCAGAATAATTTAGACTTATTTTGATGTTCTCACTGTGATCATGAAACGCACAGGTGTCTTGGGGGTCTTCTGTGAGATAATTGTTGATCACAATTAAAAATAAACAGCACCAGGAAAGATAATTACCACTTCTGTAAAGAGTGGAAATCTGTGGGGTAAATCAATCGGGTTGAAAGAAATCACAAACAGATTTCTATCACTTATGAATATTCAGACTCCTGGCTCCACTTAAGTCGAGAACTGATAACCTCTGCATCAGGAACAAATTAGCAAAAATATTAAAATGGCGTATCTGCAACCATCTCAATTAAGATGACACAGTGATTGGCCTTGGGGATTGAAGTGTTATTGCATCTAATCTTCATGGTAAATTTACTTCTGTCACTCAAATAAATAGAACTAAGAACTCCTGAGACATAATTGAGATAATTGAAAAAAAAAAAAGACCGTAGCACATGCACGCGCGAATCAAACCAGACGTAAAATAGGCATAAATCGGCGCCCGATTTAGAAATGACATGTGCATCGGAAAGTCAAAAAATCTAAGATAAATAATAATATTTTTTTTTATGAAAAAATTACGAAACTAAAAACTTTATAACTAAACTAAATATCCAGTTATAACTGGAAGACTGTATAGATCAGTTATGAAAAAATTACGAAACTAAAAACTTTATAACTAAACTATACAGTATAACAAGTTATATACCAGATCATTTGGTACCGGGCCGCAGTGGGACACAATGAAAATATGTTCTTAATTTTTACTAATTAAAGAAAAAAAAAAGGTTAGGAAACTCTGCTGAATGGGCCACACAAAATGGCTTGGGGGACCACATTTGGCCCCCGGGCCTTCGGTTGGACACGTATGATTTAGAAGAGAGCTGTTTCTTGGTAGAATTCTGGTGAATGCCTTCATCACAAACTTCTTGAGTTTCATTTTTTTTATTATTATTATTATTGAAATCCTACAGGAGATTTTCTTTTAAAGACTTGTTTTGTGCTTGTGCCAAACTGAACGTGACAATTCAACGACCCCGTCATTCAGTGGCGCAGCTGAGCAGACACACAATCCCGTTCTTATCTGCCCCCGGCCTGCGTTTGATTCTAACCGCACGCAGATCTGTCTGCGGCCAACTCGTTCTGGTCCCAAGCCTGGATAAATCAGTCACAGATAAACAGAGAGGGTTGCGTCACTAAGACCGTTTGGCACATCACGGTGCAGATTAGGTGCCAACATCACAGAGAGGATTAGCCGCGGCGGTGACCCCTGACAGAGCGAAAAGCTGAAAGTCCTTCTCTCTTTCTTCTCATTAACGGCCCTATCATAAATTACAACAACAGCGTAGTTCCGCAGGTTCCCTAAACACATCACTCACCAAATCAATTATGCTTGTTAAACATGCAAATATCTCCGGTTAAAACTTTTATACCGGCGACAGGAAAATTCAGCCCAGAGTTAGAGTTCTACCGCCTGATTATTTGGAAATAAGAAAAAAAACA
This sequence comes from Cynoglossus semilaevis, assembly GCF_000523025.1. Lineage (NCBI taxonomy): Eukaryota > Metazoa > Chordata > Actinopteri > Pleuronectiformes > Cynoglossidae > Cynoglossus > Cynoglossus semilaevis. The sequence continues at coordinate 2,937,222 of NC_024310.1, read as the reverse complement.
AACTGATGTATTTGAATTTTTTTTGTTTTTTTCAATTTTTACCAAATCCATTGTTTACCTGGTACATATGGGGCAACTTTACTCTAAACCCAGGGAATGATGGCGAGCAGATTTCTGTTGCACTGATGGATCATTCCCTGACGACAGCATTTGGTTCAGTAAAGAAAGGAATTATCAAATGGTCAAATTTCTCCCACGCACCCACAGTATGGACTGTTTTGTTAAAATCCTTATATGTTTATTATGTTAAACTGATGATAAGACACTGAGATCTTAGTCTGACTGAATTAAAGTCATTAGCTGTGACACGACCATCAGTCTTTTTTTTTTTCTTTTGCAAAAAAATAAACATTGAATTTGTGTAAACATTGAATCTGGAACCAACACAGCTTAATATTATAAACACATGAGAAAGAAAACACACATCAGTGGAATTTGTTTCTGATTTTGTCTCTTCATCTGTAGCCTTTCGAGTTCCTCTTTAGTGTAAATCTTTTTTTTTTCACAGACAAAAAACCAAAAAAAAAAGAATAGTATATGCATTAGTTCACATTTGATATGATTTCACGGACCAAATATAATTGCACTGCGGGCCAGCTTTGGCCCCCGGGCCTGAGTTTGACACATGTTATCTTGAACACCAACCATCACAACAATCCTATAAACTGATCATTTCAAAGTGGACTTTAAACTTCTGGTGGATGCGGGACTCAGGTAAAACATGTGTCACCTCTGCAGCACATTCCCTCTGCATTAAGTCTGTGTTCTTGGCTTCTTTTAACATGTTCATCAGAGACAACGGAACCCCCCCCCCCCCCAGGGAAGGCTCCACACCTCTCATCTAACAAGTATCCAGGCCCAATTCCTTTGTTGACTCCACAAAATGTTGCCGCACAACATCACCAGGATGAAGTCACCGGAGAGCAGCGGTGGGCTGCCTCAGAGCGAACACAGCTGCGATGAACTTATCAAACTGATGTGAACCTTTTAACGATACAGTGCAGCCTCACAGGCACCGCAGCACAAACAAAAAAAAAAACAGAAGCCTGAAGAAAAAGAAATACTCCAAAAAGGTCTTACCTTTCCGAACTGTTCGAAATACTGCTTCACATCTTCAATTACCGTGTTGGCTGATAATCCTCCCACGAATATTTTCTTTGTTCTTGTGACCATCTGGAGGGAGGAAAGAACAAGAGCAAGAAAATGGAGGAGGTTAGCAACAATTCACTCCACGAAGAAAGAACACTTCGCAAAAAAAAAAAAAAAATACTAATGATAATTAGAGACGATGAGTATAACAATGCATCAATCACTTATTAATTAATCTCAAACTGCTTATCCGTTCAGGGGCAAATGGCACAGAACACCCCGGACAGGTCAGCAGTCAATCAGAAGGCCAAATTAATTCTCACATAAATTAACTCGGATGATTTAAAGTCTACAATGAAGCTAATTACCAAGCTGCGAGTCTTTGATTTTTTTTTTTCAGCAACAAACCAGAATATCTGGGAAAAAAAAAAAACTCCAGGAAAACAAGGGAGAACATTCAGATCCAGCTCGAAATAAAACTCTGTTGATTGGTTCTATTATCTCTGCGTCTATAGAACTCCCATTAAAAGAATACCATTAAAGTTCATGAAGAAAAAGTCCAGAGAAGTGGACGACGCCGGGCCACGGTTCAGGAAACGTTGTTTAATCTACTAGTCATCGTCATAAAAAAAAAAAAAGTTTCTGAAGACGATCGTCTGGTCAGCGTTCACGGTTTATGGTTCATTTTATTGAATTTTAATTAAAGTGCAGTTAAAACGGTCACTTCTACGACACTGCTGTGAAAAGAAATGTTGCTAAGAGAAAAACAAAAAGAGGCAAATTCCCTTTTGAAATACGAGTACTTTATAACTGCACACGTTTCTAGTATGGTAGTAGAAATGTCCGATAATATTGGCGGCCGATATTATCGGCTCCATATTAGCATAATTATGTAATATTGGTAAGAATCGGTATCGATTGATATCAGAATCGGAATTTAAGTGTTTGGACAATATCGGCATATCGGATAATGGCAAAAAGTTAATATCGGACATCCTTATATGGCACATATAGTGAGCAGATATACGTATATATATAATGAAGACCCATTTACGCATGTCCACAAGGTGGTGCTATTTATGAGTTTGGAATTGATATGGTTCTTTTTCAGGTTTCTTGACGAAACACACTGTGTGAAAACTAAAGCCTTATATAACACTCAGTCAGATTTTAGAAATATATACAGTATATATTTATTTATAT
>NC_024310.1:2932025-2934130 GCF_000523025.1 Cynoglossus semilaevis | reverse complement strand
AAAAAAAAAAGAAAAAGATTTTTATAGATATCACACAATTATGCAAATTTGGGCCGATAATATCCGTCGACCAATGTTATCGCAGATCCATAAATAACAAAATTAGGATCAATCTGGACCTGATCTACAAATAAAGGGTCTTTGAAAGCCTTTGTAGTAAAACTGTATATGTTTGATCGATGAACAAAGACAACAACAAAGGAGAACATGCACGTCGTTCCAGCCCTTTATTCTACAGACATTTTAAAGAGCAAACGCCAGACCTCCTCCAGCTTCCCGTCTTTTGAGGCTTCTGCGGTAATTTACCTGTGTCATTTGTCATTCCATACAAACATCATTAGTTCATTTGGTGCTTAATACCAGCGCTGGAGCCAGACACCATTTATCTTAATGATGAGGATAGCCACTGCCAATGGTTATGACTGCAGCCACGACAAACAGCCAACTGGAGGATTAGCAGAGTGTACGGGCGTCCAGGATATGAATCAAACTTCTCAATATTGCATTCAGCCAAGCAGTATCTCACATTCACCAAGGGGGAAATATATGTCAAGCTTTCTACAACATTGACCTAATTATCAGCACAATGGCTGTCAGGGCACTGACCGCACTTTAAAGGGATATTTCATGTTCTTTTTTTTTTTCTTTTCTTCTATGGCTGAATAAAGAACTGATCAAAGTCGGTGCTGGAGCCAGAAACTATCCTGAGATGTTGATGCTGAATGTTAGCCAGTGAACAAAAATGAAAATCCAATAAAAATCTACACCAGTGTCAGTCTGTGGACGGAGGCTGCAACACTGAAGACTAAAAGAGAACGAAATTTTATCATTTTACCACCAAATAAATAGACAATAAAAAGAGCTTTCATGACGGCAGTAGAAACCTGCTGTACCACATCAATTAACACTGGTCCCATAGCGCCTCCTACAGGCAATGTTTAACTTCATCTATATATAAATATATATATTTTATATATATACACATTTGTGAGTATATATGTATATATTAATATATATATACATATATTTATATATATATGAACATATATATACATATATAAAACTTTGTTCTTTAACAAACCTTTGTTCTCAGTGATAAAGTAACAGCAAAGTTGAAGAAGGCAAATCAACATTTTTCCATTTCAGAGGACACCAAAATTACCAATTTTCTGCTGCCTCTTTTTTTTAAGTCTGCATGAAATTGACAGAATAAACCAAATATTTCAAACACTTAAGTCTCAAAGTAACAAATTACAAATTCCTGATTAGGGTAACTGGCTTGTGCTAGTGTAAAATCACAAACTTATAAACAAGGAACATTAAAAAAAAAGTCCTTTCCAGTTGGCTACGTCAGTGACGCAACTGTGTTTCTAAAAAGCTGAAATACTGAGTTGTGTGTGAATTCAGATCATGGTTCTTTCCATCTGAGCATTGGAAGCTGCACGTGAAAATTGCTAGCAGTTCTTTACCTTTGGTCCAAGAAGAAGAAACACCTTCAACCAATATTCAAGTCCATTTTTCACATTAGTCCATTATTTCTCCAAGGAAACCTACGGTGCGTTAACCAATCAGAGCAGGACTCCAGTGAATGACATCGGACACACCACAACAGTGGGCTGAGATTCAAACTTGCAATCCTCCAATTATTAGCCTAAAGCAATTACCACCAAACCACGACACCCCCCCCAACCCCCCACACACACACACACACACACTTCCTCTACCAGTTTGTGTTTTTTTTTAAGGTTGAAATTCTATTTGTGAAGATGATGAAATCAAGTCAAACCAAATGTGGAAAGTGTTAGAGTCCAATTGTTAAATATTTTTCTCAGGTACAAAAAGGGGGGTTTTTTTTTTAGTCAACTGTCATTTGGGGGACGACGGTGAAAACTACGGTTTAAGTCTGGTTTAAAGCCTGGATTATTCACAGTGACTACCAGACACCTGCTCCTGGGACAACATCACTTTATTCCTTCAGAACTTTCACAGACCCCCCCCCCTCCCTCCCTCACCCCTGCACCCCCACCACACAACATATCCATTTCAAAGAGGGTTTTTTTTTTCTGCACACACACACACACACACACGCGCGCCCTCCCCATGTC
>NC_024310.1:2909695-2931361 GCF_000523025.1 Cynoglossus semilaevis | reverse complement strand
GCACAAGGCAAGAAATACTGGCAAAATCAAAGAGCAGTTCACACCGTGTATGTCCGGAGCACCGGCTGAGGCAAGACTGACGACACACTCACTGATCACTTGCTGCCCGCGTCACAACGTTGGTTTGTTCAGCAACCGAGTTACGGTACAACAACCAGGGCAGTTTTTGGTTAAAATATTTGTTCTTGAACCAAATCGTTCAAAAAGGGAGGCGCTTGACAACCGAGGTTCCACCGTACCACGACTGAAGAAATGGAACAGCAGCACTTCATCCACCCTGCATGTGACCCAGTAGATCAGGGATGCAGCTGTCACTCACTGCACACACATCCGAGGTGTCACCAGCCCCACATTACACGTCTGAAATCTCCGAGATTGTTCTGCCAGCGGAGGCTTTACGGCGGATTTATTCCAGCTTTCGCTACACTTCCTTTTTGCCAAATAAGATCAACGGGCAATACAAAACTTTAGTCTTTATTTGTTGAATAAATCTCTAAAACCTCCACTACTGTCTGCGTTCTGTGGTACACACGGAGCCTCGACTCCATCCGACTCCGTGAGTCGGGATAATATCGGCGAACAGGCCAGGAGAAGAGAATGATGGGATGTTGGAGCGCTCCATCACAGACTGCTCAGGTGCTCGGTGTCTCTGAACGGGTCTCAGCTCCACCCACTCATTTCCTAAGACAAAGGGAACATATAACCCAAACAGGAGAACACGACAGGGTCATCCCTCAGGCCTTCACACACACCTGTGTTACATTTCACACCTGCAGAATGAACCTTTGTTTTGGTGCCACCGCTGTCCCTGAACCATCCTCCGACATCGCCCTTCTGCGCCGGTGCCAGATGATTTTTCTCACTTCAGACTGACGGCAGCAGTTCTGCCACATAGAAACTATAAGCTATGCTCTTTGATCTCGCCTCTAATGCATTTCTCGGGAGGTGGACATTCACACTTTGATGTCAGTCAGAAGACAAGACGAGGCGTTCGAGCGAGCAGAGACGCGTAAACTCGCCCCATCGCTGAACGCCAACCTATTTATTTGATAACTTGTTTTTATCGCCCAGTAATTGTTCCGAGTCCTTCTTCATAAACCCAAACAATGCTCTTTGATTTCGGCGTCTCACATGCAAATGTTTTCCTTTACCCTCTATTATCCTCTAATGTCTTTGATTCCTGGACCAAACATATGGACATTTTTCACAATTTGAGCATTTTATGGACCAAATGAGTCAACTAATCCATAAAAAAATCTGAATAATTGACCATGAAAATAATAATTACTTCCAGCTTTAGTCCACAAAGCCGGTTCCGCTAGAACATCAGCCATATGCTGGCAGTTATTTTGCAGCTTTGCAACACAAATTTATTTTTCCCTCTTAATCCCACGATTAATTTCTTTAGAAAGGAGCGAACCTTTATGCAGAAATAAAGTAAGAATTAACTATAAAAGCAAGGCAGCAACAAATAAGAATATATTACATTCCTGCAGCCATTACTGCAAATGCCAGGGACGGAAAAGTCAATTACTAGTAAATCAGTTAAAGCAAAAAAGCTGCTTCATGAGTCATGAAATGAAAACACAAATAAATAAATAAAATAACACTGTGAATTAATAATAAAAATATTAATAATGAAAAAACATGAATTAACCTGATGAAAAAAGTCAATGACAACAGATGTGGCCTTCACCAAATTCCCGACATCAACGAGAACATTTGGGCTCACCACATCAATGCTATCAAACATTGGTTCATTTTTCGGTGTTTCTTTTTCGGTCATTTGTAACATCTGCAGTTGTTACTCACTACTAATTTACTCTTTAATCTGACGAAGAAGCGATCAATTTAAGGTTAAAAAACGTTATTGGAAGACGTGTAGTTGTACAGGCGGTCGAGACAGTCGGAAACTGTGGATAAATCCCGGTCCTTGTGCACCGACCGCGGCCTTGTTGTGACACATTTCCCTTATCACCGGCTCTGAAAAGCTGAGATTTGTCACTGGGATAACATTGTCCGTGCTGCTCTAAAGGCTCACATAGGTTTTCTGTCAGATGCTAAGGTGGCTGCTGTAACAAATGGCCAGGTTTATGAGCTCCCACTCTTCATACTGCACTGTCTCATGAGTGGACAAATCCTTCAGAAGGAAACAATATTTGTAACAAATGTCTTCAATGATACATTTACTCTCACCTGGGGTACTCCCGTGAATTATGACCCCACAGGGTGCAACAAAATACGATTGTTTCTCCTCTGCATTGTCCCTCCAACTGTCAACACCGGTCAACACTGAGAAACATGGACGTGATTATTTCCTGATCCCGACCAATTACTATTTTCAGCGGCTGCAGCGGCAGATAAGGAGCGCCGTGACAATAACAAGTGTCCGTCACAGTTTACATGATTATCTGGACAGGTATTGGCTGGAAATCCCAAACTCAAAAAGGGCGACAAGTGTGAAGGTGTTATGGAATTTGAGAGCTTAAATCCTGAGGAATTTACAAACGCCGGTTGACCAAGCCGCCATCAAAGTGATGTGTGAGCAAACATGGCGGCGGAGTCCGTCCTACAGCAAAGTAGAAGGAAGGACGCCAGAAGCTCGAGTATTCAGAGTCAGGTCGGTGGACCAGTGGATGGATGGATTAATAGATCGATCTTTGTTAATCCCTCAGGAGTTCCCTTCGGGAAATTAAGGAAGTACCATGTACCATCACTGGTACGTAGTCACAGTTAAGTGAGGCGGCCTAGTGGTTAAAGGATCAACTTAAAATTGGTTTGAATCCCAGCCGCAGCAGGACAGGTCTGTGTTTAGCCAACAGAAAACAGTCCCTCGCTGCCCAGACACAATTAAACGTGGAGCCCACAGACCCTGTTTCACGGTTGGGTTAATTACAGAGGACAGATTCAGTTGTGTGTGAATGTGTGTACATACATTTGTACAATGACAAATAAAGCTGTGGGTTTTTTTTCTTTTTTTTTTAACCTGGAAGGATCGTTCCATCAGACTGTGAGAATCATCGTTTAGAAACGTACACCGTCGAGAGAACATTCCGCCCGTACTCCTGGACTTCAACCTTCAAGCTCACGGCATCAAACATCAGCCAGAGGTCACGACCCAGCGAGTCCATTAGTGGTTCAACCTGTTATGATAAACGGCCGTCTCCTCTGTGCCTGATATAAAGGAGCGTCGCTTCGATCTAGTGGCCAATTACGAAGGTGAATTTATCACAAGTTTTGACCAGTGTGGTAATTGTGCAGGCTTTGGTCTACAAAGTCCCGTGTCACTACGCTGGACCCCTAGTGGCAGCTCGTGCACTGCACCACACTGATTTGTTCATTGGGATAAAACACACATCATAACAGATGACATGTTTATTTATTGGAGTCAGAACTACAACATCGCTCATTCATTTTTTATATACGTATATATTTTTTATATTTCACTTCATTGGTAATAATGCTCAGAACAGGGATATATACGAGGATGATAATAACGATACGAGTAACTTCAGTTCGTCTCAGTGCAAACATAAGTTTCAATTCTCACTTGGGCTGAAACGCACGCTGTGATGTAGAGAGGTGTTCTTTTGGTTCTGGCTGAGATGTGAATCTCAGGAGGACAGTGGGAAGAAGAGTTAGTCATCTTCCTGCTAATCCTATCATTTTGGCATTTGTCTAAATCCAATCCAACTAAATCATATTCTTTCTGATGAGACTCCAATCCGAGTGTCTCTTCTGCTAGTTTCCCCGAGAATGTCAGCTGGCATGGTTTTCTAAAAAAAAAAAAAAACCCACCCGTCTACCTGCACGTTCAACCACACACAGGTAAAATGCTGGCTGCTCGGGCTGTGAGCTGCTGATAAAAGGCCAAGTACAATAGGAGGGGAACAGGTGGGCAATTTCCACAGAGCATCAGGCGGCAGAAGAAAAGGTGGTCTGTCATTGAGCAGAGAGGCGGGTTGAGCCCAACCACCTAAAGACCACGCTATGCTTATCTGTCCCTCAGTGATAATGCACGGGCCTCCAGAGATGTGGCACATGTATGGTATACGGCTGAGGCAGAGCAGATAAAGAGCCTCTCACGATGGAGAGCTGAGGAGGACGGTGTGAAGATGAAATACAAATGAATGAAGAGAATACAACCACAGGAGATGAAATGTTAACTGACATTTCCATTAACACAAGGTAGGGGGAAAAAACCTCCGGAGACCCAAAACTGTTTGTTTTTTCCACGTCTCCCCAGCTGAGGCTGTCTGCGGGCTGAAAATGCTGCTGGGTAGAGGCGACTCCCGCGGGACACTCTTTGACACATGGTTTCTGCACATCATTGTTTATCTGGAGGCTCGGGACACAAACGCCACACGCGCAACACAAAAGTTAATGAAGAACAAAATGCAGTGATTCTGCGTCTCCAGGCGTCACGTCAGATTGACCTATCGGAGGACGGAGTGTAATCACAACCTGGACTAATGCTCGATGACATCACTGATGTCGCATCAGTGGTAAAGCTTTGTAAATTCCAGATGATTAAACAGGTGGCAGTATCTCGGGGCGGACTATCTCGATACAAATACCTTCAAAAGTACTAGAAAAAATAAATGATGACATCGACAACAGAAGAAAAAATCTACTTGTTTGAATTGAATGATTCAGGACTTTTGAGGATAAAAGGATTACATGCAGCACAGGAAGAAGAAAATAAACATTGACTGTGTGCTTTTCTACAGTTAGCCTTAGCTAACGCCGATGCTAACTCTTACTCCAAAAAAAAAATACGCCGAGCCGTCATGTTTGATCAAATGATCAAAACGCAGGGTTACTGTAGAACTGCAGTACTGTTTTGTTTATTGCACACCACATACTTAATGGCGCCTCCTGTGGCAGCCTGTTGGAGTTGCAACAACTCACACACCGACTATCTCCTTAGTGGAACAAATACAAATATTTCAAATTCTTTTTTAATTTTACGACCTAAACAAAGTTGTTTTTTGAACCCAAAATCTTTTCACTTTTCAAGTTTGAAGTTAATAAATGTTTTTTTTTTGTTACTTTTTTATTCCCACGCCCGTTTCTTTGAATTCAATCTGTAAAGGATCAAAGTGTAGGATTAGTGCAGCATTTCTGCAAAACTACTTATATTATCTGCTAATTATATTATTTAAAAAGTTCTTGCTGCTCCTTATTGTTCTCCCTCAGATACAGAGGCAAAAAAAAGCAAGTGACTCAGTGGATCTAATCACTGGATAAACCTCCGTTGGCAGCAATAATTTCAAACCATTACGGCACAAAAGTGTCTCTGAGCTCATTCTGTGCTACTTCACCACAATAATGTCTGGACTTTGGAGTTTTCTTTAAAATTGCAATCATTGTATTTCAATCTAACACACAAAAATTCAATGGGCATTTAAGCTCTTGTATTACCCCGCTGTATTTAGAGTCTGTCACGGATGGGAATGCAAAAACATCAGGGGTTTTTTAAAACCAAGACCCAGTTAAAGGTTCAGTTCCACAGGGTCCTGTATTAGGACTCACAGACTTTATTAAAAAAAAAACTCGAAACATTAAACGTTATAATTATATTTATCTTTCAAAAATGATTGAAACAGATTAATTTAACCTTCAAAGGTGAAGTGGTTGTTATTAACTAAATTACTCACTAAATGACTTGAAAATTTTCATAGTAAAAATACCAAAATAGGAAATAAGTATTACGAAAATGTAATTTTTTAAATCAAAGTTCTTCTAAAAAAATTTTTTTTGAAAGCAATAAAGCATCAAAATCAACTGTCAGCATATTAGACTGCAGTTTTAATCAACTAAGAACAACAACTACTTATCAATATAATATTTTAAAAGCCATGCTTTTTAACGTCTCTCATATCAGTGTAATATATATTTGTCCAAACATTTGAGAAAAAAAAAAAATCAGAGAAAATATGGTCAAAAACAAAACACTGGAGCCAGATTCATGACAATGACCACCAGGGAGGAGAAAAGAGACCGTTTCTGAATTTTTCAGAAATGACCTCAAGGGCTTCCATTCAATTCAAAACGTGTCGTAATTAAATATTTTAGACCATTTTGGAAAAACCCACTGTACATCCTTTTTCAAACCCGTGTTTGTTTTGGTGACCAATTGTCCAATTTTGTTGTGTGATTCTGTTGATTTATGTTTATTTATCCCCGCTGCTTATTGTCTTATAATTATTAGTGGAGTGCTTTGTTTGGAAAAACACTGCACACGTCGCACAGAAACCGAATCAGAAAAATATCCTGAAATCTCGTGTTACCGGAGGAGGCTTTTCACTGGAACATTTCTTATTTCATTTGCTATTAGTTAGTCTTTGTGTGTTCCCCCTTTTTTACATAATTAGCAAATCTAATTGCCTGGAGTCACAAACACCTTTGAGTGACATGGGCAACAGCCCGGGTAAGGAGCAGGTTTGTAATAAGTAACAACGAGTGACAGCTCTTTTTCATATAAATCTTCATGCAGGCAGCGGAGGAGATCTAATTAAGATTGTTCATTAGATGAGCCTCTGAAACACATGGATCCTTATCAGTGTGATCCAACGGCATAAGAACCTAAACTCTCCCTGGGGTTCAGACTGAATATCTTCCCCCTATTACAGCGTTCATCAACTGATGACTGGAAACAAGAGCGTTTTTCTTCTCTCCGTCTCCGTCTCTGTCTCTCTCTCTCTCTTTAATACAGTTCAGCCATTAGCCATTATTCTACAGCCCTTGTCTATATTACCCATAACTACAGCTTAAAGCCTGTCCACCATCATTACACGAGAGTTAACTGGGTGTATATGAAAAGACAATTAAAGGTATTACAGACGGCATTAAATGGTACTCTGTGCGAGGGTTGGGTCAAATTATTGTGTATTTAAATTCTGTTGCCGTCAATATAATTAAACTGGTTGGTTTTCCAGTACAACCTGACAAAAAAAAAAAAAAAAAAAAAAAAAAACCTTTCTGCTGAGGCGGCCATGTTGGATTCATACCATGTGACTGAGGTAAATTTTTCTTAATGTCTTTATGTTAATAAATGTAATATAACATTTTGGATTTTTGGGTTCATAGCACGTCTGCCTTGGAAGCAGAGAGCAGAGGGACCTGGGTTCGATTCCCAGAGGGACCACATGCTTGGCGTTGGCTGGAGGCAAATATCTGCTGCTAGCACAACAATTTCCCAAATATGAGATCAGGGGCAAATATCTGCTGCTAACACAACAATTCGTAAACATTTGCCATTCTTTTTAACAGTAGTTAATTACAGTATTTAACCAAATATTATTCAGATATTATAAATAATATAAGAAATTAATATAAATCCTTATTTATTATTTATATTATATTTAACCAAAAACCTGCCGTTGTGTTTTAAAACCTTTCGCTCTCTGGTTTTTTTTTTAACCAACCAACAGCGATCAATTCAAAAAGAACCGAGTGTCGATAGCACTCCCAGCTGTGAATTAAAAACAGGTGCAACCCTTACTTTGCAACCCGAGAGCATTGATTGGACGGTGTCATCGTGCCCGTCGCCGACCTGCCCGTCTGCTCTGATTGTGTTTACCACGTTCATATACTTTATATTTATTTGTGTTTACTTGAGTATCCAGAGACGTGTGTTTAAAAATATGCACTGATTGCCAAGTCGTTTTGACTCACAATAAACGCTGAAGCAGCTGAAGTTGACCTTGTTGCACGGTTAAAGGATTATAAAACTTTCTACTCTTGGATTTCTACTTTGTTCACCCTATTGATTTTTTTTTTTTTTTCATGATTGACGGTGCACAGGGAGCTGTTATGCCTGACAAACAGGAGTAATAAAACAGAAATAAAAAAAATAAAATTTTGACATAATGACTCCATGAAATGTGGCCTCAGTGACTTCTTTTTCTAAAATGTTTGCCCACATGTACGGCCTAGATCTCACTGTCTGAAAACAACCTAACAAACACTACGGTAAATACTTCATTCATGCAATACTTTCCCATGTACATCCTTGTACCGTACACAAATACTACCATAATTTTCCAGACTATAAGTCACATTTTTTTCATCCTTTGACTGGGTTTGCGACTTACATATATATTAAAATATATAATTTCACAAGTACGTTATTTTCACATTGGCAGCCACCAGAGGGCGCTCTAGCAGACTGGTGCGACAATGACTGTGAAAACCTAGTATAAAAACCTAGAAAATATGTTGTTTACCTCTGCCTCTTCTTCAAGCAACATATTCTGCAATACTGCCCCCTACAGGTATCTATTCAAAATCAAGCAATATATTCTGCAATACTGCCCCCTACAGGTGTGGGTCTGTGTTAGCTACTTTAATGAAGTCAAGCACTAAATATGACCAAATATGAACAGCAGCCATGGGCAGGAGAGATCCAGGAGTGTGGAGGAAGCTGAACACATTCTCCCAGGAGATTTTTTTTTTTTAAATTAAAACAAACTTGGGAAGTAGTGAGCATGACCCTTAATTAGCACAGCCCATTTTCTCTTGTCCATTCATTATGCTAACAAACTGTTAACTGCTCTTGAAGAAAAAAAGAAAAAACGCAGATTGTGTACAAGGAAGATCATTTGTGGTAATTTCCTGTGTTTTCTTTTATTTGTTCTGCAACAAAAAAAAAACTGAAATAAATAAACAGTAAAGAAAGGTACAGTATTCTCTACATCGACACAATAGTTGACGTTAGCGCTAGCTATCGCAGAAAAAGCTGCTGCTGCGGCCACCAGAGGGCACTACATTTTTTTAAATCATAGTTATTAATCATAAGAAAAAATTGTTCTCTCTGAAATCTCTGAAAAGTCAGGGCACGAAGGTCAAGAAAACATTTGTCCGTAAAGTCAATATTTTTTAAATCATAAGGAAAAAATGTTATCTCGTCTCGCCTGAAAGTCAGGCCACGAAGGTCAGGAAAACATTTGTCCGTAAAGTCAATATTAAAAATTAAACTAACTGAAAGAACGAAGCGTCTCGTATGCGTAGAGTCTCGTGTTTCAGCCGCTCCGATCCATTAAAGTGTGAGTTAAACGCTGTGATTCTTGCAGATAAGTTAACCTCTGAGACCCAACCCAGGATTACAACATGGACTCTCCATCATTTCACCACTCAGAGGTGTGATACAGTGAGGTAATGCCGACCTGACGGGTTACCTCATGTACTCAACGGATGATTGCGCAATTACGAGCATTAACAGTGGACACACATTATGTCAGGGTTAAAACTACAGACGAGGATTCGGCTCAGGGTGGATTCTACCTTTTAATGTGTGCTTGTATTTTGTTAAATAAATTCGACTTCAACTCAAACATAAAACACTGTCTTTTTTTTATCTGCACGACAACAGGTCAAAAAGTTGTAAGATTGTAGGTGGTTATTATATCTCTGTAAAACATCGTTACATTTTATTTCATCAAAATTCTCAAAGATTTTTTTTTAAAACAAACATGAATGAAAACCAGGTAAAAATCAGTCAGATTTTGATCTAGAGATTAAAAAGATTTTTTTTTTTTACTTTTACCAAATCTAAAAAATAATACTTTTTAAAGGAACTCAATTCCAGTTCTTTAACAAGACAAAGAAACAGGTTGTGATCTAGTTCAAAGACTTTCTATCAAGAAAGAATTTTCTGAAGGAAAGAGAAGAGTTTTGACCTAAATAGAGTTGAAATAATTTTCTGAAGGAAAGATTTCAGAGAAGAGTTTTGACCTAAATAGAGTTTGTGAAGACTTTTTAAAATTTTTTTACAGAGATTTTTGTTCAATTAATCCTAATATTTTTACCTAAACTTATTAATGCGTCTGCAGAGCTAACGTCAAATCTTCACCTCGTGGTTTGGTTGATCTCACGACCCTCGACGAAAACTAATGAAACACAAGGTTGAAGTTTACGTCTTTTCAGGTGATCCGTGAACTCTGGTTGGCTAATTAAAAACAAAATATATATACAGAGAGAGAGAGAGAGAGAGAGAGCGAGCCTGCGTTCAATATAAAGTTCACTCGCCCACTTTGTCATTTAGGCATATGAGAGAGCAACATCTCAACTCGCTGGATCCCTTCATGCTCTAATAAATTCAGGGAGCAGGGATTAATCAATAATTCTTATCAGGTTGGCTCTGATAATATCCTTAAGCAGCTCAGAAGTTGCTTCATAAACTTTTAAGTGAGTAGATGTAAAGGAGAGGCTCTCTCCTCCGCGCTCAAAGCAGACTCATTAAGAGCACATTTTAAATTTAATTTGACCAGGAAGCATAATTATTGCAGAAGTAAGATGAAGTAACTTTAAGCAACACTTTTGTTGGAGTGAAGGGCATGCGCCTTTTTTCTCATTAGCCACTTCCCCCGGAGGCAGCGGCTGGATAGCTGCTAGACGTTAGAGTTAAAAGAAAAACATTTAAACATTTTGTTCAAGTTTGCAAAAGGGTGGGGGGGGGGGTGGCACCAAGGTCACCTGCTGCGATGAGTCAGGAAAACCGTGCCTCCCCCAACATTTGGGTCTTTAATGGTGAGAGAAGCAGATTTTGAAGAAATGCTTAGCCTCTCGCTGCCGGAGTGTCGGAATTCTTGGTGAATATCTGGGGGATGTTTTAGGGAAGTTGTTAGTCGGCTCAAACCAACATCGACCACTGCTTAGATTCCTACAAGAAACAGCCCAAAGCTCTGCAGCCAGATCAGTCAGTGTGTGGATAATTAAATCCTACATCTGCCATGACTAACTCCAAGAATGAACCCAATTAAAACCTCAGCAATTACAGCAATGTAAACACCCATGATCAGCTGCCTGAATATCTGCATTTACCATAGATGTGACTGAGCTGCCTGAATATCTGCATTTACCATGGTCTTGGCTCAAAAAAAAAAACAACAAAAAAACAGTATATCGCAATAACACCTTTTTCGCGTTTGCCTTACAGCTAGGAGGTCACTGGTTCAATCCCCAGTGCAAACTGACGGTCTCTCTGTATGGAGTGAGTCCTGTTTCATGTGTCTGGTACTTGGGTGGAAGGTGGAGGACCAGGACAGTTCACTGCGGTGCCACATATAGAACACACTCACATTCACAACCATTCACACTCACATTCACACCTGCGGTGGTGCTGGACTGTGCGGTCGATTTTCTCCATCTGCACGTTTTTTGGACGTGTAAAAAATTGCAATTTTTACACATTGAACCCTGCCATCAAAACAACAGGTCAGTGATGTTCCTCCTGTAAGGCAGCAGCCCTAACCACTTCACCTCTGTGTGGCCCATCAGTGCAGCATTTAAAACCAGGGAAACTGAGCATTTTTTATCACATCTGTACTCTGTTAAACAGCGTCTTCCTCGGAGGCGACAGAAGGGCAAAAAGTAAAAACTTGATTAGAAAAAGTTTTTCAAAGAACAGGAAAAGAAATATGAGTGTGTGTGTGTGTGTGAGAGAGAGAGAGAGAGAGAGAGAGAGAGAGAGGCAACAGTTGAGCAGGAGAGCATTCAAAAAGCTGCACAGCCTTGAGGCCAACCAGCTGCCACCCTCTGTTTGGCAACAAAAGGTCAACAAGCTAAGACAGGGAAGGACGGGCAGACACACACACACACACACACACACAGCTGAACTTTGAAAATCAATCTTTAAAACTTTCATGTAAATGTCAATTTGAGTTTTATGTGATAGTTTCCGTTGTGTTGGGACACGCTCTGCATCAATGAGTGACTAAGCAAATATTGAATCATCACAGATAAATATTTACCAAAAAAAAAAAAAAATTTTTTTTGACATTTTATTCCCAAATAGGCACGGAGATTTAACACCTTAAACCATTTCCTCTCATTTCACAGTAAAACCATATGAAGTCTGTCCATGTATACGCTCAGTGGACGCCGTCGAATTGTTTCAGTTTGACCTTTATTTACGATGAGCAGAGCGAGAGAATGTCACCGCCAGGCACATTCGCCACGGCATCCAGATGAGTGGCAGAGCCTTGATCACACATGCAGGAGGCAGGACACATGCCCATCCGCTCACTTCACTCAGAGTTCCCCCTGCTGCGTTGGCATAATTGCTAGCTGTGACATTATCCAGAGAATATGAAGCTGGCAGGAGAATTCCCAGGGAGAGCGCTCACATCATCAGCTTTCGCAGACATTTGGATTATCACGTACGTTGGCCCGTTGGATTATCTTCACAAAAAAAATACCCAGACGTCAGAGCACGACGTCTGACTGGCGCCACAATATGTGAGATCAGCCAAAACCGGGACGTGGGGATAAACCTGTGTAAGAAGATTCACTGCGATGCAAAAAGACAAACACGAATCCTGGGAATCCTGAAAGCAGTCTGGGAGTCGGGGGGGAGCTGGCAGTGGTATACATGCCAGAGGGGGGCGCTTTCTGGGAGTTCTTTTGTTTTTATACCTAATAGGTGTAGATATCACGTAAAATTATATTTGAATCCTTCTATATATTTCAATATCAAACAAAAAAGGTCAAACTAATAATAGCAAAAACCACAAACGGAAAAAAAAAGCGGGGTGAGGACTTCCTGCCTGTGTGTACACAGATTTCTGGAGGGATATACAGCAAACAGGCAAAATGTCAGAAAATGCCAGAAAGCACCTGCGGCGAAATGCATTTAAATATATGACGTAGCCTTGATTAGGCCCAGGGCTAATGTGAAAAAGAGAGTCCATAATGTGCAGTGTCAGGAGGACTACTTTAGAGCCCCGTTCAGCTGTGCAGTGACTCCTGAAGAGGATTCTCCAGTCCAGTATGTCCGACTGAGTCCTTCAGGCAATGAGCGTGTCGAGGAGTGGGCTCTTTTCAAGCTCCACTGCCCTGTGGTCTAAACATTGATTTTCCCCTTCGCACTACTTAAGTCAACCACTTGCACAGCGCTCGCTGCTGGATGAGAATGCAGCGTGATGAAACTGAACTGGAGGGCGCTCTCTCTGTGTGTGTGTGTGTGTGTGTGTGTGTGTTTTAAGGTGCACGCGTTTTACTGTGTTTTTAACTGATCAATTATTTATTTTATTTTTTTCCTGTTTGGTGAATTTATACGCTGTAAAGAAGAAGAACTGACAAAAATGCATCATATCACATCTCTCCATTAACCTTCAAAACAACTGGTTACAGCTCTGTCGGTTTCAACAAAACACAACAAACAAGGACTGAAGGTTAATTACACATTACTCACCAGATATTTACCAACCAAATTTCGACCCAGCAAACGCTTTCTGATGTCAATATTTGCTGCTGATTGATTATACACACTCATTGTTTCTGGATATTTTCGACCCAAGTGGCGTGCTAGCATTTTGTGCGCGGCGCTGACAGGCAGTCCATTTACGGCTGACAATAATGGAAGCTTTAACAAAAACAACCGCATCAGGTCCTTAAAGATATTTTCATAGCAGAAAGCCCGCAGCACACAGAGCCTGCACACATGCTATATGTAGACTGTCATGAACTGGTTCAGAAATAACAAAATATAACCTCTACTGGGATCAAGTAGCTGAAATGAACTGGTTCAGAAATAACAAAATAAAACCTCTACTGGGATCAAGTAGCTGAAATCATTTGTGGAGGGAAAACAGATTAGATCGCATGCATGCATAATGAATGCAGGTTAGTACTTGGAGAAAACAAATGCAAATATCTGCAATAACTGGTTGTCTACAAGAAGGCAGGACATTAGCATAAACAATTACTAGCAGTACAGTATAAAGTATAAATCTGTGTATGTACAGTATGTGTTGAGAAAACTGAAAACTAAACTAAAAAAAGAGTTTCCTAAGTGTTGAGTAAAGTCGAGTGTCCTTGAGATGACTAAGAGAACGGAACTGATTTCTGGACCAAACTAAACATTAGTTGCGCGCCATGACACTAATCCTGATGGGCAGTGTTATTAAAAAAAAAAAAAAAAAAAGTTAAGGCGAGGATAAAATGAAAAATAATCAGCTCGGGTAAAATTATTGACTTATAATGTTTTCCTTCATCTCACTGCTAACATTTTTACAGTCCTTGGACTTTAAAGACAGTGTCCAGTCTCCATTATCTTAGCCTTTAGCATATGAGCTAAAGGTAGCTAACACGAGCTATATGTCTAAAAAAAAAATTTACCATGTTGGATGATGACAAAGCTGCGTTAAATTAACAAATTAAAATAAAATAAAAGTCATTCACAGCCCCAAACATGCCAAACAAACAAGCTGTTCTCAGTAATTTAGAAACAGCTGCAGCACAGAGCTAGCATAAAGGCTAAAAAACAAGAAACGTAGCATGTTTTTTTTTTTTTTTGTCTATTCAACAGGCATTTTTTTTTATTTCCAGAGACGGGGAAAAGGCCAAGGCAATAAATGATAAAATCAGGCCGTTTATAGCCTTATGCTTACTCTGTGTTAGGCTTTAAGATGCTGTTAAATTTTATTTGTTTGTTAATACGTTTGGCCTTCAGCTTTTATTTGACATGTTATTCCGTGGCAGCCAAAATTTAGGATTAATTTATTTCCTTTCACATTAAAAATAAAGCATAAAAAGGAACTGTAGTATTTTTTATTTATTTATTTATTTTTTCTGGACCTGTTCTGACCTGATCTTTGTCGGCATAAAAAGTATGGTATCAGCCATTATCATTTATTACAGGGTGTCAAACATAGGGCCCGCGGACCAGAACTTGCCCACCGATGGGTTCAAGTCGGCCCTCCTAAAGAGACTTATTGTTATTTATAGATAATTTATGTTATGATTGTACCTGTCTGAACAAGTTGACATCTCATCAAACCACCAAAATGAACCAAACTGAGTTAAAGTCAATAGTGTTCATCCCTGGGTGACGTGTACGTCCGAGGTAGAGGTAAATGCAGAGATTGAAAAAAAAAGAAAAAAAAAAAAAGACGAAGAGGAAGGATTGAAAAAAAGAGAGGAAGAAAAATACAGTGAGAGAAGGAAACCAGAAAGTGAGGAGGGTGGGGGGGCGGGGGGGGTCACAGAGAGGGACAGACAGAGAAGAAAATAAGAGGAGAAAAAAAAAGAGAGGAGCAGAGAGAGGGGAGAGAGGGAGGGCAAGAGACAGAGAAATGGGGGCAACATAAAAAAGACAGAGGGAGAGAGAGAGAGGGAGAGAGAGAGGGGGAGAGAGAGAGGGAGGAGCAGGGAAGCAGCTCACACACAAAAGGACACATAAACCAATTTGTATGTGTGAATTATGTGATTTTAGCACCAAATGAATCTAAACGCATGCAAAAGCCTCATTGGTCCTGGCACACAGGAACTGAACACAGCGCTGTTCAGGCCAGAGCTAAATATAGAAGTTTCCATGCAGTGACAAAGTCACCAGGACACACTCACACTCACACACACTCACACACAGACACGCGCGCCGATGCAATGACATAGTGTTTGTGCTACGGCTACATCCGAAATAACCCGATAACCTACATGCATTTATCTTTAAGGCAAATGTGACGAAGTTTAAACGCAGACAACCCAGATGGTACAATGTGAAAGGATTCGAGCTCTGCCAATGAGGAGACGGGATTACAGAGGGGGTCTGCTGGGTGAAATCAATTTTAGAACTGATTGTGAATAACTCTGGAGCAGCAGGCTGGCTGGAGAGCTAAACACAGCTGCAGCTCCACTAAAGAGCTCTACAATCCTCCGTCTCACTCTGTCTTTATGTGCGACACAAATTCAGATCATTTAGTCTCATTATTAACACAGACTGCTAACATCTGCTGGAGATTCACTGGGAAAGATAAGTGCGTAATGACTGGAAGATCTATACAAAAAAAAAAAAAGAAGAAAAAAAAGTCAAGACAAGAAGACGTATAATTATTAAGGAAGTTAAGAAAAAAAATACTGCGATTAAATATTAGCACAGTATCACATATCCCTGATCTCCCAGAATTCTGACCGTCTATACGGGGGGTGTCCACACTTTTGTTTTTGTCTTGGGAGCTACTTATTAAATGACCAGCGTAACGTCATTCAGCTACATTAAAAACTCATATAAAATAAATATATTATTATACAGTATACATTATATGCGTAATACTGTCTGACTCCATACTTACATTAGCCCTAGCGATTAGCATCTTATAATAGAATTACGTCTATAATTTTAATTATTATTAATTTTTAAATGTAATTGCATAATGTCAACAATTTGTATAATGTAATTGCATAATGTCAACAAAATGCCTAGATCGTAAAAAAAAATAATAATCATTGCCTCTTTTCTTGGGGGGGGGGGTATCCCAGCTGAAGGACACTTGAAGTGCACCACCGTTTGCAGTGAAGTGAATTTTTACCTTCACTAATCATTTTTCACTCGCTCCTGCGGTGTCCACCCAAATTCCTGTTTTTTTTTCCGTCTGTAAATTACAGCGGCACGTCGACAGAAAGAGGGAGAGAAAATAGAAGTGGGAGACTGAAAAGGATTGGACAGCGCGCGTGATTGACAGCTAAATTATCCATTAGCAGCCGGACCGTGTGGGGCCTTCACCGCTGATGGTGAGCATCAAAGGTGCCAGGCTACTATTAGACAATCCAGCTGTCAATCACCCGCTGTGACCAATCATATCCGGGCTCCTCCTGTTTTCTCCCGGCGTCTTACCACCGGCAGTGGTAATTTAACAAACATGACTCGAAATCTGTCGGAAAGAAACGCTCACTTTGGAGACACGAGTCTAAATCTCACCTGACAACAAATTATTCATCTCATAAATACAGCAGATCGTCATCTCTAACTACGTCACTGCTATGAACACAAACACTTGTCTGGTCATATATACCAAGGGTTTCCAACCACTGGTTCGGGGACCAGTGCAGGTCCGTAGGTCCTTTAGTACCGGGCTGCAGTTGGACACAGTAAAAAAAAAATAGACTTCAGTTTCACTAATTTACTTCATTCTAAAAGAATCCAGTCATATCCAGTCTAAAAGGTGTTTTAATTTGAAAATTCTATGATCCTTCAACGATTGATCCCTGGTACAAAAAACGTCAGGGAGTGCTGACAAATACAGTTTATGAGCAACTGTGATTATAGTAATTTATTAAGGTATCTTCTTTATTGTATCAATTCATTCCACTGGAGTTGGAGTCATGAATTAATAGCAATAAATTCATCGGTCTGTTGGATCGTCAGTGACATTTTCAGTAGCTTCTTTGACTTGTGTGGTGTAAATACATGGTGTGAATGGGTGTGTGTGATGAACAGATGTCACATCAGGCTTCGACATATTGTACTTGTCACCGAGGTAACACATAAATATTATACATTTTAGTTTGGCATGAGTTACGCATGTTTAATTATTGCCATCAATTTTAGCTTTTTCACAAAAATCTCAACACACACGATACGACAAATACTGTTGACCTGACGCTGTAAAACACATTTTTCCAATCCTGGGTTCAATTTAACAACATTCGCAAAGAAAAAAAATCGTCACTATATCGGTATCGCTCTGCCCCCTAATGGCAGCGCCCAACACTAACCTAGTACTAATCTGTAAGGTAAAAATAGTGTCTTCTGGACAAACGGCACCAGTGAAGGGTCGAGGAACTGCAGTGCTGCAGCCGGGCACTGAGACAATAACTCAGAGGATTGTATTTGTTAGAAAAAAAAGAAAAAGACGGCCAGGCCCTTAAACTGAACAATGACAGGTTTTGTTGTTGTCTTATTACACTGAACCCTGTTATCGAATCTTCTCAAAAGCCCACATTGAGAAGTGGTGCTGGGAAAAGAAAGAGCAGCTTAAGGCACAGCTACGCAGACAAAAACCTGTGTTTTCCAATCAGGTGATTGAATCACTTTCATCACAGCATTGCTACAAAAGCACAGGGAAGCAGGTCACAACCGGCTGGACAACCAGCGGTTCTGAGGCGTTAGAAACCATCTGACACTGGAAGTGTGCTTCAAATACTGAAACTCAAAAAAGACACACATCCAGTTAGTGGATAATGGTGAGTCTGGTTCATTCAGATTATTATTATTATTATTATTATTAGTGACAGCATCATACATATCAACATAACATTAATTTTTTTTAATTTTTTTTTAATTCTAAAAATTATTGTTTTTAAAATTCTAGTGTAATCTCTTCATTTTATTAAATTTTTTAATGTGAAATTTTTATGGAAATATCTTTTTGTTTCAATTAAAAAATATCAATTGAGATATTTATAGTTACCCAGATAACTAAAATTATTTTTAAATTAAGTGCATCCTTAATGCCTATTAAGGGTAAATATAATAATAAGAAGAATTATTATTATTATTATTATTATTATTATTGGTGTTATTTTTCACAGCGTGACTTGCCAGACTTGTGCTGACAGCACGGATGTTACAGCCTCAGCACAACACAAACACTTTTGGATATTCTTCACAAGAAGAGAGACTCCTTGCCAACGCTAAGCTGTTAAAAAAAAAAAAAAAAAAAAAAAAAAAATGTCACAAACATTACTGACAGGTAAGACGCCGCCACTGATGTACACAGTACTTTTTTGTACAAAGACGGAGCGGTGGAAAAACTGCCCCTCTGAAGTTTGAGAAGTGTGTAGAGTGCACTGCCACTACAACTGAGACTCCTGCCGACAACTGCGTGGCTGCAGCTCTGATGATAGTCCTTGAGGATCACTTCTTTTAAGAGCATCTATCAGCGCCAAAACAGAATATATATATATTTTTTTAAAAAAACTTTCTCAGTGACAACCCCCTTTACACTGGAGTTAAACCCCATCGACAGGGTGAAATGTTAAATGCATTAGCTTCAGGCGCTGCAACACACAGGAACCGTGTTAGCGCGCGCTGGTGTTTCCTCTGATTACAAACACACACCAATAAATGTATATTTCACACATAAAAATCAATGGTACGTAACATATTTGGAGCCTCGGGTTCCTCGTTTGACAAAATAATTATATTCAAATCTGTCACATGGCATCATATTTGTTGTGCTAATACCTTGCACAAAGCTAAAGCTAACACTTTTGTCACTCCTTAGATGCCGACTGAGGCCGAACGGTCTTTTGTTTTTGTTAGTCATTAGATCTGGACAGCGGACAGGCTAGTCAGGCACACGCTACGTCTACAAAGCCCGGCGTTTGTAATTGGTGCAGACATCAATCAGGGCAAATCCCTGTGGAAAGCAAAATATTTTTAGTCTGCTGATTCACAGAACCCAAATGAGTGTTGACGCCTGACGACATTTTAGATGTTGTTTTTGCAACTTTTGGGGAAAATTTTTTTTTTTTTTTTTTTATCCTTTGGTATAATGAATACAGTGGATAGATGGATGATGATGGATGATGATGGATGAAAGATGGATGAAAGATGGATGGATGAATGGATGGATGGATGGATGGATGGATGGATGGATGGATGGATAGATGGATGGATGGATGATAGATGGATGGATAGATGGATGGATCCTCAGGAGTTCCCTTTGGGGAATTAAGGTTCCAGCAGCACCAAACAACATCAAAAAACATGGAAAACCTATATTTTAATTATTAATATTATTAACTTTAATTAATTTTGAATTACGTCTGCTAAGTATATATTCAGTAGAGACCCTGAAATCAATCAAATCAAGACCGACTCTATACGGATATTGTATCGTTTTTGCTGCTTGTTCATTAAAACTGTAATGACAGTAGGTGCTGATTGGACAAATCCAATTACTATCATTGCCCAAAGACAAGTGAGTCTGATTGACCACACTGTCATTTTGAAGGAATGAATGAGTGATTGATTGGAGTGGCAGCTCAGACCCTGATTACACCCAAAACTGATGTACAGAGCAGGAACACACAGGTGGTTTTCCACAACAACAACAACAACAACAACAACAACAACAACAACAACAACAACAACAACAACAACAACAACAACAACAACAACAACGACCCTGCCGTCAGGTCACTGGTCCAGGGTTCAGATCTGAGCGCTGCTTCTCACAGAAACACATGACCTGCTCGTGTGGAAAAAGAGAAATTGTTTTTGGCAGAAAAGTGTTCGCTGCCAGATACAATTGGAGGAGAAATTGACAAAGAGGTGTCCTTGTTTTCTAGCTGCTAAGCACCTGCAGGAGTGGTTTCTGGATTTCTCCATTTGATCGAAGACCATTATGACACGTTAAATTAAAAGGGATCTGACATTGATAACTTCTCTCTGTACTTGAAAGAGCAGTGGTTTCAGAGAAGCTTTCGTTTGTTTTCAAGTGCGCCCAGCCATTGTGCCGTCGTGCCGACAATATTTCCCCAATAATGGCTCCTAACAGTCGGCGAGTATAAATGGTTTCCATCTAGAAAGCCGAGAGCGCCGTCGACGGCGACTGTCAACAGAAACACAGAAAGGCTTTTTGAAGAAGACAGAGGTGAGCTGAAAAGAGAGTCAAAGTGAAAGATGAACAAAATCACGAGAGCTGTGATTGAAAAGAGAACAACAAGCGCTGATTGATTGGTGTTAAAGGACCCGCTGCTGACGTATCGCTCTCTGCAAAAACTTTTTTCAAAGCGCACTGACAAAATGTTCAATGTAAGACTACAGAGGAGCCAGTGAATAAGTCATAAGCCCTGTCTCCACACTGCTTCCTGGTTCTTGTCAGCACACTGTCTGCTCCTTTGTAAAAACCTGCGCCTTGTTTAACCAATAAAACCCAACGTGACAGGTAGTGGAAACACAGGGTAAACACGGAGCTAAAGTCTCAATACAACGGCAGAATTCATGACCAACGGAGGATGAAGAAGAAAAAAAAAAACAGGGGGCGCCGGCTTCTTTTATTTCCAGGGAAGGCGATGGGAAGAGACAGAGTCGATGTGAACGCATTTGTGTTTAATGATGATGGCGCTGCAGCAATGACAGCCAGCTCTTTCTCATGTTTGCTCAGTGTTAGGGTGCAGAATAAGGATTCAACACTGGAGGAGGTGCAGCGAGGGAGGCAAGGAGGGAGGCAAGGAGGGAGGGAGGGAGGGAAGAACACAGGCCATTTCTCTTCTACCTCATCAGAAAAGGTGATTTAAAGCCTCATTGTGCTTTAAATGAAGCCATTTTACACAAGTGCTTACAGCAAACAGCAGTGACTTGAACACTCCAGCCTGTGTTTCTGTCTCTTAATCAACCGCTGTTTGTTTTCGCTCCCATAAAATCCTTAAAACACAATTAACTTCTTTTGTACCTTAGAACTTTGTGCTGGGTAAAAAAAATCAATCAGAGCGAGGTGAGAGACAGAAGAGACCTGCATGAAGATTAGCACTTGATTCAGGAAGAAAAGGAAGAATTTGCATTATTTATTAACAATAATGTGATTTAAAAAAAAAAAAAAGACAATGAATATTATTCAATGTCGGTAGGAATTAAAATGTTACAGACAATATATTGAAAAACATTTGTTATTGATAAACTGATAATGGTGATAGATATATTATATTTTTATTGTTGTATTATTTATATGAATGAATTATATATTTTATTATTATATTATATATTAACTATATTTTCAATTCCATCAATAGCGCTGTCATGAATCTTTATATCAAATACATATCAATGATACATAGTTAAAAATATATATACAATATATTTATTTTTTATGTATGGTATTGTAATGAAAAAAACATAAAACATAAAAATATACTAATTTTATTATTTATTTATTT
>NC_024310.1:2900272-2909657 GCF_000523025.1 Cynoglossus semilaevis | reverse complement strand
CCCTCCTCCCCCCCTCCCCTCTGGCCCCTCCACAGTGATTCAGTCTCTACAGTAGACTTCATGAGAGCAGCTGAGCACTGATTACTTTACTTACTTCAGAGGCAAAAAGCTCCATCAAACATGAGGTTTGCCAGCCACTGTAGCCAAGTGATTTGAGGATGAGTTGAGCTGCAGCTCAATGTTATTGGCAGCGAAAGCTGCAGCTTGGGAACCAAAGCTTTTGCTGATTGCTCCTACAAGGCTACAGAGAGCTGGTTTAAGTGCTGTGGGAGCAGACTGAGCTGTTTGTCTAAGCTGTGCATGAAGGAAGGTAAAGTCGGGCTGATCAGAGGGTGAACGGTGGATCTGCCAGCTCTGCACACACACACACCACACACACACGCTTGACGTTTTTTTTTTTTTTTTTTTTTCGGTGTTTTAAAAGCAATCCCTACAGACATAATGGATTCCCCAGACTGTTACTCTAACCTCAGCTGTTTGAAATATACGACTAATCCTAGTTCTAAGACTAATTCTAATCCAAACTGAAATCTCCTCCCACTCAAAAACAAAACACCTGGAAAAAAAAAAAAAAAATCTCCCCACAACAACAACAAAATAATAATGTTTTTACGGCCGTTCTACTGAGGGTTCTGGACGTGTGTTCTTAACTCAGTGCCTAACTCATTGTTTCCTAAAGACTGGGTCAGGCGGAGCCACTAACATCGCTGCAACAACTTTTTTCCTTTTTTTTTTTTATGTTTCCCAGGAGTTTCAAGTCTACTGACGTGGGTCATGAAAGTTTGTGACTTTTAAAATATTGTTCCCCAGAAAAAAAAGTTTGGGAAACACTGGTCTAACAAACCACATGGGAAAAACACAAAATCAACTGCAAAAAATAAATATAAAAATAAATATTGGCATTAAATGTAGATCAGTTTAACTCAGACATCTGAATCGTCATGTTCTCATAAAATTAAAAATATACGTTTTTTTGGAAAAAAAATTATAATACACTGTAAGTGAAGAATTCTGGCTTTTAATTTTTTGTATTTTTTATGTTTATGTTTACTTTTTATTGTTGTTATTGTCTTTATTTGTGGTTTGTATTTGTTTATGTTTGCGTACAGCATGTGGTATTATTATTATTTTTTTTTTTTTTAATTGCTTTATAAATAAAGTTGAGAATGAATAAACAGTTACGTAACAAAAACGTCTGCTCTCTAATTCAGTCATTCACAAGTCACTGAATACTTAACAGATGGAGTCCAGGTTTGGGGATTACGTTAATTGGACACCAAAGTGACTACAGGTGTTAATGTGTGTGTGAACGACCCAAACGGTCCCAATTACATTTAATGATCCTTAAAATCACCAACAAAGACAGGAATCAGGAGAGAGCGCCACAACAGCCACCGCCAAATCTCCAACCGACGGCCGCGGACGAAACGCGAGAAATCTGACGAAGACTGGAATTAATATGCAACAAATGAACACAGACAGTGTGAGTGTGTAACTGTCTGAGCGACACACACACACACACAGTTTAAATGAGTTCTGTTGTTTATCTGACAAACTGTAAATGCAGGCTGTGTAAAAGGCCGGCCCGTGAACCACGGCCTCCCCGTGGACCCAGCCTTCACTAACAAAATGTTCTAAAGGCTTTTCATGTCAAAAGTTTGCAGGAAGGCGTCAGCAAAAAAAATGGTACGATGTCCAGAAAACACACAGGAGAACGGAGTATTTTCACAGGAAATTCACCGACAAAGGACGCAGTGGGGGTAATTAGTGAGTGTAAGAAAAAAAAAAAAAAGGTAATTTTGTTAATAAATTATGTTTAACTCATCTATGACTCTAAATGTTATTAAAGGCGGCCTAATGTTTTTTGTATTTACTGAGGAACATTGCTGTCTGGACACTAAATATTGACCCTAAATGAGATGATAAAATACAATCTTCTCCAGGTCTGTTGATACCTCGCTGGCTACAGCCAATTACCCTTTAATTATCCATGTCCCAGCCATTTCAGCTTTGTCCTTGATAACAGACACAAGGGTGATATAGTTTGGCAACACTCCATGAGTCACCAAGAATTGGTGCAGACCTATAAATGTAGGGCGCGCTGCAGAAACGGCTCTGACCAAAGACCTTAACCTGAGACGATTCCTCTGTACCATCGACCCGTGGCACATATATAAAAAAAAAAAAAAAACGGACCTGTCTATCTGAATGTTATCGTTTAAAAAAATGTAAAAAAAAAAATAAAAAAAATGCCTGTAAATGGTATGGCACTAGCTGTGAAAGTCAATGGTTAAATTGAAACCAGGTTTCCTGCCAAGGCGTATATTTCTAAAGAAAGGTAAATTCTGCGTCGCTGCGATCTCCTCTTCCACTGTGACGACATTACACGGTTGATTTCCAGACAACAATGACCCAGAATATCATGGCCATAATGGGCTATTACATATAATAGCCTATATACATAAAGGCAATTCAACTCCGGTACGACGCTGAGCCGCCACACAAAAAGCCTGACGTCATTGAACACGGTCTTGGCCGTCGCGGTGCCTGTGCAGCAGTGGATTCAGGATTTTCACAAAGGAAGAAAATGAAAAACGTGTCGTAGACTTCAGTAACAGCAGGATTAGATCAGACCGTATTCACATCCTGACTGTGGATTAAGGATTGTGTAGAAGATACGGAGGGGCGTCCTGAGGACAGAGGACATTTGAATCACTTTGCACCAGTGAAGAAGAGCAGGAGGTTTGAACTGGACGTCGACGAGCACGGACTCGACGGGACGGTTAAACACTGATAGTAAACCTGTTTAACAGCTAATGTTGCGTTGCACTTGTAATGATAATTCTGTGCCACCTCTAGAAAAAGAAAGACATTTGTCCTGTTGGTTTTCATTTTTGATCTAGTGACACCGGCATTTCTACCCAACGACAACAGTCTGGTACTGTTCTCCTGCAAACCACAAGGTGGTGCTGACAACAACTATGCCCAATCCAACAATATCCCAAAACAAACAACTCAACTTTGTTGGAATTAATCTTCTGAAATAATGACAACAACAATAATAATAAGAAACACCTGGATCTTCTGAAATAATGACAACAATAATAATAATAAGAAACACCTGATTAAAAACTCTTTCCAAAGACCTTGTCAGAGAGGACGAGGACGTTTACAACTCATGACATCATGATATGCATCGTGTGTCTGAAAACAAGTGACAAGTGAGGGTTTCTGGGTTGGGTTTTTTTGAGACTTACAGTCGATCAATCACTTCTCTTTTGGTCTTTAGGGGGGGCAACTCCTGGTCCTGTAATCGGTTTTATATAGCCCACAACCTATATGAGTTTTATTTTTGGTCTGCCAGGATGATCAATGGCAAATAATGAATCATGGAAGCCCAGATTTTTGATTCCTCCCTCCAGATAGTTGACACTTCCTGCGTTTCAAATGGCGTAAAGTCAGATGTGAAAAAATATATACCAAATGCATATTGATACAAATATATACACATATATATATACATATATGCACAAATGTATACCATTAACAGCAAAAATAAGAAAATACCAAAGAAGTGAAGGTTAGCATCCGCCGGCTAACAGAGAACAAAACAAACGTCACGCGGTGCATCAAGAAAGAAGGATGAAATAAATCCACCAAATAAAATAATAAAAGGAGACACCGGCGTTACAGTGTCATGGTAGCAAATGAGTGTTAAGGGAAAAACAAGAACAAAAATAATAAAAATCAGGATATTACGCAGGATATTACATTTCAAGAAATGATGCCTCCAGACCCGTACTTTAGGAATCGTATAAAAAGGTAATATTCTGCAACATCTCTAATATCCACCTGCTCTCACCAAGTGGAATGCTCAGACTGGTGTTCATAAATTTTTGCCTGCTAATGGACAGCAGCAAACAATCACACACATCAGAGGCCTGTCCAAAAAGCTGCCAGCTGCTTTTACTTCAGGCCACTCTGAGTGCTTGTTACACGCCGGCTGGAGTTGCCCTATTCATCTTCGCTGCAACATAATTACACAATTACACAAAAGCACGGTTTTGAGTGGGCTGCAGCGGGAGTCTGGGTACGTCAGAATCAGGGAACAGTGTGTGTGCTGTAGTAGGAGAGCGCTCAGAACCCCGGTGTTCTGCAGCTCTTTATTACGACTGAGAGCTGGAGGATCCGTGGCATTGTCACGGCGGATTTCAGCTCAGCACAACTTGTACAATTAGCATGTTTTTCACACCCCCACCTGCAACGTCAGATATCAGGGACGCAGTAGGAACAGTATTCTGCACAAATACTGCAAATCCAGATACAGTGACAAAAGTGTAACTGCAGTACTGTGGATGATGACACTCTGATACTTTGTTCATCTCTCGAAAAAAAAACACCTCTAAGTCATCGGCTTACGGTGGTTGACCAAGATCGTTGCAACAGTTATGACCTTGTAATGGCTTTCTGTTGGTGATTCTACCAATTTCTTTTTTCCGTAACACATAAACCAACAACCTTTGTGCCAAAAGAGCGACATCTCCAGCCACTACCTGATTGGATCACACATATGACAAATTATTCCTGTCACGTCTGAAACTGATAAAAAAAAAAAAAAAATGTCTGACTGACGGGCTGACTGATATCATCCTGAAAAACACAACTTTGTTTTTCTCTGCGTCTTCCTCTGGGCTGTAATGCATCGGAGATTGATTACCACGAAGCACACCTCTGACCCGTGGGCCTAATCAATCCATCATTGTCTACTGAGCTGAGTGTAATATCGGCTGCAATTAAAACATTCTCATCCCGTCCCTGTTGCATTGCGAGGGGAGGCGGGACGTTCGTGTGAACCTTTTTTTTCCCCGCTGTTCGCGGCCATTAGACGACAAACGGCAAACTGTGGCCACGGAGAGAGACGGAACGCGATGAAACGACGGCGACACTCGTCTGATCTTCGTGTCATTACTGGATGCTTTTAAGCGACTGGTGTGTTTTGAACTCCGTCGCGTTATTAACGGCGTGAACGGTGCAGTGTGGTGCCACGCGTTACTGCTATGGAAATGTCAATGATTTACTGATTAGATGCATTCATTACATAAATGTCCATGTCTTTTCCACTTCATTTAGGTGACATTTGTCTCAACCTACTATACTGTGTTATTGAGATTTTTCATTTGCAGCAGGAGGGACAAAGACAGGGTGGTGGTAGGGGGGCCGAGGGGGGGGTTAAGCTGTGATTAAAGGCATTAAATGGATTAGAATTTTTCCCAAAATGGCAACCGGGGCCACAGCATTGTCCGTTTCAGGGATGTCTTGTGTTAACAATGAGTCACTCTAACAAAAACAGGTGTTTACAGTAGCCGTCTCAGCCCAGTCGCACTCACTGGGTGACAGCAGAGACCGCAGTACCTCTGCAGAGTTCTCGTTGTCCTTGAAAGCTCCCGGCGCACAGCTGGGCCTGGATCACCCACAATTTTGTGACTCATTGGGCTAAAGCAGTTGTCTGCATCAGTAGTCTGTTCAAGTAAAAGTCAAACTAAAACAGCAAATCATTAAAGAAGAAGAAGAAAAAAATCTAAATCTTCATCACTCACATCCCCGCTTTTCGCCCAGAGGCAACAGGAAGTTAAAGGAGGCGAGGCTGAAAACTGAAGGATGTGATGAATGTATTCCTTAAAAGTTGTTGAAAACCTGCCTTCCTGGATATTTAGATCTATTTCTGCTCGGAGAAAGAGGTTTATGTGTGAGTACACCTGGTCGGGGCAGAGAGGGGGCGCTGACAGACCTTGACTGAAACATTCCTCCACCGGGTTTATCTTTGAACAGAGCAGCAGAACTCTCTGTTGAAAATAAACAGTCCCGACCGCCATCATTCTCACAGGAACAAAACAGTTCCGTAGACGGTATCACTCATGTGCCATGCTTCCCAGTCTGTTTCCCTCCTCAATGGCGTCATTTGCATACAGATGTCATTTGGCAGCCAGCAGAGGCGCCAACTGGTGGCTCTCTCTGTTGCTTCCATCCTATTTTGCTAAATTCACTTTGCAAACTGAAAGGTTACATCCATTCACACTCGGCGAATGAGGTCAGCCCTATGTAGAGTAGAAGAACACACCTTCACACCTGCGCGGCCGCAGTAATTCATTTCAAAAATAAAAACACGGCGCAGGGCGAGCCCTCTGTCCACTCATTTTTCTACGACAATTAAAAGAATCCTATTATCTCACGTTATTTATGTCGCTGCTTTAACGCACCGCGGTGGAAAAATATAACGATTCTCTCCAGACCAGGGCCTGCTGGGTCGCATTAGAGTTGGGTGTCTTACCGAAGGCCAGGGAATAACCCGCAGACTTCCTGTTTGAAAGATAACACACTTAACCTGCTGAATTACAGCTGCCACAACAACCACCTGCTCTGTGCTGCTGCCGGGCTGAGGTTGACCGACTTCGACCGTCTTTTTATTGTCTCTGACTTTACAACACGTTTAGAAGAGAGATTTCAAGATAAGAAAAAAGAAGAAGAAGAGAAAAAGAAAAACAATCTGATATTGATTTAACAAATTCTGTGGGATACAGAAGCTAAATACCAACTGATAAACATTGTTGACATTTTTTGTAGAGATAAAAAATACAAAGAAGCTCAAGAATAAAGTTGTGGATTGAGAAACTTTTTATTTTATATATTATGTATATTAGATAGATAGATAGATAAATAGATAGATAGATAGATAGATAGATGGCGCTATTGGACAACCTGGAGCCACAGTGCAAAAAACGACAGAAATCCTTCTTCAACAAATCGACTGAGCTTTAAATGTGAACCAAGTTCAAATTCAACCAATGTTAAAGCTCAAAGTTAAAGTATGCGGAAAAATCAATACCAATATAAACAAAGGAATTATACAAATATAAAAGTCAATGTTTTGTGTATTGATCTGCATTAATGTTTGCCACTTCTTCTCATTCTCTCTTCACACTCTCTTTGTTTGGTTTGTAAATTGATCCAGCAGGTGCCACTAGGGGTCAGTAAGGACGCCAGCTACGGTAAAGCCGATTGGTGGGGGAGGACAGGGATCAGCCCTTTACAAATCTCTCAATAAGGTTTGAAAAAAAAAAGGATTTTTCAAATCCTCAAAATGTATGTAAAAATATCAAAACACAAACGTGGACATGACGCAGCGTCACGATGAACTGCTGATTCAGATGTATTTGTCACAAAATATATAACGAACGGGCAGCTGGATTCTTCAAAAGATAAATGTAACACAATTATGTCGCAGCAACAAAAACACACAAACACACACACACAGTGGTCCAATGAGAAACAGCTTCCAGGGAGAAGGCACTGAAGCACAGAGACAAGGTGCAACAAGAGTGACATGGAAAACAAAATGAACTAACGATGACACAGGGGGAGCTGTAGAACACACGTACACACACACACACACACACACACACACACACACACACACCAGAGGTGGACACAGGTGAAACTCCTGAGACAAAGAGAATCACATCAGAGCGGGCAGACCATCATGAAGGAGGGAAACCAAACAATGACCCGTAAGTAAATCAAGACGAGGAACACAATGGTAGAGAAAACAAATTTAAGCAGGAAGCCACACTGAACAAACACAGACAAGGAGAGAAACTATGAAGCAAATAGGATCAAAGGAACTACAAAACAAGGAAACCAAGGCAGATGCATAACAAAGCAAAACAAAACGTACGAGGAGTCAAGTCGAAGCCAGAGAAACGTCCCTCAGAGAGAGGAGAGAATAATCAGGGTGACGGAGTTGAAAACTATCAGAACAGACGGGCGGCAGACCAACCCATGATGTTTGCATACATTAAAAAAGTCTAGGTCTAAATCATACACAACGAACCAATCATTTTTCACCTTTTTTTCTGTTTTTCCTGTCCTGACACGTGTTTACATTTCACTAAAGGATCTCACATCCTTCAGAACAGGGATTTCCAAACTGAGGGCGAGGTGGAGCAGTTCAGTTCACTCGTGCAAAAATATTTTAAAAACAGAAAATTAATCGGTTTATCCAAAAATATTATGCCCCCGCCCTACCCGCAGTACCTCCATACACCTCTGGGTGCTGATCTCCAGTTGAGAGACCGTGAATTTTAGGTGCGTCTCAAGACAACATCAACTGAATTTGCCAAATTTTTAAAAAGCCTCACTCGTCATTTGGATTTTTCCAGCCTCTGCCTCCAGTCACAGCTGAAGTTCCACAGAATCTTTTTCAACTGAAGGAATGTTTGAACTCATTCTCAGCCGACTTGGGAAGTTCTCTTCGAGCTTGACCGTCAGACTTCCGGATCGTATTTAGTTCAGATGTTCTTGGACACGATTATCGCTGCTGTTTCAAGGGCAGCTGCACATGCTGATATAATTGTGTGTGATATTTAAAAACTCAGGACTTAAGACTAAGGATTGACTGGGAATGTTTATGTTTAGGCGTTGCTTGGTCATCAATATTCTTTGATATACGTATATATTTTCAACATGTGTGTATGTATGCATATATATATATATTTACTGATATATACATACATATATTTACTGATATATATAGATCTATACATACATACATATATATTTACTGCTATTTCATGCAACAGCGATATGTCTTTCAGTTATACATATATTTATATATATATTTACTGGCATATATACATATATACATACATATATATATACATTCAATCATACATATATACATACATACATACATACATACATATATATACATATATATATATATGTATATATATATTTACTGCTATTTCACGCTACAGAGAGACATGTCTTTCAGTCACTGTGCTGCTGATGTTTTTCAGCCAGTAGATTGTTAGACTAAATGAGACATGAGGACAGAGCAAAAATTGCCTGGGAGCTTTTACTGGGCCCAGCAGGGTGAGTGATTCTGATTCTCTCTCTCTCTCGCTCTCTCTCGCTTTCCCTCTCTCTCGCTCTCTCTCTCCCTCTAATCCCTTACTACTCGGGAAAAAAGGGCTCTAAATTTAGCGGCAGATTTATCATGCAGCAGGAAAACCTGCAGCAAACTATTCAGCCAGACAGAAAGAAAGTGGGCTCACACACAAGAGAACGAAAGCCAGAAACAGACGAAAGAGGAAGAAAGAGTTGGAGGGTGGCGGAGATCACTGATACACAGACACCGTCTATCACACGAGACATTCAGGAGCAATCAGACATCTCAGCTCTGAGTGGCGGCCATGAGTGCAGAAGTCCCCGCAGGCATCTTACGGCACATCTCAGTTTGATTTGTGCATACATAATAATAATGTTGTCCAAAGGCATAAATCAGGGCCGAGCGAACCGGGCTGAGGATTCTTGACGACTCTCCACG
>NC_024310.1:2867695-2900247 GCF_000523025.1 Cynoglossus semilaevis | reverse complement strand
ACGCTCTTCATTTAACGCCGTCACTACAATCTGGCTGAATGTGAATGTCAAGATGTGTAAAATGTCAACGACATTCATGACCCCACTCCAACTGAGTCATGTTGGATATTGTTTGTAAGCAGCTGCGCGCTGACATCATCGACCATTAGACTAAAAGACAGCGTTTTGTTTTTCTCACCACTGTGGTGAAGACCAATCACATCAGGCCGACACAGGGACACAGAGATGCTGCAGAAACAGTCCAGCACGTGACAGTCGTGAGGAAGATGCTGGCAGGAACAGCCTCTATTAAAATGCTATTAATGGAGAAGCCAGAACAGCGCACTCTAGGGACAGGAATTAAGAACCTTCTTGTAGTGAACTGGCTCCCGGTGGTTTCATTCTTTGGAATCGTTAGTCTGCTTACGTAACGATCACCGTTACCATTTCCAATTTATATGTATATACGTATGTATACTGTATGTTTACTCGGACCTACGGACCGGCACCGGGGTCGGTGACCCCTGATTGATCTCAGAGATGTAACTCAGACCCTGCCTCTGGTTCCTACAGTCCAAATCAAACGCCAAATTGTAATATATATATTGAAAAGTCCATGCATATAAACCCAGTTGTACTTTCTTCAATTCACTAACCCTACGACGACTGAACTGATCAGCGAATCAGAATCATTGGATCTTCAGAATCACCTGAAGGTTCCAAGGTCAGATTAGAGGACACTTCGTTTTTTTTTTTTAAACCCTGTGGAACTTCCAAATGGTGACTGACACAACCAAACTGACATCATGTGGAAAGAAATCCACCAATGGCAGTTAGTGCTTTTTAGAGTCTTTGTGAACTGACGTTGACGTGTGTGTGTACGTGTGTGTGTGCGTGTGGATGTTGAAAAGCTGCAATCTACTACATACTGCACAGCCCTTATTTCGACATGTAAAGGAGGAAGAACGCACGCTGCTAAACAGACGTGTTAGAAAGGACCTTCAGAAGTAAGAAATATATTACAAAAGGTTGAAAAACAGGAGGATGTCACAACAGCAGGAACTGAGGTGTCGGAGAGGAAGCCTCTAAGGTACACTTGTCAACAACCAGTTATTTGAGTGACGATGTTGAAAAGGGAAAAAAAAAAAAGAAAAAAAAAAAAGCCTGGGCTGCAGTAACTGCAGGCGGTGAAAACTGAGTTTCTGATGGTGGAACAAATAAAACAAACGTGGATGCAGAAAAATAAATTGCAGCAGACAGAGCCGAGAATAAAGGGAAACGGCAGAAGGACACGGAAGGACACTCCTGGATGTGATGGCGCAGCAGTTATTAAACACTGATTATGAGTTAGGTGGACTGTGTAAAAGGAGGTGACACCTGTAAATTACAGGTGGCGCTGGTGTCACCATCCATTTCTACAGATAATATTGTGCGACTAATTAACTTCCACTGAATCTCTTTTCATTAAATATATATTTGATCCAAGTGAACCCCCACTGGTGACACATACATTTTTCAGCACGAGTCTAAATTGTTACATTTCAGTTTGAACAATG
The DNA here is from genome assembly GCF_000523025.1 of Cynoglossus semilaevis. Classification (NCBI taxonomy): domain Eukaryota; kingdom Metazoa; phylum Chordata; class Actinopteri; order Pleuronectiformes; family Cynoglossidae; genus Cynoglossus; species Cynoglossus semilaevis. The sequence continues at coordinate 2,898,712 of NC_024310.1, read as the reverse complement.
TCTCCTTCCTGACTGTAATGTAACTGCCATAAATCTCTTTTATTGGACGCGATGACTGTTTGATACATTTGCCCAAAATCGGCTGCGGCTGCTTTCACAGCCCTGGACAAGTCTGCAGAAAAAAAAAAAAAAAAAAAAAGAAAAAAAAAAAAATAAAAAAAAAAAGGAGAGTAGATTTATTTATAAAGCTATAAATATAAATGACAGATCATCTGTGGCTGGATGGCTCCAGCCCTGGATTCTCATTTGGCAGAGTTTCATGTTGGATGTCCCGTCTGATGCCGGATTAAAAATAATTGTCATTAATATTTATACACAAACGCAAACGTTAATATTTATGTGTGTGAATTACATTGTATGATATTTTTATTGCCTCTCCCGCAGTGAGTGACAGCTGTAACTCAGAGAGCTGACGGTTTCAATTTCCTCGCCTTCATCGTCCGATTAAACGGGGAAATTTATAAAATCCAGTGCGGAGAACAAATCGCGGGAGAACTTAGCGATAAATATCTGACACGTGTGTGTCTGTGTGTGTGTGTGTGGACTCTTAGTAAATGAGGCCCATTGTTAGCGTGAAGTTGATGCCGTCTTTCACACCTGTGATCTGACATCCTTCCCCACCACGGCCAATAGGAGCTGACCAGTTTCCTGTGAAATTACCCATACCTGCAGCCTCCTGGCCCCTGCATCCCTCTCATCAAAGAGAGGTTCATCCAGGCCTGTCTGCTCGCTCTTTGAAGCAGCACATAAAAATGTGTGTGGGCGAAACAAGCACCGGGGCAGAGACTTCTCCTTTTTTCTCCCAGGCAGAAAAAAGACACTAGAAACAAAGGCTTTCCAATGAGAAAACAGGGTCTCTCTCTCTCTCTCTCTCTCTCTCTCTCTCCCTCTCTCTCTCTCTCTCTCCCTGTGTTTGAACACATTTGTTCAGCTGCTCTCCTCATTAATGTCACTCACTGGGTGGGTAGTACTTGTGAGCTGACCGAAGCACCCACTTCCACCGGCTCTTCTGCAATGGAAACAAATGTGTGATCCTGCAGCAGAACTGGATGTGGAATCATTGAGCCAATAAAGCGGTGCATGGCTACGGAACACCAGGGCCGCATTCCATTTTTCTCATAAGTGGGGGGATTCAGGCAGGTCAGTAATAAACTTCACTTTTAAACTGCCCCGCCAAAAAAAGAAAAACGTATGAAGAGTTCTAGTGAAATTCCGTGGCATCCAAGCATATATTAACGGCCTTTTTGGTTCCAAGTAGAAGACTTCAGTGAGAAGTTAGCTCTCAGATCACTCAGGGGACCAACAAACTTAAAACAGCCCCTGTTATAAGGCGTTAAGAATGAACCAGACCACTGAGGACATGTTGGACTGAGAACTTCAGAGGAAGTTGGCTCATTTTTTTTTTTTTTTTGAATGGAAGTCGTTGGGAGAGAGAGAGAGTTTTCTGAAGCCAGCGCTAATTGTTCTTCTGCAGCGGAAACAAATACGTGCAGCAGAGCTGGAATAATCAAGGCAAAAAAAAACAAAAAAAAACGTAGTGCATGGCTAGGGAGCACTGGAACTGCGTTCCATTTTTGTCTCACAAGTAACAAATTAGGCAAGTCAGTAATTAACTCCAATATTGATCCAATAAAAGTCTAAAGAGTTTCAGTCAAATTCCGAACCCAAGCGTTTATTTCTTGGAATCATAAGTTAGCTCCGGCCTCGGGAGTCGACGCTCCGATCACTCACGGGAACAATCGGCTTAAAAGACACTTATTTCAAGGAATTAAGAAGCAACAAGGCCACTGAGAACATCGTTTCACAAAAGTTTTTTTGGAGAATGTTGGTTCTTTTTTTTTTTTATTGAAGTCTAAGGATGACAGAGATTCCTGAAGGCAGAGCCTACTACTGGCCATCAGTGGTATTTCAGCCAACTCTTCTGCAATGGAGAGAAATCTGTGCCTCTGAACAGAACTGAGATAGAGGTAGAACTCCATTCCATTTTTATGACAGGTGGGACTTCAGGCGGGTGAGTAATGAACCTCAGTTTAAAACTAAAAATGTCAAATGTCAAAAAAATTCTGCTTTTCTCAGTTTCCAAAAATAGTTTTTGATGCCAAAATTTAGCGCCAGCCTCTGATTAAAAAAAAAAAAAAATCTAACATTATTTCTCAGGTCAGAGAAGGGTGTGTATTTTAAAGAGTAAAGAAAATCATTTTAGGGATGGTTGATTTTTTTTGGAGGGTGGAAGGGGGCAGAGCTGCTGGCCAGCAAGGTGTACTGCATTTTTGAGAAGCTTCAAAAATTAGAAAAGGATAACTATCTTCCATACACAGTCTGTGGTTTGACCTTTAGGAGTAGGACCAGCAAGGAGTGCGGATCGGGGCTGACCTTTACCCTCCCTTCACTGTGCACAGTCCCGCTGTCTGTCACTCCTTTCATTGTTGCCAATGTCGTCAGGTCAGTGTCGTGTGTTTTCAAATAATGAATGCAAATGGTTGAGGCAGGACAGATACCAAAGCTCTCATGGCGTCTGCCAAAACAGTTTGGACACATACAAAACCAGAGGTGTGCACAGGCGGCACAGAGAAGAAGGGAGCTGCAAAACAAACATGACAGATGCCAACTGCAATGAATCTTCAAAGGGGAAAAAAACATGTCAAAAACTTCAGCCCCATACCGCACAGAAAAAGATGGGGAAACAAATTCCAATACATCAATATTTGTCGTCGTGACTCGACAAATATGAGGCGAGATGTTGACATTTCACTCAAAATTATGACACTTCCCTCAGTGTGACACGCCGGCGTCACTGCTGCGCTTCATGACTGGATGATACCGAATAAATGAGGGTAATATAAAAGCAAGTAAACATTTATTATGGCGGGAATGAGGGTTATGTTCACAAAAGTTAACTGGATGAAGACGGTAATTGCTGTTTAATGGCAGCAAAAAAGGAACGTAACTCATCCAAATCTGGCACTTAACCTTTTCGGAGACACGGTGTATTCCTTAGGTAGACAGTGAATCTTTCCATGATTGCCTTGTTATATTCATTATCACTGCAACGGTGTACGCTGACATTGTCTTCACATTGGAATATCACCTATTATTACCTCACCCCCACAGCTGTGGGATGGTGAGGTATTGTAATCAGGTATTGTGTGCCGGTGTCACCGTGCCGGCAACGGCAATACCTCGCCGTCCCACAAGGGGGAAAGGTCTGCTATCTCATCTACCGCGGTAGATGAAAAACTCCCACCTGCTGCTTCTCGGTTCATCAGAACAATCTGACTTTAAAAAAAAAAAAAAAGAGCAGATTTTCCCTTTAAAAAGCCGCAGCACGGCAGCGACGTTACAGCGTTCTCTCCCGCTTCCCGTGATAACCAGACTCCAGCAAAGTCAACAAACGTTGTGGATGCACTCAGTCAGAAACACATACACTGACAGTACGCAAACGCAGCGTCTCATCTTCAAACTACTCAGAGCACACACACACTCCACGACACACACTCCACGACACACACTCCACGACAGACGCTCAGCAGCATCGCTTCATCGTCACACAAATGCATTTCTAATCACAAGTGTGTGTGTGTGTTTGTTTGTGTGTGTTTGTTTGTGTTTACCTAACGTCACATACTTATGGGGACAATTTGTCCTCTTGGGGACCTTTTTGCAGGTTCCCCCAGTTTGAGAGGGTATTTTCAGGATATAAATATTTCATTTGTGATCAGGATTAGAATTAGGGTCAGATTAGAGTTAGGGAAAGGACTGAGATTGGGATTTATATTTGTAATTGTTTAGGTTAGAGTTAGGGGCTGGGGAATGTTAAAAATATATATATTTATGTGTGTGTGTGTGTATGGACAGATAGAAGGTCTGCTTACCTTAGGTTGAGCACGCCTAGGAAAAGCAACTTTAGGGTCAATCTGCAGGAAGACGAAAAAACAGTCGGTCAAAATCAGCACAGAAAAAAATGTATAAACACAAAAATTATTATTATAAAGAAAGAGGCAAAACAGAATCATGCAGATTGAAAAAGATCACAAAGATTTGGTTATTTTTATGTAGTGGTTCCAAGAAATCCAGTATTTCACACACATATACCTGTATCTGTGTCTGTAGTGGACAGTCAATCAATCCATCAATAAAAAAAAAAACCCTCTGGCAACTGGACTTATTTTCACTGCCAGCACTGAAACAAGGTCATAGCTAAGTAAAGAACAGTAAAACAGCACAGATCTGAACCAAGGCCACTTGGTTTTCCACCGCATCCAGACACACCTCCATTTCACAAGATAAATATTTAAACCTTAACCTGGAATTTTATCAAGAATCCAGATTTCACTGGACCAGAACTTACTTATAAAAGGTTATTATTATTAAGTGGACCAGCTGTTAGGCAACACCTTCATCAATGAAAAAGTAACATTGCCACTTTTGGTCTGAAATCCAAAAATAATTTTAAAAAAATAAAAATCAATCAAACCACTGTGGGAAATGTTTTAAATTTTAAATCTGCAGAGACAGTATCTATTGATAAAGGTTGAGCAAAGGCAGCGTGACCTCAGACGCTCTCTTGGCCAGTGAGACGTGACGTTGTCATTTTGCTGTTAGCAAGTAAGCTAAGCAGTCGGTCTGAGCAGATAAACACGACATAAGCCTCTAAAAGCTGCATATTTGGGGTTTTACAGCGGAGAACAGGCTAAAATTCCCCTTCCACCAGAGTGTCACTCACAAACCATTAATGCATCTGTGCTGAAAAATAAAAGAGAGGCAGTACTTAACTTTGCACGACTGTCCTTCACTCTGACACACTCTGCTTTGGCAGGCACTTTGCCAGGAACGCAGAAAAGGCCATTAGCAATAAAATTACAAGATTTTTATGCAAAAATGGAACAGTGCGAGTGTGTTGGCAGGGGCTAAATGTCAACAATATAAGGCTTCACATGAAATTCATTTGATTTTTCTTCTCTCTTTTTTTTTTTTGTGAAAACAAGCGGCACATCACAGTGATGGCTTCTATGGATCAGACCAGTGTTAAATCTGCCACGTCCTCCGTTGGATCAATGCTGGTGAGTGCACTCTCACTTTATCTGCTATCAAGAGCTGCGCTCCCATGTCGCCCTGACATATCTTACAGCAGACATAAACTCATTAAAGAGCAGCTAATGCCTGGGTGCATGTGTTTATTCCAATACCTGTGTACCTCCACCGTCAGGAGCTCCACAGCTGTCCCCTCCACGCTGACCTACTTTGTTCAGGCAGCCATGTTCGCTCACCAATTACCTTAGAACTGAAAACACCCAGCTCCCATTGTCACTTACAGTTTTTCTCCCGCTTCACAGGCACCTGAAACATCCTTCCATGCTTGGCTGACACTGCCTATCCTCTGAGGGTCACGTGAATAGAAAGGCTTCAAACGTGTTTGTGTTTTTCTCCATCAAACATGTTTTAAGTGGCTGATCACAATAACCTAATTCTTTCATCCTCCAATCTGAGAAACAGTCTGGGCAGAGTGTACGAGATTTCCCTCCAGGCATATTTTTAAAATGTGTTTACAAGGACAGAACTGGGATGCAGCGAGGAAGAATGACTTTGATTTTTCACCTTCAATCACTAGTTTAAAAAAAAAAACCCACCTCGGTCTAATGACTGTTTCACGCCAAAGCTAATGTACAATTTTCAAAGTGACACTAGGACGGTGTATACACAAGGAGAAGGTCACGCTGCCCTTTAACCACAGTATCTGAATTCAACTTTAGATCCTGGTGACATTTGTGACAAACATGTCTGCCAGGATACAGTAATTGTCCTCTTCAATGATCTCAGATCAGTCCATTATCAAGGAAGAACTCCACGTCTGTGAAAAATATCCAAATCATTCCAGGTCTCCAGGAGTAACCCACATTTACTACAGTATTAACGGTTGTAGCTGACCACACCACAACATAAATACTGTACATCAGGGGTCCCTAATCCCCGGTTCGGGGACCGGTGTCGGTACGTTGGTCATTTGGTACCGGGCCGCAGTGGGGGGGGGGGATAAAAATATACTTCATTTCAGTAATTTACTTCATTCTAAAAAAAAATCCCGTCATATCCCTTTACTGTTTTCATTCAAAGATAATCTGTCATGATTATTAAAGATGTTTTATTTTGAAAATTTTATGATCCTTCAACAATGGCGCGGTATTACCAGCCGACCAGTCCTTGGTACAAAGAAGGTCAGGGACCACTACTGTACATCAGTTGTGATAAAAAAAAAAAACACATTTTCTTTGAACTCTTTAAGGTGAAAAGGAGAAAGAAAAATGTACAGCAGAGAAAAGCAGAATAAGTCAAACCAGCAGCAAAAAAGAACAGGTGCTCGTACCCGTTTAGAGTCCAACTCGTGGAGATGCTGCGCTAAGACTTTGTCTACGCAGGAAGCATCTGCAAAGGTGACGAAACCAAAACCCCTGTTGAGAAACCACAGAAAAAGAAAATGACAATCAAAAACAAAACAAAAACATACACACATTTCTCAGACTTCCTCACTGGTTTCTTTCTTCTTTTAGCAACACTATGACGAAGGAACTCCACGGCTAATCTCACACAACTGGTGAGTTCCTCATGTATCATATTTCCAAAGCATAACACAGTGTTTTGGTTGTCAGATGTTCAAGGTCAAAGGGCACAGGATGCTGATTAATGCAGTTTCAACTGCAGATTTTTGTGATATATAAGAAGCCCTGAACTGCTGAAGAGTCAGCGATTGCTCTTGTCTGATTTTCTACTTCCTGATGCGGCTGACATTTTCCATCAGAGACAGATTTGGTCTGCGGGCTACGACCTCTCCTTGCATGAAAAGACCAAGTTTGTGGTTGTTGCCTCCTCCTATTGAACACCTGCGCCTCGGCTAGATTCAGTTTGTGATCCCGAGCAAATCCATCCATTTGACCAATCAAGTGGCACTTCCGAAAGGGACTGACGGTTGTAATTAAACGCCTCCGCAGATGGCGTCACTGTTTTCCTCAACATTGCTAACAACAACTGCCTGGATTTAGGATCCATGCAGAAATTGATAGAACTTAAGAAAAAAAACGCTCGTCAAATTAGTCGTCAGTCAAAAATAAGTCTGTGCTCATCTGATGAATTAGTCTCAGAACAGAAAGCTGCGACCGTTAGTATTTTCATCCTGCGGCTGAGGTTCATACATCAGCAGATTCCCTTGTCCTCCGACCTACCACAGAGTTAAAGACCGTTACCTTTTTAAAAAGATTATCCCATAATAAACTGCAAGACAGGAAATGTCTTCCGTAGCTCCTTGGTCAATGTCAAACGGTATTATCCTGTTAGTCCATGAATTCTTAGTCCAGCAAAAAACGGATTTCTTTTATTATTATTTTTTTTCACTCCAAGGTTGAAAATGTTTCTCTTCATTTACCTGGAACGCTTTGTTGTCGGGTCTCTCATCACCATACATTCTCTGATTTCCCCAAATTTACTAAAATAATCTCTAAGGCTGTCTGTGGAGGAGAGCGGGACAAAGAAGGTTCTGGTTAGATGTCATCTTTATTTTGCTCTTAAATTAAGATTAATGTTTGTTGCAGCAGTGAATGTCACAGTAACACAGGGGTCAAATGGAGGACATGAAACCGCAATGGCCTTACATGCATAACACACACACGCACACACACACACAAACACACACAATAATGTAATGTGATGGACAAAGGACGGTGGGAGAGAGAGAGAGAGAGAGAGACAGGAAAAGAGCATGTTTTACCTGGTGAAGTTTGCCAGCTGAGGCCACCAATAAACATTTTCCTACCAAGTGAAAAGACAGCATTAATCAGAGCAGGTTTCCATTATGACGTTTGGTTCAACAGGACAGTTCAGACTCAAGCACAAATCGATATTTCCCCAGATCAGATATTTTCGGGGCGAATTTACCTCCCTCTTAGCTGCTCACGATAAAATCAGATAACCGACCAATCCGTGTTGTGTACCTTGGCTAACGAGATTGCTGATACTGTATTTATGGTAGAGCTCCTGGACACACAGGTGCAGGAAAAGTGAAGGTCTGATCATCATCAAGACGCAGTGACGCAGAACTCCCATCAGCCACAGCAAACCATTTAAAACATCTTCTTTTTTTCTTGATGTTTCATAACGTTTTGCATCCAGAACATTTGTGATATTCTGCTGTAATTTGTCCTTCAAACTATTACTACTCTTCTTCATTTTTTCTGTGCGTGGATCTGGTGCAGACCAGAACACCCTTTGTTTTTCTGAATACAACAAAGACGAGGAGTTAGGGATGTCGCTTTTTAAAGAAAATCGAGTTCAAACAATTATTTAGTGAAACGCACGACCTTGGAAGATATTTGCCAATTTGTCACGTGTACGCCCCGAGTTCAGACGCGGAGATAATCATTTTTTATTGAAGAATCCTTGTAAAAAAAAAATAGTTTTGGTTTTAAGTGTTTTACATTTAGCCAATTAGAATGACAGTTTTTTTAAGTGTTTCACATTTAGCCAATTAGAATTACTGGTTTGTTTGCTAGCAACAATGGAAATGTCTTCCTTGGTGATGGGTAAAAGGTGATTTGAGGTTATGCTGACCTCGAAGCGCCCCCTGCTGTATCACATTGAAACTACTTTATAAAATCTTGCAAAAAACAACGAAAAAAACAAAACAAAGACAGCTATAAAAAAACAAGGATGGACACTGAATTAGAACACCGCCACCTCTGGGACAACTTCTGCAATGGTTACTGTGTGATGATAACAGTAGCGGTCGTGTAATTCGAGGTGTTGGACACACCTGAAGACACAGCCTCAATCTAGATGTGCACAACACACACATATATCTGGCAGCTTGACCAAGACCCGAGTGACTGCCTGGAAACAAGTGAAAGCAAGCGTGAGGCGGTGCAGGGATCCTGCTGTGAACCTGCTCCACTCTCCACACCTGACTGCTCAGCACAGTCAGAGACACACTGGGCTGTGAACAACCTGCCACAGCCTTCATCTCAGTCAGCACAGCCTCTATGTGATGAGATAATCACAACAGAGCAGCTCAAACTTTAGAAAGTGGTTCCAGGGTAAAATCTTATCACCTGTCCTTCAGCTTCCCGAGATACAGTGCGTCACAGCGGAGCAAACAATATGCCGACTTCAGCAGATGACGCTTGGAATTCATTCAAGTTCACGGTTCGACCCTCTGTGTGTGTCTCTTCAAAAAAGTGCACAAATGTAAATTTGTACCGTTTCTAAGGGAAGTTGGTGTGCGGGGCTTTACGCGTAAAATGGCACATATGGGACACGGGCAGGCGGACACTCCGCGGACGTCCTTTCAGGGGAAGGGAACCAAGTGTGTTTGCACAAACCGAATAAAAACGTGTGCATTTGAAGTGAGGGTACGCGGTCGTACTTCAAAAACAATAAAACACGCGTTTATAACACTGGTGAATAAAATGAGCTTACCCCGGGTCGTGCTGAGGATCAGCCGGGCTTCCTGACGGTGCTTGGCCGCCGTCTTCTTCCATTTTTGACCCAGCTGCAGGCAGTGACAGACGGATACAAGCAGACGGCAGGTCGGCAGACGGAGCAGAGCGGGGAGTGGTTGGAGATCCGGTGTCGGGAATGCAGGCAGCGCTTATTTCGTCCGTCACACGTGGGATCAGTCCGGTCTGTGCTCCGGTCCCTCCTCCACTGTCACCGACCAAACACTCTGACGTCACTTTCCACAACCCCGCCCACATCGACCCCAAATAGACATGTGAATCCCTTCAATGACATGACCTGCTGCAGCGGATATGATCCGAGGCTTCCTGCGTCATTGAAGCTGCACTCTCATGTCAGATGTTCGACTCCTGAAAAGATCACTTCATTAAGACAGCAGGGGATGCGGGCTGCAGAAAATGAACGACGTCTTCAACAAAAACACAGATTCAAAGTGACAGACTTCACGCGCTAACGGACCTTCAATACGCGAAAATAAAGGAATAAATGTCTCCATAAATAAAGCTGCATCATCAGTGTATCTATGGAACATTACCTCATTCCGGGAAAAGTTTAGTCAAAAATGCATTGTCAGGTAAAATATATTTGGTATTGAATTCAGGAGGTAAAATGACAAATAATAGGCTTTTACTGTCCCTGCCTGTAAAGTAAATTCACTGTGTATCAGTTAAATTGTAAAAATACTGTATGTTTATCAAGGGGTACTTTTCTAGTACGTTCTTACCAAAAAAACACACTCCCTTTTTTTCCTTAATAGAGAGAACTAGTAGCTCTTTCTCAACCATAATGATTATTTTCCCACCATCCTGGGTTGTTTGGGGAATTTAATTAATGAGTTTAGAGGAAGCCAATTGAGGGCAGAGGTGGTTAGCACTATTGCCTTACAGCAAAAAGGTCACCAGTTTGCCAGTTCAACCCCCAGTCTTTCCATATAGAGTTGTTTTGTTTGGTGTGAATGTTTATATATATATATATTCAGGTTTCCTCCCACAGTCAAATAACATGGATCATCAGAAAATCTCAACTGATCGTAGATGTTATTGTGAGTGGAAATAGTTTGTTGACTGTAAACTGTCCAGGGTGAACCACGTCCCTGTCAGATGACTGTAGCTCCTCCCATTTCCCTATCTTCAGTGCAGAGATTATTTGGCAGTTAAAAAAAAACCGAATTAATAAATTAATTCAAATGTTGTTTCCATATGGTACAATAGCTGTTTCAAACACAACACCAGGGACTGTAGATGAACGTTAGCCTGTGGCTAAATCTGTCACCAAGCATCTCCTTCCCTGTTGTCATTTATAGTCCCCATCAAATAGACCACATAAAATAAAGTAGGATAAAGAACACCAAACGCCGAGGTTTAAAAATTAGTTTGTGGCTTTAAGTGGATTTTGTTTGGTTGTTAAACTATAAAAAATGGCTGTTTCAGTATTCAGGTTGCAGACCCCTGACGCTGCGGCTCAAGGTCCTGAACCTTCAGCAGCAGTTTCCAGACCTTTCAGACCTCCCTAGACCCTCCAGACCCACTGACACGTTTCACCTTCCTGTTGTCTGTTGATTGGTTTGTGCTTGACTGTTTTACTCTCCCTGCACTGAGAAGAGTTTAAAAATATACAAACATTTCTTTTGTGATGTTGGTGAGTCATACTGTAATCTGCTCTTGTTTGAGAAATCCAAGCCTTTCGTGGGTCTCTCCTTCTTGCTCAGTGACATTTGTGTCTCTTCTCCATTCCTTTGTGTGTTACGTTGAGGTTCAGGTAAAAAAGAAACAAACTACAGACTTTGGCTTCATTGCATTTTTACGAGGTAACTTTCTTTTTAAAGGGTTTGCAATGTTTTGTCTCCAGATATGAAGCACCTTTAAATCTTCAGCCTGAACACATTTAATATGATATTCTCCCAGATGTTTATCATTAGCTTATTGTCATGAAATCAAATCAGTCAGAAGGAGCTGGGAATTAATGGTAATTGGTTTTAGAATGGAGTTGTACAAATGTGGAACCATTAATCAACGGTGTCACCAAAATATAAATGTTAAAATCATTGACCTTTTATTGACCTTTGTATGAACGAATACGCAATTAGTGATGTCAGCCATTACCGTGGTTTTACTCTTATTACGCCGAACTCTGATGACTGGTGGCACCAAAGTGACTTGTTGTTTTATCATTTATATTTCACTTCACATTATGATGCACATTACACAGCAGCTTAATTGTGTTGCCTGGTGTGTTGTTATGCTTAACACGCAGAGACATTTTGAGTGTGCTGATGTGTGAATTTAAGATATAGGTCACAGTCTAGTTCACACTATAGCCTGATAAACTCCTTGCCAATGAGTTTTGCAAGTTCTGGCTCATTGCCCCCCAGTCAACATGAGATTGGCAGTCATCATTATCTTCTCTTTCTTCAGCTGCTCCCTTGAGGAATAGCCACCAGCAAAACACAACACAAAGACTCCTTAGCTTGTACACCATCCATTTCTTCTTGTCCTCCTCCATTAACATCCCGGGTTCTTCCTTGGAACCTTGTCTCAGTTTCTCCTTTGTCCCAGTTCGATGTCCAACATCGTTGGTCCATCATATACTCATTCTGAATACAATCCCTTGATTATTAGAATAGATGAATAAAATGAGCTGCAATACTGCCATCTAGTGACTTTCATTTTCATACACAGCCGTCTTTTGCCACAACTATTTTTAGGGCATAGTCATTTGGCGAAACCCAGGCATTGCGTTATCGAGTTTTCATTATCGAAGGAAAGCCCGATAAGGATTCGTACAGATATCACACAATTATGCTAATATCGGGGCGATAATATCGATCGGCCGATATTATCGGACATCCCTACTTCTAATCCATCTAACCTGGTCACTAACAAGATCTGAGCGTCTTTATTTCTGCCACGCCAGCTCCGCCCCTAATCTCCAAACTATTCATCTTAGCAGGTCGAACTACAGCCTTCTTTTTTCACTCTGGCTGCTTCCCTTCTGTCACACAGTAGCCCCGACACTCATCTCCACCCACTCCACCTTGTGAGGTGGGTGGAGATGTTTGACCTGATTCAAGTCAACGGAAAGTTCTTAGTGGAAGTCAGAGAGAATGAAATATTCACATAAGCACTCTGCAAATTGGCAAAGACCCCTTGTGATCCGTCACAGACCCTTATCTAATTTGATCTAAGATTGAAATGCCTTGGACCACCCACCCAATCAGAGACCCGGCTGTGAAGACAGTGACTGAGACCTGAATAGAAAAATCACCAACAGCTTACACATGGGGGAAAAAAAGATTTAACATGAGGAAGAGATCACAGATATCTCTGCTGGAGTAATGGTGGAGAAGCTGACCTAAACATAGATACGAAGATTTAACCTTGCCAGCAGACAAATAGTTTAGTGCAGTCTTTACCAACCAGGGGCACGCTGACCCTCAGTGGTACAAGAGAAAATTGCAGGGTGTACAGATAATTTTTTTCAGATATGTTTTTAAGTTAATTGATTGTTAAAGATCATTTATTTAAATAATTGTATGTTTTTATGTGTTCGATTTACAAGAAATATTTTTAATTTTCATTACTTCGATATCTTGCTTCTAATATCTAGTAAATATGAGATTTTTATATAATTATTTAAGGCAGGTGATTTATTAAACGTCTTCTAAACATCAAGTGCTGTCCAGTACTTTCACCCAGAGCACAAAGACAAATATAAATGTCGTTTTTATTTAGTAATGGGCATTTCTTCTTTGCTTTTATTAATAAGGGACGTCTGTCTGTAGGTTGATATAAATCCTCGTGTCCAACTCTTGTGGTACAGTAGAGATACGAAATGAAGGAATTAAATGACCTGACTTGGTTTTCTGTCAGTGTGTAAACATTAGCACTGTGGGTGTTGAATAATATAAAACTGTAGTCCGCTTCATGTTGATGTCTACTGCCATCTGCTGGATATCAGTAGCTGAATACCATTTCGACTCGCTTTGTTGATACGAATAAATAAGGAGCTCCAATCGGATAGCAGCGATGAGGTAAAAATAAAATCAACTGATTTGATTCATTATGTGAATCAATCTTTATTCAGGGTTGGGTTGAATGTGTCTAAAGATGACGTAGGCACAACGCTGTCCCATGCAATGTTGCGTTGAATGTGTTTAAAGATGACGTAGGCACAACGCTGTCCTTACAAATAATGAACATGTTATCTGTGTTGCCTCATAATATGTTCGAATTTTCTTTCGTTGTACTTGGCTTTCACAATGGGTGAAGTTGTTGTCTGGGCTTCACCTATTGGGGTAACGGTATTATTGCCTGAAAATTTAAAAAAAAATCTAATTTTTCTTCTTTTTGACCATTAACCTCCAAATGCAGTACCTGTTATTACCTGATTTAAGTATGTTTACCAAATAACACACTGGAAGGGCAGGAAAACTCGGGCCTAGTAGTTGTGAAAATCTTAGCAGATCAGCACTTTTACATCCATTACTGCTGCCTGGCTGGTTAGAAAATGCATGTATATGCAGTTGGACAGATGTTCCTTATACAGCAAATTGTGAGTGCATGTGACTTTTCTATTTAAGAATTATTGCCGGCTTGGAAATGAAAACGCACAGCACAATAAAAATAGCCTGCAGACAGGTGAAAATGGGATTTGTTTACTGCTGGGGGAAAAAAAACATTTTTTATATATAAATTATAAGCTATTATATTATTTACTATTTAATGCATATTTTATCTTTTTTTGGATGATGTTCATTTTTTATCCCAAATAACTTTTCCATGCAATAAAACTAGTGGATGGATTTAATGAGTTTTAGTGCGTTGTTCATTGGAGGAATTTTAAAGACCACAATGCAAAGCGGCTTACGACTGCAAGAGCTTAATAATTGGCTATGAAAATATTTTGTATGAGTTGTTGGACGCAGCATATTGATGTTTTAGGAGCAGAGACACGCAATCAGCATTTATACAAAGGCTGATTTTGCTGACTCGGTTTTTCCAAAGATCCTTGATCCATTATACAAAGACAGGCTCATCAAATAAAACAAAATCAATCTGTAACCAGGTGAAGGACTTTATTTATCCAGTTCCCTTTCCTCTGTCAGTCACAGAGAAATATGAACGCCAACAGCGACAACTGTCTTGAATCAATTGTCCTGTTTTTCACAACCAGGACTTTTTAGTACGTCCTAGTCTGGTCATGTTGGCCAGCTTGACCTTCACCTTGTCTCTGCTCTCTGGACTTCTCTTAGAGGTGCATTCCACCGTTGAATCTGTCTCAAAAGATATAGCAGGGGTGTGACGGAGCAAACCTGTCGCCTTCTCAGCGGGCAGGGCTGCAGGAGTCTGGACAACGAGCTGACCTCTCAGAGAATGCCTGAGGTGCAGCAGCAGCGGGTTGTGGTTTGGGTACAGTTTGACCGCGTCCCTGTTCTGACTGCAGCAGGAGGAGCACGCTAGGCACAGGACACGAAAAATGTAGACCCAGCCCAGGTAGTGGAGCTCGGCGATGTTGAGCACGAAGCAGCCCAGACTGACGCTGAACATGAAGTTCAGGAAGATGGTCTTTTCAGTGGCTCGTGACACAAAGCAGTCCGTGCGAGTAGGGCAGGGGTAGGTCTCACAGCGGTACAGGTGTGGCACCTCGAATCCAAACAGGAAGTACTGGCCCACCAAGAAGGTGATCTCCATGACAGATCGCAGTAACACGTGGAGGATGTAGATGAGTAGGACTTGGCTGGACTGATGGGTTGGGTCCTCTCCCACTTTGCTGTAGTCCTCCTGTGGAGAACTCTGCTCCACATCATCCCTCTCTCTCACCTCCCACTCCTCGGCACGGTGTGGACAGTAAGTGGGCATTCCAACCATCAGTGCCTCCATGCCGTCCTTCCTTGTGTCGACACATTTCTGTACGGAAGGCCTCTGAATCACGGCCTCTGCTCTCGGCGTGTCAAGCCTGTCATCTTTTGCGATCTTGTGCAGCACAAACACGATGTAGAAGATGGACGGTGTGGAGACCAGAACGATTTGGAAAACCCAGAATCGCAGGTGTGATACAGGGGCAAAGGTGTCATAGCAGACGTTGCTACATCCAGGCTGCTGAGTGTTACAGGTGAACTTTGACTGCTCGTCACTGTACACAGCATCACCCACTAGCGCCACCAGCAGGATGCGGAAGATAAGCAGCATGGTGAGCCAGATCTTACCAATCACAGTGGAGTGGTTCTGGACCTCTGATAGAAAGCGACCAAGTATAGACCAGTCACCCATGGCTGGAGCTGATGGGAAAGTAACGACAATTTAGTTAGAATTGTTTACATAGCAAACACATTTGAATGTCTGAACCAGCAAATCGTAGAATCAGTGTTTGAATAAACTTTTCATGTTAGTTGGAATCAAGGTGTGTCCTATTTGTCCACAAGAGGTTACACCTGCTACATACTCCTGGGTCAGGATTGTTGCTCATGGAAACTGAGAAGCCCTCGTGTTCAGAACCAGTATGGCTACCTATTGTAGTTTTATCATTTGTAAGATTACAAAAATTACAATTAGGGCTACATGTCTGCTTTTATAGTTATGCTTTATAAAAACACACATTTATGGCAATAACAATTATTCAGTTGTAATAAACAATTTTAATAATCATAAATAAATATAACCATAAAATAAAATTCAGAGTAAATCATTAAAGCCTTGCCATACAATACTAAACATGACAATATAAATATTCAATTGTTCAAAAATAACTATGGTCCAGGGTAAGTGCAATGACAATACAGACCATAGAGTAAAATAACTAAATAAATATTAGCCTTCAGTAGCATATTTGAATGTTTTTTTCAAATTACGTAACTAACTTTAACACCCCAACCTCTAAAAATAACTTTTCTTTGGAACTAATAAGCCAACAATGCATCTGTAAAATTAAGAAATCTCTTCTAAAACATGTGTAATTACCTAACCCATTAAGAAATCTCTTCTAAAACATGTGTTTAATATTAAACAGAAAAAGATATCTGAACTTACCTTAGAGTGATCTTGAGCTTTCCAGAATTAATATTTCACATCTGGGCTTTGCCATGTCATGTTTAATGGCTGTTTTTAAAATCCTAAAGCCCCATTGAAAGTAACTTGTTGGGCATGGGAAAGGTAAACAGGCTGACCACACAAGTTGACCCACTTCTCTTGAAACTGGAATTGCACTATGTGGCCACAAAGGCTGATGATGTACAGTGCACAACAAAGATTTCACAACACAGTGGGGGGTTCTTTTTTTGAACAGCCTGGAACAGTCTAACAGAAAGTACATAGAGCTAGCTGGAAAAGAGAGACAATGGAGGCTCGTGAAAAAAAAAGAAAAAGAAAAACCTCTCTGTATAAAGCTAACATGGTAAATACAAGTTAGAAAGAAAGAAATCAGTATGTTGTTGTTTTGTTTTTTTAATAATTGAACTAGAGCACTAAAAGCTAAGAAAAGGTTGATCCAGTATAGTTCTCAGTCCAATCATTAAAATGACTCAGCAATGACTAACAGAAGCAAAATACAGTTGGCAGGTCCAATATTTTTTTCCAAATTAGCGTAAAGACCAATTCCAGAAACAATAACCATGGTCTATGCTCTCCTTTGGTAACAAGTGAAAATCTTTCCCAGACTCTGCTCCATCATTTGAATCTCATGGACACACACATCTACAGTGGGATACATAATGAGCGCTTTGCTCCAGGTTGGAATTCAGTGGGAGGTTGGATCAGCATTCTTCAGAAAAAACTGACCAACACAGACGAGGTGTGAGGTACCGGGGTTTTACAAATGAATTTACTGTGATACATTTCTAAATCTGAATTACCATACGTGTTGCCAACAACTAGGTGAGGAATTAGTAACGTCTCTGGACAAATGCCCCTGGAATTTCCAAGATATTTTACTATTTGCAATAATAAATGTGTAATTCATTTTTTTAAAAATTATTTTTAGTTAAAAAACCAAAGTGAAACAAAGATCTAGCAGTGTAGTAGTAGCATGTTCATGCCATTTCCCACATGATTTGAAATGTGTTAAACAAATAGAAGGCAACAACAACAATAATAATAATTATTATTATTATATAACAGTTATGACAACACAGCAAATGCAATAATAGCTAAAAATATATAGATTACCATTGTAATTACATATAATACACGTTCATATGAAATACAATGTATATTACTATATGTAAAAATGCCCAACAACGTATAATGTACACATAAAATTGTACACATACAATATTTAAAAATTTATCAAAACATAGTTCCCAATAAAAACATAATATTCACCTTACTTTGATTTATTACACCATTTTGTGCTATTCAAAAATATATATTTATACAATTAAAAAATTCGACAAACACAATAAAACTGACAGACCTTTCTACATGGTCCGAAAAATATCCCATTGACTGTCCATCCCGGGGCTCACACAGGAAGTTGTAGCTGCCATGTTCGGCTGCTTTGTTGTAGACTCCTACCAGGTTTCCTGCAGATTTTAGCTCAAGTGTTGCCATGGAACCGAGCTGGAGTACGTTTTTATTTCAGGTAAGTTCCAGAGTAGTACTTTAATCTATAAAGCTATTGTAGTGTTTCGTCATGGCGTTAACGCTTACGCATTCCAAACTGGTGTACTTTGTAAAATGAATAAGAGTTAGCCAAGCAAAACAAAGGTGTTAGCATTAGCCTGCTGTGGCTAACTCAATCGTTGTAACAAACTAATAAGAGCTTTATTAAATCTTGGGTGTATTTTCTGCCAGACTGAGAAATAACAAGCACCCTTGACGTACTGAAATGATTCTGAATTTTATTTTAATACAATGTAATGTTGGTGGCATTTCAAAACCACCGCGGGGCTAATTTCAGTTAGCACAGCTGTTTATGCGCGCGCTAACAATTTAGCTGCAGCTACTGCATGTAGGAATGCTAAGCTAAGTGGCTACATGTTTAGTCAAACAGCATTTCCTTATGGCTTGAACCACAAAAGTAAAAACAACATTAAACATGCAAACCTGAGGCAGTGATTCTGTTGAAGATCACACGACTCCTGCAGTTTCTATGCACAGCTCTGTAAAGACACTGTTATTACACTGCCTCATTAACAAGAAGTTGGCTAACGCAGTGTAACTCATAAGCTGTCTAACACGCGGGCTGCAGCGAATAAGCCATGGGTATAAAACACAACTTTAACACGTATTAAAGCCTTTCGGTCGGCAACCGTGGAGCGGCTTATTACACATATTTCATAGCTTTTTGTCGACGCTTTTCTTCCGTACTTATTTACGCCAGACAGCATATAAAAGTAAAGTTTATCTGTAGTCAATTGTTTCGTGGAAATGCAGTGTAACAAGTGCAGTGTGTCGTAGAAACTGTTCTAACGGGTAAAAAGGCGATGGATTAGTTTGCAAATAAAGAACTCTATAGGTGGTTAATTACGACTTTGCCTTTGTGGTCTGTGCGCATAAGTAATCCTGCAGTAGAGATAAAGTGAAACGCAGGCCCCGACATCGTCGTAGTACTTTGCTGCATAACTTGTGTGCAAAGGTATTGCAAATAATTGCAAAGGATCGTAGTTTTAACTCTAGTGGTTTTGTTCTGTCATGGTACATGGTACATGGTCGACACAGGTCGTTTTCCTCCTCTCAGCTTTGGGTACACTGGAACATAGTGTCTCATGTTCCTCTACAGATACTCTTCTAATAATAATAGCTTCTAATAAATTCAGAGTAATTTAGTCGCACTGCTAAATAAGTGTCAATAGTGGCATCTGAAAAATGTGTTATCTGTTAGGAAAGTATTATGGCACTCTTCCCTAATATTTTACTGCATCTATGAGTCATAGATATATAACTACTATATTTATTACCATCCATCATAAACCACCAAGGATGCAGTGGTGAGTCACTTTTAAAAAATCTTGAAAGTAGCATCCAAGTGGAATCATTACACTTAAACAGTCAAGTTAAACAAAATTTGGGGAAATGGGAGGAATCCCAGTGAGGTATCTAATGTTAAATAAAGATTTAAGTAAGAAGCAGCTGTGTGTAAGCTCGGGTTCTATTTCTAGATCCAAAAGAATACATTGTTTTTCTCTTTGTCTCAGACAGTGATCCGTGTCTTTGGTTTAAATTACAAAGGTTTCTCTTTTAAATAATCAGATTGCTGTTTGATTAGTGTTTGTTGTTACTTGTTTGCTCTTTGGTTGTTAAATCTGTTGTTAGGTGTTTTGTTTGCGTCTGCATGTTTGATTACAACTTTTTCTTGTTTTAGGCGTTACCAAGAGAATTGTTTGCTCATTTAATGTGAGAATACTAAATATTTTTTGTTCAGAATATCACGGCTTATACCATCAATACTATTGTTTTTCTCATCCACCCATGTTCTACTGGTGAATCCTTTCATATTTAGTCAAGAGAGCTGACATCAGACATTGAGGTGAAATCAACATTAAGGTGAAGGCAGGGTGACTATTCCATCACTGGATAATTTTTACCCACTGTAGACCTACCAGGGAAATATCCCAGCAAACACCAGAAAATGGAAATGAAATGAGAATAGAAACTTAACATAAAAAGAGAGATTGGCTTTTAAATAATTATACTAGAACACAACTGGATAAGTATAAGTACTTGATAATCTCAAACAAATGGATTGTACCAGGCTTTTAAGTAATTTGATAGTAATTTAATTATAGTAATTTAAAGTTCCAGTTGCCATAGTAGCAGTCATATGAATATTGTACGTGGCTGTGTTATGTTTGTTTTAAAGATATTTACAGAATGAATGCAGGTGTGTGGAGGTAGGAAAAGTACTACTTTAGTTCTACTTTGGACATATTATGTAATGAGTGTTGGGTTTACAGTTTGAACAACTCTTTAGAGGTTTGAAGGGTTTTGCAACAAAAATTATATTTACAGCCAAACCATTTTTTGTAGCATTATTGCAACATAACATGTAGTGTTTGATGTGTGTGCGTGTAGGTAGGACTGGGAAAAATCTAAAAAAGCTTTAGTCAAATGGGACGCTGTATGAAGCCTTATCCCGCCTTGTCGTGGGAGGGAAAACAATAGGAAGACTATGTTTATTTGTCCTATTTCTGCTTAATTTCCATGCCCTTCTTTCCTTTTGAGTGGTTTTATTTAGCAGAGACCTCACCCTTCACAGCAGATTTGTATCACAATCATCTCAGCTGTGTAATGGAACAGCAGGCCGCTCTGTCTTTTCTTGCTGTGAAGGAGAGCGCATTCAACCATCCCAGACTTGTATACACATATGGTTGGAGAAATGCAAATCACAGTGATGATTTTGTCTTGAGTAATACTACAGTGTAGCAGATATAAAGGCGAGTTGACAACCTGTAACGATCCCCAGCTCTCTCCACCATGTCAAAACACATGCTGCTGCCGCCTGCACTAAGTAGGGACCCCCACCCCCAACTCGCAGGCTCCAATATTCCATGGGCCATAACAGCATCAGCGTTGGGATTTGTGTTGTCCATAAAAAGAACACGGTAGGGGGAAAAGCAGCACTTGGGATGCTGTCCCCCTCAGACCACATCCCCCCCCCCTCCTGACTGACCGGGTTGGGATGCTTGAATGAACCTGAAAAGCCATGGGTCATGTCTTTAACCCTGCCCAATAGCAATTACAGAAAAGAACAAGGCTGGCTCAATCGCAAAGCTCTGAACTGACCTGTTGTAAACTTTCAAGTTACAATGTGAATCTCTGCTTTTACCCGGGCCCAAAATATTTAAATAAACCCCCACCTTCTGTTGCTCGTATCCCACTGGGGATTTGCCATGACCAATTGAACAATGCCTGCCAGCAGCTGCAGACTTAAGATGTCGTCCTCGCACAGTTTATTGTAACTGCTGTTGGGCTGCATTTGTGTGCCTGTCATATGTTGTATATTTTGAGTTTTGCCGCCCAGATGACTTGTTTAATAGTTTTTAGTTTAAAGAAAAGTAAACACTATATTTGTTAATCTTTTACAGTCAGTTAGATCGCTGTGCTGTCAAATGAGCTGTAGACCATGTGTGTTTGTTGTGGGTCAAAGGGTAAAGCTGCCAAATGACATCTTGCCACAAAATATAATGGCACTCAAAAACAAGCAACCCCAAGACTTATCTAAGGAGAGGTTAACCAGGTTGGTTTTACTTCATACTTAGTTCTACACACACCTTGTTCAGGACACATGGCGCTTATTTTTGAAGAAGCAACCATGCTATAAGTATGGTATATATAAAAGTATATTTTGTGATGTTATCAACAAATACAGCCATAAGAAAAAAATATATACACTTTATACACATTACATGATAGGGTCTGAAATGCTACAATGGTCTAATGACCTTCCCCAGTGTTCTGATTCATTCATGTTTGGCTAAAAACTACTTATTAACATCCTGGCATGTGGTTCTGTCTCTTTTCAGCAAGCCAATGAGGCTTTGCATCACCAGCACCAAGTAGCCGGGAACAGCCTCTTGCCTTTGCTAAATTCTGGTACGGAGCCACCAGATCAAAAACCAGTGCTGCCCATCCCCTTAGATCAGAAACCCCCCGTCAGTGCTGCAGAACTCCTAAAAGACAATGTGGCCAGTGGGACTGGTGGAGGCGGTGGTGGGCATCCTGTTGCCGTGGTCAAAAAAGAGCCTAAATCTAAAACACCTTTCATCTGTGGCTACTGCAACAAAGCTTTCCGAGACAGCTATCACCTAAGACGGCACGAGTCTTGCCACACAGGTATAAAGATGGTCTCACGGCCTAAGAAAACTCAAACAGCCCCCACCATGGTTCCTCTCATATCCACGGTACCCCGGGAGGTCAGTGGAAACACATCATATATCACTACGGTTGCTGGCATCTTGACAACAGCCACCACATCGACATCTTCAGGTACCGGCGTCATGACCCCGATGCAACATCAACAGCAGCAGCAGCAGCAGAACTTCCCTAAGAAACCCCCCAAGCCAGTGAAAAAGAACCATGGCTGTGACATGTGTGGTAAAGCCTTCAGAGATGTTTATCACCTCAATCGCCACAAGCTGTCGCACTCAGATGAGAAGCCATTTGAGTGTCCCATCTGCCAACAGAGGTTCAAGAGGAAGGACCGCATGACCTACCACGTACGCTCTCACGACGGTGGCGTTCACAAGCCTTACATCTGTTCTGTGTGTGGGAAAGGTTTCTCCAGGTATGAAAAAGTATCCATGTGCAGTACATAATTCACAAAATGAGGTGCAAAAAGGCAACAACGACATTTAAAAGTTCATAAATGTAATAAAAGCTCTTGTTGTTGTTTTGCCTTGCAGACCTGATCACCTTAGCTGTCATGTCAAGCATGTACATTCCTCAGAGAGGCCATTCAAGTGCCAAGTAACGGTGAGAGTCATAAACGGGTTCTCCTTCTGCATAAATGTTGTATCTGATAAGTTATCAGCTGATAATGTGAATGAGAATTTCACTAGAATTTTTCCAGACCTCTGTCTCTCTGTCTTCTAATCAGAGAATTTAATCGTGTTTCTTTCCCTCTCTCTCTCTCTTCTTTAGGCCTGTACCTCTGCTTTCGCTACCAAAGACCGCCTGCGCTCCCATATGATCAGGCATGAAGGCAAAGTGACCTGCAGCATCTGCGGCAAAATGCTAAGTGCTGCCTACATCACAAGTCACCTCAAGACTCATGGGCAGGCCAACTTTAACAACCCATGTAACAACAAAGGTGAGCAGCTTTCCTACCCAGTGTCCAGCCCTAGTGAAAGTTAGTTTTTTTTTTTTTCTTACTGGCCAGAAAACCATTACAAATAGACCTGACAGACCTGACGGGATTCTTGGGCCTCTTTTTGGAGCTCGGCGAACAAACACAAACTGATGAACGAAGGCTCTTTACGTCCCACCAGTATGACCAACAATAAAATCTTGTTCAGCTCAGTGCTGCACACAAAGATGAGAATTGATTCTCCTGGATATTCTTATACTGCACGCAGTGTATACAAACAAGAATGTACAACAGATATAACAACTGACCCAGTCCTAATGGAAATCAGATTCCTGTGGACCCGTAGAAGGAGACCTAAGAACCACCAGTGGGACAGCTACCATTGTTTGACAACCGTAGCATTAGTTAATGGGTTGCAAGGATAATTGATTTTATTCAACAGTAATATGGGTCGTACAACGTTAGCTTGGATACGCAACACTAACGCTCTGAGCTTTGTATTATTACATTTTCTTATATATTGTTTGTTACATGTGCTTCTTATCCTTGTTTATCTTTTATCCCTTTTTCATTTATTGAACAAGAATGCTGATGAGCTTTTTTGTTCTAAAAGAAGTTTTTTTTTTCTTCTTAAAGTCACATTCATCCACAATTTCAGGAATATGATCTGTTCACAGCCATAGCCTGAGAGACTGCATGGATGATGGACAACAAAGTTTAATAAATTAGAGATTTTTTTCCCCAGGAAATGTTCCCGGTTACACAGTAAAACATCTGTTTGGTTTTTATAAACAAAGCTACCCCCCGCCCCCAAACCTGACATGTTGAACTTGACCGAGGCGACTTTTGAAGGTGATTCCTACATGATGCCACTGCTGCCCTGTGCACCTGTAACCCCATATGTGTCTGTATTTCTGAATAGGCATAAGTGACTGGCAGTGGAACCACTCAGGGCCACGAAAAGGTAATCCAGTAGTTAGTAACCGGAAAAACCCCGTAACACTCAAAACATACGTGGCCAGTTTTTTTGTTGTTTTTTGTTTTTACTGTATATTGTCTCTTAAGTACACAATCGGTTTCTGACCTGAGTACTGGCATCTGTAGGATGCAGTTTTTGTTTTGCTAATAGAAGTTTAAAAGTTCATGAAGCAGGATCAGTAGATTGTTAAAGTAAGCCACAAACTGGACCATAACACTCTGGCAAAGTGACCCTCTAAAATAAGCCATGTGACCTGGACGGCCGTGTCCAACTGACAGTAATTAGTCAGTTTTTTTTTTCCAATCCATTTTCTGTTGTTGTTTAGAAACCCGGCCCTGATCTCCTTTGAGATGATCAGAAGTGTAAATTCAGCTTCTGACATAAGCAAAGGCTAAGATGTGTTTATAAAATGTTGTGCTGTTTCAAATAAAACTTTCAAGTAAACATTAAGCTGGTAAGTCTGTTGATCCTGCTTTTTGAATTTACCCTTCAGGTGAGTTGACAGTAGGAGAGATTTTAAATAACTCCTTCCAAGTCCTAATTGACAACTGTCTCAAAGGTAGGTTACTTCCATATTACCACAGTTGACATTACATTTTAATGGTGATCTGTCATTTTCAGTGACCCATCTAAACGGCCATCAAATCGCAAGGACTGTTGGCTTTCTGCCAGAGAGAGAGGGAGAGAGAGGAACTTGAGAAAGGCCAGATTTCAGTCTTACCCGTTCTTTCTTCTCTGAAACAGATGCCAACAACGTGCAGAACAACTCAAACACCGCCACGCCGGTCACCAACTCTGCACCCATCACTTCAGCTGTGAACCGCCTCGGCAACGCCAGCAACCCCGTCACCATCGCCGCCCAGATGAACATCGCCACCAGCACCGTCAACATCACGGCTCCCGTCAACCTGCAGCACCCCGTCACCATCACCGGCCCCGTGAACCTGGCCTCCGTCAACATCCCCACGACGGCTCACATGAATATCGCCCATCCAGTTGCCATCACCACCCCCATGCCCATGAACATCACCGGGCCACTCAACATCGCCATGCGGCCCATGGAGAGCATGCCTTTTCTATCCCAAGTCCTGCCTTCCTCCCCTCCCTGGTAGAGCAGCAGTAACAGCAGATAATGTTTCAACTGCCTAATAATAAGAGAATCTGTCCGATCCTCCTCTGAACGGGCCTGGTGTAACAGAACCAGCTAGTTTTTACTTTCATAGGAGAACAAAAAAAAAAAAGAAAGATAGTTTTTACCTTTTTGTAGTTGTCATTGCATGATCACGTATGAAGCTGTAGTCATGTGATAAGATGCTTCTTTCATAGGGTGAGTCAGAGGAATATCAAATATGTTTACATAGGTTTTTTTGTTCTGTAATTTAATTGAGTTTCTTCTTCTTTTTTTTCTGTAGTAAACTTCACTTCAGTTCATAATTGAGCCATAAAGTAGACACTGAATTCACGATCTGTTTACAAAGTAAATTACCTACGTAGGAGGTTTCTCGGTTGAATTCTCGTTTAGGATGAGATTCTGTTTACTCAGAAAATTCACACAATTTTATACCAAAGATTTTAAAAAACTTTTGCTAAATTTTTACATTTAGTGTCCATTTTTTTAAAAAAAAAGAATCTCGGACCAACAAACGAATGGAATGAGAGAGAGAAAAAAAAACAGAGGCGCCCAATCATTCATCCTTTGTACTGAAACTGTGAGAGAAGCAAGTCTGCATCGTTACACATTAGTAGTAATTGTTTTAAATTACATTTTTATCATAAGAAATTCGTAACTACTATTATTGGCAGTTTTTCCTGACTCTCAAACCAAACGCTGTCACAAATTGACAAATGGAATTATTGGGCAGTTTTTACATTTTCAGTTCTTCGTCCCACATTCTTTTTTATTTTACCATTGTGGACAGATTGCGTTACTGTGACTGATAGCTGATCACGAGGCTGATGCTTTGCAGCAGAGATGGCATTAAATACACGCCGTGAGAGGTTGAACGGCGCTGGGCACGTTTTTTACACCTGAGCTCTTTAATCCTAGCCGACGTGAGTTGCCAGAGTCGTTCTTACACACTTCCTCTATCGGTGGATTTGATAAACAAAAAAAAGTTTTTCTCCCTATGTTTAATTTAGTGGACTTATCAGTATTTAATAGT
This sequence comes from Cynoglossus semilaevis, assembly GCF_000523025.1. Lineage (NCBI taxonomy): Eukaryota > Metazoa > Chordata > Actinopteri > Pleuronectiformes > Cynoglossidae > Cynoglossus > Cynoglossus semilaevis. The sequence continues at coordinate 2,872,333 of NC_024310.1, read as the reverse complement.
TTTATGTATTTTAAGTAAAAAAAAAATAAGCAAAGCTTCCAGTGGGTGGAGGGAGAGTGGTATGGATTTTAGTGATGGTTCAGCGGCTGCTTAGAACTACAAACCGTCATTTTTCTACCATGTCTGTATTTTTTTAATAGCTGTAGACCAGTCGCTCCTCACTGCTGGATATTCTTTGGCAATTGTTAGGATCTGTTTTTCTGTATTTATACAAGGATATGACAGTTGAAGGTACACCCAAGGGGGGGTCAAGCATGTCCTCTAGGTTTAGCCCGTAAAATGGCAGTATTATCAAATGTCAAATCAAACTTTTTCTTCTTTTGGTCTCTTAGGAATTTCCTTTTTTTCTTTTTCTTTTTTTTTTTTTTTTTTTGCAGATGTCAGGAGAGTTGTGCGGCGGCTCATCAGACTTAAAAACTGTTCCAAAGTTACTAATAGTGGTTTGTTCGTGGGGGTAGGATGCTCACTTTTAGCAGGTATAGGATCTGTCACTGTCAGTCAAACTCAGGAAGGTTACTGAGAATAGTCTTTTAATAATGTACAACAATTGTAGACACTGATCGTTTCTTTGTAAATATGAAACACTATTTTTATTGCCTTTTGCCTGTGGGAGAGCGGGAGACGAGACCGTCTCTCGCCACCGCAGGATGGAAAATGCTAGGACTCTGATATCAAACACTGATGTGGCCGTCCGTCATGGGGAGGGCACAGAGAAACGAGCACAGACTCGAAAGGACAAGACTGGCTCTGAGTTTCCTTCATCAAGGACGTTCAATTCCACCGCCGAACCAGAACGGACCCTGTGCTCTGAGTCATCTTGGTCCAGTCGTGAGAATACGTACAGGCTAACGCTAATTGTGCTTCCACTGGTGTCAGTGTGTTCGCCTGGTGATCGGATGAAAAACGAGATAGAAACACCTGGAGCGAGGCAACGTCAAACAACGTAAGAGGCGCGTTGTTAAGTGAAAGTGAATGATTTGTCACTGTGACACAGCACACCACTGCACACAACCAAATGTGACCTCTGCTTTTGACCCATGTGACCCATCACCAAAGTGAACAACGCCCGGGGAGCAGTGTGTGGGGACGGTGCCATGCTCAGTGCACCTCAGTGGCAACTTGGCAGCTGGTGGACTCGAACACTGACCCCTTCCGGACCCAAGTCCGCTTCCTTAACCACCCAGCCACCACTGCCCCCTGTTAAAAGAACCCAGCCTTGTCCTTTACGATCTCTGTTCTCTCTCCATGAATTTCTAGTTTTCTAACTCTTAAAAAAAAAAACCCAACAAACTTCATTCTAACTGGAAATAAGGCTGTGATCACAAAGGAGGTGTGGAAACGTCTCACTCAGGAAAGCGCAGGAGGTTTTTTTGGAGGGACTGAGGGTGGGGGTGGGGGGGGGTTGGAGACTGGTGCTGTGGTGATTAGTGCTTTTGTAAACCGTTGATGAACGCAGACCCACAGATCTGATCGTTGAGTCACGTGAACAGGTCTTTTGTGATCACAGCCTTAATTGTCCCTGCACCGCGGTGTGTTTGTGTTAGAGAGAGTGGGTGTGTGTGAGTGTGAGTGTGTGTGTGAGTCAGAGAGAGTTAGTTTGTAGTTGGGGGCTTTTTTCAGTGCAGGAATTCTGAAGCACTTGCAGCAAAAAACTGTAGGAAGTTGCACACTACAGAGGAGTGGTACTTTAACAAGGGCATTTCACTTTGATGGAATGAGACGGTGACGGTGTTTGGTTTCGTTCCACATCTGCCTTTTTTTTTTTACTGGCCCATGAATATTGTTTCACGCATGACTGCTCATTTCCACCGAGGGGGGTAAAAAAAAAAAAAAAAAAAGCTCTAATGATAAGTGGCACCAAGGTCTAGGAAACGGATTCATTTCTCGTCTACGTCGTGTTATTTTCCATTTTGTTTTCTTTCCAATGTTGCATGTGAATGACTGAGCTAGTCCAGAGTAGGTTTGAGTTTGACAAGCGCATTAGAAGGCTAGTGACCTAACGAAAAGAAAACACTAAAAAACAAAAAAATATTAGGATGAAAGCTAGTGTTTTGCGTCATTTGTCCTTCAGTGGCCGTAAACGAGTGTGCCTAAAATACTTTGCGAGACGTCTCCACGCCGCGTCCGTGCGTCCTCTCCTGGACGTGCGGTGCGTGACGGAGCAGTTTTGTGAAGGACGCCTTCATCAGTTCAGAGGCCGAGGGCCCCCCAGCTCTGGTCACCAAACTATTTTGTTTGTTATTTTTTAAACGATAAAACTAAGAATTGTGAGTCAGTTTTACTTTGAGATAAAAGTAACGCTCATCTTATTTCAAGCGTGTGGTTCAAGCGCTCAGATTGAACCCTAACCTTTTGTGAGAGAGGAACTGTTTATTTGGCCAAATGATGATTTTTCTTTTTTCCTCTTGAAGCTGGATTTTTACATGATTTTATTTTCTGTGAAGTTTGTTTGATGAATTTGGCAGATGTGAAGGCAAATGAATGTATATCTTTGTACAAACAGTTAGAGCAGAGGACGTTAGTTATGACAGACATGCAAGAAAAATAACCTTTTTATAAAATCTTTTTGTATTAGAACATTAACAATGGTAATTTTTGTATATACAAAGGCTAGGCTTTCTGATTAGCAGAAAGGTAAACATTCCTACATTTTTTTTAAATGTATGTCCATTGAGGAAAAATATGTAAACATATGCGCAATGTTTTATGTGCCTTTTATTTGGATTTGTCTAAATAAAAGAAAAGATAAAACATGACTGTTGTCTGTGTGGATGTCAAGACGGATGTTCAGCTCCCCCATGTGGACACATTTATATCTTTCGCTTCAAGTCTCCACTGCATTTAAAACTACAGTATATTTATATACAATTACAATAATGATACATTTGTATATGATAAAAAATGATTGTACATCTCTATCACTGTCACCACAGGTCTGTAAATGTCCATTTTCTTGACCATTAACAGAGATTTTAGAAGCGTTAAGGTATTTTTTATGAATTCTTTTCCCCTGATGTTTCAGAATAAAAGCTTTTGCAGTTTTTTTTTCATCTACTCCCACCATTTTTCAGCATCAGTTCTGCAGCCCACCTCCTGTCACAGCCTGAAAGAAGTTCTAAGAATTATAGTTCAAACAAAAAAAACGTATTAATGAAAACAACAAAGATTCGTCTCTGCACGTCCCAAACATTTCCGCACCGCGTGTTTCCATCAGAGAGTTCTGACTTTGAAGAATTCTCTGCGATGTTTTTTTTGCTCCAGGTCACGAGCTGCTTCTCTGTCTCGTCTAAGGACTCCAGTTACTTTCAAAGTTTCTTTCAGTTTTAGGGAAAAGACAAAAAGAAAATGAATAAAAATCTGATCAAAACCAGTCACAAAGCTCTTGTGTCTTTTACAGGTTTTGTTCAAGTGAATCAAATAAAAATGCAACAAAACACAAAGTTTGACAAAAAATAAAACTTGTCAAATCTGTCGGAGACGCCTGAGAGACATGTCTCAAACTGTCACATCTGTCCTGGAACTTTTCTGCTTCACATTCGTTGACCATCTCAGTGAAAACAAACCCAAACATCCTCTCTTGTATGTTCTGTTTTCAAAATAAAACTTTTCATCGACGCTGATAAAGTCAGTCTCAGATCGTCATCATTTAGCTTTTTTGGGTGCAGCTTTCTTTCCGCCACTAGGCGGCTCAGGCATGGTGACTGTGAAGTTAGTGATGGGCACCAGAGTGTTGTTGGTCTTGTGAGCTTTCTTAGCACCAGTTTTGCCCTTGTGTTTGCTTTTCTTGGTCTTGGTTGTTTTGTTGGAGGCCTTCAGGGGCAGGTGGGGGTGGAAGGAAGCCTCTTTGGGAAACCCCTCCTCCTCCAACCTTTTCAACAACGTACTATCCTGCAGGGCGTCGTAGAGCCGGGAATCTGGTTCGTTGAGTCTCAGAGCCTCCATGGAGGCGTCGATGCACAGCGACTCTGCCTGCGGGTTCGTGGACGTGGGTTTCTTGCAGGCGTTGCGATGGCCCGTCTGAGAGTCACAGTGATGCTCCGCTGCGTTGGGTGACAGGTTTTCATTGGCCAGCGTTGGGTCAGCGAACCACGGGATGGGTTTGTCTGCGGCTTCCTTCTTCGGTTGGACGCTGTCCTTCTGGTTCCGCAGTATGCAGCTCAGAGGATCGGCTCCCACAGACCTGCACATGTCAGAAGACGTTAGCAGCAGATCGAGAACTGAATGTCACTGAAGTGTGTCGGGTCAGGACGTACTCACAGCTTCGTGCCAACCGGAGTAACTGTGGAACTCATGAGGCTCCAGCTCCTTCAAGTAGACCTTTTGACTGAAATCTAAAAGGGCGTCAACGTGTTTTCTCCTCTCCGTCTTGACGGTTGTCATTGTTTGGCCCCCATGTATTTACAGAGCCTTAAAAGTGTGCCAGAGTGGTGCGGCGCACCAGAAGGTTCAAGGTTCGATTTCCACAATCGTAAAGACTCTGTAGTTCAATGACGTCTGAGCATTTGGGCCGGTATAACAAGAAGGAAACCAGTGAAATGTAAATCATAAAGTATCACTGACTCACATTTTCATTCAAATCTTCACATCAAGAAAATACTGATGCCTTTGATCTGCTCACATGAAAGGATATTATGGCAT
>NC_024310.1:2864290-2867641 GCF_000523025.1 Cynoglossus semilaevis | reverse complement strand
CCCCCCTTCACCCCCCCCCACTAACACTGTATGAACTGTTTCTCCTCCTCGTTCGATCTCAGCTGTTGTAGCATTACACATCTGTCGGTTTGCATTACTTCCTAATAGCCAACAGGTGGCAGCAGAGAAATACGTCTTGATTTCAACAGCTAAGGCAGTGAAGATGAGGAGCAGACACTACAGTTTTAACTTTACAGGCTGGAATTAAACATTTGTGACAGAATTAGATTTTTCGGGGGGGGTTTGTTTTCCAAAAAAAAAAAAAAAGAAAACAGATCTTGATTTCTAATAATGTGACAAAACAGATTTACAGAAATGTTGTATTTATCACCTTTAGTTCATTTGGAAGCCTGTGTTACTACAGAGCTTTATGGTTGATCTTTTAGGTGTCAAACATAAGGCCCGTGGGCCAAATTTGGCCTTCGGTTAAGGAAGCGGACTTGGGTCTGGAAGGTGTCAGGTTCGAGTCCCACCAGCTGCCAAGTTACCACTGAGCTGCACTGTCCTTCCTTCGAGAGGGGAACTTGTTGATGTGCCCCCCCCCCTTGTCGAAGATGAGTTTGACACCCCTGTATTAGGTGATCCATGTGGCCCAGTTTTGTGGTCTACTCTACGGTGTATGTGAGCTGCAGTTGGTCTAAAGTTGTCATGTGATCCCATGGTGTCCAACACAGATCTAGATCCTTCTCATTAAAGATTCAGTGCACATTTTATTGAACATTTTCTCCAGGTTTCCTCCGTGGAACACTTCAAGTCCAACCGCGACAAATGGAAGCAGAGTTTCTGGATCAGTATCTGCTGTTCAACGGTCAAAACATTTAACAAATGCAGCCGGTGTCACGCACCGTGTTGGACCTATTAAAATCCAATAAGAGCGGAGTGGAAATTGAAGTTAGATGACTTGGTGGCAGCAGCCGCAGCCACAGCCGCCGGTTGATTGGCTGAAGTGGCACAGTCATGCTACAGTGAACAGCTTTCAGGGCGAATCAATACTCAGCCGTCACTGCGTTCATGCCTGAAGCCACCGCCACTCCTGTCAGCCGCTGTATTACGCCACCTCCAGGACGACGGCCAGAATTGACAATAAGTCACGGTGCAGCCAACAAAGGCAATTTGTACATATTAACCTCCCATCATGCCTTTGGGCGGTGCTGGTGGAGGGAGACAGCAGCAGCAGGAGGAGGAGGAGGAGGAGGAAGAAATAAGGAGCCGGGGGCAAAAAGAGCCAAAGAAACGAGGAGGAGGATTAAGGAAAAATTAAAATTGAGGAAACAGTGAAGTATTTCATTGTATTTACAGTAAAATTGAACAAAGAAAAATCATATTGATGATTCGTGTTTTCACATGAAATGCTGCACTAAAACAGGGGGCGCTCTTTTAAGAAATTTAATTATAAATAACTAATTGCCCTCAGGGTAAAATAAGCTTTCAATTTGTTTTAGTTCATGTTAAATATCTCTCCAACCAGAAAGTGGAAAAAACTCCAAACATGTACTACTGCAGAAAGACACAGTACAGGGAGAGTACTGTACTGTACACCGCAGTCATTACTCTCCACACAAACACGTATTATTCAAAGATCAATAACATTTTTTTAAATCCTCACGGTCCTCGCTCACTTCTGTTTGTTAAACATTCAGAGCGTGGCGGCTGCAGAAATGTGACGCCGTGAGCCTCCACTGGAACAGATCTGAGATGAAATCACCTTTAATGAATGTAATGTATTACATTTAGGACAGCGGTGGGGGGAGTAACAACCCCCCCCCCATCTTCACTGACCTCTGAGAGTGAAAGCTCCATAAAAAGAAAGTTTTGTTTGGCTGTGCACTGTATATGCAATAGCGCCACCATCTGTTCATTTACAGCTCTAATACACAGTTGATACATTATTTGGAAGTACTGCTGTTTCACTGAAGCGCCTCGAGCTTAAAATACCATCTCGACTCCCAGCATGCATTTGCATTTACCCTCCTTCAGCCAGTTACCTAAATCACTCATATTTAATGAAATATAAATAGACAAAACATCACCAGTGTGAAATGTTTGGGCTTTTTTTTTTTTACTTTTGAAATTCATCAAGCGGGCCAGATTGAACCCCCAAGCGAGCCACTTTTGGTCCCCGGGCCATATGTTTGACACTCCTCTCCTACATTATGATGTTACTACTTTGTTAGCATAGGTAAGTGATAGGTTTTTGTGTACAGTATTCGAGTTCCAACATACGACAAAAACCGAGTTACTTCGCATCCTAGCAATGCAACACTGACACAAGTGGAGGAGCCGTGTAATTGCGATTAATCCACAGCTCCTCTGCGATTATTCAGATCGGACAATTTAATCGTTTTACTCAAGCCTTACTACCACAAACACGCTGCTGTGGTTTGTGTAGTAGTATCAAAACTTTAGTGAAGTACCCAAACTCTAATTTGGACTTTTCACCTGGATGATTTTGTGTTTTTACCCTCGCAGGCTTCCTCAGAGCCGGCTCTGGTTCATTTTCATGACATATGAAACGGTCCGTCTCCCAGAGTATCCCCTGGTGGTTGTGTTAAAAAGCGGAGGCCTGCAGTTATCCTCCTGTTATTACCCAGGGACCCTCACAGAGCTCCGCAGCCCTTTCTCTGCCCTCCTTTCAATTCATGAGTCGTTCTCTCTTTTCAACCCTTTCCCGTTCCGACCGACGATGCAGTTGAAGGTTCAGTGACTGTAGCATCTAGCTGTCAACTGGCTGCACCGTCAAAACATGTGGATTCTCTTGTGGATTCTCTTGTTTTTGAGTGTGGATCACGCTGCTGACTGACAGACAAACATCCAAACTAACGTTAGCATTAACGCCAGAACAGAGTTACAGCCAAAAATCGTTGCATGTAGTCAACGGCGTAGACGACTGGTTCGTAACTGATTGGTCTTCCTTAGTTTACATGAACTAACCGTTGAAGTTCTTAGTTCTGACCACATGGATACTGATCATTTTAAAGATCCAACTTGTGAGATTTTTTCCATTTTTGCAACTGTGTCAAGTAATCAAATAAAGTTCCACTAAGTGGCAGCAAATGGCTATAAAAACATCAACAAAACAGGACTCAGAGTTGTTAAAGATCTTGTGAGATTTTCTTCAATTCCTGCGAGTACATCAGTGTTGTGTTCAACTACACAGGTTCACGTTTCACACAGAGTAAATTCAAATCAAAGCAGCACAGTCTCCACTCCCACTCACACACTCCCCCAGACTGTTCTCAGAAACTGGCCTTTTATACTAAAAAAGCCTTCACTAGAGGACCAATCAGATCACAGGATCCCGGGGGCCTGCCTCACACACCTGAGCAAGCAGCCGTGCACAGCTGCAGCTCA
>NC_024310.1:2854825-2864210 GCF_000523025.1 Cynoglossus semilaevis | reverse complement strand
ATGAAAAATGAAATAATTTTATTTGATTTTTTTCTTTTTTTTACAGAGCAAAACAGAAAATAAAACTCCATCACATTACATCCATCAATAACTAGAACACTTTATAATTTTTTTTTCTTTGCACTTAAAAGACCACTAAGCAATTGATCAGGTCATAAAACACAACATAGAGATTCTTTCTTGTTTTTTTTTTTACATTGATGTTTGGATTTGATTTGTAAATATCTGGTACCAGTTCAAGGGTTAATCAGAAACAAGACCAGGTTTCGTTCGAGGTGTTGGTGTATGAAATATCACGGTGTAATATGAGAAGTGTAGTAATTATAATATTCATGATGTCATGAGGTATTTGTACTCAACGTCAGCTGCTTCCAGTGAAACAGTGACGGAGACGTGGCTCATTAATGCTGAGCAGCCGTTAGCACTTAGTCCCTGATATTTTCAGGCTGCTGCACTGCTGACCCTGATTATACAGTAATAACACACACACACACACACACACACACACCAGTCAAAGACAACGTGCAGTGCTGACTTCAGCTCGATTTCAAAGTGAATAAAAAAAAAAAGGTAAAAAAAACACAAAGTCCCGTAGTTTACTGGAACCGTTTTCACGGATGAACTGCGATACTTCTACGACGTTTTGCTCGGAGGAGACGGATTGAGGACAAAGATGTTTATTCGTAATCCACTCATCCAAAGTCTCTTGACGTTTACCGTCTCGTAAAGTAAAGTAAAGTACAAAGTACGACGCAGTAAACGTGTCCAGATGATCTCGGAACTAAACTTAGCATCGTTTTAATTCCTTTTTCGTTAACATTCTTAACCTGACAGTCGCAGTGACCTTGGATACCAAGTAAACTAGTAACTGGATGTTAGTTACAGATTACTTGTCAATTTAAAAAACTTAAAAAATGTAAAAACAAATGGGAGGAATAACGGAAAACACAAAAAGTAGAAAGGCAAATGGTTTACTACGTGTTTTTGTTTTTTTCTGACTGTAGTTTACTCGACGTAACAGTGCAGTTTTAGCTAACGCTCGCTGTTACTGATAGTGGAAATAAATAAAAACAAAATCCACCAGAATTTTTTTTTTTTTTTACAAAAGGTTTTGTAAACAAAAACATCAAATTTATATTTAAAATTGCTTAGTGCCCATTTTCACTACCAATATGTTTATTTATTTTGATTTTTATTCTTCATTATTCCATTTACAGATTCAAGTTTTTACCATCAAAGCTTCTGCTTCATCATTTTTTATAAAAATAATTGGACAAACTTACAAGGCAGTAATAACAAAAGAGCCCTCTACACATGAGGCGTCAGATTCATGCACATTCTTCAGCTTTTTTTAATTTTTTTTTTTTTAACACCACACCAACCCAGAAATCAGTCGCTGCTGATTCTTTTTTTTACTAAGATAAAACCTGATAATAAAAAAACACAGTTCTTCACAAGACTTCAACAGACCTGGTTCACCGGGCTGTTCTCTCTCCGCTCGTCGTATAAACAACCAGATGCATAGAGACAATGAAAGTTGTCGTCATGGTTACTAAGATCAAACGTTACTAAGATTCAAAACTGTAAACTGCACCAGTACAACGTTCTGTCAGCGTCCACAGATCATTGTGCTTCTCCAACACCATCACGATCTTTCGTACTAAGCTTGGGGTGTCAAACATACGGCCCGCAGGCCAAAACTGGCCCGCTAATGTGTTCAATGTGGCCCGCCTGATGAATTTTGAAAATAAAAAAATAAAACAAACACTTCATGTTATGAAAATTACATTTCATTAAATATAAATACATAATAATAAGAAGAAAAAAACCCCTGGTTTAAACAAATAAAGAGACAAATCATTCATCTAATGAGGTTGTTTTTTTTTTCAAGACGATATAATCAGGGACAGCCCAAAATGGCACATGGTACACGGGAGCTGACCAATCAAACTGAAAGACTGAAAGATGTGCCAAAGGCTAATTTGAACCAAAAAAAAAAACAACAACAAAGGGAAGATGACTACGAAAGTCGGCAGCATCGACGTTACGATTGCAGTCGTAACTTGCCTGAAGAATGGTAGAAAACAGAAGGTGCTGAGATAAATGCTCTTCATCAGCAGCACTCCTGCAGCAACACTTAACCTAATGAGGTAGAAAAACCAATATCAAACCCATGTCCTCAACGGCCACTTAGTTTTGCCTTTAAACTACTGTAGTGCTGCAGATATCCCCCCCGTGCTGCGGAGCGTGGTATAACTCCTGTCTACAGCTGCTAACTGGAAGCTCGGCGTTCAGTTCTCCAGCTGAAAAAGTGCAACATGTCCTTGAGCTATGTGCCCGATTCCAAATTGTCCCTGTCGACACCTTAACGGCCGCGTGAATGATAGGCGGTTTAAATGTGTGAATGGGTGACATTAAAGTGTGATATAAAACCCTTAAGGGACTCGGAGAGCCTGGAAGAGTGCTATAAAATTGCATTCTATTTATTTGGCTATCATCGCTGATGTATGTGGTACAGCAGGACTGTATATAACTCTGCCAGCTAACGTTAGCCCCTGCGGCCATAAGGAAGAATGACCGACCCAGGTAAAGGAGGCGGGTCATGTGAACCTTGGGCCAGTTCGTGTTCACTGGGCATTACAAACAGAATAAATAACAAATCGAAAAAGGAGAAATTAACTTTAAAGATGAAGTGCCTTAGAGCAGAGGTCCCCGACCTTTTCTGTACCAAGTAACGGTATCTTACCGGTAATACCGCACCATCGTTGAAGGGGCGTTCAATTTTTAAAATAAAACCTCTTCAGTTCAAAACTGTGGCGTCAAGTGTTTGGAGTGCTCATAGAACCCAGAAGAGGAGGACAATAATTACAGGTCATTTATAAAGCGTTATGCTGATGACTCTCGAGTTTCAATAGGACATTACCGGTGATGAAATTACCACTGAGATCCTGCCAACACTGAGACACTGCTGAGGCTGTCGCTGAACACAAAGAGGAACAAAAGAATAGCAGTTAAAAAGAGTCCACACACCAGACACGCCTCGACCGTCAACAGCCCCCGACGGCCGATGCAGCAACTGTGGTGAAAAAACGTAATGAATATTTCAATCATAGTCTTCGTTAAAAAAATTAAAAAAGGTTCAGAAGGTACCCTGCTTCACCAGTGCCCCCAAACTGAGGGGCACACTGTCCAAGACCCCTCCAGATCCTGGAGCTGTGAGGTAAATACAGGGGGCGCAACACTTGACAATGTCTTTTTTTAGGAGGACGGAGGATGCTGGTCTATTTACATTTGGAACACGATGTCAATGTTGAAGTTGAAGTTGGACCTCTTGCAAACGAAGACAGTGGTAATTATCGGGGTCCGGGGTTTGATAACAAAACCTTCTGTCTCTTCAGTTTGTTGTTTTTGGTTCCACCCTGAGGCGTTGGACAGTAAATCAGGCACGCTTGACAAAGCAAAGAACGTCCACCAGAAGAAAGTGACCGTGAAACATAGTATACAACAACAGATTTTGATCAGTGATACGGTAAATAAATCTGTTATGATACTGAACGAACAGTGTGATGCATTCATGGACTCCACAGTGTCAAACGCCTAACGTATTAATCTCTTAGCGGCGCTACTGGTGAAAACAAAGGTAAAGGATGTGCTCTGAGAAAACAGGAAACTACAGGAAACAACAGGAAACTACAGGAAACTACAGGAAACTACAGGAAACAACAGGAAACAACAGGAAACCTGTCAAAGACCTAAAGGTTTTGTCTTGAGAACTTTGAAGTGATCGGAAGTTTCACCGTCCTGGAACAGGTTCTTCCTTTAAAGTCCGAGTGGTTAACAAACGTAGGGGTGTTTTGCGGGTTTTTGTTGACGCTGACTCAGAACATTTCAACAGAACCTTATCGTAGCCTAGTTCAGGCTACTTCTTGGTTTCACTGAGGAATCGGTACCTGAGGAAGAACTTCCTGAAATGAAATCGTAACTGTTCTCTGCTTTTGTTGCAGCAAACAAATGTAGAAATGAACGCGTTAATTTATAAAGATTAATCCGATGAAATATCAACTAAATTAATCGGGGATTCGCTGTGCACTCGATACCCGTTTTGTTCACATTCAGATGGAGATCGAGCGCGTTTTTGGAAGATTGCTAAACTGACACATTTTCACGTGAACATCATAGCCGTAGTCGTAGTTTTTATGACTTTGCATCACAATTGTTTACTTGGATTGATAGCCCCATCTGGAGGTGGATTAATGAATCGTAGACGTTCCTCCACCAAACTCTTTGGAACAGAGTAATCCCTTCACACGTTACTGCTTAGTTACCCCACACTGTTTATGGTGTAGCCCGACCCCAGCCCGACTGTTATAACCTCTGGTTCTCACGTGACCTGACCTTGTGACCCTGGAACTGACCCTGTACTTTACCTGAGCCTTTAGGCCGTAACATTTATTTTCAAAGGAAATTATTTTAGCTGCCGTCGGACTGAGGGCTGGAATGGACACAGAATCGATGAAGGCTGACGATATCTGTGTTTAAAACTGTGTACGATTACGGAAACATCCAGTTCCCACTGAATTTAGCCCCACGCCCCTTCATCTCTGAGTTTATTATATCAACGTTTAACACAAAAGGAGACGCTAACAGTCGGGATAACGGTGCGTCAAGTAATAGCTGGAAGAGATAGTTGCCAAAGGTGGAAGATAAACAAAAGTGTGTTGAGGTTTGTCAACAAATATGTGTGGAGTGACTGAATACAAACGAGGCTGTGTTGGTGGACAACACCCAAACTGTGTTTGTCCTCTTCTTACCTCCGCCCTGAACGATGGCACTGACTCTGAATTATACTTTAATGAGCTCGTAAAAACATGTTTGAGCACTGCACTGTGTGTACTGTGTGTACTGTGTGTACTGTGTGTACATCTAGGCTTCATTGCTTTGGCATGGCTGAGATATGAGTTTGATCCTCGTCGACCACCGGAGAGAAAGTGTAAAAACACCGTCACACAGTTTCTCCCTTGGCCTGCTCGTTGTTATTGAGTCCCGGTGAAGGTTTGCTCCTCATGCCCTCAGTGCCCCCCCGTGACGTCTCCTGAAAGAAGAGGTGTGGCATCCACACTGACGTCACGATCCGTTTGTACTCCCGCCGGAAGTTCTGGTTGAGGAGGCCATAGATGACGGCATTAAGGCAACTGTTGAAGTAAGCCATGAAGTAGCTGACCACGAAGAGCCACTCCGGGATGCGAGGCACCACTGACGCGGGGTCGATCGCCACAGCTAGCCCGATTAAGTTGAGCGGTGCCCAGCATATCGCGAACAGCACGAACACCACGAACATGGTGATGAAGTTCCTCAGGTCGCTGGGCTTGATGCGACGGCTCACCTCCGTCTTGACCCTCCGCCTCACCTGGATGACCAGGATCCAGATGCGCAGGTAGCAGAACGTGACCACAGCGATGGGAACAAAGAAATGGATGACCACCACCGTGATGGTGTAGGACGTGCTCACCGTCTGGGCAAACGTACACGAGTATATACGTGGGTCGTACTGCAGCGAGCCCACGAAAAAGTTGGGCACTATTGCAATTACAGTGAGCAGCCAGATGAGGGCCACCAGGAGCAGCGTGTTGCGGTAGCTGTACAGCTTGTCGTAGCTGAAGCTGTGGCAAATGTAGCAGTAGCGGTTGATGGCGATGGCCGTTATGTTGAAGATGGAGCCGATGACGCTCAGTCCCATCAGGAAGCCACTAATCTGAGAGAGAGAGAGAGAGAGAGAGAGACAACAGTGGTGTAAATTATTCCACAAAAAGAACTCAACAAATTTCTCCTGATGAGAAACAGCTCGACCTAGTGGCAGATGAGGGAATCTAACTTCCCTAAAATTTATTTTCCAATGTAAATATTTGGTCTTCTTTGAAAACTGCACTCAGCCGTGTACAAGTATTTGTTTGTATACTCACCTCGCACTGCGTCTCACCCAGTGACCAACCGTCGTGGAAGATAGCGTACAACACCAGAGGGTAAGGGTAAAACGCCACCAACAGGTCAGCGAAGGCCAGGCTCACCACAAACACATTTCCTGTTTGGACAAAATAAAATAAAATAAAGTAGTGATTCAAATATTCCTAACAGGGTTAACCCATCATCACAACCAGACAGTAAACTTATCACCTCCCTGTTATTTATTTTTATTCTATTTTAGTGCCGTTTGCTCTGAACTAACCTCCTGCCGTAGCCCTCACTGTGAACGCCGACATTTTTATCTCCACCACAGAGTCCCACCATTAATGGGATTCTGCAAAACCTATTACTTACACACATGGCCGTGGTATTAACCAGCAGCTCTGCCTTGAAGGAGGAAACATTCATCTAAGGTGGAGCGTGTGGAGCAAAGGCATTTAAGGAAGCACTCAGCAAGAAAAAAAAAAAAACAAAACATAAAAAAAAAACCCAGATAATTGTAAGTGTGCTCAAATGGATAAACTGAGTATGTTTACATATATGTTGTATATATATGTATATATATGTATATAAAATGCACATATGTTTATATATACAACACATATATGTTTATATATGTTGTATATACAAATATGTATATACAACATATATAAACATATATACATATATATATAAACATATATACATTTTATATATAAACATATATATGTTGTATATACATATACATATATATACATATCTATCCACTTATTGTTGCTCTCATACACAGTCGATATACATATATTGCCGTTCTGCAGTAAAGACTTTCTGTTTCATGAAGCACCTTCAGCTCAGAATATCTTCTCACCCAGCATGCATCTGTGGAGGCTGTGAAATAAAAAAAAAATCAAATAAAAAAATTCAAGAAGTCTCTCCGACGCCTCTAATAAGTTTATCATTATATTTTTGTCAGTTGGTGAGACAAATCTAAGGTTTAATTTTTTGGTTTTTTTTTTTTTTTTTTTTTTTTGTATTTTTCTATATTGATTATGAATGTAGAAAGCGTTTATTCTCAAGACATCTGTCCTGTATCTGTAGAGGACAGATGTCTTCGAAGACCACCCTGGTCCTCCACAGTCCCCCCAGAACCAGCAGACAGACAGAAGCTGGGAGTGGGCTTTGACACAACAACATTCACAGGAAGATGTTTCTATACCACAGACGTCTCTCTCTCCTTCACACACCTCGTCATGTCTGCACTCACAGAGGACACCTGCTGCTTTTACAGCATCCCTTCAACGCCTGACCTTTTCACCCTCCACCGCCTGCCTTTTCCAGCCTGCCACTCTCACCCCTCCCCCCTCCCCCTCCTCCCCCTCCTCCCAGGGGTGAGCACTGAGGAATGGCACTATCGTTCTGAACATGGACGGAAACTATATATAGCGGAGTGTTAGGGCAGAGCGCAGGGAGGACTGATCTGTGTTCAGGTGTCAGGGCTGTTAATGGCCCCGGAGTCAGGAATCCGACCTGAGATAAATGTCTCTGACGTGCCGTCAGTCAGGGAGCAGCGGAGGAAACGCCATCGCAGAGTGAATTATTCAAGGGTTTGTTTTGTTTTTTTTAACCTTAATTGGTTCAACTGTATGTTTATGGTCACAATTAGTCGATTTTTAGAAATTATTTTATTTTATTAAATTATCATTTTTTAATTGATTTTGAGTGAGAAAATATTAACATTTCAGATTTAACTGGACAAAAAAAAATCAAATTATTAGTAAGGAGAATATCCTTATTAGGGCTGTAGTAATTTTTTTTTTATTAGCAATCAATAGTTACACGTGGTACCATAGTGTAGCGGTTAGCACACCTGCCTCTTACTCAGAATGTCCTAGGTTCGATTCCCTGAGGACCTACATACTTGGTGCCTCCAGGGGGCAGCCCGTTGCAGCACATCCACTGTTAATTCAATATTTCAGTGAAGTTCATTAAATGAATTAAAGTTGATCTTCATCAGCTGGTGGTGGAGAGACAAAGCTCTTCATCAGCTAACTGCAGCTACACCTTCAGCTCCTCCTCCTGAAGGTCACAGGAAGTTGATAGATCTGCGGAGGTGAGGATTCGGCCCCTCTTCACTGAGTTGTACGTCACCTCCATCTGTTAGTATTGTATCTGGGCCACTCAGTCCCAGCAGCTGAACGAGTCCGAACCACAAACAGACTCGCGGCGTTCCCTCCATTCATTAAACTCATTCTGGGGGAGGGGAGGGGGCAGGTGGAGGGTGATGTTTTACATAATATTCAAGCGCTAACGGACGTAAGCGGTCGCGTCACGGCCGTTCATTAAACGACGAGCTCTCCTCTCTGAACAAAGATGATTGCGCCTCCTACGGTAGAAGGAGATCCTCCACGGTGTTGTCGTCATCTTGAGGGCCATTTCCTGTGCTCTCCCCTGCACCGGAGCAGCGGTGAGAACTAAAGTGGGCCACTAATCATCCCCAACACTCACTCACATCCTTCAGATGGAACACAGACCAAACCAAAGTCCACCTACAATTCCGAGCTCGTCCGTGTGCCAAAGTCGTGCCGTGTTTCCCGCTCACTTTACATTTTCATTTGGATTTATCGCTACGGTCGCTCTAATATCTGCACTGCATTAGCCGTACTTTCTGGAGACGATGCGAAGGGGGCTGCAGGTAAAAATGCAAATTCTCCCTGGAGACGTTCCAGCGCTCCTTGTGCCAGCTCTCAAGTCAGAGTTCCAAGAAAATAATGCAGCAGAGGAAGATGTTTCTCCTCCTCCTCGAGTGAGATAAATATTTTGTAAAGACAACGTTATGACCAAAGATGATGGGAAATCTACTCATTATCGTTTCTCCTGTTCCTGTAAGGCCTTGACAAGTCAAGGGTTAGAAGATGAGTAAAAAGCCGTATGTTGCATTGCATTTGTAAATGTACCAAAAATTCGTATGTTGCATTGCATTTGTAAATGTATTTTAGGCACATTTAAAGGCAAAAAGTCTGGTCTAATTACACGTTTTTTTGGTTATTATTTTATTTTCTGTCGGGGGGGAGGGGGGGGGAATGTTGCCGAGTCAGCACTTTTCCCTTTGCTCTTCAAAGAGACAGATAGACAGTTCACCTGTGCCGAAGGGTTCTACCCCTTCCTCCTGAGATGCCATTGGCTGGCAGCAAACGAGGCCACAGCCAATAAGAGTTAATTGCAGCCATTCATCAGTAAGAAGAGCCCCCCAGTGGTGGTAAAGATGGCTGCAGCTGCTGTAGCTAACGCTCCGTGGGTTAGGGTGTAATGACCGTTTCTCCCCCTTCAGCCTGTAAACGCCTGTGTGACCTACACCTGTCTCCTTCCTCACACACAATAACAACCCCCCCTCTCTGCCCCCCCCCCCCCCCCACCCCTCCACCCCCTCCCCCCTCACTCCCCACCC
>NC_024310.1:2852358-2854561 GCF_000523025.1 Cynoglossus semilaevis | reverse complement strand
TCAGAATTGCCACTGGGTGGGGCCGCTGGCTGCAAATGGAAGCAGTTGTTTGGTAGATGAGGCTCTCCTTCAATTCCGCAACACCTCAACTGGCAGGAACGATCTCGGAATGACAAAGCCCGCCGCTGATTGATGGTGGCAGTCAAGTACAGGGAAGGACGGAGGGAGGAAGGCGAGAGTAGGGGGGGGAGGGGCAAGCAGATGTGATGGGGGACATACGGTGGAGTTTAATGCATATGTATGTCCATGTGAGCTCAGAGTTTTCATGGTTACCGCACACTCACATAAATGATTTTAATGCAGTAAAAGTCCAGAAGCTCCAGCGGCGTTTACTGCGTTATTTTATACAACAAACCACCTGGAACGTTTGTCCTTCCCCTCCGGTTCCTGAGGTCAGGTCCACACAGGCTGTGTGTGTGTGTGTGTGTGTGTGTGTGTGTGTGGCAGGCCTTTATTGCGAAACGTCTCACACTTCTCATGACAGCTGGCTGAGTAGTTGCCAAGTCGTCCCTCTCTCCAGTCTGAGCTCATTCTCCGCAGCCATAAAGGCAGATTAAAGTGCATCCAGTCTGGACATGTGACACACGAGGACACGCGCTTCACAGTGGTACATGTGCCGGGGGGTGAGGGGGGGTGGGGGTGGTTGGTGGTTTTCTCTGGACCATGTTTCCAGTCCCAAACTGCTGACTGGCTGCTGCTTTAACTTTCTGAATCGTTGAACACGCTCCGACCGTTAAAACCAAATTTACGTTCACGACGTTTCCGTTCTTCTCTCTCGTTTAGCAAAGACTTATTTTCTAAAAGGTAGTTAACTGTTTAATGAGCCTAAAAACGTTGCTGACTAATTCCGCCGTCTCTCAGGAGGATTTAACGCTCGTTTCCACCTAGAGCTGGAGAATTTCTGTTAAGAACCAATTAAGACCTAAACGGCGCCTCAAGTCTTTGGGAAAAAAAAAAAAAAAACGACCTACTTCATTACATTAGGCCGTCGTGAATCTACTGAATATAAAATACCTTAATATATTTGCACACTTTTATATTCCTTATGTCAACTTTTTATATTATGAAGCTTCGAGCTCTGTGTGAAAAAATTATATTAAAAATGATACAATCATTAAGGCTGTCAAATGTGATTAATCACAGGCCTGTTGTGGATTAATCATGATTAATTGATATCTCACATTATACACAAGAGGTCCTTACATTTTGTTTTTACATTTTTCTAGAATAAATATATTTAAAAATATCTAATCTCCATATATCTCACAATATTCTTTACTGAATTCCATATCATTTTTAGTTACTTCAATAACAAAAATAATTTTGTTACTCTATTATTGTAGAATAGTGATAATTTATAATCTATTATTAACAAAAATTTGTTATACATTATATTCAAAGCTCATTTGTTTTTTCCTGTTGGCAGAAAAAAAAGTGCCTAAAATACATTTACAAGTACAACGCAACATTCGACTTTTAGTCATCTTCAGGCTTAACCCTGTAAAACCCCAGAAAATATTAAACTTTTATGAGATTTGTTTATTGAAGTCCAGCTTCAAGTCCTCAACAAATCAATCTGTTATGGGTTCCATAAATGATATTGCCCACATGTGGGCCGCATTTACAGACACATAAACATGTTATCGTCCCTCTGCAGCAGCAACTCAACGTCAGCTCCATTTGTATTCTTTAACTTGACAGAGGGGTCACGGCAGCAGCAGCAGTAACAGCAGCAGCAGCAGCAGCAGCAGCATCAGTTATGTAAATCTGCCAACACGGTGATGTTAGTGAATGACCAGCACGGTGGCTGCTGTGGAGTGGGTTCATCACTCAGTCACTGTCACTGGTTCAACCGGATTAAAAACAGATCCGTGACATTTATCTCATTAGTGCCGTGCGTACGTACAGTCTGTGGTCACGTAAGTGGAACATATTTTTGTTTTGTTGTCTCCGTCGGTGAATTCTTGCTTGTTGCTAATTGGTGGCGAGCGACGCGGTGCCACAGTGGTGAGCAGTGGTACATGTTGTCGAGCGTCCACAGCAGGAGCAGCAGTGACCTTCACAAGGTTAAAGACTTCATTACAGATTCCTCTCACTCTTATACGCATTACATTAGCTTTAGCATTCATCGCTAAAGGGATGGACGTGGGGGGAGGGGTCAGCAGGGGGGGGGGGGTGGGGGTTAATGAGAGCGTATGTTGGG
>NC_024310.1:2833953-2849835 GCF_000523025.1 Cynoglossus semilaevis | reverse complement strand
GGGGGGGGGGGGGGGGGGGGGGGGGGCCTGGAGTTCAATCACAGCTTATGTTGGGTTAGTGGTGGTTTAATTCCTGGACAGACCAATCCCTCAAAGGTCAGGCATTAGGAGACCAGGAACAACCCATGGTCACATTTCAAGGTAATTTGTATGTAAACTGCCTCTAAACTCTGGCCCCACATGGACAAATCTAGTATGTGACCAGCGTATCACATAAGACCAGGGGGCGCTGTATAAACATCAAGGTTTTGACCACATGTATATTCCTGAAATTTATTTGCATTTTTTTTTTCAATGATGAACTTCGTCCCGATGGAGCTTCAAGTGGATTACACTTCATCTGTAGTACTATAAAATATTATGTATAATATACTGTAGTATAATATACTGCAGTACAGTATGATAATATTGAGTCCCTGCTGCACGTTGCCAGATCTCACAACTCTCTTCAGACTTAATTAAATATCCCAGGATCCTTTTGTTTTTATGGAATATATTTGTACTTCACAGAAGTAGAAATACTTCACAGAAGTACAAATATATTCGATATTTATTATTATTTGTTAAAATTTAACGAAATATAATTTCACAAAACTATCACTTTCACTTTAGACTAAAAGAGTTTTATATTTATATTTTCAAAATCCATCAAGTTCACCAATCTTATTGAACACCCTAGCGGGCGGGTTTTGGCCCGCGGGCCGTATGTTTGGCCACCCCATTTTATTATCTGATGTCATATTCTGAAGTAATTTTTTTATTCGCTCTTTAAGGTCTTTTTTTTTCGTGTAATTTTTGATCGTTGCAGTGGCATCGCTGGGTTGTCGCTAATGTATACAGTGCCCTCTAGTGGCCAAATATAATATGTTGCGTATTTTTGAAGTCGCAGATTTGTTCAAGCTGTTTGCACTGCAGTTACACAGTATTAATGTTAAAGGGATTGAACATCGAACAATGACAAATCAGTGGCCCTCAGCTGTGTCTGACTTTGAGACCCCTTGATGTAGATCATCCAATTAAAAGTTCCTCTTCCTGTTTAGGACATCGGGAAAAACATGTGAGTTTGAGTCTCTGCAGGTTTGACGACAGCAGGGATATGAAAAACCCAGAGACAGCGTAGAGGAACAGAGTGAAAACAGTGGAGAAGGAACGGTGTAAACACTGAGTCGAACTGGCTGACAGCTGACTCAGCTGAACGGTTCTGTTGTCTATTAGCACGGCGTTAGCTTGTTAGCGGTGAGAACTGTTGTCAAACCTCAGGACTTTAGTATTCACTCCAGAGTGTGGATGGGTTGTGTTACGCTCTGCCTCCTGACAAGTTTACACCCCGGGCCTGTTTTTTCAGCCTTTAATGTCTGGGCCTGTGTTTGCTGCTAACGACGTGGAAGCGTCGCGGCCGCGCAACGATGGCAGCCTGCGCTCTTTCAGATAAGTAAATGGCAGAGAAATCCACCACATCACATTACACTACAGAGCTGCCTGGAAAGAAGAGGGAACCACAGAGGGAAACGAGGAGGGGGGAGGTGGGGTGGTGGTGAGGAGGGGGAGAGAAGGGAGGGGAGGGGAGCAAAAGCCAGCACTGGCTCTGTTCCAACTGATAAAACTGCACTCACTCAAAACACAACATGCATTAGCATTTCTAAAAAAAAGTCAGGGAAATGTGTGTGTGTGTTTCTAAAAGTTGGGATTTGTTAATGCATTTTTAATATATGTATACTTATATATATATATATATTTATATATTAGTTTTTTTTCATCCAGTAAAAAGGTAAATATTAAGGACATTTTCGCTGACACCTTTATTCTATTGGCTAAACTTAATAAAATGTCCTTGATATCTGCGACCAGAGGTGGCACTACAACCTCTTCGCACCATGAAAGGATACAGTTCCAGGGTCCTAGCCAAGTCCCCCACCCCTAGACTGGTACTGTAGCCCAGGTAGGTCACTATAAAGTAGTAGACGTAGACGAGCCGCCTGACCAACCCTGAACCACAAAGAAAATCATTTCTTTTTATCCTCATCTTCTTTTATCTGATCTGAGATCAGGTTGCAGAGTCGGACTATTTACAGTACAGTGGGGTCTTCCAGACAACACAGTGTGAGGGGGGTACAGACGACACATACTGTATATGATCTATCCAGAAGGTTAGAATATATGGACAAAGCCTTAGAACGAAGGTCATCCAGGAGACACATGAATCTGATACCACTTTACTGAAACTGCCCACCTTATCGCACATGCTGAGAACAGACCTCAGTTCTCATCAACAGCAGACTAACCCCACGACAGAGTTCAACCAAGGAGTTTTTTTTCTCTCAGAATTCGAAACATTTCCACACGTTAGATAAAATTTAGAAGAAATCCACCCAGGAAACAAAGTCAAACTTCATTAGATGATGGATGGATAGATTGTAATTTTGAAACTGGATTGATGTAACGTGTTAATAAATGTTCTAGTTCTGGTTCAGGTCAGACGGCCGGCTGGTGACTCAGTGCAGGGCAGTAACTCAGGCTGCAGCCGACAGGCTGACTGCAACAATTGTCAAATGGATTGCGAGGCACTGTAGAGTGATTAATGTTGCCGAGGACGACGGCTTTGACGACAAGTTGTAGACAAGACAACGTCAACATGGACGGTAGTGACTGAGATCTTCTAAAACCTTCTGAGGTGTCTAACAGAGAATTCCTTCTTTGTGGAATTCCGGGATGTCTTTCACGTCACTGAAATTTCAACGTTTTTGACTCAACCTCACATTTCTATCGTGATGAAGATCACTGAAATTTCAACCTCACATTTCTATCGTGATGAAGACAACACAGATGCAGTTCCAAGATTCCTCCAGATTAAGGGTCTGAGGTCCGAGAGGACATGAGGCCGGTCCATCCCAGAACAACACGTTTCCTCCTTGACTAAGCACAGCAGCACATGACCCAGAGAAGACATTTGTCGGAGGACAACAGCAGACTCTCAAAGGCAACAACGCCGCAGTGGTATCAATTATAAATGTCCACGACAACCTCATAGGAGTTTGGGACTTCTCTCTGGTGCTTAATATAGACTCCGCTGGGTTCTCGCTCTGTGAGGGCACAGTGAATGGGAGCAGGACTGATGGGGTTTAGGTGTTCAGCTCAGCTCCGCTCCTAAAAACTGTCATTCTGTTCCTGGAGAGGAGAGTTAACGCTCACTCAACTCACTTCAACCCAAAGATGTTGTGGCGAATGTAAAACAATGGCGTCTTCGTCCGCTCCGCTCGGCAACTACTTTCTGTGCAAAATTTTGTTTTAACGCTGTATGTTGAAATGATGGAACAAAACTTTCTTAATGGGCATTTGTGGGAGATGACGACGTAACCACGAACCCCCGCAGGTCGAGGACGACGTAAACAGGTGGTTTGACTCCATCATTAGAAAATTCTTATTCAGTCATAAAAATCTCTTTAGTTAAGTATATCCAAATTTTAACCTAAATTAAATGAATCCCCTAGTGGATGACTGTGGTACTGCATCTCTGTCAATGCAGCGTATATATATATATACTTGAAATCTGCTGTGAAAAAAGCCTGGGGTAAAGTGGAGACGGAGACGGAGAGAAATCCATAAAGACACGATGAGACAGACAGAGTAATTCATACTGAAGGTTTTCTCTCTTCTCCACTCACACTCAGTATCAGTTCTATTTCGTACTCTGTACATCAGGTGTCCCCTGGTCACGCCGTACAGTGGCTTTCATTAACCGTGGTATTTCTCTATGGAAATACTGTGGCATTTCAAGCAGCGCTGCACACTGCTGATTATCCTGCCGGACTCAAATCAGCCATTATTTACAATCTAACCTTTAACATTTACCGTCTCGGTTAAAGAGTGAATATTGTGTATTTAACATTTAAAAGAACTAACAACCTTTAACTTCCATTACACCGACTCTGTACTCAGTGTTTTCTGTCACATAGACCAGGTAAATAACTAACTGAATGACTGCACGGTACACTGATGGGCCACGGCCCGGTGGTTGAGAGTCACTGCTGTTGTTTGGTGGGTCAGTACTCAGGTAGAAATCACACAGAGGACAAATGCTGGGACACTTGAGCAACAGGGCCTGTCCTCAGTTGACAAATGTAGCCTCGGTGTCTCCTCCTGTGGTGACACACTTCCTGTGACCTGTGTTCAGAGGAGAGTGTTCCATTCAGAAACGCTGAACCTCCAGGTAGCTGCAGTAAAAGTGGGACACCGTCCTTGAAGTTTCTCCAGGAACGACTTTGTTTCATGGCAGAAAAAAAAAAATTCCTAAAATTCTCCTTCCTAAAATGAACTACAACTAGTCCATATGGCAGAAAAAAAAAAAATCACTCTTCCTAAAATGAACTACAACTAGTCCAGTTGTTTGTTTTTTTTTAATTCATGAAAACACCAAAGCCTTCTGTCTAGTCCTGTCTTTTTTTAATTCATGAAGACACCAAAGCCTTCTGTCTAGTCCTGTCATAACTATCACTCAACAGGTGTTTGTATCTCATATCTGTGAAGCCTTCCTAGCCAATCAGAACACGCCACTAAAACCTCTCTGTTTGCTTTGGCAGGGACAACAACCCAAACTCCCCAAATATATTTTTTTCCTGAATCAGATTTAACATTTGAGATCATCCAACCACTCATAGTCGTACATCGTCTGCATATACAGCAACATGTGAAAAAGCACACATTTCAGTTGCATATTAAATAGTATTAATTAGCAATGCTGCGCTAATGCTGTTTAGCCCTGTGGGACTTAAAACAATCTGATATTATTGATGTTATTGACCTCCGCAGCTAACGAGCCAAAGCTAAACCAATCAAAACACAACTAGAGTTCGAGGTTTACCTGATCTGGGCAGACCTTCAGATATACATTAGTTATAGTGAGAAAAAAAAAGGTCATTGGTTTGAGACCCAGTGTGGCGTTCACATGTTTGTTACACAAACATTCTCATTTTCCTTTGCACCAGTCTAAAATTGCAGATTTGACGTTAATTTCATTGGTCCATACCACGGTCTGTGACATCATGCCCCGTCAGCAGGACCACACCAGCCCCATGGGCCCAGTGGGCAAATCTGCCTGACGTAGCCAAATTCACTGCATTAGAGGATTAATGGTGCAACCACTGGACCGAAGTAAGTAGTATTCAAAGTATGTGTAAAATATACAGTAAGATTAATACCAATGCAGGATGTAATTGAATTGTATGGGGTTTGATCTGACTGAGCGAGAGATATATATACTGGATATACATGGAGAGAGAAAGAGGGAGAGAGAGAGAGAGAGAGAGGAAAATTGAATTAGAGAAAGAGATGGAGCTCCAGTTGCCAGGGATTAGCGTGAAATTATTCCTCTCTCAGTGTCATGGGCCAATGGAAATTACTGGGATGATCATCCTAATCTGGAATATTATATGACGTGATGAAAACTGGAGTACAGTCACACACAAAATACACATGGTATTTTGAGGCTACGTCCCTGACTTATGTCCAACGTTGACCAAATCGACAGAACTTTAGGAAAAGCAGCCGCAACAGTTTTTTTTTTGTACTATTTTATAAAATCCTGACATGAACGGGAAGAGTTGAGTGTCCTTTAAATTTGATGTCACTTTCTGTTCATCCATATGTTCAAAAAATAAAACAGAGTAAACAAAGACACACTGAATGGTGAACCCAAACGCACAATCTGATGAATGGATCAACTCATTCATCCTGAAGCAGCGGCGGAGGGAATTACATTAACCCGGGATGGACTGGTGATGTTTGGGATCTGGAGGAATGTGCTGCCGTCCAGTCATCCATCCAAGTCATCCATCCAAGTCATCCAAACTCGGCACAGACGCCACGTGTTTTGTGTCAAACATACAGAAAACAGCTGCCAGCTTCTTACCTGCGTTCCGGAGTTTCCGGTTCCTCAGCACGGACACGATGACCAGCAGGTTTCCCAGGACGTCCACCACTGTGGTGAAGATCAGCACGCTGGCCAGCGCCGTGATCGCCCAGGCAGGACGCGCTGCTCCGGGGCTCGGCTCCGGTCCGCGGTCGGTGTGGTCCGTCAGCAGTGAGACATTTCCGGGGACATCCATAGCCTCACACCCTCCGTCTGACCTGCTTCACTACCCGCGGTCGGTGTGGCTGACCGCGGGCATGTCGCTTCACTGGCACCTGTAAATGTCACGGTGCGTCCCTCAGTGGCAGAGGTTTTTCCCTGCAGCAGGAAACTGCTGACTGCCAGGACAGAAGTGCTCCACCTGAGACTCCTCACCTCCCAACACACACACACACACACACTCACACTCTCTCTCTCTCTCTCTCCCCTGTGTTTATCCCCCTGTCTTCCTTTCCTTTCCCACTTCTCTCCTCTGTTCTCCCCCAAACATTCGTTTTTATTTATTATAACGAATTAAGGTCCAAGATACAGCGTCATCATTTACAGCTCATATTTCCTATTATGAATTATTACATATTTCTCTGTCATATAATTAAGTTTATTTAAGTTTTGTATTTTACATTTATACATTTTTTTAATGAACTGTATATAAAAATATATAATATATTTGTGAAATTTTAAGTTTTCAAAGTGAAAAATGATGATATTACATTTGCAAATATTGAAGCCTTTGGCGTTTCGTTAATATCGTTACACAGCTGTGCTGAAGAAGAAAAGAAAATTCTCCTCTCCCTGATGGCCCGTTGTTTGAAAGTCCAAAGTTTTTCAACCCTAGACTATTATTATTAATAAACTAACCATTGGTTGACACTCAGTTCAGTGGAGGGGGCGGGGGCTGTTTTGTCTTTGAAGACCAAACGTGTCCTTGGAGAATGTTCTCAGCGTTCTAATGATCAATGTTTTTGGCGGCGTGACGTCTTAACTCTGCTGATAAAACAATGTTTAGGTTGTTCACAGTATACGTGCACTTCTGCCTCGTGTACTTTTACCTAGTACAAATGTGTATTTTTATCTCATAACTGCTCATTATGAGAAAATTCCTTCCTAGCTAGCTCTAAGGAGCGCACTGTAGAACTTTTTACAAAACTCAGTTTAAACCAATTTTAGATGTGAAGCGCACTCTATTTTTTTTATACAACTCAGTTTAAACCAATTTTAGATGTGACATTAAATTGTAAGCTTGCTTGCCAACAGCGAAACAATATAATGGCTCCGTGGTCTTTAAGTGAGGAGCGGTTAATCATAATAAATAAATACTGACACAAAAGATTTTTTCAATTTTCTAACAATTAAATTACTCAGAATTAAACGCTGTCTTGTTTAGTTGAACACGATGCTAATATAGTCACAAGAATTGAAGAAAGACGCAGACAAAGATCTTCTTCAAAAACACTGTCTTTTTTTTTTAGTTTTAGTTTTAGAGGCATCTCTTACAGATACTCTTCCCCTAGTGGAAGAGTACTGAACTGTTCTTCTTGCATATGTTTCTTAGACAAACAAAGACAAACTACAAGCAATAAATAAAAAATAGTTTTCATAACATTTACATGAAATTGGATAATACCCCACATCACACCTGATGAGCTGTGGCACAGTGGTTAGAAATCACCGTTCCGGCCAACAGAGCACCGTCCAGTTTGGTTCCTTTCTGATAATTGATTCCCGTTCTTGTGCTTCAGGGTTTATTGGTGGCCTTTAGTGACAAGCCCATGATTATTCCCACTCCCAGATTGACCCGAGTCCTGTATTGTCATTGATTTTGAGTCTCCATCCCCGCCTCCAGAGTCAGTATCAGTTTGCGCAGTGGCAATCTGTGAGGCGGGAACGCCGCACAGACCTGATGCAGGGTGTTGCAGTATTTCTTCACATGTTCTAGCTGGACTTTAAGAGCGGCTTCGACCGACTCGCAGTCGGACAAAGGTTTGTAGGAACCCTTACAGACTGCCTGCAGCTTCCTGATCCGGTTCTGGAGAGTCACTAGTTTGACCAGGTCCCTATCTTTACAATCTTGCAGGTTTACCAGCTCAGACTCCATGTTGGAGATGGCACCGCTCAGCTGGGTTAACAGCACCTTCTGCCGTTCAAGCCGCTGACTCAGACCATCCCTGTCCTCCATCAAGTCTCTGCTCATCTTCTCACACTCGGTCATATTTTTCTCTGTGTCCTTGATTTTACGCTGCAGATGCTTTATGCTGAGAGTCACATCAAACTTCGAGTTTGGTTTCTGGGAACAATTGAGTATAGCCTCTCTGCGTTCAACGATGGACTCCCTCCTTGCCACCGTCGCCTCACTGTCCCGTTGTAACTTCTCGTGCTGCTTCCTTAGTTGGCTGATGCGCACCTCCATACGATGAATCTCAGACTTCATGAGCTGGATTTCTCCCTGGACCTCTTCAGAGTCCACTGCTGCAATGGTCTCTTTTGCGAGCTGGATCTTCTTCTCCCAGAGCATGATCTGCCGCTCGGCCTCCAGCAGGCTGTGGAGCAACCTCTCTTTTTCAGCGATGGATTTGTCGTACTTCATCTGGATCTCCACGGCCTCTCGCTCTGCCTCAATAATCCTGTGCATGAAATCTGTCTCCATCAGAACGTTCTCCTGCTCCAGAGTTTCGCCGAGCTGTCCGTTCTTGGTGAGCAGCGTGTTGAGCTTCAGCAAGTCTTCCTTCAGCATCTTCGTGTTTTTCTCCAGGTCTGACAGTTCTTGAAGCTCAACCTCGATCTCGTTCTCCCAGCGTATTTTCTTCTGCCTCATTACAGTGCATTGTGTTTGCAGTTTGACTATTTCTTTACTGTTGACCTCGATGTCTTGAGTTAGAACTATCAGAGTGCCCTGCCGTTTCATCCAGAGCTGCTTGCTAGTTTTAATGTTTACTGCCAGCTCTGCAATCTGTCCCAAGAGTGTCTCGATCTTAATCTGCATAGGACTGAGGTCTTCACGCCCAGTGCTGGCCACGATTTGACCAATCTTTCTGTTGTAGGCGGCGATCATGTTCTGCTTTTGCTGGATGACGCCCAATATGGAGGTCACAGCAGCCTGGGTGAACATGACGGACTTATCGTACTTTCCAATCTCATCATCCAGGGCGTCCTGAGTGAAGGCCAGGCTTTCCAGATGATTGCTGACCTTGTTACTCTCCAGCGCCACTGCCGTCATTTCATCCTCTTTTTGCCAAAGCTCAGCTATCTTTCGTTCTTTGAGCGCTGCAGACTTGTTTGTTAACCACCTGGAGTACCTGGCCGCCCGGCTGTGGATGACCTGCTGCCGCAAGTAGCTTATGATTTGGGCTTCCAGGTCTAGACGAGTTGCGGACTCTTTTTCCAACTGCTTCTTCTGCTCTTCAATTTCAGCAGCCAGATCTTTGCTGGTTTCCTTCGTGAGGGTGTCAAGCTTTTGCTCCGTCTCTGTCAGAATGTGAAGGCACGTACTGTGCTCGACTTGCAGCGCCTCCTGCTGTTTCTGTTTCTGTATAATCATCTTCCTGGTGAGGGCTACGTTCCTCTTAGACCAGTAGAGCTGGAACGTCAATGCTTCGTTTCTCTCCTGCTCTTCTTCTGTAGATTTCTTGTAGCTTTTAATCTCAGTGTCCAAGACGGTCATTTGGTCCTCGAGCGCTTGCAAGGCCTCTTGCATCCCGCTAAAGGCCTCATCTCGCCTCTGCATGCCCAACAAGCACATGTTCCACTGCTGCATCAGGTGTTTGCGCACCATGACCAGAGACTCTATTTCCATCTCGGCTTCAGAAAGAGCCTGTTTGATCATCTGGTTCTCCTCAGCTTTGATGTTCGTCTGGGACTCGTACATTCCTATCTGCTCCGTCAGCCTCTCCATCTCTTTTGTCAGACGCTCCACATACAAATCCTGCTTCCATTTTTCATCCGCCGCCTTGTTCTTCTCAGCTCCCGCCCTCCCTTTGGTGTTCTTCAGAGTTCTGACGTTGAGGTGCTTATTTTCACTTGCTCCCTGAGTGAACACAAACTGCACCATCAACTTGTCGTATTCTCGTTGCAGCTGCGAGAACTTGGTCTTGACTTTGGTGTGGTTGCTGGTGGTATCGGTGTGATGCTGTTTCACCACCTCCAGCTCGGCCTGCTTCTGTCTGTGTTTTTCTTCTTCCTCCGCCAGGGTCTGATGATAGTTTTGGAGCTTGGCGTGTAACTTTGCCAGTTTATCCTGAATCCTAAACATCTCGACCCCAGTCTCCTGCGTCTGTCTGGTGTCCTCCTTCTCAATGGCCAGATATTCATCCAGCTGCAGGTTAATCCGCTCCAGCTGCTTTTTCAGCTGTGTGTTTAGAGCAGCTTGTAGCCTTCTGACAAGACGATGTTCTGGATGAAGAATAACCAACTCCTCCACTTCCTCCTCCTCCGGTGTTGACTCCGTATCATCGTCTTGTAACGATAGCGCTGCCAGCTCCAGCGCAGCTTTTTCAGCGGCTTGCGCTTGCCTCAGGTTGGCTTCTTCAAACTCCTCTGTGGCCTCAAAGGGCACTTGATACGAGGAACTGTCTATTGCACTCATTATTGACAGTGTCTGTTGCCGATGTGATATGAATAGTTGATAACTGAAATGTTACGTGTATGTCCTCCTCCTTTTCTTCCTTTCCCACAAAGAAGACGTTTGTCGTTTTACAACAAAAGCTACGTCAATACTAACTTGAAGTCAACTAAATCACTGGTTTGTCAGAGGTGTTGATCATCACTCGTGTTGTCACTTTAAAGACGTGCAACTCTATTTTCATCTCCTTCATTTAGATTTTAATGTGATGGCAGATTGTTGTGTTACACAGTGGAGTGTTACATCACTGACACCACTCGGTCACAGTTCCGTCATCTTTGCTGTTATTGTTCTTGATCATTCTCAGCCTCGACATCACAGATGTGCCTTTGATCTGATCTGCCTTTGGTCCTTAATTTCCCAAAGGGAACTCCAAAAGGGATTTATAAAGTTCTATCCACCCATCCATCCATCATCCATCCATCCCATCTTTATTAAATGTTTGTCATTAAATTCTTACCGACAGCATTTGTACGTTTATCACTAATCTGACCAAAGATGTACAGTTCAAAATAAAAGAAACGTTTGGCTTCAGGTCAACAAACAAGACTTCTGGTGGTTAAAGAGAAAAAAGTTACGCTTTAATTTTGTTTATATGCCTCTTCTTTTTAATGCTCATGCTTTTCTGAACCCCTGCCAGATGAGAACATACCAAAGTCCTTGACTGTTCTCATCAGCTAATAAGCTGTGGAGCGTTCTTATTCCAGATGCGTACTTTAGCTCGTCTGTCATGATAATGTAAACTATTCAGGTTGTCATGTAATAAAGGGACCTGATGACAGAGCACGTGAATGACCTTGATGTTGAATGATCCTTTATGCTGATGATACTGTACTGTACGTCTGTGTGTGAAAACAAACAAGGTAAAAATCTGAGTGATACTTATATTTTTCTTAACATATTTCCATACTAAAGACTAGTAAGGAAAAAAAACAACACCAGCTTTAAAACACATCCTTCTTCCTGCTGTTATTTGTCTTTCAGTTCTGGCTACAAACTTTGATTCTTTTTCACTGAGCTCCACGGTCCCTAATCAGCTGCATCACCATCTGAAGAGCTCGTCCTAACACAGTGTCGTCGGGGTCTTTGTGCTTTGTGACATCCAGAGGAAGCTTTCAGCTCCAGCTCCCTCTGGATGTCTGAGCTTTTTAATTTATTTCCGGGGCTGAGCCCGGGCATCGAAGCAAGAATTTATTTCAGTCAGATTTATTCATGGTCCAAGTTCTCACTCATCATTTAACGCTCACTCCTCCGAGTAAAGGTCAAAATGAACATATCTGCAGCTAGATTGAAAACCTGTTCTTGCAGCACAGCTAGTTTTCATTACCATGAATTAGTGCCGTATACGCAGAACTATTTATATATATATATAAAACATACTTCTGCTGTATATACACATACGTTTGGAGATTTAACTCAACCTCATAAACCAACAATCATCTAGAAACTCTACACATTCACTAACAGAGAGAGAGATTTGATCGGATTAAACAACGTCCAAAAAGATCAGCCACTTACTTTTGTACTAGTGCATGTGCTGACTGCTGCCACCTGCTGGCTCAATTGAAGTGTGATACAGTATCTATTAAGGAAAGTTAAGTGAACAAAAAGACAAAAAGAAGAAGGAAAAAAAAACCAACAAGACAGAGGCTGCTGGAAGGTTTGGCAACTGACAACTCTGGTGGAGGAGGAGGAGGAGAACAGCAGGAGTTGATGTAGTACAGGTGAGGAGAAGGAGAAGAGAGGAGAGCAGGTGAGAGCAATTAGTTGATTAGTGGGACCAAGAATGACTGGGCAGTCAGTTCCTGTTCTGGTTGAGGGTTTGAAAACATGATTTCAAAGGCAGTGAATTTCATTTAGCAGGAACCATTTTTATTTTCTGCGTTGAATAAAATAAAAAAAAGTAAATAAAAAAAAAACAAAAGCATAAAAAAATTCCTTACTTTACAAACATACATTTTTGATGAATATGTTTTTTGTTTTTTTAACTGTTTAATGTTTTGGAAAGAAATACCTAAAAAAGAACATTAGAAATTCCTCATTATTCCAGAAATAAAAACCAAAGTACAAAAGGATTCCCTCTTCACCTTCATACAAATGTTTTAACAAAATAAAATACAAATCTCTAACGAGATGTAACGTGACGATCCAACACTGTGCAAACTCACAGATAATATTGTAACGGCATTCACATTTTAATCCAAATAAACAAAAGTCAACGCTTGATATATATATATATATAAAAAAAACAAATGCTCGAGTCAGTCAGAGGCGGAATGATGAGAAAATATTTGATATTCCTCAGTCTCTTGTTTTCCACGGCACATTAACAAATACGTCCAAAGGCAGTTCAGGATGGCAATTCCATACCTTAAAAAAAACATCAGTATTTTAACATCCTAGCTATGTACACTGTACAGAAATGTAAACATCTTTTACAAAGAAAGGAAAGGATGCTGACGTCTGATTGGATCAGATATAAAATATAGTGCAATGCCGTGATGATGTGAAGCGGGAAGAATGTGCTCTCAGAACTTCAGGCCTCGTAGAAAGACATTGTTAAAGGTTTCTTTTCACGCAGGTGAGACGACGAATCGACACAACTGGGTTTGGTTTACGTGACGACAATGAAGAGTCAAAACATTTGCGGATGACATGCTGATAGTAGGCATGGCTCGATCCAAAACTTGTGATCGGTATCGCTCCGATATTGACCAAAGTTTCAGGATTAAACTTTGAAAAAAATCAACTCTGATTCCACACCTGAGCACAGCACAATCGTAGCATTCAGGCCTCAACCCAACATGGGATTTGAAGACTCACGAAGATGCACGTTTAGTACATCAGGCCCCAGGTCTTATCATACTGACACCTGCTGGTGTTAGCCGGGACCACTCTATCCTTCATCCTTGGCCGTAAGCGAATTTAATTACACTTTTTCTTTCTCTTTTTTTCAGTTTGGATAATTTAATTACACTTTAACGTTTTTCTTTCTCTTTTTTTCAGTTTGGAAATGCAGTTTTTGATGTTATTTGTTGCCTGCAGTACAGTCGCCTAACTAAATATATCACTCTAAGGCGACGTAAAGAGTTTTTGTTTGCCTTCAGAGTTATATATCGACACACTGGTAATCTCAAATTAATTACAGTCTGAAAAGAACCTTGACACATGCTGCCAGGAGAAACCAATAAAATGAAAAATCAATGTCACTCAGTGCTGTGAGCTGATGAGAGCCAACTGTAAAATGTCACGGCTCGACGGGGGCCGGCTGTTTACGAACAGGAGCGAAGCACAAACAAAGAAATTGTTTGTCTGAAATGCGTTGGAAACATGGTTTCGTACTTATTCACCTGAAAAGTCGTACTATTTTACAAAGTCTGTACACTACAAAATTTACAAATCCATGAAGGAAAACAGAAGGAAATTGGCTTTTTCTTTTTTTTCTCTCTCTCTTCAAATTGTTTTGTACTGAGCGTGTGTGAAGGAGCAGGGAAACAAACTCATCTTTTCACTTTCATTATTTTTCCATTCGATTCTCCTCGATTTTCTCAACCACATCTGTCAATTCCTCTCTTTTGGATTGGAGTCTTTCTCACTGACGTTCTCTGAACCGTTCTTTTCACTTTACTTTACAAATCGCTCCTATTAAATTGGTCTTGTTACTATTTCTACTGTAGTTGTACTGTAGTTGTACTGTAGTTGTACTGTAGTACTTTGTTCCCTTTGTTACATCCGTTTGTGCATCTCATTCAAAACCACCACAATCCTATGCCCCTGCTGGTCAGTACCAGACCCTACATCACACTTCAGTCTGTTGCTGAGATTCAGTAGTGATGGTCACCCCGCGGCGCAGCTCGTCCATACTGTCGAAATCACTGCCACGTTCGGAATCTTCCAGACCGCCTGGCACCGACATGTCTGATGCCGACGACGCTCCGACAGACAGACGAATATTTATCGACAAAGAGTCATCAGTGTCTCCGTTCCCCGGCGTTAAACCACCAGCGCTAAAGTCCGCGTGTGGCAGCTCCCCAAGTGGCAGCTGGTGGGGGGGCAGGTATTGGCTGGGATGAAAGTGTTGCCTGGAATGTTGACGGCCGGTGCTTCCGGAGCTCAGGGTACTCTCCTTGGAGACCGGGGGGTTGGTTGGGGGGGGCGAGTACGGCTCTGAGTAGTCCTCACCCGTGGGCAGTGGAGGTGGCAGTTGGTCTTGGGTCAGGAACTCTTCTTCGTGTGGTGGGGGGTAATCGCTGTCAATGTCGTAGCCTCCCAGATAGTAGTCTGACTCCAGTTCACGGGTACTTCCTCCGAGGCGGGAGACTGAGCGAGCTACTTCAGGGGGAGGACCGGTCTCGTAACCCGGCACCTCCTCGATGTCCGACAGCCGGGTACTGGGCATCCAGTCCGACGTGTCCCAGTGATAAGCTGCACATAAAAGGTGGGGAAAAGTT
Organism: Cynoglossus semilaevis; assembly: GCF_000523025.1. Classification (NCBI taxonomy): domain Eukaryota; kingdom Metazoa; phylum Chordata; class Actinopteri; order Pleuronectiformes; family Cynoglossidae; genus Cynoglossus; species Cynoglossus semilaevis. Next base: position 2,834,864 of record NC_024310.1, on the reverse strand, counting down.
AGTGAACATCGGAAACTTCACGTCAACGATCTGGGTTCGACCACGCAGACGTAGCGTTCACATGCTTTTACTGTCGAGGGTTGGTCACGACGTTTCACAGGCTGTAAAGGAAAAAAACGGCAGGAGTTTTTGCACATGCACAACAGAACAGCTGGAGGGTCGGGGTCACAAGTGTCATGACATGCTGTAAGAACTGGAAAAAAAAACAGCAGCCACGGTGATGGATTCAAACCAACAACCGATTCTGGTAGTTGAAGGAAGTAGATTGTCCTCTGGGTCGGTCGAGTTCTTACGACACCTTCGTCTTCGTGAGGCGTTAGCAGACGGCTCACGGCCAAGGTTGGACGTGACGCAACCGTGACCTCAATCTGACATTTTATTTACGTCAGAGATTTTTTTTTTGAGGGATGACTTTGGTCTGACGTCTGATGAACGTTTCATTTGGAAAAGTGATAAAATTTTATTTTGGTGATGAATCACGAGGATCACGTTCATCTTCTGCTGTAAAGTCCGACCTCATACAACAACGTTTGGACCACAGCCACGGTATTAACACACAGCTGGGTCCACTACGACTGGGTTGGTCTGTTTATGAAATATCTCTGACCTGAGGTGACCAGTAGAATTATTTCATTTCATTTATACTTAGTAAAGTAGGAAAGATATTCATTCGACTTTGGGCCGGGGGGTAAATCCAACTCCTGTCCCTTTAATTATTAAATTCAAAGTCTACATTTGTTGGAATGATCGGCAGAAACCAGACGACCAAAAGGACAATCTACAGAGGACTCTGGAGAATCATGTCACTGAAAGCATGTGGTGAGCAAAAAAAAAATCAAATAAAAACAGACACTCATGCATACAAAGCAAAAAAATTAAATATGAAAAAATGCAAATCATCCGCTGTGAAA